>NW_026250419.1:0-600000 GCF_024521635.1 Tricharina praecox
CGTCAGGGACGGGATTGACGAGGCGCTGGAGAGCGTGGTGGCCGATGGTGGTGAAGGCGTACTCCCGGAGCGTGAGGGTCGCATCGGCGGGAGGGCACCAGCCTGTCGGCAAGTGACGCCTGGTGAGCGGGTCGATGGGCAGGTTGAACGGGATCATCGGGAACACGCCGGGGATGTCTGCGTCCGCGACCGGGACGACGCGGGGGTTGTCGCCGTCTGTCTCCGGCAGCACGTACCGCAGGATGGACGCACGCTGGATCCACCTGCGGCTCAGCTGCTGGCGGCGGATCGCCGTGTACAGAAGCTCCTCGAGCGCTGCGCCCATCTCCCAGAAGGCGTGGAAGATCGCCCGCGTGTGGCGCGGCCCTTCGTTGTACATGATCGCGGCGACATCCCCATCATGCGTTGGCTTGTACCCCACGTAGCACTTGCGCTGGTTGTATTCGATGCGGTGGTGCTTCCACAGCTCGGCGTTCAGCACACCGCAGCTCCTATCGCCCAGGTGTCTGGTGGACCGGCGGACCAGGCTGTTACATATGCATTAGGGTCATCGAACTCGAGCACGAGAATGAGCAGCGGGGAAAACTTACAGGTAGATGGCTCCTAACTCGGGCGCGATCATGATCTCGATCGGATCGGGCTTTGCTGTACGAGGGCCAGTCGCATCGACGACTTGGAGGTGCAGAGACATTATCTGTTTTCATTCAATTAGTTAGCCAGCGGGGGGGCATGCGCAAACGCTTCGACAGAATGGAAATCATGGACAAATTACCCATGCCAGAAGATCCTCGAACCATGGCAAAGCGCTGGCGAGCGAAGCTGGCTCTGGCGTAGCAGGAGCAGTAGCAGAAACGTCGTTGCTTGTGGTCGCCATGGTTGTTGATCTTGTTGCCGTGGAGAGTCAGTCGCTGTACTGTCGTGGTAAAGGTGCGAACATGGTTGCGTTGACGGAGCCCGGTTTTGTTTAGCCGTCGCCGAGACCCGTCCAATCTCGCCGAGACTGATGATTATTGGTCGGCTTCGAGAGTCGTCGGTGGTGATGCAGTCACAGAGTGAGATTTGGTGGGGGAGTGTGGAATCGGGTGCGGCAACGAGGAATCACGAGTGGCTCAACAGTGCACGAGTGGCTCAACAGTGCACGAATCATAACTAGCCCCACGCAGGCTTAGCAGATCATATGTACAATACAAGCTCGTGCCATCTCTGCTCACTTTCTATATACCATTTCTGGTGCGTTGGTCTCTGGAGTCCAGTCTTTCTATGTAAGGGTTCGCGGTCACGTGCAAGGTACATACCGCCATCGAGTACTATGTAGGCATGTACATAATTTATACAGCGGAGACTTTTCGCGGGACGGAACGCCGTCTCGCTTATCTCTTGGACCCTGGCGATGGGATGTTCGCACGCTGGAGGTCGTTTGCATGTATGTAGGGCTTCATCTGGCGGCCGCTCGGTTTCCGCAGCCCGCCAGGCCATCCAGTCTTTAGACTGTTTCCCATCAGCTGCTCGTTTGTCCGACCGAGCCTCGGCCTGTAACTAAGAGGTACAAGGTAGGTCCTGCATAGAATTGACGCTGTGAAGGTCCCTCCCCAGCAATCAGATAAGATCACATTTTAGGCCAAACGGCCAGCCAGCCAGACCATGACCTCATGCTTGATCCCTGATCATCGCACGCTACTCGACGCTTCTTCTCGCTTTCTGCGTGGCACGCGGTGGATACACATCCATCCATCCATCCATCCATCGCAAGCACGCACACACACAAACCACACACACACCACAAACCACACACACACACAACGAACAATAGACTGACGGATAACCAACGCGACTCCATCACCACGTCTCACTCGCCACCAACGAGGGTTGGATAATCGCTGAGCTGTCCTTTCTTACGTACATCCCAGCGCACATACGTCTATACATAAGAAGGCCTGCCTCCGCTGTTCTCCCCGTCTTATCCCTACACACATACCCACACACCCAGACACAGCAAGCAAGCAATGGCCCGCAACCCCACGCGCCGCCGAAAAGGCTCCCTCGTGTCGTCGACACAGACACCGCCGCAGACGAGCACCGAGTCCTCGTCGTCCTCCGCCGAGACGGCGGCGGCAGCCACCATCAGCCACAGCCAGATCGATGCGCGCCCACACTTGGAGGGCACCGCCGCTGGCTCCGCGGGGTTCGGAAGGACAGTCTTCTCCGCTCTTGCGCAGAGCACCGTCCCTGTGTGGGCGCAGACCGCCATCATGGTTTCGCTTATTTTTGGAGGGTGTTGCTCAAATGTACGTGGTGGTGGAAAAAAAGCGCCGGGATGAGATGGTGGTTGGTTGGCTGGTTGGCTAATGTTTGCTGTGTGTGTAGGTCTTCGCTCTTGAAGCCATTGTGAAGTACGCTTTTCCTCCTCCTCCTCCACCTGCGAATACTCTCGCCCTCGCTCCCCCGAATACAGTATCTAATACCCGCCAGAGTAGAGCCGCACAGCGGGCACCTAATAACGTTCGCGCAATTCCTTTTGGTGGCGTTCGAAGGGTTCATATACCACTTTGACCGGCGATCGCCGACGTTCCTCAAGCCGAACCAGATCCCCATCCACCGCTGGCTGGTGCAGATTGTGTTGTTCTTCAGTGTCTCGGTGCTGAACAACTATGCGTTCGGATACAATATCTCGGTGCCCGTGCACATCATCCTCCGCAGCGGCGGGAGCATGACTACGCTTGTCATTGGCTACATCTGGGGGAAGCGCTATTCGCGCACCCAGGTGCTGTCGGTCGTCATCTTGACGATCGGCTGTGTGCTGGCTGCGCTGGGGGATTCGAAGGGGATGGTATGGCTTGCTGGCTTCTTCTCTGGCCCGGAAGGTGTGCGGTGGGATATGGCACTGACAGTGATCGCAGGGAGAAACTGAGAAATCCATGAGCCGCTTCCTGACCGGCCTTGCGATCCTCTTCGTCGCCCAGGTCCTCTCGGCGTTCATGGGCCTGTACATCGAAAACACCTACACCACCTTCGGGAATAACTACCGGGAGGGTCTCTTCTACACCGTTTGTCCCCGCTACTTTATCCCCCATCTTCCGTGTACTAACCCCCAGTGTAGCACGCGCTCTCCCTCCCACTCTTCCTCCTCTTCTCGACCTCGATTAAAACACAATTCACGCGCCTCCTGTCCTCACCGCCTTTACCCGCACACGCGCTTTTGCCATCCAGCATCAACAACCTGCTCCCCCACATCCCACGTCAGGTGCTCTTCCTACTCCTCAACTCCCTAACCCAATACGTATGCATCCGCGGCGTCAACATTCTCGGCAGCATCTCGTCGGCACTGACAGTCACCATCGTGCTCAACATCCGCAAACTTGTCAGTCTGCTGCTCAGCATTTGGCTCTTTGGAAATACCCTGTCGTCCGGCGTCATGGCCGGCGCTACCGTCGTCTTTGCCGGCGCGTTTCTTTATGGCTTTGAAAGTCAGCGCTTGGGCGCCAAGAGAAGGAGGATGGCCGCCGTGGCTAGGGAGAAGAGTATTTAGAGTACGATAGATGGGGAGGAGGGGCGCGCGGGGAGGGAGGGGGGTGGGTTTATAGAGTAGAGCTGAGTAGAGTAGAGTAGAACAGAGGCACTTCATGCCCGATGATGATAAAGATACATATCCATATATATGTCAAGTAAGATGTAGTGAATAAAAAAAGTTCACTTCACTTGCAGGGTTCGTTCGCGGAGAATGTGGAGCCAGAGTTGGAGACGCGGCGAATGGACCGGAAATAGGCTTTTTACTTGGCGGCGGTAAGCTCCGGCTGCGGAGGATCGGGATTTCGTGAAATACCATTCCCATTTCCATTTCCATGTTCCATTGCAATGTTCCATGTTCCAGGCTTATGTTCCAGCCAAAAAGGGTATTTAGGTTTGCAGAACCATCATCGTATGTACGGCAAAAACTAAAGCAGACCCCCTCCCATCCCTTCCCCCATCATTCCTTCCCCATCCTCCCTCCTCTCGGATGTAACTATGGCATATAGCATATGTCCACCGAGTTCCAGCAGAACACCCAATGATAAACAAACAGGAGCATGTCCCAACTGCAGAAATCGTCACTCGCAGCACTGACACTGAGTTCACCCCCAATCCCAGAGAACCAAATCCCAGAATCCCAGATAACAACAAAACCACAATTGCGGAAAAAAAAAACCAATAGAAAAGTATATAAAGCAAGTAGCGTTCATCTTCCCCCTCCCCTCCTCGCCCCTTGCCCCTATACAAACCCCAACACATGATGATCACCATGCGGAATAACAGTAGTACTTACATACATGGCAAAGTGAAGTAAGAATGGAGAGACAGGACAGGACAGAAAAAGAGAACGTTAAATCGCAAATCACAGATCACAATAACACCCAAATGACAAATGACGGTACGCCGACAAGCCGAAGATTACAAGCACTGGCCCCCAAAAGAAAACACAAGACAGAGAGCAGAAAACAAAAGTGACCGACCCCCGGACCGGATCCCATCGCCACTAACCAAATGAAACCCCGTAAAGTACAGACAACAGACAGACATTACCTTTCCAAACCCGGATATATTGTGGTTGCTCGCACAAGAAACAAAGAGGCATCAAAAAACTCTCGCATCGTATCGCACATGGTTATGAGTAACCCAATCCTCCTCCGCCGGGTCGGTAAAGTGAGCCACGCATCCGCTCAGTGGTCTGGCTAAGCTCCTCCTTCATTCTGTGCATCCTCTCTCCAGGAGTTGGACTACGTCCGCCCTCCAGTCGGTAGGGTACGTGCTGCTGGTGCTCGTTACCAGTAGTCCGCCCGAAAGGGTGCTGAATGTGGGCCATCGAGTAAGGCGATTGACGCTGCTGCTGCTGTGGATGTGAGGAAAAGTTCGAAAATGCCTCGGTGTTCTTAAACGGAGGCAGCGAAGTTTGGGATGCCTGAGCCTCCATCTTGACGCTACTCTCGGGCTGCGGCGGATGGAGAAGCGACGCCAACGAAGCCGACGACGACGGTGGTGGACCAAGGTTGCTGCTGGACGGACCACGTCGCGACGGTTGAGGTGGCGGCGGTGCAGAGTAATTCGTCTGCTGCTGCTCCTGCTGGTGTTGTTGCGGCCTCTGGAATCCTTGCTGAGCCGAATGGCGATGTCGGTGGTGGTGATGGTGGATGTGGGTACCAGCAGTAGCGGGGTGCGTCTGTTGCTGCATCTGCTGGGAAGCTGCAGTATGGATCACAGGGGATGGCGGGGAGTGAGCATGCACCCAATTATGTGGGGCGATGTCATCCATCCGCATTACGCTGGGAGGCGCAACTGAGCGAGCAGCGACCGCGCGTGGATTGATCTGGCACAAACACATTGAGTTAATTTACTGTCACACAAACATGTAGGGTTCCTGGGAACCGAGGAAAAAGAAAATAACAGATTGTGAAACGGGTGATGACATACCCCCAGAGCCTCCAAATCTTCAGCCTTCTCATCTTCTGTGGCACCATCAACATCCGGCGCGGCGGGAAATCCAATGTGCTGCTGGATTCCCTGGAGCAATGTGACCTCCCAATTGTACTGCATCCGCTGTTTGACTCTGGTACTCTGTCTGTCGGGTATCCTGAAAGTGTACTCTGCAAAGGAAACCATATCAGTCAGCTCTCAGCTCGCAGCGCAGATGAGAAGAAAAGAATGCTTACCTGGAACCAATGCTTCACTTGCACGACGTTCACGTTGGATTTCATACCACAGTTCGCTACAGTTGTACAACGACTCCTCCCGCAGTTGTCGAGTCTGCTGGAAATATTGAGAATGTACCTGTGCCCTGTTGACTTTCGTCGAGGTATGCAGTGACTCCATCGCGTATCGGTATTGGGCATCCGCTAATCGGACCTTCTCCTCCAGTCGCTCATCGATGCACTTCTTCTGTGCTACGTACTCGGGATGGGTGCCTTCTCCCAACATCTTCATTTCAATCTCGACTCGCTGAAGCTTATCATTGTATATGCTGTATGGCAACCATTAGAAATGCGTCCAATGCAGCAGGTACAGTAAGGTAAACATGAAACTTACCTGTCCTTAAGCTTTGCAAAAATCTTCTCAATCTCCGCCAGATCTTCTATGGCTTTCAGTTTCTTAGCCTCTTCTTCGGCACCTGAATAATTGTCAATTACCGATCGTACAAACACCCCGGGGGGCAATCAAATACCTTCATCATCATCGGGAGCTACATCTACGGACTCACCTGGCTCTTCCTCCGCCGGAGCGGAAGGCGGTTGATCTGTGTCCTCATCCTCAGCATCGTCATCCGGCTGCTGATCGATGTCCATAGGACCTTCGGTAGCAGCTTTGCTGGTGGACTCGTTCAGTGGGTGGCCGGTAGCACCGTTGGTCGCCGCTGCACTCTTGGGAGAACACGGAGCACCATTTGCGGTCGTGTGTTGGTCTTTGTGTTCCGAGGCGGCCGGTTTCGCAGTCCCCAGAGCCTCTTGTTGTGTGTCCGGCGCGTAAACTTTCTTTTTCGGGGGAGCATGAGGCTGTACCGACTTGCTATTTTCTGTAACCTCGGAAGGCAGCAGCTGTGGAGCCGGTGAAATTTCTTCTCGCTTTCGCTTCTTGCTCGCACTGCGTGTGGGCGTTCCTGGAGACGAGTGCACAGCATGATCGTCGGTCGTGTCTGCGGTAGCAGGTCTGAAAATTCCCTCCTTAGCAACCGGTATCTCAAACGCCATTGTCTCTGTCGTGACCACGGAGCTGCTCGTGTGTTGTACCATCTGGCCGGGTCGTTGCTTCTGGGGTGAGATGTGTAGCCGTTCGGTTTCGGCGTCGGAGTCGGCAACTTCGAAGTCGCTCAGGCTAGAATCGGAGTCTCGGTCGTTTTGGAAATCGTTCCGTCGTTTCGTAGGCGTAGTCCGGGTCTGTGCGGACGCTGAGAGAACCGCGTTCGCAGCAACTTTGTTGGACAGGGGACTGGCCGTTCTCTGGTAGGAGCTCTCCAGTCGTCCAGCAGCGATAGTTGCGGATTTCACGGAAGGCCCTCCTGCGTCTGGTGCCATCCGATAACGCTCTTGGTACTTGTTGGCTTTGATTTTTTCGCGTTCTGTAGGCCGCGCAGGGGGGGTGGATGCCTTCGAGCAGGAAAGTCGAATACGCGAGAAGGCGGATTGGAGGATCTACGAGGAAGATCGCGCTGGAACCGGGAAGGGAGTAACGAACGAAGCCTACGAGTAGGAGGAGGAGGGTGTGGGGGTGGTAGTGGCGTTGGAAATGCTAAGTAAGTCAAGTGAGCCCTGGCGAGGTCAGCAGGGGGAAGAGGGAGACGTGTGGGACAGCACAGGTGTTTGTTCAGTGAAGGAAGACGGAAGTAGACGGGTGAGGAGAGACTAAATCGATGGGGGCAACGTCGACTGACAGGTGGATTGGGGGGAGGAAGGGTGCTTACGGGGTCTGAATGTGTGGATAGGGACGGCGACCGCTGTCATATCCTGGAGGGGTCGTGATGGAGCAGAGAGACAAGGCGAACAACGGAATGGCAGGAGTAGGCAGGGTTGGACGGGGAGAGAAGGGAGAGAAGGGAGTCGGCGGTGACGTTTTCTGGTGCTGGGTAGGGGAGAGGCGCAGAGGGAGCGCAGTAGGGATGATCGGGGGGGAGGGGGTGGAAGGGGTGTGGGGAGAGAAGGGGGGGTGTGGTGTGGGAGCGAGAGAGTCGGCAAGCCCGCCTCTCAGGAAGTCTCGGGGAGGATGATGCGTGCGTTGGAAGCGTGTGGGAGCGCTGGTGCTTCTTGTCGGTTGCTTGCTGTAGCAAAGCGACCGGCGTATGACGATGGCGTGAAGGTTTGTGAGTTTGTGGATGGAGAGGAGGAGAAGAAGCGTCAAGCGTGCGTAGTCGTATCGTAAAGGGTTTGTTGTGAGTTTGGTGGGAGGAGTTGGAGTTGGAGTGGAGTGGTGGGTGCGTGAGTGGTGGTGGTGGGTGTAATAGTGTGGGAGGAGTGGGAGTGGCAGTGGGAGTTATCGGTTGCTGCTGATTGTTGGGTGCGGGCGGCGCGCGAGTGACGGACGGACAGACAGAGCGAGAGAGCGAGCGAGCGCCGAGCAGCGAGCAGTGAGCAACAGCAGCAGCAGCGAGCAGCAAAGCAGGCGGGCAGATGATGCGGGAAAAGAGACGTGGGGCGCAGGGAGGGATAGCGAGCGAGCGAACCACCAGCAAGCGTGATGAATTCATCCATCCATCCATCCTTTCCTCGACACAAGCAAGCCGCCGAACAATGCCTGGCCGCCGAACTCTACCTGAGTAGAGTAGAGTGAGGAAGTACCTGATCCTGCGAGCAAAGAACTCTACCTCTGTCCCCACGAAGATATTGTTCGTTAGAGTTACTTAGGGTGGTCCGTAAAGTGGGCAGGGTCGGCCCACAAGCGGCAGGTGGGAACACTTACCGAAACGGGAGCAGCAGAGTCGTGCGGAAAGCCTTTATTCACCCCGATCGGGTAAAACAGTAAAATAACCGCTTTGGGAATTTCCGCGGGATAATGACGGCGTTGTGCTCACGGCATGTCCGTCACAGAGGACGTGTTCGAGTCTTCGGCTTCTGTCGCCTTCCTCGGCCGTTGTCCTTGGGGTCATCTCGCGCTTTGCTTTGTGCTTTGATTGTGACGATGCATCGTTCCCAACAGGAACCGCCGTAGACATCTAGCACTCTGCTGGACGGCGTGTGTCCAACGATCCGCTCGCCTGGCGACGGCCTTGGCCGTCGTGGTTTCTTCGCCCGGAAGCCCATGGGTTCTTCCGGTGCTCATCCTCGGCCCGCTTATCGGTCACTTCTGTCTAACCCGAGCATCCGGACATATGTACCGCTTCGCCGATCCCGCACCATGCGATGTGTGGAGAGCCAAGCTGTGGAATGACCTCCGACTTCTGCCCCCCGACCTCCGACCTCCGAATCTCAATCCGAGATGCGAGATGTGCTTGTGAACTGCAATCTCTAAGGCGACGGCGTCTCCTGCAGCAGTTGCAGTTCTATCCTATCCGGCATCCACCACCTCCCTACCGAAAGGTGTGCGCACCGCTGATCCCCGTTCGTTCGCATAGATAGTGTGTGTGCAGTGTGTGTATACATACCGCCGTGTCGTTGGTGGTAGTGGTGGTGGGGGTTGCCGTATCAAATCGCCCAATTCCTACACCCCACTGCCAAGCCTTCAAATCCACCTTCCAAGTTCCCTTGCCAAACCCCCCGCGAAAGCGAAAGAAAAAAAGAGCGAGCACTAGGCTGAGTTACACGCTCACGCGCGGGCTAGTCGCTCTGAGTACTCTACATATCACCACGCCGATAATTTTTCGCCCTGCAAAAAAAAAACGAAGTTCGAGTCGTTCGCCCGCCAAACAATCAGCCAGCCATGGGGAAGTCTTCAACAAAGTCGGCGGCAAAGATCGATCCGACGCTTGCGTCGCTTTTCGAGACGAGTGTAAGTCCACTGCTTGCTGCTGCCGGTGCTGGTGCTGGTTTTGGTCGTGCGAGATGGTTGCTAAGTTCCGCGGCGCAGTTAGGAAGTGTTAAAGCTCCCGAGCCGAAACCGCAGGTGAAGGTTTCGAGAAAGAAGAAGGACGAGGAGGAGGACGAGGACGAGGAGGGGTCGGGCAGCGGCGAGGACGACAGCGACGATGGGGAGGGCGATGATGAGGAATTGAGCGAGATCGATGAAGATATCGAGTCGGATGACGACGACAAGGAGGATTCGGAGGAGGTGGCGGAGCCGAGTGCGGAGAAATCAGACGTCGTCACCGACAGAAGCCGGAAGCGGAAGCGCAAGGCTGCCGAGGAAGACATCGAGGACTCGTACATGCGGAAGCTCCAGGACGACGAGCCCAAGCCTAAGACAAAGAAGGCGAAAGGTAAAAAAACAGAGGACAAGGAAGCCGGTGCGGAGTCGGCATCCGACGACGACGAGGAGGAGCCGGCGAAACCCGTCGGATTCGAGATCAAGCACGAATCCCTCATCAATCCTGCCGATGTCGAAATCGACAAGTCCAACCGCACGGTTTTCCTCGGCAACGTCCCGTCGAACGCCATCTCGTCGAAAACAGACTACAAGACGCTCAAGGCGTTCTTCGCCACCGCCGGCAAGATTTCCTCGGTGCGCTTCCGCTCTGTCGCCTTCAGCGAGCAGATCCCCCGCAAGGCTGCGTTCGTCAACCACAAGCTCCACGAGAAGCAGAAGACCGTCAATGCGTACATCGTGTACAAGGATGCCGCCGGTGCGCGCAAGGCGCTGACGCTCAACGGCTCCGTCGTCCTCGACCGCCACATCCGTGTCGACTCCGTCGCGCATCCGGCAAAGCAGGACCACAAGCGCTGCGTTTTCGTTGGAAACCTCGACTTCGAGGCGCAGGAGGAGAACCTCTGGAGACATTTCGGCCCCTGTGGAAAGGTCGAATATGCCAGAGTTGTCCGAGACTCGAAGACGAACGTTGGAAAGGGGTTTGCATACATCCAGTTCGAGGTAGGAGTTGCGCAAACCCAGGGTTTCCAGAAGCTGTACTGACGTTGTGTTGTATCACAGGACGCCATGTCGGTTGACCAGGCCCTGTTGCTAGACGGGAAGAAGATGGAGGGAGACCGCAAGCTGCGAGTAACGCCGGCCAAGGCTCAGAAGCGCAACGCCAAAGAGAAGCACAACGACCGAGACCGTCAGCGCCGACCCCCTCCCAAGGCGGGCAGCGCCAAGGGCTACGTCCCTCGTACGGACCCGAAGCAAGCAGCTACCATTGGCCGGGCCACCAAGTTGCTTGGAAAGGCGGGTGCAGTGCAGCTGAGGAAACATGTGGATGTCTTTGAGGGAATGCGGGCAACTGCTACTTCGGACTCTGGTATCAAGAAGGGCGGTACGGGTAAGAAGAAGGGTGGCAAGGCTAGGGCCAGAACCACCGTGCGATCGACCGCGTGGAAGAAGAAGTCTGAGTAAGAACCTTGATTGTTTTTGTATGGTATAATTTATGGCGGCGATGAGACAGAGGTACCAAATTCAAAGTTTTGGGAACTGCGTTCCACATGTGTGAGTGATTGAATATTATTATTTTCCAACTTCTGCCTCATTTTCAGAAGGTAATGCTTCTGCATTGTCGTCTACGTCGTGGACTTTCTCGTCTTCCGCATCTCCAACTTCTTCGATTAGTGACCCCTCAGCTGCCACCGCTGGGGTCGCCTCATCTTTCGTTGCATCCCCACCCCCTCGACTATCCTGTTTTATAGCCCCCACCTCGACCAAGTACTTGACAACCTCCAGCAGCAGCTCATTCTCGCGGTCCATTTCCTTCTCCACGAGCTACCACTCACTGTTAGCCTATTTCCAGCATGGATGGATTGAAATTATGAACAAACCCGCTGATACAAGCTCGGGCGGGCGTGCCCGTCCTTGTGTTGGCGTTCCCTCTTTGCTTTCTTCTTATCCTGCTCCTGTTTCTCGGGATGTCGGAATCTGCACTCGTCACCACGCGGACACGAGCCCAACTTCCGCCAAGTTTTGCAGATTGGTGCTGGTTTTGCAGGCGCTGGTCCCTTCTTTCGGTCGTTGCGGAAAACGGTGCGCGAATGCGCTGATATTTCCTCTGGCGGGCCGTCGTCATTGCCGGAGGAGTCACCATCACCATCCACATCCACAGGCACATCTTCTCCCGCGTCCTCCTGCTGTTTCCGTTTCTCCTCCTTCTCCCTCCTCTCCCTCCTGCGCCTCTCCTCCTCCTCACCCATCACCACCAACCTGCGGCTCTCCTTCTCCTCCGCCTCCCTCATCATCTCCTCCCTCCTTTTCGCACTCGGAAAGCGTGCCTTGCGCGCCGCAATCCACGCCGCAATCTCCGCCTCTGTCTCCGGAGGCTTGATATTTGTCCCCAACAGCCTCCCGCCATTGAGCGCTACCCACTCTTCGTGCTGCATATCGGGTTTTTCCGGCTTGTGCGGGCGAGGTGAAGATGCTGCTGCGGAAGTGGGGGTGGAGAAGTGTGCGTATGATGAGGGGGCGCTGGGAGCGCTGAGGTCGTGGTAGGATGTGGGCCCGCCCGAGTGCGAGGGCTGGTGGTAGTGCGACGGTGCGGGTGCGGGGACGGCGGGTGTCCATTGCGGAAAGAACGGGTTTGAAGGCGACGCCTGGAGCGGGGCGGGAGGGAGGGGATATGCAGGGCGCTGCGGGAGATGCGCGGGCTGCTGCTGCTGCTGTGCGAGCTGCGGGAAGAAGGCGGGATTGAAATGCGGTGCTGGCGCGGGCGCTGGAGCGTGAGCGGATGGTGCATATTGCGATTGCGCGAAGGGTTGCTGCCGCGGCGGGAAATTCGAAGGGTAACCTTGCTGCTGCTGCTGTGGACGCTGGAAATTGTTCTGGTGTCCGCCCCCGCGCCCGCCCCGGCCGCCGCGATTCTGTACGCCGTAGTTTCCGCGATTTTGCTGCCCGCCGCCGCCGCGTCCTCCACCTCTACCTCCACGTCCACCACCTCCTCCTCCCTGTGGGCTGTTTCCCCACTGATCTCCCGATTGCGCCGGTGGCATAGTCGCCTTCGGCGGTGGCGGCGGAGGAGGGTTAAAGATATAATTCGACATGGTGATCGCACTGTTCGCACGCGCGTGTTGTGGCAGTCGCAAAGGTGAAGATAGAAAACTTGAGGATTTCGTGACGGAGCTAGGTAAATACGCAGGCGTCGTGTAACGTGGGATTTTTACACATGACTCTCGCTTAAAAGAAGCAAGCGTAACTAGATTTGCTGAATACGCACTTAAGTTATGTAAGGATGAATCGGTTTGGACGAATCGGTTTGGACGGTTTGGTTTGGCGAAAAGTCACGGCACGTCATATAGTACACCACCACAGTCCAATCAATCAAGCACCTCCACTTTCGACTTTCCCCCGCCGCCACTGTTAGCTACCACCATCACTACTACCGGCACCACCCCACCAGCACCACCACCAGCACTCCGCTCACCATCACCACGACAATGTTCCCCACCGCCCTACTTCTCGCGTGAGTATATCTAGCCTCTCGGGCAATTCCCCACCGCCGCCCGACCCGGCCGCTGACGTTTGCAATCTGACAACCGCAGTGGGAAGCCCCGAGAGTCTCAGCGCTCATACTACAAGCCGGATTCCCGACAAGGGCAGTCGATCGTGCGCGCCCGCCGTCCGTTCGTCGTCAAGAATGCCGTGACCGGATTGGCCATCGTAGGCTTCACGGCCGCCGTGTGTATGTTCCCATTTCCCCCTTCCTTCCTTTGCGACCATCGGTCGGGAATGGCCGGCACGGGCAGTAAGGTGTGGGTTGTGGGCTAATGAAGGTTGCGCACGAAGACATCTACACCATCAAGGCGGTCGCCCAAGACAACTTCGAGGACGTGCCGATACCGGATGCGCCAGTGCAGGGCGGCATCTCCCCGAACGCTTCCACAATCCAGAGCGGACCGCTGGCGAAGTAGCTGGGTCAATCTGGAGCTGCTGCCCGTTGTGATCGTGTATCATCACGGGGAGAATGAATAACTGAGGAATAAAAATGGCGTGACGCGGATGAGGATGGGTTTTGTACAATAATGTGTATAGGTAGATGGGTTGGTACTGGTGTTTTATTGGCTATTTATTGGTCTGCTAGAATGGAAACTCTTCGCTCTTGATGTGACTGTGAAAACTTCGATTTATTGTCGTACATACACGGCCTGTCTAAACTATGGCGACCGTCGCTCATGCTATGTCTGATGTCTTGTCTGGTGTCTTGTTGGATGTCTTGTCGGGTCCGGTGTAGTTATGTGTGAATCGAATGATAATGATGACCCAACTCGGAAGCGGTGTGGCGCTCATAGAGCCGAAGTGTGGCTCAGCAAATGCATCCTTCTAAACCAGTTAGCGCTGGCCATCAAAGAAGGGAAAGTTGACGTTTGCCGGTCGTTACCTGCACCTAACTAACTCAACTCATCCTACGCACATCCGTTCATGACAAGAAAGAACCCCAACTCTTTCTACACCTCAACAACAACCCTCCCTATCGCATCCGTCACAACCCAGCCGCAGTTTTTCGTTGCTCCTTTGTCGTCGCCCCCTCCTATCTTCCTCCAACGGTCGGGATCTCGCACGTTCCAACTCAGCCTCTAGCAACACTTCGCACGCCGACACACGACCTCCAGGCTTCGCCGACTAGCTCACCAACTCGACATCCACGATCTCGGAGTACCACCTTTCTTCCAGTAATAACCCCCCCGCCTTCTCGGCGGCCATGGCGGCTCAGCCCTCAGTGGAAGCTCAGCTCAACCAGCTTGGGGAAGCGCGCAATCTGGTGCT
Organism: Tricharina praecox; assembly: GCF_024521635.1. NCBI lineage: Eukaryota > Fungi > Ascomycota > Pezizomycetes > Pezizales > Pyronemataceae > Tricharina > Tricharina praecox. The sequence continues at coordinate 14,287 of NW_026250419.1, forward strand.
GCGGGACCCCGGGTTTTGGCCGCAGGTGTTACACGGCACACTTCCCATAATCACTGGACCTATCGTCGAAGTGCGCCGATGGGGCGCCGACTTTCTGGCCGAGACTTTCTCGACTCCGGTGGTCGATGCGCGTGCCAAACAGGAACTGGCGATCGCTTGCTTAGATACTTTGTTGAGACTGTCCAACGAGACGGAAACTGGTATCTTGAAGAGCGTGGTGCAGTGTAGTGCTTCCGTATATCCCATAATATTCCGCCACATGTATGTCTTGCCTGTTGCTACTACTACCACTGTTGCTGCCCACCGCTTCCCCCCGAAGCCTCCACCCTACCGCTGCTGCCCTCCCCGGATATATACCATACCTGGCTCGATAGACAGAAAGCCCTCCAACTCTGGAGTGAGGAGTCGACGGCGGCGGCGGGGAGGGGGCTGTTTCCGCAACCGGACGGGGGAGGGCTGGGCTATATGGATCATGAAAAAGCACTATTTACTAAGAACTCGATGGGAATGCTCGTTTCCTTGGCTTATAGATGCACCAACCGCAATGACGCAGACACATGGAACAAGATGATTGCTATCAAATCGAAAATCCTGAGCTTGTGGGATGTGGCCCCGATCGGTGTGCGCATATGCTGCATAAAATTCGTCCAGCGCGTTATCCTGGTACAGTCGCGGGGCATCACCGACCCTAGGGTATGCGCTTTCTTCTCCCACTACCACCGAAGCTTCTACTGGTGAATATGCTGATTGCTGGATCGTGTATAGCTCGTGGATCGCTCAGAAACGAATCTGGCTACGGTGCCTGCCAATCATCCCCTCCTTTCGTTGCCGTCACTCGATGCTGAAGCCCAGGGACTGCTGGACCGCCTTCTGAGCATACTGCACGAGGACCTAAGGTAAGAAATGACACACCAGCCAGCCAGCAAGCCCAGCATCACCATGGCGATTTCCTTTCGTTAACATTGGAAATGTGTGCTTGCAAAATCTAGTGAACCAACTCTCATCACCGCCACCCTGAATAATCTGGCCGTTCTGGTGAAAACTAGACCGCCGCTGGCACAAAAGGTTATCGGCGCGGTGTTAGGCTTCAACCCATTCTCGAAGATGCCCCGTACCGTTACGGTCCATGATCGTCTCATGGCCATTTCGATGGAGAAAACCGTGCGGATAATGCTCCTGAATGTTGTGAGGTATGTTATATCAGATTAGTTGTCGTCAATTCCTCGGCGTCACGGCGTCACGAAAACTAATACCCTCGCAGAAGCAACCCACAAACCCCTTTCACTGGAAGGATCACACAACACGTTGCGAGGCTCGCACAAGCAAAGGCGGAATTGAACGACTCGTTTTCACGAAAGCGAGCAGCCGCCTCCCAACAAGAAGCCGACGCAAAACGACAGAAGATGATCGGCATCCAGTCTTCTTCCACTCCTACAGCCACTCCACCTCCGCCGGCTGCCCCCGTCCCTTTTCAGCCGATGCAGTCTGGCGAGGTCACCTATGCGAAGCTCTTCACTCTTGCTACTGATCCGGCAATGACATCTTTCGATGGCCAGCAGCTACCAATAGATCTGGTGCTGCAGATTGTCATCGGAAGCATGTATTCAGTGGATCAGAACAAGCTCGAGGCAGCTATCGCGGTATGGCTCGGGTTCACTGATAGTTGATCGGAGCAGTCGCTGACTTGATTCACAGGAGATTAAGAGCCGGTACGCCGTGGTCCTGGCCAACCAGCCTCCGCCGTCGGCATCCATGCTCATAGCTCCAACCGCCCCTCGGTCTCAGGTAGCTGGTGGTGGGCCTTCAAACCAGACGGAGCTTACTCTCGCCAAGCTCGAAAAGAAGGAGGAAGACGACGAAGACGACGAGATCCAACTGCAGCTGGGCGAGTTCAAGCTCCCACCGCCGCCACGTATCACCGCCGAGCAAGCGCACAGAGCCTCTCTCGAATCAATGGACAGAATGTTCCTCCTGATCGATGAGTTCGAGAAGACCTCCCTGATCTCGCGTAAGAGCAAGCTGGGAATCAATCGACTAGCCGCCAGCAATTGGGACCGCGAGGGCTGGATCACCCTGCTCACTCGCATGGCCACCCGAGGATCCCACGGGGAGACTACAGTCAAGTCCGAGTCTGGACAGTCCATGTCGCTCGCTGACGCGATCCGAGAGCGCCTGTTCCAGTACATCATAGAGGACTTCCGGAGGCGGATGGATGTCGCGGTCGCCTGGCTCAACGAGGAGTGGTACAACGACAAGGTCATGGCTAGTGGTGGGTTTACGAGAGATCAGCAGTACCCCAAATGGATGATGAAGACTATGGATGCCATCTTTCCCTTCTTGGAGGCGAGGGATAGGCTGTTCATGAGGATGCTGTCGGAGATTCCCGAGATCCCGAAGGAGTTGCTCGATAAGGTCAAGATCCTCTGCTTGGATCCGGATAGGGCCACCTTGGGAGTGCAGATGTTGCAGTGAGTTTTTCTGGTTCCCACTGGAGGTTTAATCCTTACTAATATTGTCAAAGGTACCTCGCTATGTTTCGCCCACCTGTCCGTGAGATGTGTGTTGACGTCTTGGAGGATCTCTGGAGAAACCGTAAGTCATTTGCTGTCACTCTACGGGTGGATCCAGGCTAATCAAGTGTTACAACAGACGTGGACCTCCGTCCCCAGGTTCAGAAGCTGGTCAACAAGTTCCGTCCCGAAGTTCTGACCGAAAACATCAAGACCGAGACTTCTGCCGACACCAATATGGTTGTCAACGGCAGTGTTGCCACTCCCGACGCATAGATCTAGAGTGGATGACGAGGGCGGACTGGGTTGTGTTTCCATATTCTACTTTGCTTCACATCGCCAGCTTGCAGGCAATTTGATGTTGTTTCTTTTTTCTCTTTTCTCTGGCTCTTTGTACAATGTGCTATCTTTCCACTTTTTTACGGGCCTATTTGTTTGTCAACGCGGCCAACTGGTAGGATGCTGTAGGCTTCATATTGCTATTTTCTTCTCTTTGTTTTCCACCGAGGATACTTACTGCTTCATATCTTATTGTACCTATGATGATGATTAAATGTTCCATACCATCCAGCACAGCGGGCCACCCGTGCTACTGTATGACTGATAATTGTAATTGGCCGAATGGCTGACTGCAGTCATACCGAGCAACAAACCCTGTGGATTTTTATTTTTGTCCATGGTAAAACATACCGATACATCCCCCAAGACTCTCTCTGCTCCCTCCTTTTTTGCGATTGAAGACCACTGCGATCTGGTCAGATTTCCGCAGCTGCTACAGTTGAAGTATATATGTCACTGCTCAGGTTTGACGCGGGTATTTGTCCCGATTTCCATACCAAGGAAGTCCCGGTTTTTTCTTGCCTGTTCCGTCCATATTTGTTTACCGTCCTTCCCCAAAACGGCAGCGTTCCAAAGACATGGATCCGAACGCGAGCGAGTCCCCAATTACCGTAGCGACGGGCGAGCCGCCTTCTATCCTTCCATCCACATTCCTCACAGCGAACGCCTTGCTATTTTGTTTTATTGCTCTTGCTCTCCTTTGCTCTGCTCTTCTGCTGGCTTGCATGCTGTCATGAGCCGATGCGTATGAATTCGTGAGAAGAGAAAGACACAACAATTATCTCTTCGCCCGAACAAACGCTCCTTTCTCCCCTTCCCCTCCTCATCCCTCACCGCACGTCATCTTCTTCGGTATCCTCCTCCTCAATGCTGAGATAGATACAAACCTGAGAGAAAAAAAACGGATCGGTCTCCTTGCTTTGCCCTTGCTTCTTATCTACTTTGCCAATCAATAACCCATACCCTTCCCATCTTCCATCGCTCATCCCGTCCGCTCTCTCTCATCTCAACCCCCGAAAAGGCCGGCAGGCCGATCCACCAAACTAGGTTACATTCTTAGACGAAGACCCCTTTGATGCCCTCCAATCCTCCTCCGTCATCACTCTCCACACGACGACTACCACTGCACCCACACCTAGCACCCTTACGTCCGACCACGCGCCGCAGACATCCGGCCCGCGCCCACTGAACGCCTGGTGCAGCATCAGCAGCAGCACTCGACTCGGGAACCCAACCCACACGGAGCCTCGCCTTACTTACACCTTACATATGCCCGCCATCGCCTGTCGACGACACCACAACTAGCGCAGCAGTAGCAAACAGTATGAACGGCACGTCGTCGGAAGCAGGCAGCGAGTCGCTGGTCATCGACTTCGACAGCACGCCCATCAGCACGTCGCAGACGCGCCCGCAGGACATCCCGTCGTCACCGCCGTACACGAACGGGAACGGCTCGGGCTACCTGAACGCCTACGATGCGGGATCGTCGGCGATCCTGGGGACGTCACCGACTCGCACCACCACGGGGAAGAGCGGACGGGTCATCGAGAAGCTTATGGCGGAGAACGACCGGTTGCGGAGAGAGCTCAAGGTCGAGACCACCGCGAGAGAGGAGGAGAGGAAGGCCAAGGAGGCGATTCGACAAGCTAGGGACTTTCTGCAGAGCACGAACGATAATCTCATACTGCAGAATAATATCGACAAGAGCTCGCTCGCGCGGAAGGATCGAAAGATTGATGAGTTGAAGGCGGAGAGGGATTTTGAGAGGGAGCAGAGGCTGGAGCTCGACGAGAGGTCCATGATCCAGATCAGGGAGAGCGATTCGCAGGTCCAGGACTTGAAGAATATGATGTCGAGATCGCAAGCGGAACGAGAATTGGCCGTGAACCAGTACAACGTTGTGCGGGAGGAGTTCCGACGGCTAGATGATAGCTACCGACAACGGATCGAGCGACTGCAGGTACACCTCACCGCCATCTCGGCCGAGCGAGAACGAGACCACAAGTTCCTCCAGCAACTCGAGGTCATCGTCGAGCAGCAGCGACAAGAGCTCGAGAAGCTGCGGCTGGCGAAAAACAAGATCACCGACAAGTGCGGGGAGGTCATAGAGCAGGCCGACAGCGAGATGGCGCGGATAAAGAAGATGGCTATAACTCAAGAGCGGAAGTTGGACGAGACGGTGGAGAGCGCACAGGAGACACTTTTTGCACTTCGACGCTTGATAGGTGTGGAAAAGGCATTCCGGCCTTCGTCAACAGAGAGTACGGGGAGCTAAAGCTAAAGTTCGTGTGTTCATGCCTGGTGTACTACATTTTTTGTTTTTGTTTTCTCTCTTTTTTTTTGGGATAGTTATCGGGGAATGACATGCACTTGTGTGGAGTTTGGAGATGCTGCTATATCCATTTTTTTTTCCCGTTGTTTTTTTATTTTTTTATTTTCTTGTTTAAAATCATTATGACAGGGCTAAGAATGAGGGTGATGAATTGGGAGAGAGAAGCCGAAGGTCTCACTTCTTCAACCTCATGTGGTATCGCGTTTTCCCGTCCTGCTACCTACTATTTCTATCCACGACTGTTTGTGTGTGTGCAGTGCCTGCCTGTATGAACGAGGGAAACGACAGGCTCTTACTTACCTTACCAAGTATCATACCTACTACATCTTTGGGAACCGGTGTTTACGGGTATGTTATGTATCTATTTTTTCTCCTCTCCGAGGCTCTACTCTATTCCCCGTTAGTTACTTCTTGTCCTTTATCACCCTTCTTGGGCCTTGTTTCCTTCTCACTTCTCACTTCTCACAAAGGGGTGAAAGAAGAAGGGTGAGCTTCGTCCGGATACCTCTTCACCTACTTACCTACGTTTACAAAATGCAACCTAATGTTTCCTCTTCTCTTCTCTTTTCTTCTCATGTGTGTGCATTTTCCTTCTTTTTTTTTGTATATACTCTAGAGAAAAGCCTTGCACTCTGGCGGTGAAAGTGGTGGAGATGATCAGATGAAAAGGGGTTTATGTTTTCGATTTACGTTGGCACCTTTGCGCGTAGAGTAGATGTATCACTCGGACAAAATATAAAACTTCGGACTTGTATTATTCTACCATATCTAGGCTAGGACGTAACGTAACGGGGGTAACGGGGTAATGGGGTAATTCGTCTCAATCGCTCATGAGCTATCACCAATGTTAGTCATAGGGGCAATGGGTGGATGGGGTGGATGGGGTGGATGGGGTGGACAAACGATTTTCTCGATACCAACGGCGATGTAATCATCCCGCTTGACGAGGTACGGCCTCAAAATCCCCGGCTTGACTCTCGCCAGTACGCCATCACGCATTCTATCTTTCAGAGCAGCGGGTCTACGCGCTGTTAGCCACCGCAACAACCACCATCTCTCTAGTCCGCAGAAGGAAGGAACCTACCCAACGACGAAGAGATTTCCAATCTCATGCAACAGCTCAAACCCATCTTTCAAGCTCGCAACCCCCCATCTATCGACAAGATCCCTATACTTGGCAATATCCTTGGACAGCATGATGGCACCCGCCTGGTTTACCTGGAACTTCTTGAGGTGCTCCAGCAGGAAGCCGCGGAGTCCCGCCCCGATCTCGGATAGGAAGCCGTCGAGGTTCGCGCCGTCGAGGGCTTCGATGGCAACGGCGTGGACTTTGGTAATGAACGCACAAACGCTGAGGCATGTGGGAGTTTGGAGCGTCGTCAAGCTGACTTCGTCGTCTTTGGGGCGGTAGTCTTGCTTCTTTTGTTTGGCGAGGAGGGAGCCGGTGTAGGCGATTACGACTATGGGAAGTTAGTTAAGCGAAGGCAGAGGAGCAGATGAAGGTGCGACAGACGGTCAATGGTTTTCTGAATTATGTTGTTGATCTTCTGCTCTAAGCTGGTGAGGGTGGTGTTAGAGAACTTGACCATCTCCCGGCGTGCGGTTAAGGAGGTTTGCGAGAGCGGTATTAGAGCTGTATTGATGAATGAGAACATCAGATGCATGATCTTGGTTGCTGGCTTGATCTCAAGGACGTATGTGAGATCTGGCTCGGCTTTAGTTTGTTGCTCAGCGACGTCCATTGCCCTGCGTAGATATCAGTCGAGGCATCCAGTAGCAGAGTGTAAGTGAAACTTACGCATCCAAAGCCACGTCTATGTACATAGTACGCATATGTTCAATGAGGATATTCAACAGGGCTGAAACATCCTTTGGAGTATCCGCCGCCGAGCTCAACTCAATACTTCGTCCGACTGCTTCAGCAAGCCACTTCAACATACGTTTCGAGAAGTCAACATTCAGCTGGCCATCCACTTCCGAAACGACCACATCCGACAAGTGTGCATCACCGCCCGACCTCCGATCGAGGCCGATGATCCGGCTCAGTGCACCATTCTGAGTCTTTGCAAGGTCACTCTCAAGCACTTTTTCGATCGCACGCTCTCGAGATTTCTTCAGTCGGTCAAAGACACCCAGGTTTTGGTTCTTCTTCCGTTGGTCGTGGAAGATGCTGAATTTTAGGAGGAGTCCGCTGTATAGCTGCTCCAGATTATCCTTTTCCTTCTCCATGTACCCGCGGTCCTGCAAGTATGGAACGAACAGCTCCTCGACATTCTGGTCGACAACCATAGTGGTGGATGCCGACAATGGTCCTGGGTGTTCCGTCAACCCATGAGCCTTCAGATCCTCGGCCAGTGTGATTACTGAAGCTCGCGAGGCTTGGAGGGTCCGTAGGAAAGCAAGTGGTGACAGCGTCGCCGTCTTGTCAAGGACCATCTCGAGCCTCTGCTGCAGCGACTGCTGGAACACGCGTTGAAGGAACGTGCCCAGTACCTGCTCGGGATACGGAAAGACCTCCTTGATGGTCTTGGACTCGACCTTGAGGACATCTCGGATCTCACTGATCAGAGACAGCAGACTCGGTTCGAGGCCCGGCGGACTTTCATCTGGATCGGAGAGCTTCTCCTCTCTATATCACGGATTATCTTCTGGGACCAGTCTGGAGGCATTTCGGCAAGCTTACATGGTCTGCTCGATGGTCACTTCGCCAGCATTGATCTTCCCCGTCGCGATGAAGAAGTCCATTTGGTTCAAAAAGTTGCTGACGACCGACGCACCGCCGTTGAAATCATGCAACACTTTGGCACACCCCTTCACACAGTTCGCATGAGCTTCACATACTTGGAAGGGAAAGAGAGGATTCGGGTTATAGATCGACAATTGATTACCTTCATAGCCTCTATCTTGAACCTTCGATACGCATCATCAAACTGCCTTAGCAGATCTTGCTCCAGGCTCTCGGAGAACGCTTCAATCATATTTTTAGTCCTCGCATTTTGCCCTGCGCCGCCTTCGTTCCTCTTCACGATCAAACTGAGCTGTCTACTAACAACCGCACACCTTATACTATCCTCGATCCTCCCCGTTCTGCGCAGCCTCTCGAGTCGTCCGGTGTCGCCTCTATTGAACTCGGTAAAGCATTGAATGAGGAACCTAGCGTCCTCGGCTCTCTGCCGCTGTTTGTCGAGCTGCTCCAACTGCCCACCGATCCGCACCGCGACGCCCCCACCGTCGGTGATGCTACTGTCGAGCCGATGGAACTCCGCAAGCGTGGTGTTGAACTTCTCGCCCAGGCGATCCAGCGTGCGCGTGTGCTCGATCTCGGCGCGTCGCACGCCCTCCTTCAGCTCCGACTCCTTCTCGGAGAGCGTCTCGTCGAGCTCTTTGAACCGGTCCAGCGCTGCCTCGAAGGTGCGGATGTACGGCTTCGGGTCGAAGGCATTGTTCCCGAGTCCCGAGCGACGGCTAGCGGGAATGCTGCTGTCGGTGAGCCCCTCTATAAAGTCCTTGACGATGAAGTCCGTACTCTGGAGAGCTTCCGTGTCAGTCGATGTCCGCTAGCTCTAGAAGTGTGCATGGAAGCGCAATGGGGGATAGAATTTACCGAGAACTCCTCTAGAGAGAAGCTATTCGCCTTGGGAAAGATCGAGCGAGTTGATTCCTGCGTGGTCACCATTCTGAAAGAGATGGCGGGGGAGACGAGCAGGAGCTGGAAGTCGCGAGAGCTACTAGGTATTCTGCAGGGTAACAAAGTTTGTCGTCTAACTGATTTGGGACTGGGTTTCACAGAGCTTCCAGGTCACGAAATATCACATGGAGTACATAGAGTCGCCAGCAATCGTCGGCAGAATGCTTTCGTGTGCAGAACTGAGCAGTTACCGTATACTGACACGAAGAATATCCGTAATTTGAAAAGCAGATACAACACAAATTGTAGAGAAATGCAAGAAAACCCTGAGCAGACCAAACAACGCCTCGCCTCACAACAACTCTAAAAGAAATCCCCGTGCCTGACACGCCCTAGCAAGTCATGAGCTCTAAACCCAGGGCGCCTGTAAGAATATTCACCCAAGCCTTTTGTGCATTACTAAAACGATTATCCCTCCCGTTCTCCGGCCGTAGACAAATCGGCTGTATCCACCCCCAACTTAAGCGTAGTCCATGGAGGCTTGTACAGACCTAATGGATATTAGCGAACGACCAACTCAACAGGAGCGAAGGGCTAAATACCTCCTGAGCTTCCTGTTGTACTCCCGCTTCTGCTCGGGGGTGCCCCAGTAAAGCTTAGAAGCCTCCTGGTTGACTTGAGTGCGCGGATCGTATGGCCCGTTCTCTTCCTCCATGAGGTGGATGATGGCATCGATATGCGCCCTACCCTCGTCTGTCTTGGTCACAGTATAGCACGGAACGCCATCGCCTACACAAGTTAATAGGTGCCTCTCACACTACCACATGTGCTACTTACTGGTAACCCTGTAGTGATAGAATGGGGTCCTAAACCGAGCTCTCGGGTGCTCGATTGGGAATCGAGGACTGAAAGCAATCTCGATATTGAATAGGCCACCATCGAGGTTGGTCATGGGGCGACCGAAATACGTCTTCGAGATCACGTGGTCAGCAAACATCTCGGTATCGGAAGGAGAACCCCGGTGAGACCCACCACTCGCCAAAGGAAGGGATTCTTGTCAACGAGTTCAATGTCCAACGTGACGGAGTCGCTCTTCTTGTAATATTCAACTGTCTGCTCGTACTGTCTCTGGAGATTGGCTGCAACTCCACTCTCCCTCTGGGCCATGATGGCTCCTTCCGCCGCCCAATTCTCCGTCTCCTTGTCCAATCTCTCCCTTACCAGCTTGATTCTCCTCTCCAGCTCTGTGTAGTAGAACCTGCCCTCCATGGTATTTCCAGAGTGCTCGAACGGCATCCTCACAAAAACCTGGCCATCGGTCACTTTCGGGCGTTCTGCGGTGATGGAAGTCATATAGCTGTCGTAGTACCACAAGAATCGTCGCTTGCACAGATCCTTGAAAGGCTCGAACAAAATAGAGCCTTCTAGATCCGCAAGGGAGGTGTCGCCATCTTCAGAGGACTCGAGATCCGGCGGCGCAGGCGAAGGTTGCAGAGTTCCGTCGGCATTGATGCCCAGATACTCCTCCAGACGGGCGATGACGGTTATTCGTAGAGTCTCGTGTCGAATCTGTTCCAGCAAAGTGGTCAGTCCGCAATTAGCTAGACAATGTGGGGGTAATTAGTGTGAACCTTGAGAACATAAGCCTTTTTGTTCTCCTTATCGTGTTCTTGATTGGCGTTTTCGAAACCCGGCTCGTTCTCATACGGATTTGAGGACATTAGGCTCTGGATTGATATTAAGATGGACTCAAGTCCCTGCGCCGATGACCACTCTTCGCCGCGTTCGCCTCTCCATGTTCTGAGTGCGGTTGGTGGCATTAGCATTCTCTCGCGCCGACGATCAAGTGAAGCGCGATCAAGTAGCTTCTCACCCAAGAATTGACCTGATTTCGATCCCATCGGTTAGCAGCGGACCCCCACACGACACGGGGAGGAGTGGAGTCGTACAAGCAGACTTTTCCGCCGGCGTAGATGTTCGGGTTGAATCGAGTTCTTCCAGAGTTTGTCGAAAGCGCAATCACGGCTGGGGCTTTGGCGGGGTAGTCTATAGTTGGAGCTCGTCAGTAGAGTTCGCGGTGGTGGGCGGCGCCAACAGGACCTCTGCCGAACTTCATCGAGAACTATGGAATGGAAGCTGTCAGCGAACCGCGGAATCAATAGATGCACGCAGCAGTCTGTCTGCCTTACCTCAAAGAATCCGAACTCGTACGGCGTGTCGGGTGGTCCCAGGATGACAGCCCTGACGTTTCGAACATCCGCATCTCGACAGGCAACCGCGATTGCTGCACAGAACGAACCGACATCAGCGGTGTTTCGAGGAAAGAAGCTCGAGCGGGAGACGGAAAGCTTGCTTACAGAGGTCGCTAGTCTTGTTCAGCTCACTAATCTCCTACAGGAAAGTCAGAGAGGGGGTCTTGTAGTATCAATTAGACTATGCGGGGGCGGGGCAACAGTACACGCGTGAGGCGGATGATGGACTGATTCATCTGTAGCGCGGCTCCCAGCTGAAGGAGGGTATGATGGTATTGGGAAGGTAGAAGAGTGGATGGGGTACGCTGGGTGGGGGATGAGCAGGAGGAAGTTGGGTTGCGAGACGGAGGTGAGCAGAGACCAAGCTCTAACGAAAGGTACCCGAAGCGGCCAGAAGAGGCATGGTTGCAAACGGCACGAGATGCAGCCGCCGAATTTGATCAGTGCCGACTCAGCGCCGAGACGCTAGTAAAGCGGCTACTGGAGCACCAAAAGGTTAAAAACACAACAGCTCAATTACGCTCTCGACGAAGCACCGCAGCTTCAAAAATACACCAGCTCAGTCAAGTTCTCGACGAAGCACCAAAGGCTTGAAAACACGATAGCCCAGTTATCCTCTCGACGAAGTCCCCTCCGTGTTGCTTATATAAGTACCTACATTGTATGTCCCATCTGTATGCTCCTTCGCCGGGATAGAAAATGTTGCTATGGATATGGGATAACGGCATCACAGTGATTTCGACGCCGAGCCTGCGATTGGGGAGGTCTTTGTCCGGAGTAGCTGAGGAAGAGGTCCTGTCGATTCCAGGAGGACAACGGCAGTTCCGGGTGATTCTTTAACTTCCAAGATGTGGAGGTTTTTGGTGGAGTAAGCAGCCACAACCTACAAATAGCCTCGGGTGTTTGCCTACTCTATTCTGGAGTTGAGCTGCCTGTTTGTAGATGGGGACGATGGGTGGGGAAATGAATAGATGGTTCTGGTGGGCGAACGATTGATTATTGATGATGATTTTGGTCTCGGTACCGATGAAAGGTAAACCAGAGAGTCCTCCGTCCCGCTCCTCGTCCCCCACCACTAGCCCACAAACCGCTTACTAACAGATGTAACGCTCCACAGAGTGCTTCGACTCACAGTTATCAACAAACTTTGCGAAGCTGTTCTTATGCCGGATATAGGTTGGTGCGGTAGGTTGACTCCAAGTAGCACATCTCGGAGCGATGGGTGAAGTGAAGCCGGTCTTTCTGGAGCATGCCGATTCGCTTGACTAACTTACATACTATTGTGCACCGGAAAGAGCGAGTTATCAAGCCCATTTCGATGCCGCAGCTCACGTACAAACAGATTTCCAAAGCAATTGCATACCCACAGAATGAGATAAACTGAAGATCTCTCTCTCATACCCACAGAACATCTGAAACCCCTTTCATAGATACCAACTCAGTCCCGCAACGCGATCGCCATGAAGAGAAATTGAGAACATAAAATCAAGAGGAAAACTGCCCCTATCCAGCTACTAGGCACCTAGGACACGAGCGGTAACTCCATCTTTGCCACCCACGGGGATAACTCCTCGTATGAACGTAGGTTGTCATACACATAACGAACTCTCAGTTTATGCTCTCCAGTTCTTGGGCATCCAGGCGGACGTCCTTCGGCATAACATTCTCTACACACCCATGCTCCGTATCTATAGCAGGCAGTCGTACAGCAATCTGTGTTTCACGAAACTGTTAGTCAACTGAGCCGTTCTCCATGCCAGAGCCAGAGGATCGATGCACTCACCATAGTAGAAGTCGTCGTCAATCTTGGATCTACAGTTGTCGCAGTGTAGATTGTTGATGACGAAGCAGATTTGGTCTATCTCCTTGCAACGACAAGGCGCTGGCACTGAGCTGGCGTCTTCTTGGGGTGCCCTCGAAGGTTGTGTTATTTCTTGCGTCTCCGGGTCCTCGGTCGATACCGCTTCCTGTGACGGCATTTCTGCCTGTATGGTGTCGGAGGTCGCTTGATGCTGCTCCAGCAGACTCCTCATGTCAACCCCAGTCGCAACGTCAAGTAAGGATCGTCCCTTGGCATCTCGGATTCCATAGATTTCTGAATGGTCGTCCAGGGAACTCATAAATCCTTTGAAAACCTCCTGAGTGTCCAACTCCCCGGCCAGGCGAAACAGCAAAGGAGTCTGGCTGCTGCTGTTTCCCGGCCGGTGATCAAGCCACAAAATAACAAGGCTATGGGAGCCACTTTTCACAGCAAGCTTGAAGGACTTCGACCCATTTCTCTGGGTCATGAGCCAGTCGATCATCGTATGGGCGAGGCCTATGTGGCATTTATAAACAGCCGTGGCAATCGGGGTCCCGCCGTAGGTATTCTGAACGAAAGGGTCTGCACCAGCTTGTAACAGCAGTTCGACACACTCCCATACGCCGATTGAAGCCGCATAGTGTAATGCAGTGGCGTGTGAGTCGTCCACGACAGCCGTATTTGCACCAGCTTGCAAGAGGCATCTGACACCCTCCTCCGAGCCCGCGTAAGCAGACAGTATCAGCGGCGATGATCCGTCTCAGGTTACGGACTCGATATACGCTCCTCGGTCGACGAATAGCTTGATTACTACCGGCGCTCGAAGACAAGCATAGTGAAGGGCTCTCCATTCGGCCCCGCTTCCCGACTTCTTCTCTAAAGAGGCACCGTAGGATAGGAGTATTTCGATGATTTCGAGGTGTCCACCGTTAATAGTCAGATGTGGTGATTCTTCATGACTGCCGCCGAGTTCATCAACTTCCGCATATGCCTGTATCAGCCTGAGAACGACGTCGGGGTTGCCATTCATTGCCGCCAAGTGCAGAGGACTGTAGTATTTATCATCTGTGACGTTGACGTCTATTTTCGGTGAATGGGCGAGAAGTGCATCCACAACGGCCGTGTGGCCAAACTCGGCGGCAAGGTGGAGAGGCTGGCGACCTTGTTCCTCGGTCAAGGTTGCATAACTTTCTTCAGGACCGAGAAGATACTTGACCCTTTCCTCAAGACCGAGAATATACTTGACGACCGCAACATGTCCTTTCTTGGCAGCAATGTGAAGCGGAGTGCATTTGTTGCCATCTCTGCCTACGGCAAGCTTTGGATTAGCACCATTCAGCCGGAAAACCACCTTGAGGTAACCTCCGGAAGCAGCCAGATGAAGCGGATTGGATTGGCCGGAAACCGCTGCTAGACCCGCCACGCCCATATTCGCCATTGAACCCAGGAGCTGATTGACAATCTTAAGGTACCCACCATTCGCTGCCAGGTGCAAGGGACTCTTGTCAGTCGCGTCCAGATCACTGACTTCCGCCCCACTACCCCAGCCGGAATCTTCCAGTCCTTCACCTCGACCTCTTTTCGCGGCAAGTATTTCCTTGTCTCCTTCTCCGGTGCTGGTCTTGGATCTCTGTCGATGGTCGAGGAGCACGCTGACCACATGGTCCCTGCCATTCTGTGCCGCGTGCTGCAAAGGTGTCCAGTCATCGTGGGTCTTGCTGGCCAAAGTGCCGTCCTGTGATTGCAAAAGCAACTTAACGACCTCAGCGTGCCCGTTTGCTACCGCAGCAAAGAAGGCGCGTTCGACAGAGAGCTGAGCGACTTCCAATCCATGCCCCTTTGCCGCATCCAGAAGTTCCTTAACCACAAGTGGATGACCCATTCCGGAGGCTGATTTCAACGCTTTTGAGAGCCGTATATCAGAACACAGAAGCTCTCGGACGATAGTGTGATGGCCGTACATAGCGGCCACATCCAATGGTTCCTGTCTCTCGGATGCTGACAGTTTAGAGCCTGTCCTGTCCGACAATTCCTCGACGATTTTTGGAAGACCCAACCTCGCCGCAACTGATACCGGGTTGTACGAGTATGGGACTGTCGTGTCGCCGCTCAGGATCCCGTACACGTTGTACCACGGCCTTGCAATCTTTTCGGTGCTCAAGAAATCAAGAACTTTGCTATAGCTAGAGGGTGCTCGTTGCAGATCCGCAGACCGCCGATAGTGCTTCGGCCAGTATTGGAATGCATAGAGCAGGAGGCTATGTTTCTTTTGGTCCACGAGGAGTGGTGCCAGTGATAAAAGCTGTACGTAATCCTCCAGTAACTGTTCGCCTTGGAGGGCTACCTGCGATGTTGGGTCGGCGGAGAGGTATTCAAGGCAAATATCAAAAATGTAACTGTGGAGATAGTCGGCATTTTCAAAGCTGTACCATGCATCACATCCCTCGTTCCCTTTTCTCTTCCGGACAAGGAAATCTTTGAAAGATGGGTGAACGAGGTGTAGTTCATCCCTCACAGTGATGATAAGCGGGCCGAACACGCGGGCGATATCGCTTATTATATCCAGCGGGATACTTCCGTCGGCCAAAAGCGAATGCGTAGGGTTGTTGTCGATATGGATTGACAGTGCAACGGAGAATTCATTGATCGTCAACGGGCGGAACGTATGGCAGGTCCAGTGTAGCACTTTTAGCGCCCACGATCGATCATTCAGGGAAACATTCTCCAGCAATCTTGCGTAGATCAGTGGCAGGTCCATATCTAAACTGCGTACCTCTTCACCCAGCGAATGCATGGTAGCTCCGGTTATCGGGGGAACAAGAAGCTCTAAGGAAAGTCTGATCGCGAGGAATGTTGTCGTATCGGTCCAACGAAGTCGATAGTGACCCAAAAGGAAATCCTCGAGCCCGGTATAAGCATCTGATTTCCGAACTAGATCCGATATCCATGCAGCCGTAACCGACTCCAAAACTTTAGTCCGCCCATCGCCCCTGCTGTCAAGGTCGATCACCACCATATTCTCCTGAAGTTTTTCTAGCACAATGTCGGAGAATTTCGCATCACCGCTGACAATGAGCCTTAGTGGGAAATCTGTTTCCTCTTGGAGTGAGACGAACTGCCCCATAAGCCATCTAGATATCCTATCACCGCATTCGCCAAGGGCATCAACAAGGCATACCAGCTTTCGGTGCGTTGGCCTCGAAACGATGGCTCCAAACAGACTCCAAACGTCTTCTTCGCTCCACAATGAGACTCTTCTTGACAGTGACTGTTTCAGTTCATGAATGTGGCAATAGAGTTGCGGCTCGTGAAACAAAAGCTGGCCAATCATCGAAAGAAGGATATGCTTCCCCGATTTCCGACAATCGTCCAGCCTGTTGCAGAAGAAAGACAGCACCGTCGTCCCAGTGGCTCGCATGGTCCGCATCAAAAACTAGCAGATAGTAGACTGTCCCATGCCCGAAGTGCCGCGTAGATACAATATGAGATGATCTTCCTTATCCCTCCAGCGGCGGTACCTTTGGTCCTCTGTAATCCAGCTGCAGAATGCTGGGTAAGTTCTGGCAGGCACTCTCAAGGGGATGGGTAAAGCGGTTGCCATCATCTCACAAAAAGAGTTGTAGTCAGCGTCGAAGCCTATGGTAATCGAGGACTGTGTCAGCACTGCTTCAAACGATGACTAATCAAAACTCCTACTTTTGGGTTCTCTCGCGCTCATGTCCTCCATGACGCTCGATAAACGTTCAAAGTCTCCTTGGGTGGAATCCAGGGAAGAACACAGCGCCATGTGGTGTCCTTCCCTTATCAGAGGCTCCGGATCGTTTTTGCAACCCTCCCACGCCCCGAATTTCCGATCCACAACCTATACGGGGCCGCAGTTCCGTCAGTGTGTTTTTACATACAACCCGTCCAGGAGCTAAAAAAAACTATAGAATTAAGCCATGGGACTTCCTTGCTCTCTTGGACGTTGAGTATCGAGCAATTCTCTGATATTGTCGCAAAACTCGCACAGATATCCCGCATGATATCTTCGCCTACACGCCGTTTCTCGCAAAGACGAATCAAATGCTCGTGCTGTGTTCCAGGTTTTCCTTGGGTCGTCAGGGCCATATTGAAGATGGTTCGTTCCCAGGATCCCAAGGATGTGCTGTGTGGAGTGCCGAAGAACACCTAGCCACATAGAAATCAGTCCAAGATACACCGAACCAGAGAGGAGACTCGATCGTTTATTACCACTCCAACTGTGGCTGAGGAAATGGTCGGGTATTTGTGATTATTGTTGGCGATACATAGCGCCAACAACAAGTGCCTATTAGCAACATGGTCTAGACCAATTGTACATATCTACGGTGTTAGTATCTTGGGCATGTCTGAGAACGTACTTGCTTGACAATAGTGCCTCTAAAGCCATGACAAACAAAGATGATGCGCTGGTGTGCAGGCACCTTTTGATCATCAGCACCTCAAAGCAACGTATGAAATAGACTGGACACCTACGTCGGCAGATTTCCTCTCGGAGATGATGGCACGCAGCAGCTGAACGGCTGCACCCAAATTCCCGCCGGCAAGACCAGTTCTGGGCCGGCAACTTCGATGTTTGCCTTATAGCAAAACGTCAAGACACGTGCGCAGGGGAGCTCGAAGTCCTTCAACCACATTGCTCGGGTGGATACGTGAGTCCAAGTGTTTTCGGAATCGCCATTTAAGCCGTGGACTGCAATGACACTGGATTTTATTCGATGATGAGCACCTCAGAAGTTTCACAAGTGCCGCATCGAAGGGGACGGAGGGAAGTGTAAGAATCTGCACGAACTCTGTCTGTTTCGGTGGGGGGATCTTTCTCGAGAAATCCTCATCCCTAACTGCTAATGGTGTACTACGCAGTAGACGTAGTAGACGTAGTAGACGTAGTAGACGTAGTAGACGTAGTAGACGTAGTAGACGTAGTGGTGAACATACTTCCGAGGGGTCTGACATGCTTGCTCTCCCGTTCGACCGCGTGATGGTACTGGCGCTGTATGGGTTCCGGATCGCAAGTGGGGAGAGAATACGGGTGAATGAAGGGGCAGAGTTGGGACGTTGACATTGTCAACGGGAGATATCAATACATATGAGGGGACTCGGCCTGCCAAGATTTAACGAATAATAATTCTGTCTAGGATGACAAACTTGTGAGTACTATTGGACAATCCGGAAGAAACAGGGCGTACATACTTTATGAGCAATGAGATATTTCTATCCGAGATGGACCGTCTGCTTGCGTGACCAAATCGCAAAGTAATCTCTAGCAGTCACAGGCCCAGGAGCTGGCCTCCTGGAGTACGCAGTGGACTATCGAATTTAAGAGATCGCACATAAGGAGAAAAATAGAGTAGATACATAGATTGCACTGCGAGACGTCGATGTCACTATCCAGTGTAGAGTACAGTGCCAGATCATGTTTGCCAAATGCTTCTTTGCCACACATATAATCCTAGAAATCGATGCAGGCAGTATCAGAATTGGGGACCGCCTTCGAATCTAGAGGCAGAGAAAAACCAAGCCTGTATTTGGTGCAGATGCTCCAAATGCACGTTAAAAAGGCTAAAAAAAGCTTGTAAAATTGACATCGTTTCGAACCCTTAAACCTGGAGAACCCGATATCGACTCGCCATTTTGTGAGGGAATAGCACCTAATACTTACTTCAGTAAGTACTACACCAATACCATAACAATATCGTGCTCGCAAGTCTCACGTTGGAACGGCATCAATTTCGCCGAGGTTTTGCTATTACAGGTACAGCAAATGCGCTGGATTCAAGCTCTTGTATCTCCCAATAGATATCTAATTTCCTGGCCACCCGCGACACCGTGGCCAACGAGTCCCAAGGCTTATTCATAGGCCCTTTTGCCCCCGTTCTTGCTCTGCCAGTGTTCTAGCAGTGCTACCACTGTGAATGCTCAGGTTAACCTTGTCCAATCTCCAATCATGTCTGGTGGATCGGAGAGCTGGCAACTTGCCTGGCAGTTCGTGAAGCCGTTTTGAGGAACGGAGTGGGTGTAACACTGCTCACGCCTTTCATAACTCGAGAAAATTCCGACAGATTTTCCGGACTGATGTCGTCTAGGGCCTTTCCCGTCGATTTTGTCTGTGGATCAAAGTTTATGGGGTCGATTACGTCCCGTCCCCAAAGCTTCCGAGACCTCGCGGTGGTACCGTACAGGCTGTCAACGGATGCAGATACAGTTATTGCCGCTCTGAAAGGATAATCGCCCTGACGCTTGAGCAGGATCGCCACCTCGAGGTTCGTCGGGATGCCGTTTTTCTGAACTTTGTTTTCGCTCATGGCCCATCTTGCGGTATTCTGAGGACCCCATTGCCGTCCGCTAGTCTTGCAACTGCCAACGAGTGATCCCTGGTTCCTCCGCTCATAGCCAACGCCTTTTTCTATTCCCGCGGTTACGTCGAAGTTTCCGCCGCCGATAGCAGTTGCTCCAGCCTGTGCTGAGAAGTTTCGATTCGTTTGGTGCTGTGCCGTTCTTGGGTCCAAGTCGATTTTCCCACGCGGGAACACATCGCAGACTTCAGGACCGCATTTCGAATCGTTGTGGTCCTGAAAAACGAACTCGATGCTCGCCGATCGGAATCGTAGTTCTTCGGAAGAAGAAAGGAATCTGAAACTAGCGACAATTACAGTTGCCTTCAGATCTGCATCGCTCGAGTCGTATTGACCGTGGAGGACCGTCGTGAAGTACCCTTGCACCGTATGGTCCGCACGAAACGTGGAATGACGGTCGACGATAATGCGCCGCTGGATCTGGCCAGGTTCGTTCTGATATCTGTATGAGGATCCCGGATCGCCATTGGGCTCGAGGTTGATCTCGAAAGTGGGGATGTTGTCGGTGTTCTTGTCACTACGCCCCTGATCAACGGTGTAAGGCATGACAGGCACGTATAAGGAACCAGTGGCAGCACGGGAGCGCGATCCAAATGCTATATGCATTTACCGCGAATATAAGTGATATTTAATTGTTTTGGTTTTGGAATAAGATTTTCGTAGGCGCCCCATCGCCGATACGAATACATCTTGCGATCAACTGACGGAGTGGCACTCTGGCAGCCTGGATGGAGGGCAACCCGGACAGTGATGTCTAGACATCGACTTCCATCCTACTGACCCCCAAAGTGTTCACTATCATTATACAAAAGCTTTCTTGGAGACCCTCCTCAGTTTTTCCCCTAGCGCCGCTACCTCCGCTCGAATCACCAGCAAAACATCTCTCATCTCCCATTCACTTGATACACGCGTGCGTACTCTCGTCTCAAGAGCTCACAAGACTCCACAGCAATACTCCTCTTCTATAGCAATTACATAGTTAGCCGACCAGTCATCGGGAAACCTTTGCACATCTTCAACCCTTTCCAAGAGCAACAGTAACAGCGTCGCAGAACCGGTTTACCGCGCGCATGGGTTCCGTCTACGCGAGTTCCCCGCAACGGAGACCAACTTGGAAAAACGATGTGGTAAAGCGGCCAGCAATTCCATCGGTAGTGATGAATCTAGGAAAAACAATCGCGCGCCGTTCGAATCCATCAAAGGCAAATCTACAGGTCAGCCCTCACATCCCAACACCGGTAAAGGCAAGAACCGGAAATTAAAGCGCAAGATACAAAATATATTTAATAACCTGATCGATGCGGTTGATTGCGGTGAAGATGGGGTGGACTTCTCGACATACTTGACGGACGATTCAAAGGTCCCCCCATTCCTAGTTGATGGCTCCAACGTCTTGGACGCCGAATATTCGTGCGAACACCTCAGAATGCCGCTCGATGATCAGAGGAATCTGCTCCATTTCTCCTTGACCGAAGATATCAGTTGCAGGGCCGAGCGTGACGGGGATGGTGAAGATGTGGAGGGCGGTGATGAGGAGAATGAGGAGGGCGAGGACGCGAAGACGGAAACCTACTCCGCGGGGGCACCGATCCGCGTCAGCACATCAGAATTCGCCCCGGAGGATTCCAAAGGCAATCGTGCTTTCGCCGCTTCGCTCACCAGGCGCAGAAGCCTTGTGCTATGGTTGCTAAGAAATCATGGCGAAATGGTTTCCGCCATGAATGACCGAAATCAGACTCCGCTCTGTCTAGCGATCGAAAAGGCAGCGAAGAGCACCCGAATCAAGGAATACATCAAGGAGGTTCAGAAAGCCCTAGCGGAGAACCCCGGTATACAGGATGTACTTGGAAGCACGATAAACGACGTTCGAAGGACGGAATGGTCTCCCATACACATGGCACTCCGATATATCGGCGTCGACGTACTTCCAAATGTGGAGGGTTACCTGAGGCACGTGAAAATCGATACGATATTGAAGGACGTCTAGCTCCCCCCGGGTTTCTATTGAGTGAACAGCTGAAAGATGCCCCTGAGGGTCTTGGGCCGCTCCCAAAAGAATTGCGAGATTCGTATCGAGACTATGGGGCTGTATTCAACTGGCTTCGGAAGCGGAAGGTAAAGAAGATCATTAAACTAACGGTGGAGGACAAAGAAAGACTTCCCCACAGTGACCGCACCATCGAGGAAGCTTTAAAAGACATTGAAGTTGAGATCCTTGACTGGCAACAGGAAGATCTCTGCAGCGACAAAATTGCATTAGCTGCAAAAAACGTTGTGGAAATTTCCCTGTATACCTCAGGGAAAAGAGCTATCCTTCAGAATTGGTGCGGAAAAAACGGGCTGGAGCAGTTGAAGCAGGTTGGTGGATAGTTATCCCTTTAGCGTACCCTTCCTGATAAAAGAAAATTGCTGACAGCTCCTATTGCGGGACAGCTCAAGAAGGTGACCATCAAGATCGATCCCAACAAGGCACTGTTACATTTTTCTGCTACTCCCTTGTACTTAAGTGGACACGCAACGATATTTGGTTAGGTGGCATCGGCCAACGGCTTTCCAAATTCCGTTTGTGTCCACTTACTTTCGTTCGACTGTAAATTATGTTCTTGACCGACCAACTGCATGTGGCCCGAAGAGACCTGTATCGGGAGGAATGGAGAACTACGCAGAATACGAAGCCAAACTGAAGGAAGCCTGTCCCCACTTGGAGGTACGTTTCCAAATGGTAGACGTATCTTCCAAGCCTTCGAAAATGGAATCAGGACCGGTCACGGAGTATCCTAGAGGAGATAATGAAACGTGAGTAGGTTCTTCACTCAGGCTTGGAGGGGATTCACCAACTGATAACAATTCCTTACATGCAGGTCTGAGTGGCTCAGGCGCATCAACCTGTTTTCACTATTCGTCAAAGACATCCCGGATGATGTGGATAAGCATGCGGTGGTCAAGATTGCTATCATAGATGATGGCGTCAGCATCGAAAAAATTTCGGGCACACCGCGCAGCATCTCGGGCGGAATGTCATTCCATAGGCGCGGCCGTATGGGGCGCCACCACTTCCCTTCGTCGAATGGACATGGGACCGAGATGGCCGACTGCGTCCTTCAGGTTTTCCCAAAGGCTAAGCTATACATTGCAAGACTGGATACTTGTGAAGGAGAAGGGTAACCCACGATCACTGCCGAGTCAGCGTTAGAGGTAGGTAAATGTCCATTCTTATCCTTCAATCCCACATAATGAGAGCATTCAGTAACACAGGGGGTTCTCCAGGCAATTATCGGGGCTGTCGAACAAAAGGTGGACATAATCCTGATGAGTTGGACCATCGAGAAGACAAACGAAAACGGAGCGGCGGTGGATAAAATGGGGAAGGCAATCGACAAGGCTTCCGAGGCGAAGATTCTCATGTTCTGCGCAGCAAAAGACGGCGGAGCTGACCAGGGCAATAGCTATGGCTATCCGAGAGTCTTCTACAAGCCGATATTCTGTGTCGGGGCGGCAACCCAAAACGGCCAACGGTCTGGAAGGATTGGAACTCAGGACGTTGACCTGTTGTTTCAGGGGGAGAATTTCACATCGCTAGCTACCGACAGCCGTGCAGGTACAAGAAAAATATCAGGCAGTTCCATCGCAACTGCACTTGCTGCTGGTTTAGCGGGCCTGCTTCTATATTGTGCCCATGTTGGAAAGCAACGCCCTGATGGCTCGGAAGATAGAGGTCGAGACGACAGACGCAAGGATCTGAAAACCTTCGAAAAAATGAAGGCAACCCTCGAGGACATGGTCATCGCCGAAAAATATTTCCCGGCACCGAAATTCTTCCATATCGACGGCGACGGATCTTGGTACGAGGACGAGTATGGCCCCAGAGTAATCAATGGCGTCATAGCATCGATAGAGAAGTAATTGCACTCAGGCCACTTCACTGTCATGAGCGTATACTGATATTTGTGGGTGTTCAGTGCGATGCACAGCGGTTCCACCAAAGGTGCTTTTCCATACTGAGATGAGGATCAATGGGCGGTGATGCGGCAGATCGATGGAAAGGTTGCCGATACTATCGAATATGAATCCCAATTCTTCCTTTCCTTTTAATTTATTTACAACCTTCCTTATTCTTCTCTCTGTACTTTCTTACTTTCTCGGTCAGAAATTAGGAGGCTACTGGTATAGGCAGCTGAGTATCGGTCTTCGGAGTGGCAGTCTAGTGGGGCGTGTTAAGATTGGTTTATATTCACTATTCAGAGCATCTGCAAGCATTTTGCTTTTCCTGCACCACCCGGCTTATAAGGGTAATTATGGGACACGACACCGCCAGTTTTACCCCGCGCTGCTACGACTTGATCGATCAGTTGCGGACGCGGGTCTGAGAAACAGGCGGCTTCAAATGCTGCTGTCTATGTGCTTGTAGAGTTGATGCACGCACAAGCTGGTGGCCTTGGAAGCGGGGTCTATAACATCACCGCAACCCAGCCGTGTCTGCATTCGGCCCTGATCATTGCTTGTACTTCTTTTCTTTTCTTTTCATACGCGGGGTCTCTTTACAGAGCACACCGGTAGCCCACCGGCAAGCTATCTCTACGATGCCGTCGGATCATTGATGGCCTTGAGTCCGATGCGAAATGGTCTGAAGTAGGTAACCAACACCCAAGCGAAGATTCGGCAAAACGATTTTCCACAAAGATAACCCCAGATTTGCGGTAAGTACGTACGGCGGGGATTGATGTTGCTCGGTCTGGTTACATACCCTGATTCCTACTCACGTTGGCCCGCTTTGATCGACCGCACGGCAACCTGGATTCCTGCAAGCGGAGTGGCAGTCTGGCATACATACATATTTCATGCATGCTTGTATACGGCTTCCGCACGCTCACTGGTATCAACTTTACATACCTATCACATTTCAAGCCATGGTTATCCTCGGCATCGCGGCATGGTGTTGTGATTTGGCTATGGGATGGGCCGGAAGAGGTAACCTGGAGATATACGGACACAGGAGGCAGGCAGACAGGCAGACGACCAAGCTGAAGCCGGTCCGGACAAGACTGGCATATCCAACCAACCAACCAAATCAAATTGACACAGATGGGTGAGCACACCGTGTGCACCGAGAAACACACTCGTATCGATCCCATCGCTGAGACGAATCCTCTCGCCACGCCGACGAGGGGAGGGACGGTCCGGTTATTGCGTTGAGGTTGGTTGGTGCGGATCCCACGCCAGGTAACGGGAATGAAAGCGGTTCTGAACTCAAGAATTTCCGCTTTCGGTATTTTGTGAGATGGACGTCAAGAGTAAAGTACCTAGGGTACCGGTAGAGTAGAGTGACTACTGCACATACCAGGATCTGCCATCAAGTGGTACTCGGGACGGAACTAAATTATTAACGCGGTAAAAAGTAAAAGTAAAAGTAAAATGTCACGGCAGTTTTAGACCGAATGCGGCGAAATGAGCGAGTTGAGTATAATGGCTTGTTTAGAAAGAAATCGTGCCCGAGCCGTAAGTGGTCCGAGTCACTACCCCGGAATGACTGGAGATCAATCCGCTAATAACTAGATTCAATTAATGGAGATGAGTGGGGATCAATCCGTTAATGACTGAATATCCGTGGATTCGTCAGCGATAGAGTCACTCCACTTTGAAGCGATTATTGAATTATTGACTTACTGACTTATCGAAGGATACTTGAGCAACCGATGAACGCCTGCGTGGACATAACCAATTCACTGGGAGACTATGGACAAAACAGTAGGCTATTGCGTCGAGAACTTGCGGAGATGTATGATGTACCGGGTATGTACATAGCTTTTCCCGCAGAAGTCGCAGCACCGGGTTGCCAGTCTCACCATCAGCCCAAACGGAAAGAAAAAAAAGAAGGAACAAGGTGGTCGCAGACAGTCTGCTACGGTTTGAGAGTGGAGAGCACATTGGGGTTGGGTTAGCTCTTGGCGTGCTGAAAAGACCGTCATGTATTGTAACTAAGTCTGGAGCCGGGACGAATTATATGCATCTGGTCGAACGCCAGCCGATCCCTGCTCGCTCGCTCGATCTGTCAGTCGGTCGGTTTTTCGTAGGAAGCTATCTACTCGACAGTACTGAGCGGTGGCAGTTATTCGACCGGAATACCCGGTGGCGCCGCTGAACTGCGGGCTCTACACTACCTGGCTAAGACTGTGTACATACCTCATACGTTAGAGTACCGTACATACCTCTAAAAAAAAACCTTCAACCGTAACGATCAGATCGATAACGCATAGTACCAGGAACAGCCAATAAGTCGTGCCTCATCACCATTAAGAATTATCAGCGCAAGATAAGGCACCACTTACCCTTACATCCGAGTATATACGGTATACTGCTACTCTGGTGGTGGTGTAGTAGCCACTCTAGCGGGCCGCGTCAGGGTCGTGAAATTAACACACCTAACGGCTCTGCATAACATGAGTAACTAGAGTAGTAACGAATTTTCCGCACGTAGTGCGCAGTAGTCTTTCGAAATCGGCCAGGGAGGGGTTTCCAGGTAAAGTGCGGCCATCAGTCTCTACTTTCTGATTAACTAAGAGGGAACGAGCTTGAAGTTGCTGCCTATCCGTTGGTTATGCCGGCATGGAACTTACTTTAGCGGTATATCTGCGGCACTGTGGAGGGTTGCAGCTCCCACATGTCCCATTTTTTTCGCTTGCTCGCATGCCTACAGATGGAGAGAGAGAGGGGCATCGATTTATTTCGCATTCAACCCTTTTTATGTTCCATCACAGAAATATCAAAAGGTGGCGTTTTTGTTTGATGGTTGATTGCAAGAGGCACCACAAGTTGGCCATCCATTCTTGTTCGTGCAGGAATGGAGCTTTTCGGGTGATAACCTGTGAGCAGCGCTAGGAGCGTCGGCTCTACGGGGCCTACTACTACATATTATCCTTGACGTCGATCTCCCGACCACAACTCTCACGCGCTCCGAGCCGGCACCAAACATCGTCAACAACCATGATACCTACCGTACTTGAGAGTGCCATCGGGGTCAGCTGTGGTGCCTGTATTGTCCCGTCGGGGTATTTTGACCTGCTGCTCGAAGATCCAAGGTTCTCGTATCTTCAGGAGCTTGAACCCTCGACTGACTTTGCCACGCCACATTTGCTCCGAGGGGCCATCAGCACCAACCAGAGCATCTTAGGTATGTGTCTCCTTAAATTGAGACTCGAAGCTTCCTGTTACGCCTTAAAGTAAAATTTTCTGCCACCGGACCTGCGGCGAAAAGTTGTTTTGAGCTTCAACGAGCTAATCGATTGATATTATTTCGAGGAGCTCCTGCGTACCTAGCAGCAAGACGGAGCAGCTGGCTATCTATTAATCGTGGTGCTCTTCCAAGGAAAGGTGATATCGAAACGAGCAAAAGAAATGAAGCCGAGAATAACGGTTTCCAAGGCCTACCGGTACCTATCAGCGTACGCAGACCTAGCTTATGTTTTTTTTTGTTTAATCATTAATTGCGCGTGGCCTACCGGTATCTAGATCACGGCAATACCGTAGTAGCCTCAAGTTCTCCGCCTGTCTCTCTTCCCGTTCCCTGACTTCCCACTCGGACACCTCGCTTACTGCATCTTCCTCAGCGGCCGCGTCCGATATTCGTTTGCCAACATCAGTGGCGGCAAGACAGTCTAAGATTGCCCGACTGCATGTATCCAGCTTATATCCAACGTCGTGGACACAGCTCCCCCTCGGAACGAGCGAGATATTGTGATTAAGTCTTTTACACATATCCATCGTTTGGTCCGAGGCATCTGGTCGGATTTCCATCCATCACGCATGCTCGCCGGCCGCGCATCTCTCCCGGAGGCCAGCAGTTTGGAGAAACCCCTCACACGTGGCGATGCACGTACATATTGGAATCACCATCTCGCGTGGTGCAGGCATGGCGCTGAGCGATAGTCTGCACGGAACTAAGACATCCACACACAGCACTGCCGTTTGATTCATGCAAGTACATAGGTACAGACCGCTGTCAACCCGTTCGGTCGGAAAAAGAGTGTGACCGGTGCTCCGAGTCACGGTGCATCAAGTAACACTCGGTGAATTTAGGGTTGGGGGAAATAGACTGATCATATTATTTTTTCTGAGGCTCAGGCGACCAAAGTACATATAAAAATGACTTTGCATTGATGCTTTGAACCTATTATCCCACAACCGTCTAGAATCAGGTATGCACATATCACAAAAGAAGACCCGACTCGATAATAATCGTATACGCAGAACTATCGGCCAGCATGATCTAGAGATCGCCTACTATCTACTTTGAGGATACATCCAACTCTAGATAAAGTCACTGTAGTGGGATCGAGCACGCATGTACCACATACATTGTTTGCAGTCGCGGCAGGAAGTCCCTTGATCTTCATCCGGAACCGTGTTATGTCCCGGTAAATATAGAGGTCAGAATATGAATTCTCCATTGATTGTCCATTAGGAGATTCTGGCAATCCCTTCAATGTAGGTACTATACTCTCCTGCATTCGAGGCAATAAATAAAGATAAAAGAACAATCAACTTATGGTTCAAGGGGGATACTGGTAGTCTAATACGGACGGAAGCTTGAGACGGAATTGGAACACGGTCTTCGAAACATTGACTGCTCGTCAACCCAAAACTTTAGAAGGCTCCAAAAATAGCCCAATGGTAGAGAAAATTCCTCAAACCATAAGTAAATCCCTATCGCAACTTGCAGTCAACGGCCTCCCTGAAGCGAGTATCTGTCGCTGTTGAATTCTAGTGGAAGAAAAGCAGGACGCCGCAGTGTCGGATGTTGGCGCGAAGACTGCGCCACACTATTGCTGCATTATCAGGGAAGTGCCTCACTGTGGCGGTGCAAATCGATCAGCGCCTCAATGTGGCTGCAGCAACCGAGCAACGCCTCACCCATCCCCAAACTCCGCAGCCGCTACCTGCTTCTTAGATCCGTACTAACTACTATCGAGTGCAAGCACCTCCAAATCATCCAAATTACCACCTACCGCCAACTCGCGAACCCTGGCCCTGGCTCTCCACCCCTTTCATACTCGCACAATCCCTCGTCTCTCCCCCCGGGTGCTGGGGTGCTACTCTGCTCTACAACCTACATCCTCATCCACAGCTGTTGCGAACAGAGGCGGTGATCCCATTCTTTCAGTCATTCCTTCATTCCTTCAATTCAATTCGTTCATTCATTCAATCCCCCCTACCCCCCACACATCACCACTCTTCGCCGCTATCAACCAGTGCGCGGTTCGGGTTACAATTAACCACAGGAACGCAACAGGGAGACAGCACGACAGAGTCAGAAAGAAAGAAGACAGCGAGAGAGAGCAGACAGAGAAGCAAGAAGGTGAGCTGGGCAAGACGCGGAAAAAGGGGGAAGAAATACACATACACAGACAGAATCCCCACGGAGCAGGCGAAAGAAGAAGGCGAAGAAGGGAGAGCGAAGACAGACAGAGAGAGGTCCGGGGTACATACTGCAGCATACCTATACCTGTACATACAACTTCCCGCGCAACTCTCGCTTCCATTGATCCTTAACCCAACCACCCCCCTCTCAAACCAACCAACCTACTAGTTGCTGCGCGCCCCCGCCCAGCAGACAACTCGATCTCGCTTTCGTGTCCGACTCGAATCGCATCTATCTACACTCACACACAACCGTCCACACACTCACCCCCTCTCCACCCCCTCCTCCCGACCGGTTGGATCTGCAGTGGCAGCAGCATCGAGCAGCAGCAGTAGCACCCCAAGCGAGAAAGCGGTTCGGTTCACACATCACATGTCTCCACCGTCCGATGGCCAACCGCCTCGAGACCCCCGACCTCCCCAGATCGCAATACCTTCGAGAGAATTAACGGTTCCCCACCAGCGACAGAGGGCCGGCTCTCAACCCGGCAATCGCTCACCGGTTGCGCCCCCTTCACCTGGACTCGCGCCCGTTGGGGGATTGGCCGTTGGAAGCGGGGGTGCTGGGGTTTCTCCTGTCCGGCGAAGTGCGAGCGGGGCTGCACCCTCCACGAAGCACACGCGAACCTGTCAGAAATGCCAGAATCCTCTCACCGGCCAGTTTGTGAGGGCCATCGGAGGCACCTTTCATCTGGATTGCTTCAAATGCATGGTAATACTGTCCGCTACCCTTGTCCAACGCTTGGCTATGTTGCTCACGCTGGAACCTCATCCCAGGATTGCGGCGCGGTAGTGGCTTCCAAGTTCTTCCCCGTGGACGATGACAACGGCCCCGGCCAATATCCATTGTGCGAGAAGGATTACTTTCGACGACTGGACCTGTTATGCCACGAGTGTGGGGAGGCGCTTCGTGGTTCCTACATCACGGCGCTCGAACGCAAATACCACATCGAGCACTTCACCTGCTGTGTCTGTCCGACGGTGTTTGGCCCTCAAGATTCGTACTACGAGCACGGAAGCAAGGTTTACTGTCACTATCACTACTCGACACAATTCGCCGCGAAATGCAACGGTTGCCAGACGGCCATTTTGAAACAATTCGTCGAGATATTCAGGAATGGGCAAAACCAGCATTGGCACCCCGAATGCTATATGATCCACAAGGTTCGCCCAGGCACACCCCCATCGAACCGCATGGCGTATCTGGCCCGAGCTTGGGCGAGCCACCAACTGTCTTCTTGCTAACATTATTCTGCATTACAGTTTTGGAACGTACGGCTTGCCCCGCCCGCAGCTATCGATGCACAGCCCGAGGAAATCGTGGACGCACCCTCGGATAGCCGGAGGTCTATGGTAAGGGAAGCAGAGGAGAAGATGGAACAGAAAGTTTTCCGGATCTGGAGTGTTCTGTCGGCCTTCGAGGAGTCGTCCGCAGCGTGTATCAGCGATATGCTGCTGCACGTTTCGAACGGCGCCTACATTGATGGTGTCTTCGTTGCCGAGCGATTCATATGGCATGTGGAAATATTATTCGGCTGTACAGATAATTTGGATATTCGATTGGCAAAAGTGGCGCCCAAGGGTACGTGGTGGAAATTCGTCTTCCCCGTGGGATTGTGAGTTATGAAAATTAGGGTATACGATTCTAACAATCACAGGACTATCATACGCACGCGAAGCCAAATTCCTCTGCAA
Source organism: Tricharina praecox (assembly GCF_024521635.1). NCBI lineage: Eukaryota > Fungi > Ascomycota > Pezizomycetes > Pezizales > Pyronemataceae > Tricharina > Tricharina praecox. The sequence continues at coordinate 44,635 of NW_026250419.1, forward strand.
GAAGATTGTTGCTTTTTTTAGCTTGCTTTCGAAGACCCAGGAAACCGGAGTCCGAAAGCTTGGTGTCACTCAAGAGTTACTGTCCCTCGTAACCGGTCTCGCCCATTACCTGAAGCTTCTGATCCGCATAAGTCTCCAGGGTGCCCTACGATTGGTACACACCCTCCCTCCTCCCCTCGAACCACATACATTGGCTGCAATGGCTAACACGCATGGCCAGGAGCGCGAACATAACAACGCAGAGGCACTTGAGCTGTTTCTGGAGGAGCTTTCCAACCTTGAAGCCACCAGGGACACCAAGCAGTCGCTCGAATCTACCGCAGGACTATCCCAAAATTTGGCCGATTCGCACTCCGATCTATGTATCAGATGTCGGTCAACGATTGAGGACGAGTGCGTGAAGTTTGAAGAGAAGAGATGGCATCTAGCTTGCTTGACTTGTCAGACCTGCAATCGAGAGCTGAAAGGCGCTCTCGGCGATGCGTTGTGGACTTCTCAAGAACGTGGCCGCGTGGTCTGCCGCAATTGTGCCCCACGGTACCCCGATGCTAAGGATGGATTCCATCATGTAACACGGTTAAAGCAATACATATTCCTTCTTCGGGTTGCGCTTGCTCGACTGCTGGTGATGCTGCGTCAAGGCGGTACACTTCCTCACACATCCGGTATGCCACATTGCAATCCCCCCCAATCTCACGTTGTCCGCTTACTCACGGTGTCTACGGTGTGTCAAGATGACCCTAACCTTCGAGACTATGATTCGACCGGAGGACACGGGATGGCCATGGAACCGCCGTTGCTTCGCTCGGAATCCCGGTCCAAGTCGTATGGCGGGGAGCAGGCGGAAGCGTACACCAACACTGTGAACGACATTCGGCGGCTCAGGTCCACACGGTTAGACAAGCAGCTGGGAGGAAGCTCGGCTCGGAAGGCCCGGCAGTCTAGGATAATAGAGGCGCCCCAGGCAGACAGCGTACGACCGGGTTCTGCTGAAGGGCAACCACGGGATAAGCGCCGGGAAACAGGCCAGTTCAGAATCGTGGAAGACAATTTCGGAGGGGACCATGTCGTTGAACGTGCTTTTGGTGACGAGAAGGCGCTCACTTTGGATGACATTCCTCGGATAGTGGCCGCAGAACAGGCTAGGGAACAGCGACCAAATGCCTTCAAACACCAGAGGCCGAATAATTACTCGGGCTCCTCGTCAACCCAACCGCGCCTGGTAAACGGCCATCAAAGGGATCTCTCCTCGCCCCAGCCAATAAGAGAACCTGCGCCTGTGGAAATCCCCCAGCCACGAAAGCGGTACTTCTCCGAATTGACAGCGCTTGACTCGTTCATCGTCCGACATCTTGCCGTGTTGAACATGGAGCCTTTGGTTCAGGGACACTTCAATCTGGAGGAACTGTTGGGGCTGATCGAGACCAACAAGAAGACATTCTGGGGAAAGTTCGGTAAGGCGTTTCAGCCAAATGATAAGAAGAAAGGCGCCAAAAAAAAAGGTCTCTTTGCCATAGTCCAAATCATCATCAGAAACAACAGACTTACCAAACAATCAGGTGTTTTTGGTATACCGCTGGAAGTCATGATCGAGCGAGACGGCGCCGAATCGGGACTGGGAGTCGGACCAGGCAACTTACGAATCCCCCAGATAGTCGACGATGCGATCGCTGCAATGCGCCAGATGGGTATAGAATATATATTTTCTCTCTTGCTCGAGTATTGGAGACTGACCGGGCCATGCAACAGATATGTCCGTAGAGGGCGTTTTCCGCAAGAACGGCAACATTCGGCGCCTCAACACTCTCGCGGAAGCATTAGACAGGGGTGATAGTCAGGTGGATCTAACGGCTGAAAATGCCGTTCAGATTGCTGCCCTGCTGAAGAAGTTCCTTCGCGAGCTTCCTGACCCCTTACTGACTTTCAAGCTCCATCGCTTGTTCGTGATGTCGCAGAGTAAGTCCACGGTGATCATTGATGATGATGAATGCTAACATCCCGCACAGAAGCACCCGACGAGGTGACGAAACGCCGGATACTCCATCTGACGTGTTGTCTGCTACCGAAGTGTCACAGAGATTGTATGGAGATCTTGTTCTCGTTCCTCAATTGGACAGCATCTTTCGCACATATCGAGGAGGAATCCGGCGAAGAAACCGGAAGCAAGATGGATGTGCACAACCTGTCCACAGTCATCACACCGAACATCCTGTACTCGAAGAACAAGGACGCCGGAATGGATGACAGCTTCTTGGCCATCGAAGCTGTACACACTTTGATTGAGTACAACGAGGCCATGTGCGAGGTGAGTAAGATCCAGCTGGTTTGTTACAATCGGAGGCTGACTTATTGTTCAAAAATAGGTCCCAGAAGACTTGCTGTCGATCCTGAATGATCCCAATCTGTTCGCCAATGGAGCAGATGTGACCACGAAAGACATCTTGAAGCGGTACGGTGACATTGCCAACAGGCCGTCGCCGAAGCACATGATCATCCAGAATTCGCCTCCGCGGTCAAGAGAGGGCAACCGACCGCCATCTACCCCCGTCTTCCACCGAGTCGATTCCGACTTGACCCAGAGTGTGGCATGGCAAAGAGAATCCTCGGCGCGGCCATTAGGTGTTCCCGCCACAACCGCTCTACCCCTGCCCCAACCTCTACCCCTGCCTCAGCCGCAACCCCAGCCCCTGCCTCAGCCGCAGCCCCAGCTCCAGCCTCAACCGCAACCTCAGCCAAACCCACACGGCCAACGGCAGGTCAGCGGCGGTGGTGTTGCGTTGAACGGCGGCCCAAGTGACCAGAATGGCCATGGAGACCACCACAATGGCCAAGGTGGACCGCAGGATGAGCCGTACCGCAACCGAGCAGCAAGGCAGCCCAGCCAGTCAAATCAGCCAGTAGGTGCAGGTTAATTGAAAGACTCGGAAGGCGGATAATAGTTACTTGGGGAAGGATGTTCTGATTTTCTTAATGAGCTGTTTTAATCCTGTGTCTTATATTGCGAGACATCATCACATTCAAGCGTTGGGGGCGTGTTTTGAATATGTTGTTTTTGTGTTTGGTCTTCTTTCTGATGTGGGTTTCCTTTTCGTCTTCTTCTTCTTGATCTCACCTTGTAGCTATGGATTCTCCTTCCCTTCTTCTTTTTCTTCTTCTTCTTCGTCAACGGGGTGTCTTCTTCTTCCACTTTTCTGCTTACTCGCTCATAGCTAGCCTTTGTTTCTTTACTTCTTGCTTCCTCTGCTTGCCTTTCTTCCATATATGTTTCGACTTCGTCCCCTTCATTTTTGCCTCTCGCTTCGTTTTCCCTTTTGTTTATAAACTTGACATTTTGGGCATCGGGTTGGAGTCTGCTTAGGGGAAATGCAAGCGCGTTTTTGGAAAAGAAAGGACCAATTCTTTCCTCCCTCGACACATCTTGTCTGTCACCTATACGATTCGCCCAAAAAGTCCAGCCCATTTTTTCCCTTTCTTTTCTTCATAACATTTAACTCTCATTTTTCATTTCTTGTATTTTCATTTTTTTGTGTGTATGGGTTGGTGGGTCGGTGGTGGTGGCAGTGGTGGCAGTGGCAGGAAGGGGTTTCTGGAATTGAATTGGGAAAGGTTGAATTCAAGAACTTTTTTTTTCTCTTTCGAGAGAAGATGGATTGAATGGATTGAATGGATGTGAAATTTGTGGTATTATTAACATGGCATCCAAACTTGGGAACGCAGAAACAAATAACGCCATATTCCCCCTCCAAAAGAAAAAATCCTAAGATCTCCACACGCCCCAGCCGTACGATGTAAGAAAGCACATAATTGTAATGTAGTAATAGTAGCAGTAATAATAGTCGCAGCGATAACCCGCGGCTCATGAGCTCGCCGCCCTCTTTTCTGTGATCTTCTTGATAGCTATTCGCATCCTCGTCAGCAACAGCCATCTCACCACACCGGGGAGGGGGGTTCAACATACCAGCAATCCACTCTTCATTCTTCGCCTCCGTCCCGACGCCCTCACCCTTTCCCGCGTAGCCCGCGACCCTCCTCATCTCCGCCGCATGTGTCCCACGGAACCACTCGACAAGCGAGTCCACGCCGTGCGTGTCCACGTCGTCGGGGTCGGCATAAACATTGACGGGCCGGATGACGCCAACATGTTCCAGCGCCAGCCGCACGTCGTCCACATCCGCGTGCAGCCGCCCAGAGGACTCGGCGATCTCGCGTGTTGTCGATCCGAGCAGGAGGAGGTGTCGCGCCAGAATGTCGGTGAAGGCGTCGACGACTGATGGCTTCGCGGTTGTGAGCCCCGCCGCCCGCAGGATCTGCGCCGCTGAGATCCGGAGAAGGCTGAAGAATAGTTCGCTGTCGCTCATGGTGGCGGTTTGTAGATAGGTAAGGTGTGGTGTGGTGTGTGTCGTGGTGAGGTTAGGTCAAGGTTGTGGTGCGCGGGAGGGCATGGTGTGGTGGTCGTGGTCGTGGGTTGTGAGTGGTGTTGTGTGAGTTGTGAGTGTGTGAGTAGTTTTGTGGGTTCGCGTCGCAGGTTTAGGTTCGAGATCGGTTGAATTGACGTTGGGAGGAGCTTCGCGTTGGCTGGGCAGCGCAGGGGGGGAAACAGAAGTGAAATGACTAAAAACGTTTCAATTCCTAACCCATGATAGAGAGCTGTAAACAAGTAGGGCGTAACCTTCCAAACAAAACCACCATGATACAACTGAGAAGAACAAAATATATATTACGAAATAAAACGAAATAGTAAACCTCAGAAGCCCTCCCCCTTCAAACATATCAGAACGCCAGACGGAGCTTGTTTGCGAAAAGGCGACTCAAAGCATCGCTTACTTCAAATTCCTCGACGACGGCACCAAAGCTGCGACATCATCAGCACGAGGACACGACATGCGGATAGGGGATACACACCCGTGGCACTTGACCTTGGGCAGGAGCTCCTGCTTCACCAACTCAAAATCACCAAGCTCCAACTCGGCAAACCGCTCATGGCGTGCAATAGTCGCCCATACCCTACGATGTTCAGCCCCATCCATCCTCACTCACGCGGCTAGCTAGAAAAACTCACGCAATAGGCGTCATCTCCCCTTCCAATTGCAATCTACTCGACAGGTGAAAAAGAACGGACAGGTCTGGCGTCTGCAGATCTAGATTCTTTGGCGGCTCCCAGGTAATACCCGGATGCTGCATGCTATGGTACTCCGGCGGGCACGAGATCATCAGCGCGTGCCCGTGGAAGTCCGCCTGTGGGTTGTTGACGGAGTTAGAAGTGAGCGGTATCATATGCTCCATGCATGGTCTTTCCAGCCTGTGGGTTTCTTAGCAACCGTGTCAGCTTAAGCTTCCTCGTGTTTGTCGAGGGTGTGGGGAGGTAACGGAGACTGACGCCAGAACGAAATCTACTCCGACTTCATCGTAGTTCCTGGCAGGTGGTGACATGCTGCCTCTGCCATTCCCGGGCATCTGGTTTGACTGTTGGTACTGTTGTTGCTGGTACGGTGTGCGTGGAGAGTGCTCATCATCGGGATTGTACACGATGCCGTGAAGCTCCAATATCTCTTTCAGTCTCCGGTTCTCCTGCAAGATCTGCGTCTTCTCCTTCGTGATGATGGTGAAAGCTTCTCGAAGTCTGAGGCGGCGTAAGGCTTCCAGGTATTCTCTCTCTTCCACAGAGGCGCAGGGGACCATCATACCGGGTGACATCCTCTTCCAACGAACGGACGTATTTTTCTTTCCTCTCGCGATGCGTTCTGTCCCCCCGATGATAAATAGATGGTTCTATCGACCATGTGCGCGCGCGAGGATATGGACTTACCGCTGTGCCTGTCTGTTGAGCTCCTGCTTCCGAGTCAAGGCGGGTTTGGAGTCCGGTTTGGGGCCTCTGCGTTTGGGTTTATCGCCATCTCCTGGCGGAATCACTCGTGGGCGAATCATCAGCACAGTCTCGCGCAGACAATCTCGATTTTCTCATGTAGGTATTTGGAATCGCCGCTGCGTCGCTGCGTCGCTGCGGTGCACGATTCCAAATACCGCATGCAACGTCGAGTCGTCGATGTCTCGGGTGCCACTAGATGAAGAATGTCTTACCTTTGTTGCGACTAGTATGAATCTTCAGAAATTCAAAGAACGGACTCGTATTGGACTGTTGCGACGACGAGCCCCCATCGGATGCTGTGGGAGAACGACATTAGTCCAGTGTACCGTGCAGACCAAACAAACAAAATCGAGTGAAAGCGCGGATGGATACTCACGACCGGAAGGGCTCGTGCCATTGTTTGAATTCGACAGCGATCCCGATCTCGCACGCGTCTGCTCTTGGATCTGCGCTATGTGGTTCAGTATGTGCGGCGGATAGTCCGGTGATGCCGCCGGTGCAGTCTGAGTTGTGCCGGCCATCTCGTGGCTACGGGGACGGGTATTTGGAATTTCGAGTGGCTGCCAGCTAGAGTATCTAGCTTCGACGAGATCTAGACGCGAACTTTCCCCCCCGCGGTTTGTCTACGGGTGGATATCGCGTCGACGGCGGAAGCGAGATGGTCCGGTTGCCTGGGGGGCGGGCTCGACGGGCGGGAGGGCGGGAGGGCGGGTTTTCCTGCAGATGGTGGACTGGATTGGATACGGTACGGTACGATACGATGTAGCTCTGTTCTGTTCTGTTCTGTTCTGTGCCGTTCTGTCTGTTGGCTGCCGCTCTCGGGCTCTTCTGCTCTTCTGCTCTTCTTCTTCTTCTTCTTCTTCTGCTCCTTCGGACTGGACTGGACTGATTCGATGTGTCGGCTGCCCCGGATTCTAAATACAACCCTGGACAGTCGCGAGCTCCCTACTGCCATCGAGGTTCCCGGCCCCTTGGCATGTGTAAGCCTGCAGCTGTGCAGCACGCAGACGAGTCACGAAACATGACAAGCTATTCTAGGTAGGTCGGGTCGGGGACTCGGGGAGTCGGGGGTTGACATTCATCGCACGAACAGAAATCCGAACCAACACCTGCGGAAACGATGGGAATTCCTTGGCGATGTGGCTGGCTTCCAACTTCCAAGCTGCATAATCTATCCGGAACTCTAACTACGATTCTGTCGTGCTTCCGTACATACAGTTGTTATGTACTCCTTCTGCGCAGCCTGCAACATCCAGGCTGAAACGTCGAACGAGAGATACAGAGAGAGGGAACATCAATTTATCGTCGCATTGAAACGTCAAACGCACGCCACTTCATCTTGGTCCCGGTACTGCGGCGAGTGATGGCCTGTGTATGCTACTAAATTCTGACCGGGTACGAAATAAAAAGGAAGTTTTCACTCTCTTTCTGACCGAGTACACCCTCGATTTCCACGATCTAGAACGTCAACCTGTCTAGCCCTCCGTAATACTAATCAATAAGTAGGGACTTGGGTACTTAAGAATAGTACTTACACAAGTAATCATTGTGCCTGAACTTGTCCCTCGGGTTCAACCACCGGTCCGGGTGGGCGCAAAGAGTTGTTTTTGTATATAGCTGTCGATACAGTAAGTCTAACTTCTTGCACGTTTTAGAGATCATCGCATCCACCTTATATTATTAGATAGCCAAGCAGGTTCCCGGGCGAATCTCTAGCCAAACAAAGTGCGGCGGGCAGAATGTACCACCAGATATGTACTGTATTGTACTTGTACATATCCCGAGAGCTTCTCATACATACTCTTTCCAGTTTCTTTCGCCGATACCATCGAAGATAAATACCTAAATACTCAAAAAGAATAGGGGTGGTCTCCCTATGGTATGTGAGTACATACCATAGGGAGACCGCCCACCCGCACGATCGGTACACCGGAGTAACGTTTCGAAGTGGAAGTGGTACGCAATCATATCGGTACCGACCCGTTCACAGTGCACACGGAATCATTTCCGATACTCTATAGTATAGTCGAGCGAACCGACGTAATCGATCTATTGTCACTTGTCCGTATGTATGAGGTATGTACCGTTTCTGCGAAGTCCGTAATGAGTACATAACTCGTTAAGCGCCGCGGAACACAGAGCTAACTTCTAGTAAGCGCCACGGGCCATCACTGAATCTATGTAGAGTACTTACTCTGCATTCCCAGACGCCTTTTAGATAGATACATTGTACCGCTGCCATATCGATGTACCTATGTACGATACTCAATCACTCTGAATAGCTTCCACAACCCACGCGCGTAGCTACCAAGGATGCATGAGTTGCGGCATGGCATGGCCGCATGGCCTCTGGAGTCTGAATTGTCATCCGCTGGGTAAGCAAACGTGCATTGGTTCCTGCTTCGACCACGGCCGGTGAACCGTGATGCTTAAGCATGCGCAAGTCGCCAGGCGTTGGGCCACGAGCGAGCGCTGTGGAGGGGAGACCTTCGCCCTTCTCCGATAGGCATCTAACAGCGGAGGCGGTGGGGAAGGTCACTCAGGACTGAGGGGAGAACGTGCGCCAAGGGTTTCAAGATTACTGCAGAATACCCTATCACTGTTGTAGATACTATGGTGTTTGCAGTCTCCGACTCCGCTGGAAGACGATGTTCCGTAACCCATTGGCATCATTTACACAGAACACGCAAGCATAGTGGTGGTGGGGGGTAGGTCTCGAGTTTCAACGCCCACGCCCACCTACCTACCTAACCGCCCACGGGCATCGGGCAGTTCGGAATACCTATTAGCCGTTCTCTACTATGATAACTATCGGTGCATATGCTACGTCGAGCCCAGACACCAACACGTAACGCGGTTGTTGGCCTCTCGTCGCCCGTTTCTGGAGTGATCGCCTTAAGCATGCATAAGTATCTATGGCATCATTCCGTGGACGAAACATCTTGGCCAACATCAAGTGCCGCTTTCAAACACTGACTATTCCAGATGGGGGAGGGGGGAGGGGACGTGTATGGCTGGCTATGTACCTGACGATGTTGGTGCACCACCATAGAATGTCATGCAGTTAAACTGTGAAACGTGCTTCTGCGGTAAATCGGATCCTGGGAAGCGAATTCTCCAGCATATCCACTACACGAGTACTTGGTATGCAGCAGCGGTGGCAACCAGGACACACGTGCGACCAACAGCTTCGGCGGTATGCATGTTCTTGAAACATATGTGCCATCACAGAGGAGCCAAAATCACCGACTCCCGAGCGCCCAGCGATGGATAGATGGATGGTTATTGATATGGTTGATTATCTCTTTAAATTTCCTCAAATCTTCTCAAAGAGCCCACATTCCATTCACCAGACTGCCCCATACTTGTCTTCCCTATATTTCCGGGGAGGTGACCGTTACTGTCGTGCAGACATTTTCTCAGCGTTTGTAGGCACGTCGGATCCAACGCGATACCTTCGAACCCGGTGGCCTTTAGTGAATCTGTTGGTACCTTCTCCCCAGGTTCCACAGTCTGCCAGAGGAGCTTGACTGCCCGGACTGACTCGGCAGAGTGCGTGTGGGTATATCGGTAATCAGTATTGAAAATCCATATCTGAACATTGGTCTGTTAGTTGAAAGCACCCAGAGTGGAGAGAGCTGTGGTCCGCGCACCTTAATACCATTGGCTTGCGTATCCACATCGGCTTCACTGGTGACCAAAAGACGGCGGACACCTCCCTCTTCGGCATGTGAGATAATCTGCGAGGAGAGGAAACATTCCAGTGGATACGTGGTTTCTTTTTCTTGATCGTTGAGGCGGAGGTTCCATTTGTTAATTTTCCACATCTTCGAATCGCCATCAACCACACCGAGCTCCGTCTCACACAATGAACATTTCAGTTTTACGTCTGCAATCTGTAAAGGAATCAACATCAGTATGTACCTCCCAAAATAACGCACACTGCCATATATCTAGCGACAACATGTTGAAATGGGGAGGTTCGAAAGCGGCAACGGATATCAATCCGAGCCTTAAACAATAGTTCACCATTTGCTCACGAGCATCGAGATCCATCAACGCCGAAACGTGAGGACAACGCCACCCGCAAAGTCGGGACAAACTACCATCTGGATTCAATCTTGGGAAATTGTATCGGTTGCCACAACCAATGAGCATACACCCCGAAAGGCAGTTGGGCACCTTCTTTTTTCCCAGTAGGTACATCGCGGGAGGGCAAACGATCGAGAGCTTGGACGCGGATACGGCAACAAACGAACAATCAATCCGCAAAAGTAATATTGATTGACTAACCTGAACATTCTCGCAATCGTCCGCCGGGAGTAGGAAGTAGAGTCGATCAACCAATCCTGTTCCTCGTTCCACGGCGAACCCCTTTCCAAAGGTAGAGTATTTCGCGCTCTCACCTTCTTCGGCCTCGTCCTTCTTCTTGCGGTCGTCGTCGGGCTTGTGACAATGCCAGAAGTCCATCATATCAGCCCAGTTTCCCGACGGCAAATCCTTCCACTTCTTTACTCGCTTCCTTGGTATTAGAGTTGAGCCACATTTACGACAATCGAAGGACGCTGATTCCGTGCGCGTGAGCTCTGGTGCAGACCAGGGAGCGTAATTTTCGCCTTTTGGCGGTGGCGGAGGAGCCACCTCCAGTCGGCATGAGAGGTGCTCCGTTCCCACAGTGGTTCCGTACTGACGCTGTTGGTGTTCGGGGTTCACGTTTCCCGGTAACGGCAAGCGGATAGACTCTCCATGGTGGTGTAGGATTGCTGCGGAAGCACTTGGTTCGACGGTAATTCTGGTAGATGCGGTGGCAGGACTCGACAGATGAATTGAAAGAGTGATTGCCCTAATATTACTGAGCAGTTCGGCGTAGAACGTCAACATCGTTGTGGGAGTGACAGAGAATGGTGATTGAAGTTTCGGAATGGAGGGTGGCTTTGGCGTGGTTCACACGCGCTGTTAAAGGTCGGTGTTCGGCCTTGGCAACTTTGAATGCGACCGTTGCCTTCGCAACGTAAATTGACAATCATGTCTCCCGATCCAGCCTAGTCACTTCCGCCTCTTCCTTCTCACCCCTCCATTAAATTGCAATTTGCCCCGCTTCGACATCTTTCGCGTACTCCTACCAACCCATCCCTCTACCGTTCACACACTCGCCGCCATACACCGAGACCATACTACACATCCAGATACCAAGCTTCGTACCCCTTTGTTCAGCAGCACCATGAGCAACATCTTCATCCTCAGGTCGAGCGACGGAAAGCCTCTGAAGCTCGATCAAGCTGTGAGTCGCAATGGACTCAGAAGCCGGGGGTGTGCTTGCAACTGACGCGTCACCCACAGGCCGACATCGAGCCTCATATCGCCACCCTCAAGTCGAACGCCGATGTAGAAGAGATTCGCCTTGGTGGAAATACCCTAGGAGTGGAAGCATGCAAGGCTCTGGCGGAGGTTCTGAAAACCAAGAAAAATCTCAAGGTGCGTTGTATTTGTTGCTGAGAGGACCCTGGACATCACGCTAACGGGAGGAGATGTAGATCTTCAACGCTGCCGATATCTTTACTGGCCGTTTAATCTCCGAGATTCCCGATGCGCTCACCGCCTTGTTGACCGCACTCCTCGCACTCCCCAACCTCCACACCGTCGATCTTTCCGACAACGCTTTCGGTGGACGTTTGGCCGAACCACTCAAGGACTTTTACTCCAAGGCTGGCCCCCTTCGCCACCTTCTCCTCAACAACAATGGTCTCGGTCCCGTCGGGGGCACGATCGTCGCCAATTCGATCAAGGAACTAGCTGCCGTCAAAGCCGCTGATTCGTCTCTGCCTCCTCTGGAAACCATCGTCTGCGGTCGGAATCGCCTCGAAGATAGCTCGATGGAGGCTTGGGCCAGCGCCTACGCAGCACACAAAAGTCTGAAGACTGTCAAGATGGTGCAGAACGGAATCCGACCGAAGGGCATCGACAAGCTATTGCGCGACGGTCTGTCGCACTGCATCGGCTTGCTTCACCTTGACTTGCAGGACAACACCTTCACCGAAATCGGTGCCGAAGCACTCGCTACTGTTGTGCCTGGTTGGACGAAGATCGAGGCGCTGTGCGTAGGCGAATGCCTGTTATCGGCCCACGGTGGTGTCCTGCTCGGAGAAGCGCTGAAGTTGGACAAGACGCCGGCACTGAAGAAGCTGAGTCTGCAGTACAATGAAATCGACATCAAGGGCGCCAAAGCCATCCAGGCGGCAACGGAGAAGGCCCTGCCCAAGCTAGAGATTCTCGAGCTCAATGGCAACAATTTCTCAGGGGATGACCCCATCGTCGAGGAACTACGGGAACTGTTTTCGGAGCGTGGCTTCGACGGCCTCGACAGCTTGAGCGATATGGAGGAGGACACTGACGACGAAGACGAGGAGGACGACGAGGAAGAGGCAGAGGCCAAGCAGGAGGAAGAGGAGAGGGCTGACCGAGCGGCCAAGGTTGTCAAGGATGCCGAGAGAGCTGAACAGCAAAACGTTGCGCAGGAGAAGGACGTAAACGTCGACGACCTCGCGGATCTCCTAGGAGCCACCAAGATCACAGCGTAGGAGCAGTGAGCAACAGTGGTCGGTTTAGATGTCTGTCTTGTAATCTGGGGTTCTGGAGTTTTGTTTTTGGCGGTAAATCATGTCGTTTGTGTACTTAGGTGCTTGTTTACTTAGCTGTTGCCCCGAAGAGTTCCCAAATTCCCTTTCAGAAATTTTTATTTTTGGTCTAACTAAGGTAGAAGGTGGGGGAGTAGAGTAGATGCACTTGACAGTGCTTTGTTTGTTTTTGTTGTACCTAACTCTCTCATCACGATGAGATGAGGGCGGCGAGTTTTGTAGACGGGTGTAGGATAGGAGTAACAGCAATTGTGCCTCTCATCTGGAGTGCTTATGATGCCTTTGCTGCGCATGGTCTTTGCGTATTCACTGTCTCGACGTGTGTAGATGTGGTCATTCGAACTCCTATCGATGCTCTACACAACTAGAGTACAGCACATCTCCTCAGATGAGCCCAACGTGAGCGAGCGAGCGTGGGGATGCTGCACTAGTAAAACGACTCTAGCTACCCGCACTTAGAGTACCTACATTCACAAAGCGCGATAGTAGATAAGACATTCGTACTGAGAAGGTACATAACTCCGAACGGACAATACAGAAGTTTGCGTAGAGAGAGGGAATAAGAGCCGCACGGGAAGAATTCACCGACCGCCTTGCGCCGCACCTAGAGTACTATTCCCGCTCCTGCGCTCCCAGACAAACAAGCAAGCGTTAGCCCCCAGGTGCGACATTACACCGCACTGTCCATCATACTCCACCCCTCCACCCTCCACCTCCCCATCCCCGCAATCGACCCCCCCTTCACCCTCTCTTCAACCCTTGCTCCTTCCCGTTTGCCCATCCGATCCCCACATACCAGCAGATCACCACCACTTCACCAGCCATGCCGGGCTCGTTCGGCGTTACTGTCACGGTTCGGAGTGTGTACGACTACACACCGAAAGCTGTCGACAAGCTTCTGAACAGCTACCGCAGCAGTTGTCCGTACTCGTACCATGTGGAGTGTCGCTTCAATCCGGCCAAGCAACAGTTTGTGCTCAAAGGAGACGGCAAACTGATGGAATATGCCGTGCTCGACTTCATGGACTATCTGCACCAAATGACCGCCCGGGAAACCAACAAACCCAATCCGGAGCAGCAGATCGTGAGGTCACCGGCAACTCTTTTCAATGTCAACCCGGTGCTCTGGACCGAGAACACGTTTGTTCAGTCGGCGCCGGCGGCCCCGAGCACTCTCTGGGACGGCGAGGAGGGCTTGGTATGTGGTTTCTTTGGTTTGCTGTTTGCGAGTGCAGTGATGATGGCTGATGAATGGATGGTAGATCTCGTCAACAGACATGAAATTCGAGCAAACCTCCGGAGAGCAAGACTTCATGTTTGAGTACAGCCTGAAGCAGGTTTGGGAACCAAAGGTCAGCCAGGAGGATTTCAGCTCGATGCTGAACCTCGAGGGCAATCCCACCAAACTTGACCAGCTAAAACGCCTCTACGATTGTGCTGTATCCCACGACTGGGGCAGGCGTACTGTGACGATTGGGGCAAACGACGTGGGCACCCTTGAAATGGTAATCGGAAAGCTGGACAGGGTAGCGGAATTCTACAACCGCAAATTCACGCCAATCCTTACCCACTGCGTAAATGGCGAAGACAAGGCGAAGTTTTTGCTGAGATTTGTTTCGTTTGCCAATCAATCCGGTAGGGCGAGAACCACCTATTTCGACAACACCTCGAAATGGAACGAGATGGATCTCGACCGGTTGTACTCTATACGCTTGTTGGAATACGACTACACATCGTATAAGCACAAGAGCTGCAGGGTTGAAACTGGTCTTGTCCATTCGGCCTACAAGACTCCGGATCACAGCGATTGGGCCGGCTACGTTTTTTGTACGCGCGAAGCCGTGGTACTTCCTAGCACCTCGCACACTGATAATATTCTTGATGAGATCCGCGAACACCGAGAGATCGCACTTGAGGACATGATCTGTGTGTACCATCCACCACCGGAGGCTCCTGCTGGTACGGCTGCCGGAGACACAGTGATTGAAACGGACGATCCCCATGCGGCATCAAGGGCGCTGGGGGTGAAGCGGCATCCACGCATCAAAGGCCAGAAGGAAGATTCTATATCGCAGCAGTCAGACCAACCAACATCGTCTTCTCAAGCGGATATGCCTCTAACGTTTTTCATGGGACCGAATCAGCCGACATTTAGTTACCAGCCATCGATCAGTAGTCAATCAGGCCTTGGAGCCGGACTGGATCTCGGTTCACGTCCCACGGATTCCGATGGAGGCATCACAGAGTCAGTAGTGACGAGGCACCCTCGCGAGCGTGACACCCTTCCAGGTACTTTCTTGGGAACTAGGCCTACCGATTCCGAAGAAGATACTAGTGCTCCTAGCACCACCACCCGGCGACCTCGAGAGCGAGTTCCCGCCCCGAAGCCCGCGGTCGGTCTTGATTTCGGACCTCCGCCGGTTGATAACGAAAATCAAGACACCTTTGGCGTTACTCGACGGCTTCGAGAGCGAGTCACCGCGCCGAAGCCCATCGGCGGTCTTGATTTTGGACCTCCGCCGGTTGGTAACGAAAATCAAGACGCCTTTGGCGTTACTCGACGGCCTCGAGAGCGAGTTCCCGCCCCGAAGCCTGTCGGCGGTCTTGATTTGGGACCCGAGCCAGTTGTTAACGAAGAATCAAAGACCATTGGAGCTTCTCGGCGGCCTCGCGAACGACCCCTCGCTCAGAGTAACCTGCTTTCGAACCCCATCGGTGGCCTTAATTTAGGATCCCCGCCGGTTGGTAACGGTGATTCGGAAACTGATGGGGCTTCCCGACGACCTCGAGTGCGCAGACCTGTTCAGGCTCAAAAGGCTGAAGAGACTGAGGCTGTTGCTGAGCCTGCCACAAGGACGTTGAGGCGCACAGTCAACCAGAAGATGCCCAGACCGATTCACAGACCCGACGATCCTGAAACTCTTCGCAAACACAATTCGAAGAAAACCAACGAAACCCTCTTCCACGCCCTTGAGTACGCTCGTGGTTGGCACGGCGAACTGAAGCTTGAGGCCAAGGTGGGCCGGTTGATCTTCCTTGACGTTCCTAGAAAGATAGTCAAGCAAGAATCGGATTGGCAGAAGTGGGACTCTATCGTGAATGCTCCAGCCGAAGATAAGATCAAGTCCACATTCACCAGGATCATGACTACGCAGCACTTCGATATGGAGTACATCAGAGACCTTAAGATTGCTGGTGGAGAAGAGCTATTTTTACCGAAACCGATCAGTTACAGGGTGACTTGGGAATTTCAGTTGGAGCAGCAGGGAAAGAAGAGGACTCTCTGTGTCGATGGCGAGACTTTTCAGGCTACGCTCTACGGCGACAAAAAGAACTTTGGAGCTGTGAACATGGCCAATCCCCTCCACTCGTGGGACTACCGCGTGGAACTCGTCGGAAGGAAGCTTATGGATATCAACTGCGACCCGTTCATCAAGCACATTTACGATAGTATCGCTTGTACCACTACCGATGGACTTCCTGAGGTCAACTTCGTCGTCGATGGTCCTTCCTTGGTGATCAAGCGAGTCCTGCTCAAGTGCGAGACACGCCACAGCGTCTACCTGGAGCGCCATCGCCGAGGAGTCCCGATGGAACTCGTCATCACCGAAGTCCAGGAGACCCATATGTTGTCCAAGACGGTCGGAGCCGACAAGAAGTATCGAGCCTGCGTCCTTCAAAAGAACAAAATGAGGCAGAACGCGAGGCTCTACTACACCTGTTCCATCGTTCCCACTGAGGCCAATGCCCTGTTGAAGCAGAACCTCGATCTGGACGTGGGCGGCATGTCGGATTGGTCGTGTGAGGAAGTTCTGAGGCTCGAAGGTAAGGCTGGCGGTCTGCTGCTGCCTAGCCTTTTGAGTGTTCTCAACCAGGTGGTCGCAAAGCTTGACGATGTGGGTTCAACCAATAGCGCTTTCCTTTGAGTCAATTCGACGAGTTCATCCGATATGCATGAGAATGGGAGAAGAAAAAGGTGTTGATTTGTCCTTTTTGATTTCATTTCATTTGATTTGCGGGTGTTGGCTCCGTCTGTGTGTGATTGGGGGGAGGCGCTTATTCGTACATCTACTTCGTATACCTGTTTCCTTTGTCTTTGTTTGATGATTCGGTCGGGCGTTTGATACCGATGATGGCTTGGTTCTGGAATGAGATTTCAGATTGGGGAGACATGAGAATAGGGTCTATTTCTGAGTTGACGATGTACATGGACTACTAGCCTATCATGTCTTTGGGAAAAAACGAGCGATCCTGGGCGATTGATTTGAAATTGACACTGCAGATATGGTATTGAAAAGCTGTGTATCTGGGAATTAAAGACTACGGGAATAAGGTAGAACCCTGCGTAGACCTAACTTGCGAACTCTGAGTCGACTGAACATTCAGATTCCCTGAGTCCGAGTCAGTCAACATCATACGGCTGCAATCGGCCCCTCGGGGAGAAAAATACATACCCAGCCCAAAACCCGATCCCACGGTCGTAACGGAGCTTTGCTTCTCAGCCTGCTTCTCAGCCTGCTCCAACGCCCATTCCGCCAGAGCTTTCTCCTCCTGGAGCATGCTAATCTTCTCCTTCAAACCCTCGATTTCGGCATCCTTCTCGTCCACCACCTTTCTCGCCACCTCCTTCAAATCCTCAATTTCCGCATCCTTCTCGAGCACCACCTTCCTCGTCGCATCCCTTCCCAGGACAACGCCATCGTACCGCTTCACGTGCACAGCGAGGACATCCGCCAAGTCCGACAACGTCGATTCCCGGACCACAGTTTCCTCGTCGTTCCCCAGCAGCTCGAGGACCTCCTGGACCAGGGGCAGCGCCAATTTCTGCGGCGACAGGCCCGTGGTGGACGGATCGAAGATGCCCGAGCGCCGACCGCGCGGCACCGTGCGCGGGCACACGAATATGTCATCGTCCGGCACCGTGTCCGCGTCGCTGACAAAGCTGGTGCCGAGCGGAGGGTACTTCCCCGACGCGGCCTTTGAGGGCGAAGTCTGGAAGGGAGTGCGGCGCGCTTTCGTCGGCGACACGTTCCGGCTCGGGGAAAGCGGCGCAGTCGCGAATGCCTCATCGTCATCATCCTCCTCCACCTCTTCCTCTTCCTCTCCCTGGAAGGGGGCCTGGAAGTTGTCGCGCAGGAGCCATCCCGATACCCGCTGGAGGGAGGGGGTGCGCCTGGCGCTGAAGAAGGGTCCGAGGGTGTCGCGGGAGCGCTTGCGAGTGTTGGGCGTGGCGGTGGATGGCGTTGGTTGCTGGCGTTTAGTCGGGGTGGGCCTAGGCTTTGAGGGTGTTCGCGGTGCTGCTGGCACCGGCATCGGCGAGAGAGGCGGCGGGTTCGCGATTTGTGCGTGCGCTTCCGCATCGCTGTCCCACATGAAGAAGTTGCATTTGTCGGGATGGTCTTTGGGGTGGGCGCAGGTCCAGACTTTGCCCCATAACATATATAGCGTCAGCCACGGAATGCGTGGAGATATGTATGTACATTGTACATAACGGAGCACGTACACCAGCGACCCTTGTTGGGGCCCTTTTTGGCAACTTGTAGGTCCACGGCTTCTTTGCTAAAGTGCGCGGCGCAGGTGAAGCCCAAAGTCAGGTTTTGTTACGCATAGATACATGAACTGGCATGAGGGGCTTGAGTAGCGGACCGTGGATCACAGTTGCCTAGCGAGTCGAGACATGTCAGCCGTCATGAACAGACGTTGGACACGGGAGATCGACATACATTTCCACACACCGTCCTCGAAGAGGCCTTTTTCTCGCCTCTTTCTAATGGGTCTTGGAGTTGGCGATGCTTCGGCTTCGGCTTTGGCTTGGGCTTGGGCTTGCCGTTTTGCTGACGTTGGGAACATAGTTAACTATAGGTGAGGACTAACGGAGGACGTTATTGTTGGAGGGGAGGGGAAGGGGGACCTGTCGAGTAGGCGAGGCTGATCATCGTCTCCACGACAACACGTTGTGCGACCTAAACATGCTGCACGACAAACTCACCCCTGCCGTGACTCGTGAGACCGCAACATTTCGCTCAAGGCCTCACTGTTGAGAATATGAGTGTGATGTTTCAGTTGATTGATTCATTCGCAAAACACAGCGGATGACCAGACAGAAGGAGAAGCAAGTGTGAAATAAACAGGAGTCTCCAGACGTGCAAATATTACAAATATGACAAATGTGCAATATCTTGAACGAGTGACGACGGTGGCTTTTCAACGAGAATCGCAACACTCACAGCGGAGGCGAGATAGGCCGCACGTGACGATAAGTTGATGTTCTCTCTCTCACAGCGGAGGCGAGACCGAAAAGAGATAATACACACGCGGGATGACGGCCGGCAATTCTCTCTATTGAGCGTAAAACTATTTTTATGCCCCCAAACATTCCGAAAACAACCCAACATACCACCCCCCACCCGACCGCTAAGTTCATGAAAGCTTCATCAATCTCAGCAAGAACGTCGCCTCACCGATCTCCTGCTCCTCTTGCAGAATCATCTTGTCCAGATCCACACCGGGGTGCAGCGGCTCCACGTGCGTGATCTCCGCCTTATCCAGCGGCCGTCTCAGCGCCTTCTCGAACATCTGTGCGTGCTGCTCGAACGCCTTGGCGAGACCACTTGGGTCCTTGAGGACCTTGTACTCCATCCTGATGTCGTCTGTGGGGAACAGGCCGGCCTTCTTGCGCAGACGCTGTACTCGGTTGATGATCTCACGAGCAAGCCCCTCGCTCTCGAGCTCGGGGTAGAGAGCCGTGTCGAGGATGGTTAGGACATCATTATCGGTGTTCGTCTCCATGTCCTTCGTGGCCTCGTTCTGTGCGAGTCCTCGAACGACAATGAGGTCGCCGGCAATAATCTTGACTCCAGCAATCTCGAGCTCACCAGAACTCACGTATTTCTTCACGTCTTCACTCGTGACAGAGGGGAGGGCATTCTTCACCTTGCCCATATCCTTCTTCAGCTTCTTGCCGAGCACAGGCCAGTCCGCAACCGCCTTGTACTCCACACCGTACTTGTTCTCGTCCGATGACAGGACAAGTTCGGTGACGTTGAGCTCCGAGGTAATGTACGACTCGAGTGACTTGACATCGTCCAAGTATTCCTGATCGTGGTGGATGATGATGAGGGTCTTGAGAGGGATCTGAGAACAAATCAGCTTTAGCTCAAAGATGAGTGAGTTCGCATGACCGTACCTTCAAACCGACAGTCTTCCGCTCTCTGGAGACACGAGCCAGCTCGATGACCTTCTGCATGCGGGAGAACTTCCTCTCGACGACCTCATCAAACAACTCTTCCCTAACCTCGGGGAATGGCAAGAAATGGACACTCTCATTGTTCTCCGGCAGGGTCTCCATGGGAATGTACGGCCTCAGGCGCCGGTAGATGTTGTCGGTCAAGAACGGTGTGAATGGTGCCAGTCCTCGCACAAGAGTGTAGAGCACTTCGAACAGAGAGTTCAGCGCGTGCATGGTGTCTTCGGTTCCGAATTCTCCCTTCAGACGCTTTCGGTTGAACCGGATGTACCAGTTGGTCATGTTGTCAATCATCTCCACCAGACGAGGAACGACGGTGTAAAGACGGTACACTAGAACCAGCTATTAGGCCGCGTCTATGGAGAGGAAGATTTGCAACTTACCAGCCATTTCCTGATTAACGAATTTCAACAAGCTTTGACAACTTGCAAGAATCCATTTGTCCATGAAATTTGTGCTTCCTACGCTCTTGGGGTTCCACTGGTAATCGATGTTCTCCAACTTCTTCAACAGCTGCACCTGCTGCTCGAAGAAGTTGTAACTGTTCCAGAGAGGAAGCAGCACCTTCGCAACAATCTCCTTGACACCCGCCTCCTTGAACCGCAGGGTCAAGGCCCTAACGACGGGCGAGTTGAGCAGATACAATCTCAACGCATCCGATCCGTACTTGTCCATGATCAGAGTTGGGTCAGGGTAGTTCTTCAGACGCTTAGACATCTTCTTTCCGTCCTCTGCCAGGACGATTCCGCTGACAATGCAGTTCTTGAAGGGTGCCACTCCGAAGAGATGGGTACCAAGGACAAGCAGAGTGTAGAACCAGCCACGGGTCTGATCCAATCCCTCGGAGATGAAGTCAGCAGGGAAGCCCTTCTCGAAAACATCCTTGTTCTCGAAGGGATAGTGGTTGCTGGCGTAAGGCATGCTTCCAGACTCAAACCAACAGTCGAAGACCTCCTCGACTCTCCGCAGAACACCCTTGCCCTGCTTGCTGGGGATGGTAATGTGATCAATGCTATCTCTGTGAAGATCCGTGATGCCAGTTACGCCGGACAACTCCTCCAGCTCCTTCACACTCCCGATACAGATGACCTCCTGGCGATCCTCGGACGTCCAGATGGGAAGTGGTGTTCCCCAGTATCTGTTTCTGGAAATGTTCCAGTCACGGGCGTTGGCAATCCAGCTACCGAATCGATTCTCCTTGATGTTATTTGGCACCCAGTGAGACTTCTCGATGTTCTGCAACATCTGGGGGACGATGTTGGTGATGCGCACGAACCAGGCGGGGACAGCACGGTAAATAAGGGGCGTATCGGAGCGCCAGCAGAAGGGGTAACTATGGGTGATGGTTTCCTTCACGATGAGACGTCCCTTCTCGGTCAACATCTTCATGATGGCCTTGTCTGCGTCCTACAACAAAAGGTCAGCCGCCGCTCCTACGAGTTGAGCTGAACACTGGCTATACCTTCACGTACTGCCCAACAAAGTCCGTCACCTCGGCTGTGAATCGTCCAGACTCATCCACGGGATTCGGGGGAAGTCTCTTCTCAGAAATGATGCCATGGTCCATTGCGACCTGGTAATCCTCCTCTCCGAAAGCTGGAGCCTGGTGGACCAATCCAGTACCACTGTCGGCTGTAACGTAGGTGGCATTCAGGACCTTGAAACCGTAGTCCTTGAACTGATCATAGAAGTAGTCGAACGGGGGGGTATATTTCCATCCCAGCATGTCCTTTCCCTTGATCTTCTCCAAGACGGTGTACTTGGCCTTCTTCAAACCCTTCTCACCGTAGAGAGTCTTTAAACAGGACTCCAGGATAATGAAATTCCGATCCTTAGCCTGGTCGTGGATCTTGAGGTACTCGAAATCGGGGTGAACCGCGATACCAGTGTGCGAGGGGAGAGTCCACGGGGTGGTCGTCCACACCAGCAGTTCGGTTTTGGGATCGTCGATCAGAGGGCAGGAGACAACGATCGCCGGGTCGACGACGTCCTTGTAATTCTGTTGCGCCTCGAAGTTGGACAACGGCGTTGTGCATGCGGTCGAGTATGGCATGACTCGGTATCCAAGGTACACTTGGTCCTTGTCGAAGAGCTGCTTGCAGACCCACCATACCGACTCCATGAAGGTCGGATACATACTCTGCACACAATGTCAGCTCTCCACGATTGCAAGAGGCTGTGGCCGGTAGCCTGACCTTGTAGTCGTTGTCGAAGTCAATCCACCGTCCCAGCCGATCAATGGTCTGCCTCCACTCGGTCGAGTACCTCATGACAATAGCCCGGCATTCCGCATTGTACTTGTCGATACCCATATCCAACACATCTTGCTTGCTCTGGATGTTGAGGTTTTTGTCGATCTCGTATTCGATGGGAAGTCCGTGCGTGTCCCACCCGAACCTGCGGGGAACGTGGTAGCCCTTCATGTGCCAGTATCGGGGGACAATGTCCTTGATGGTGCTCGCGAGCAAATGTCCATAGTGAGGAAGTCTGGCGGAAATCGGAGGTCAGCGAACTACTACAATTGACTTCCCTCCCGAGTATGAACCACCAAGTCTCTCACCCTGTGCAGAAAGGCGGACCGTCGTAGAATATAAAGGGCTCTTTCCCTTCCGAGAGCTTCAGTGAAGTCTGGAACGCATCGATCTCGCGCCAGAACTCAAGGATCCTCTCTTCTTCCTTAGGGAAATCCATGGTGTCTAGGCTCCCAGCTCTGAGTTCCTTCGAATAGTGCAGTCGGTAAACGCTCACGTATGCGGTGCGAAGTATCAAGGAAGCGATGAGATGCGATTAGGTGTAATTATACCTGGGGTATATGAGTAACCTTGACCTTGGGGGTGAGTCTTCTCCCGAGAAAGCGGGGCACGAAGCCTTTGGTGGGGCAAACTACTTTTGAAGCATTTACCCGCCTTAGTCATCACGTGTCACTCGAGAAACTCAGGGTCAACGTCATTTGCCCATGATGGGCATTTCCATAGGTTCGCCATAGTCTAGATAGGCTGCATGCGAAATAAATTGAAGATCTCTCTCTCTCTCTCTAGGCATTTCTATATATTGCCATGATCTAGATAGGTCGCAGACCGTCGCACGCAGTCAATGATTCAACCAACACAAATGGGCATTTCCATTTCCCCTCATGTCCTTGCTGTCTCATACAAGTATGCTGCGCACGCGCATCAAGACATGCCGAGAAACATGCTATATATCGAAGAAAATGCTGCTCATAAAGCATATACAAAACCTATGTACAAAATACGGCCCAGTTGGTCCTTCCAGTATACGGCGAAGTAGGTGGGCATGGTATACCGTCTGTTTATGGTCGAAGAACTAGAGGCGAACGAAATGCGACCAAGATAGCGAGCCATGATCACATGTGTGAAATTACATATGGACGGAAACAACTCAGCACAGATGCCTCGTAGTGAATGTTTCAGATTTACTCGCTTTCTTCAAATCCTCCTTCACATTGTAAGTCACAGTGGTCATAAAATTCAATGATTATCCCATGATTGTATTTAAACGCGGGAATGGCATCGAAACATGGTTTCCGATTTTCGTCTAATTTATTTTTGAAGATCGAAATTCGTTTAGTCGAACAGACCGAAACCCATGTCCTCGTCAGACTCCTGTATGCATGTTAGAAGAGCACCAACTGTAGTAATAGAAATATGAGAACGTACCTCCTCGTCCTTGGGAGCCTCCTTCTCGGGCTCAGCAGCGGCACCTCCGGAAGCGGCGGCACCTCCAGAAGGAGCAGCAGCACCTCCGGACGAAGCACCTCCAGAAGGAACGGAAGCAAGCTTGGTGGATCCCTCAGCGATCAACTATAGCCGGTTCGTCAGTAATCGCCCATCAGATCCCGAATGGCGCATGGAGGCGTACCTCGTTGACATCCTTGCCAGAGAGCTCAGCGATGAGCTTCTCAAGACGGTCGTTGTCGACCTCAACACCAGCGGCGCCGAGAACGGTCTTGATGTCCTCCGCGGAGGGCGAGGTGTTACCGCCGAGGGTGAGGAGGAGGTAGGCTGCGAGGTGCTTCATTGTACTGTCGGAATACTGTTTAGCGACAAGCAACGAGACTATTGGTCGGAAGGGTAAATAGTTGGGCTGACGTACAGGTTGTTGAGTGAACGCGAGATACAATCGATTTAACCGTTCGAGCGGAGACTGGTCTTCGTGTTCGTTTGGGTTGGCGAGAATGTCGTCTGGAGAATTCCGAAGATGGAAAGTTGAATTTCGCTAGGGTGGGGTGTGTGGGTGCTGCTTGTGGATATAATTTGTGACTGCAGCTACTGCAAGCCCTTAACCCTAAGTGGCAGCCGCAGTTGCGCCACTATCAAGATGAGCCACTTTCAAAGTGAGCCACCTCGGCAGCCACACCTGGCGCTCCGTGGCACTAACAGCAGTGGCGTATGAGGCTGGAATCGCGAATATGATGGAAGCGATAAACTTGGCTGGCTCGGACAACAACCAAAGAAAGCAACACCTCCCCCCCATCTCTCCCTCACCCTCTCCGTCTCCTCTTCCTCAACCCTCAGCACCCCACGCCACCGCAAAAACCCCTCTACCCCGCTCCGGGCAGCTGGCGTTGTGCGATACTCCGAAGCAGACGAAAAGCGACTCAGATCCGTCCAAATCCATCGGCTTGCGGCAACGACATTCACAACTTGTCGCGGTCCGCAAGCCCTTCTTACTCGTTCTTCAACTCGGTGACCCGGCAACATTCGAAATAAAGCTTGATGCCATGGCAGAATCCTCGGTCAGTAACAAACCTTCGCTCGAACACTCGCAACCCCCCACCGACCGACCGCACAAGCACATTTCGCGCTAACAATTTGAGGGCGTACAGTTAACCTTCTCTGCGATTCTGAGCAAGTATGCCCCAACGGGAGGAGGCAGTGGCGCCGCGACGACTGCGCCTGCACCAAAGCGACCGGTTCCCTCGTCCACCTCCGCTTCCGCTTCCAGTGCTGCCGGCAGGGCGCCACCTCCGCAACCTCGAACAAGTACGTGCCGCGAACCATGTGTTTTGATGTGTGCGGATTCTAACCACTCCCGATGTAGCTGCGGTTGAGTCACGACCTTCGCGAGCCCCCGCGTCCACCGGAGTGATCCGCGACCGACTGGCTTCAACGTCCATCAGCAACAGCGCGAGCGCAGCCAGAGCAGGTACGAATGGTAGCACCGCCCCGAAGACCGGCACGAACGGCGCCGGCATCGGTTCGTCCACCGCGAGAACAGGCGACAATGGAGTCAAGAAACGCAAGCTTGACAGTATTGCCGATAGTCGACCAGCGACCGAGACCGACAAACAAAGGGAGGAACGTCGGAGATTGTTGCTCGAGAAGATGAGGCAGAAAAAGGGGAATGAAACTGCCGGCACTGGAGCTACTGCAAGGACCGGCTCTTCTGCCCCTGTTGTAAGGGCGGGTACTATGCCCGCAGCGAAGACGGGTTATGCGCCACCACAGAAGAGCGCCACTTTCTCTGGAAGCACAGGATCATCCAGGCCATCATCAACCATGGCGCCTAGAGACAGACCTTCTGCAGTAACCAGCGGTAGCAACGGTAGCGGAGCCAAAGTGGGAGAGAAGAAGTTGTCATACAAGGAGTTACTTGCCAAAGCCGCCGAATTACATCAGGAAAAGAAGGCTCCAGGTATCATCACTCACAAGCCACGTGCACCGGTTGTGGAGAAAAAGCAATGGCAGAAGAAACTCGAAGCCCGGAACCAGGCAACTAACAACAGCGGCTTGGTTCCAAACAGAAAGAGCAAGAGTCCAGGAGTCTTGCCTACTGCTGAGAAGAGCACTTTGGCCAAGAAACCGCTCGGTAAAGATTCAAAGGCGTCACTATCCAAGAAATCCGAGCCCGACAGCCGACGTTCTTCAATTGCCAAAGGCAGAGGAGCCATGGACAAGGCTCGCCCCGCCACCGAACCCGTCAAGAGGAAACGTTCTCCTTCTCCGATCAGTTGGAGGGGCAAGAATGCATCCGCTCCCGTCAAGAAACCCGCCAAGTCCCGCAGAAGCCGATACGACGAGGACGAGGACGAGGACGATGACTGGATTGTCGACGATGACGAGGATGAGGGTGCAGGCGGATACGGTGCTCGTCAACGGTATGCAATACCCATGCGATATATGCCATCAGTTCCCAGTGCTAATCATGCAACAGGTACCGTTACGCCGAATCCGACTACGAGTCTGACAGCGACATGGAAGCTGCCGGAAATGACATCTTGGAGGAGGAAGAGCGCGCCCGGCGTCACGCCATCAAGGAAGACATCGAGCAGGAGCGCCTCGAGAAGGAGCTCAACGCGCGGAAACTGGCCACCAAGAAGAAGCTGGGCAAGAAGTAGATGACCCGGATTGGAAAATCTACTTCTTGATCGACCGAATCCATTCAACTTCCATTTCGGCGAAGTTGTGCGACTTCCATTTCTGCAAAGCCGTGGGATTCTTTCTTTCTTCGGGGAATTCTTGTTTTCCCATGTCTCTTTTACTTGTTTCTTTTTTTCCTTCTACCTGCTACCTATCCGTCATTAGACTGATTTACCACATCTTCTTTTGTGTTTTCTTTTCGTTATGGCCGTCTTTTTATTTCATTTGTAGGGGTTTGTGGAGTTCGGAGAAGACGTATCGCATCATCAACAATCTGCGCGACTGGTCCCTGTTCCCTTGCTTGAGCTATTATGTTTTATTTGGGCGTACCTATTCTTTTCGAGGCGGGAAGGGGGGGGAGTGGGGGGGAGGGGGGTAGGAGGTAGGGGACATCATTTGTATGAGGGGAAGGGAAAGGGGGAAGCAAGTTTTTCGGGAAAACTTTGCTAGGTGTTCCGGAGTGCGTTCTTTCTTCATTCTTACCTTGTTCTGTTCTTTCTGTTAATCGTCTGTTTCGATCGTCAAACGTGTCCATCCATTTTCTTCTTCTTCTTCTTCCGAAATTCTTTTCTCCTTTCGATGTTGTCAGTATTTGTGTGTTTTGATATTACCGAAACCGTGTTAATGTTGCGAGCTTTTTGTGGCTTTCATTCTTCTTCTAAATTGCTTTCTACCTATTGATATCATGTATTTGTAGAAATACCTACCTTACCTACCTAGGCCTCCCTTTGTCTGCTCTGTCTGTTTTCAATGAAGTCTGCAAGAGTGTGCTTGTAGTTACAGCTGGTTTTATTTGCCTCTGTTCTCACCGCACTGTTCATTATATGTGGATCCCAAAGTTACGATGCACATGCTTCATCAGAAAGAAGAAAAAAGAAGAAAAGAAAGAAAAAGATGTTTGTACTTCTACACTGTTTCCCTCGACACACGTTCCCCACCAAAGACCAGCCCCAACCAGACCAGACTAGCCAACCGATTCGAATCGCATTGTGGTATCTCTCTCACATAAAAGAAGGAAAAGGAAAAGGAATCGAAAGAAAGAAAGAGACTAAAGTTACAAGAAGTAATGCTCGAGAGCCGAGACTTCGGGGGCCGTGTTCAGTCGCGCACCCACCCACAACCCTCCAGGGCAACCGTACAATTCAAACAAACAGGTTATAGTAATAATCCTCATCGACGCTTCCTCTACTCGGTAACTCCGGCGGAGAGTTATGGTAGTCGTCGGTATAGCGCACATTCAGCAGACGGATCTTGAGGCCATAGTTCGTGACCATGTTCACGAGCTTCGAGGTTTCCGACGTGATGGGTTGTTGGTTCAGCAGCATCAGTAGGCCGTCTAGCCACTCTGATGCCGAAGAGTGCGTCTGTGGGTGCAGAGCTAGCAGGACCACTTCTTTGTTGGCGTTGGATTTGTTCGAGTTGCTGTTACTGTTGTTGGTGTTGGTAGGTGGATACCCGTGGATGGTGATTTTAGTGGAGGCCAGACGGCCGCCGCTGAGGGTTGGTGTGAGAGTCCCCGAGGAGGAGGAGGCGGAGGAGATCGAGGCGGGGACGACATTAGACACTACGCTAGAAACAGTGGAGAGGTCGACTGTCATCTGTTAGCTGTGGGTCCCTGCGATGAAGGCAGTAGAATGGAGGGCCTACTCTTTTGAGGAAGCTCCTCGAGCTTGGGTTCGTATGCGGTTTCGCGTTCGTAGTCGCAGTAATGGAGGTATCGCCGGTTGTGGGACAGACGGACATATCGCCAGGGTACCGAATGTATGTCTGTCTTTGACTCGCCGTTTCTTTGGGGTGCCGTTACAGGGAACCATGAGCCCTGAAGGAGACATCTTATCCGCTGTTCCTTGACGAACTGCATCGCCTCGGCCTTCAATTCTTCTCTTACATGCCTAAGCTTGGTCAGAATTGAATCGAGTGATGACATATGATGGACTTACGTGAGGTGATTCCCCCAGGCATTCTCGTACGTCTGCTCCAAAATCTCCATTTGGAGGTCTCTCAAACGTGCGCATTCCATCTCCAATATCTCGTCCTCGACGTCCTGTACATCTTTGGTCCTGTGCGCATGCCCTATAACGTGGTAGATCAACACTCGAACCAGTTCGGCAACTTTATCAAAGTCATCCGCCTCAGCCTGTGTTTCTTGCCAGAGTCTGAGAAACGACGAAAGTGCAGCGGTATGCAGCCGGGACCATTGCAGTAGGAGGGGGCGGAAGGCACGATCGTAGTTGGTGCGGGATTCGAGGACCTGGAACGTCTTCGGGTCGTCGATATCCGACTTGTCGACTTCGAACTGGTGGTACAGGAGAGCCGTGACCGTTAGACTCGCCCGGGCAACCGGACATCTCTGCGCCTGGGGCTTTGCATTTTGCTCCATGATGACCTTCCTCCTGTCAGTCCCGTCTCCGGCGTGGCTACGATCACGGGGGGGTAGTAGTTCGTACCTTCCTAAACCCGTCCTCATCCTTCCGGACAAAATCCGTCAGGTCCATCATTCCAAGAAATCCGGCCTCCCCAAACTCCCACGCCGGCGATTCCGTCTCGAAGCCCAACCTCCGCCACTTTTCGGGATTGTGCACACGCCTCTTCGAGCCAGTACTACTTCCTCCGTCCGATTTAGTTTCCGGAGCACTGGCAAGGTGGAGTCCCTTGAGTGCTATCCGGTGTTCCTTAATTTCCAGATCCACCTTCACATCCCTCCACCGCTTCAACAGGACTTTCGTCAGAGCCTGGAACTCCAGCAGAGGGTGCGCGAGATCCTGCAGCGCCGAACTCTGCATGAGCACGAACACCGCCTTGATGACGCCCAGATCCTGCAAGCGCTTGATAAACCTCGGCCACTCAGCATCGGTGTCATTCGTAATGGCATCCCTCATCAGCGAATTGATGAGCTGCAGCGAGTTCGCACACAGCGCGTGGTCGGCAGACGACAGTCTGCTCACCAACATCTCGAGGAACTGCGAGTGCGTCGTAATGGCCGGTTTCAACGCGCGGAACCCGAACGGTCCATTGTAGGAGCCGTGGCTCTGGTTCGACGTGTGCGGGTGCGATACGATCGCAACGAGGATCGACATGGCGCCTCGAAGGATATTGACGAGCGGGTGCGTGACGATGAGCTCCACCACCTATGATCACCCTCCCAGTGAGTGAGCGCTGGATCTCCACACACGCGTGCGCGGGGCTTGCGCGCCAGGCACATAGGCACGTAGGCACTCACCCGCGAGATCAGATCCGGCGTAACATAATCCCAGCCTTTGTCGAGCTCGAGGAGACGCGAGAAGGAGGTGAGCGCGTACGCCAGGGTGTTCCCGCTCGAGTACAGAGCCAGATGTCGCAGCTTCCCGAGGCCGCCCTGGGCAATGAAGATCTCGGCAAACGAGGGGTCGCCGATATTCGTCTGCAGCTTGAAGACTGCCATTTTCTTGACGGCATCCTGTAGTTTTTTGACCGTTCGTCACCGGAAGTTGTCAGTCGGTGAGCTTTCTTCGTTGCTTGCGAGCTGCGCCGCCAATTGATCCCACCAGGGATAGGGGGGGGGGGCAGGAATTAGAGTTCCCGTTCTCTTGCATCCAGGAAGTACCTCATCGTTCGAGAGCCGGTCTATGAGCTCGGTAATGTCGTCCATCACATACGGAGGGAGTCCGACTGGAATATCGGGTTTAAAAGAATGGATGGCGAGGTGTGTCTGTGTCTGTGTCTGTGTGGGCGCGTTTGGGAAAGTTACATGCGACAGACACCCACTACCAGGTACCTAGTACACTCTATGAAGAGTGGTGATGCACGCAGGCTAGGGCACAGCACAGGGGTGGGCCGTAGTTAGCGTGTGCTCAGGGACGCAAAGTCATGCAACTCGCGAAGACCCGGGCCCTTCGACGCGGTGGATGGCGCTTGTGATGGACAGCGGCGGCGGTTATCGCGACTATCGTCAACCTTGACAGCACGTGCTATCCTTCTCTGGGGCCAGATCGAAAGTTGGAGACAGCTGGCTGGTTCTTCGTGGGGGAACAGCATTGAAGCGTTCTACCGTAAAGCTAGAATCTTCATCACTGTGACCAGATAGGGACGGTTTAGATTTGAACTTTTGATACCGGCCCCAACCACCCGCTCTTCAGACGACCGTCTCTGACCAACCGGTTGGAGTGTAAATACCTAGGAAGTGACTCGCCATATACCTCCAGCAGCCCTTTGTGCAAACCCTTTCTTGGATTCCTTGGGAGCCCCAGCATAGCATTCGACCGCTTCCACCCGTGGCAAGCTTTGTTCAAATTCTCTGTTCATAAAACCATCGGAGTAAATGTTAGGACCGGTAAAGGGGCCCTTTTCACACCATTGCTGTCATAGCGCTTAGAGGGAGAACATCAATTTATTGTCGCAGGTGGCCTGTTCAGACTACCAGTAGGTATGGCGACCCTATCATCGCGCTTAATCTCAGTCGCCCATTCACCAGCCATCATCCATCATCCACGCGAGTGATGCCGAGTGTAGTAGACCGATTGAGCCAGCAAAGCTTGGAAGAAGCGACCAACTTCGTTGACCCAGCGATTCTCAGTGCTCACTCCCACTTTACCTTCTCGCATCATCCAAGCTTCCTCTGAGAATCCATTCGCCTCCCCAACCCCATTCACCCCTCATTCACCCCTCCACCACATACTGCCGCCGAGCAACAACAGCTTCACCACTCTTATTCCCATCATTCGCAAACACCAGTGGGCTACCTACACACTTCAGCATCAACCCTACTCTAGACACTTTTCCAAGTTCTCCACCTCCTCCAGATACCCCAACGAAGAACGCTTGGTCACTCGCTTTCCCACCCTTCAGCTCTACGTGGGTAGGCAGTTTCTCACTCGAATTACCAACCTTACTGAACTGTGTAGAGGGTTTTACCTAGGCACCGCCGAAATATCCCCCCAGTCCAGACGGGCCAAGCCAGTCCGTATGGGATAATAAACCGATATTCTCTCTCTGACAGTCTGACTCCGCCGGAATTTTCAGCGGCGAGACTACTTTTTCTGAAGCATCCAGGAGGGAGGCAGATCTATCCTTTCTTTTTATGGTTGAATCATCGTTGCATTCGACCTTATGAGATAATGGCAGTTACTTGTGTCCACCGGAAGCTCCAACGAGGACGGCCGGCCAGAACGACGAGTGATGGATCGTGCATGGGCCCCCACCTCCCCCACCTCCCCCCACCCCACCACTCACCGCTCTACTTTCTTCTGCTCGCCCCCCATCTGTATCTGATGCGGGTAGATACCGGTATCGAGGAGGGGCTTCACGATACGGCAGAGGGTACCCCCACACCCCACATCCCACGCCGCACGTCGGCCTCAAGCTTTCAAGCTTCAAGCCTTCAAACGAAAGGGACCGTGGTTATCCGCCGCTTCGGGAAGCACACCCTCGAAAAAAAAACAAGTTGGAATACCGGGCACCGAGATAAGACCCACCCAGGGTCTCAATCATCTACCGGTATGTACCTAGTGGGTTCTGCCTCGATCCTGGGTAGTAGGGTCCATGACTCTATGTACAAAGAAGCAAAGGGAAAGGAACTAAGAAGAAGATGAAACTGGACCATGGGCCACGGCTCCAGATAGGCAGATAGGCAGATAGGCAGATAGCACCCCCGCGCCGCCCGGGAACGGAAAAATTGCTGCCTATGTACAAAAACAAAAACAGAGGCACAAGGAAAGCTGTACCGTGGACCCTAACTAGATGGGCAGATGGGAAGATAGGCAGATAAGTAGCACCTCCGAAGATGTCGTCAGTCCGGGAACGGAAAATTACAGCCTATGTACGTAGAGTACATACAAAGCGGCGAAACACCGTCAGCTTGCAGACGTCTAGAAACCGCAAAGAAGAAAGAGGAGTGAAACAAGGGTATGTAGAATCTGAAGGAGCGGAAGCTAGAGATAGGTAGACAGATAGCGTTTCTTTACCGCGAGACAATCTATGTACATACTCCCGCAGCTCTATGTACTCTACCCTACCGGTAGTTAGTCCGCAATCCCACATGGCATTGGCAGCAATGGCCCATGGCAGCAATGGTCCATGGCAGCAATGGCCCATGGCAGCAACGGGGAAAGGAAAAAGAAAAACCCGAAACGTGGGACTACATCCACAACATGACTGGCTGGCTGATTCGCTGGCTGATTGACTGGCTGGCTGCATCCCCGCCTACATACATTTCCGACTACATGGGCATACTTCTTACGCAGCATTACTCCATCCTCATGCACAATGCACAATGCACAAGGCTGTCACCGACTGTCACCGAGATATGTACCGAGATAGATACTGAGATAGATAGCGATCCGCAACTGCCCTCCGCCATCCGCGCGGCGTGACGGCGTCGTCTGTTATGGATGGATGGATGGATGGGCAAGGAAGAAACACCATGTGCACTTATCCGTTCAGTGGCTGGCTGGCTGTTCTTGCCCGTGGAGCTGATATCTCAGCTATCAGCCTACATACTTCATGCCCACTCCGATGTTGATCCAACTCGTCTAGCCCAACTCCGCCAGCCCAGCCCAGCCCAGCCCAGCGGAAACATCTCGACACACACGGCATCACCATGCACCACACTACACTACAATGACTGCACCGAGCAAACGAATAGGTACCGTACAGATACCGTACAGATACCGTACAGATACCGTACATGTCGATGAATTGGTAATTTGACTTTGTCTTTTGTATCATACATTAATTACAATTGATCCCCCCCCCCCAATGCCCATCAGCCCCCCTTCCTTCCATTGCCATTTCCGTTTCCATTGCCATTGATCCCCCTCCCCCATTGATCCCCTCCCCCATTGATCCCCTCCCCCATTGATCCCCCTCCCCCATTGATCCCCCTCCCCCATTGATCCCCATCTCCAGTGCAAGAAACAGAACCCAGACCCCTCATACTCAATAAACACCATAGCGTAAAAACTAAAGGAAAAAAAAGAATAAACCCAACCCGCCCATTGATCCCACATATCCCATTTGAAGCAAGCAACGATGAAAAACGTTAAAGAAATCGGAAGAAAAGAAGAAAAAAAGAAGAAAAAAAGCACACACATAAACTCCCGCGTCCGCGTCCCATACACAAAGTTAGAAAGGAGAAAATGTAACGGAAAATCAGAAAGAAAAGGTAAAACAAAAACATCCCACCCGGTAACAGAAAATAGAGAAGAGGGAAAGGGAAAACATGTACAGTGCGTACCCGCCCCACCAACCTCCCAATATGTACGAATGCCAGCACCATCACCATGAAGAAAAGTTAGGAAAAGAAAAAAGAAAACAGGAAAAAAAACGGGCCTTCTTAATCCTTAATCGAATGCGTAACAATCAAAACCTGAGCACCACCCGAAACGAAAAGCGGGAAAAAAGAAAGAAAAAAAAGAAAGAAAAAAAAGAAAGAAAAAAAAGAAAGAAAAAAAATCAGGACCGCCCCCATTCCCCTAGAAGGGCCGAGAAATCTCAACCTTGTTCCCTGCCCGCCAGATTCCTTATCTTCGCCATCCCACATTCCAAAGAACATGGGCGATATCTCGGGCTGTGTTAACGGCATCAACGGCCCTTCCGAAAAGTCCGGTCTCCAGCTCATCGTCCTCCCAGGAATTGAAATTCGGTAACTGAAAGTCGTCGGTATTCGGAGTGTTTCCCGCTGGTAAACTGCCGCTGTTGCTGTTGCCGAACGACGGCAGTGAAAAGCCTCCTCCGTTGGGCTCCCAATCCAAACCAGCCATATCGTCATCGTCGTCCAGAGCGAATGACTTCTTTGCTGGGGCCGGTGTTGGGGTAGGGGCGGCGGCGGGGACCGCCGCTTTGAAGAACGAGTTCAACGACAGGAAGGAACCAGTCTTCTTCTTTGGCGGCTCCTCTTTGTATTTAAGTGTAGTCGAAGGAAGGTGCGCAATTGTCTGTGGCTCGCTGGATCCCCCCTTGTTGCTATCCTTGCTTCCCTTGCGAGCCATCATCACGATCCCGTCGTCGGACGAACTATCATCCGCGTCGTACCTCCTCCCGTACATGTAGTCGTCGTAATCATCGTCGTCATCGTCCGTCTCCACGGCTATGCATTGCTGGACCTGGTCGTTGAAGTGAATATGTTTCTTGGCCGAGGGCGATTGGCAGCCGGTCGAAACGGCCGATGTGATATCGCTGGGGGCGGCGGGACTGATTCGCGAACCGTACGAAGAACCGAAATCCGAATTCGCGCGGCTCACAAGTGTCGGGGGGTAAAGCCGGTTGGACTGTTGCGAAGCGATGGCCGCCGTCGCCTGCTTGAGCAGGCTCGACGTCGACCGCGACTTCTGAAGCATGATCTCCGACATACTCCGCTTCTTCAGGATCGGTTTCGTCTTGTAGAAGGAATCGTTACGTGGCAGTTTTGCTTCCGCGGGTGACGCAGCTGGTGATGGAGGGACATGTGCCGTGAGAGTTTCCGCACCCACAGACAGCGGTCCGTAGAGCCAAGTAACATCGCAATCCTTCAACCTGGGAGATTGTCAGTTAAAACTCTCTACACACTGCGGCGGCGGCGGCGGTGACGGCGCAGCCACCCACACAGTCGAGACAACTAACCAGTTCAACTTGTCTGCGGAGACAGTCTTCAGCCTGTACTTCTTCTTCCCCCATGTTCGCCACGACGCATTCTCCAGTCGTGCCGAATTGCTGTGGACGTTCCTCTTGCGCACCATGTACCGCCAAGATGCCCAGATATCCTCCTCCCTCCAGTCATGAGACAGATAGTCAACGTGCCGTGATGGCTCTGTCCTCACACACGTGTCGTCCGCAGGCCTCGGCCGTGGCATCTGGTCATCCGAATCTGGGGTCTGCTGCTGCTGTGACTGCGGCTCTAGGGTCTCAATCTCCTCTTCGGATGAGGATTGCTGGGGTTCCGGTGATGGCGACGGTGATGGCAGGGCGGTACCGAAGTTGTACACGGGGAAGAACATTGGGTCCTCCTGTTCCGAGGAATCCAGACATATGCTGCTGGCGACGGACGACGAGGACGACGAGTGTCTCGAGTACGCAATGCTCGACAGTTCCGGCGACGAGATGGACGACGGAGGAGGCGAAAGCTGGCGAGTAACCGAAAAAGCCTTGAAGGAGTCGTCTGGCTGCGAACGCGGAATCGTGGTCTCATCGTATGGTGGTGTATACGACTGCTGTGGGGAGCGACATCTCGGCGACGAAGAACGATAGTAACTGTCCAGCTGGGCCGGCACCGTAAGAACTTCAGTCATGGTCGCGAACTATTGTCGCGAACACGGGGGCACTGAGGTTGGTGGGGTGGGGAGGTGGGGAGTAGTGGGTGGTATCGACAGGTCCGTGGGTGGGCAGTGGGAGGGAGCGAGCGAGTGGTGAGTGAAAGTTGGCAAGTTCGAGTTGACGCACTAAGGGGTAGTCGTAGTCGTATTCGATATGGTTGGATAGGACGGTTAGACGTTTTTGGGATGAGAGGCGGTGAGAGAACGGAGCAACGAGACGACAGTTGCGATGTGTGCAGGAACAGGAAGCGAAGAGCCGACTCAAAGAAAGCTTTTCCGGAGGAGGAGCGAGACTGAGGATAATTAACTGTCGGGAAGGTTGGAGACTGGTTTGAGAGTTTGGGGATTTTTTCTTGGGAGGTGTGGAAGCGATGGGCACTAGATTACGATTAATATTAATATTTTAGAGCAGGACGACGACGGGAATATGTAGAGTGAGGTTATGGGTAATATTTGGGGGGGGGGGCGGGCGGAAGAGCGTGTGTGGGTGAGAGACGAGCAGGAAGGGGAGTCGGACATGGATCGGATGGATACGTACATAAGAGTACCGCAAGTGTGTGCCCCCCCTACATGCTCACAGGTTGCCAGGGGGGTCTCAAACAAAAAGGCGAGTGGAAGATGGAGAAGGAGAAGGGGGTTCTCAAAAGTACACTGGCGGAGATATCTAAACGACGTTACATACCAGCGGGGGGAGGGAAGTGTCGCGGGCGGCGCAGCGGCGCTAGCAGACGTCCAGGGCGGCCGGCCGGCTAACGAGACTTTCTTCTTCTATGTACTCTACCCATACTCTAGTTATACTCCAGAGGACATAACTGTACTTCTCCACAAACTCCTCCACAGAATGGCCACCGCTACAACCTACCACTAGAGTACCATATAGTACTTCTAGGCACTGCTGCTAGACACTGCCACTGCTGCTGGTGCTGCTCCTCCACGTACGCACGTATCTAGATTCGTAGCGGGGTCTTTTGCATGCTAGGCAAGTAAGTGACGGTGGAAAGCTGCCAGCTGCGAGCTGCGAGCTTCTTCCACGACGGCGGTGGTTAACTCCTCCAGGCCCGCCAGAGAAGCTAGAGTACGCGGACGGTGCCAGACGCAGAAGGCAGATACCGACGTCGTATGTAGGTAAGCATGAATGTATGTGTGAAGAGTATCCATGGCGGAGGAGAAGGAAAGAAAGAAAGAAAGGAAAAAGAAAGAAAAAGGTTCAAGGCCTGCAGGTTGCAGGTTGCATGCTTCCAACGGCATGGCGAAGTATGAGGTAGTCGGGCCCATGTAGAGTTGTACTTCTACTAGTATCTAGAGTACATACTCTACACACCTGTCTCTCCCTCCAGGCACGACGTCGGGCTCGAGACGAAGCAAATAAAACACATCGTTGCCGCACTACACACTTACCTAAGGCACTTTGGTATGCACAGAGTGCATACATACAGCAAGCACAGCACAGCACATCACAGACCCCACAGCCGGAGCGTTTATGTGGTTTGGTTTGGTATGGGTTTAGCTGGTCTGGTTGGTTGGTTGGTTGGTATAGTTTGGTTGGTATAGTTTGGTTGGTCGGTGATGATCGCCATGCGGATGCTGGCCCCAGACAGACACAATTTGTGTTCGACGCAACAGGTGTGGAGAATAGTACCGTACCTGCTTATTCGCGCCCGATCCAGCAAGTACATACATGGAGTACGCTCACCAACACATCATGTACATCGTACATAGGCGGTGGATGTATGTACTTTACTGTGATACGGTGGTCTTCGGGATACATAGAGTACCTGTATCGTAGGTACCGTGCTTCTCGCAGTCTCTTGCGTGCCTGCTCGTCAGTCCGTCCGCCTGCCATGTATGGAGATTAGGTATGATACCTCGAGTCGACCGCAGACGTTGGCACTGCCAGAGCGACTAGGCAGATACCGTGGCCACAGAGTACCAGTACATGGTGATTACCGCCGCCGCCCCCAAGTACCCAGAGTACCCAGAGCGGAAAGCAGCCACTTGGTCAATCAAGGATCAGCTCGCTCGCTCGCTCACTGGGGAAGGAAGGGAAGGAAAGGATCCAGGGCTTGCCGCTTGCCACGATCCAGATTCCAGAACGCCGCCGCCGAAAATTCAAGTCGGTCCCTCCCTCATGTACCTAGGGTGGTGATCCAGAAAGCAAAGTCCACGGGTGTGTTCTCCCTAGTAGGGATCCCGTCTGACTGTTGACATGAAGCCGGTTGCGAGTTGTATGCAGGTGCCGGTAACTATCCTGCTCGGAAGCAAGTGGGTGCTTCATATGTATGACTTGGGTAGAGCCGATTGAGTACTCTAGATACCTGGTTGTCGATGGTCCTAGCCGTGCAACTGCCACTGCCAGCGGTCTGGTTTGTCTATCTCCGCCTCCGCCACCGCGCCGCCGCGAGCGAGTGAGCGAGATACGCGCCTTCCCCCCCTCCCCTCCCCTCCCCTCCCATGATATGCCATGCCAGGCCAGCGACTTCACCGACTCCACCCGAGAAGCGAGGGATGGAAGGACGGAGGACGGAGGGGAGGGGAGGGGAGGGAGGCAAAAGAGAAGGAAGAAAGGGAAGGAAAGAAAAGAAAAGGAAGAAAGAAACAACGGCTTTACCAGGGTGCTCGGAGGGACAGAAACCGGCCGCAAAGAAAGAAGGAGGGAAGGAGGGAAGGGGAAGGAGGGAAGAAAAGCCAAAACCAAAGCCAAAACATGTGTTTTTTTTTTCGGTGACCGCAGCTTTGCTTAACTCCTCTACGGTACCTACTCTACCTCGTAGGATGGAAGTTGAGTAGAATACGTAGTCGATGGCAGCGTCACCATGGAAGAGCAGTTTTTCTTCGCACATCCACCACACGGACGCAAACACCATCCACAGATCCATCCATCCATCCGTCCATTTAACTGCCCGTCCATCCACCCGCCCGCATCTCTCGTGTGCAGTATGCAATGCACGTAACTACATAACCACTCTACATGAGTTTCTATCCAGCCATGCCCACGGTGCACGGAGGGGAGAATCGGGAGGTGACAATCGGGAGTCTACTCTACGTCTTCATCTTCGTCTGTGCGGCGGCGGCGGCGGCGGCGGGGGAGCGGTCGACGGTCGTGATTCGTGAACGAATCGCACGCACAGAGAGACGTACACACACACATACACACGCACACACCGGTTGCGGCACCACCCCCATTCGTCCGGATCCGAGGAGGAGGAATTCTCCTCTCCATCTTGGATGTTTTTTTCCTTCCTTTTTCCTTCTTGAATCTTTTCTTTTTTCTTCGCGTTTGCGAGCTGCTGCGTCTCCGGCGCTCGTTCGCGAGCTCGCTGGAATCGAGATCGAAACGAAACAAACTGGACTACGAGAACGGGAACGGGAGAAGGAAAAAGACAAGAAAAGAAAGAAAACTCCGTCCCTCGAACTGCCGGGGAATATCGGGGTCGAGTTGTGTTCATGTGGTGTGCACTGGGTGCTCTAACCAAGTAACCAAGGACCTAACCAAGCAACCAAGCAGCAAGTACTACGGCACTCCACATGCCTTTCCGCATCCTTTCCCTTCCTCCTCCCGAAACGATGGGTCTCTTGATGGCCACATATTACGGCCGCGCCGGGGGCAAGCAGGCAGGCAAGCAAGCAGGCATGAAGAACGAGCGAGTCGCGAGGGGGGTGCCGTTGCATTCGCAAGCGATTTTCCGGAGGCGCGGATTACCCACACCCTCTGATACATACATATCCCTATATTGATAGTCGGACAGGGTCCTTCGTTCATTCCTTCCTTCGTTCGCTGGTTCGTTCGCTGGTT
Organism: Tricharina praecox; assembly: GCF_024521635.1. Classification (NCBI taxonomy): domain Eukaryota; kingdom Fungi; phylum Ascomycota; class Pezizomycetes; order Pezizales; family Pyronemataceae; genus Tricharina; species Tricharina praecox. Next base: position 83,818 of record NW_026250419.1, read on the forward strand.
CGCTGCTTGGTTCCAGGAGAAATAAACAAGAAGAAGCTTGGCCGTGGTGGTGGTGGTTGTCCGCGTCTCCATTCCAGTGTCCACCCACCGATCATCAATATCCATCTATATATCAGGCACGTTGACGTCGAGGCTTCGACATCGACTGCAGCCAGCCAGCCCTGTGAGTGCTTCAACAACATATCTGTAACTGCATACTCGCCATGACTTCATCCGTGCTCTACATGGGCGGAGAGTATGTAAGTTCTGGTACATACAGCGCCGACCCGTTGGGACTCGGGGGAATAGCGAGAGCACAGACGTCGTTGCTGTATATTCCCCAACTAACCACATATCTCCCCCGGACTTTTCGCTCTACGGCACTCCACGTACCTAAGCAGCTACTAGTATAAAATAGTAGACACCGAACACCACCGCGCCCTGCCTTACCCTGTCCTGGACCGACTGTGGAGTGCGGAGTGCGGAGATTCCGGGGGTGTAGGCGTGTGTTCTGGCCTCGTGGTGGTGGGGGAGACGGAGGTTTCTGTTTTGCTGTGATCGGGGTACCGGTGGTACTCTACTCGTTGTTAGGTCTGGGGTAAGTAGAGTAGACCTTCTCCACGCTTTTGGCGTGGAAGCCGCCCAATCACAAGACGAGGCCACGACGTATGTGTTTCCCAACAAAAAAAAGATCATCCACCCCCAGCCTCCAGCCCAGCCTCATGATCTCCGAGATGGCATAGGGGAGATCTGATGCTCTGTGCTACATATATGATGGTTACATAGAGGTAGGTAAGGGGGATGATAGAGGTATGAAGTATGAAGCATGGAATAGGTACGAGAGAGAGAGAGAGCCGCAGTGTCCTCCGCGTCATAAATTCCCAACGAAAGGAGGCAAGCAAAGTCGGGATTCGCAGCCGTCGATGTCTGTCTGTGTGCGTACGTAAGTACGAGTACGAGTACGGGGGAGGGAAACTGGTTATGTATATATACGATAGTAGTGTTGTGCCACCGTTGCGGGGGCGGGGGCGGGGCGGCGAAGTGCGGGGATGTGTGTGTGTAGAGTACAGCACGCGGGGATGACGATCGGGTGCGGGTGCGGGCGGCGGGGTTCGGGGTTCGGGGTTCGGCTCGGCAACGAAAACCGCGCGGTATGCACTCGTGCAGAGCTTTCACAATCGCTTGGTGGCTTGGAATAGGTATACAGCTTGGAGTAGCTTGGAATACGTACCGCTTGGAGTAAAATTGTATTCCGCCAGTCTCACAGGCTGCAAGTTGCAAGTTGCAATTCTTGTTCCGCTCAGGCTCGTTGCGGGTGCGCATCCTCCAGACTCCAAAGTTGCCTACCTAAGGTAAGAGGTACATACATCAGTAACACTTCCGACCCCATGGGCCATGGGCCATGGAAGAGATACCCATATCTGTATCTGTATCTGTATCTGCTTTCCTCGGCTGCTCCCTCCCCCTCCTGTCGTGCCGTGCAGTGCAGTGTCTGCAACCGATAAAAACTCTATCCATATCCATACCCTTATCTCGCACACATCACACACAACGAAAGCTAATTGAGCTTGGGCTCGAACTTCGATAAATGGTATACGGTACCGGTACCGGTACCTAGGCGGTTGTATGCAGTAACCACCGACAGCATGCACGCTCCTCCCCCTCCCACAACCCCTCCCCCTCCCCCCTCACTACGACTATCCAGATCTACCGATGCTGATACTGATGCTGATGGCGGCTTTGTGGTTCGTATCCTTCATACCATAGCACTGCTCATCAATCCCTTTCTCCAGCTCCGTGTAAGTACCACCATACGGCAGACTCCAGAGTAGCCTCCAGAGTATCCTCCAGCATCCGGCCCCAGACTCCCAGCACGATATGTACTATGTAGCGGGCGGATGGAGATTGCGGATCGAAGCTTAGCGGCTTGCGGCTATGTACTCTCATATATGCAGACATCTTTTTTTCCTTCTTCTTTTGGGAGGTGGGGGTGTCACCGTGCCAGCCCTGTCGACTCTCGAGGCGAGGCAATGGCTAGGCTGGGCTAGGATATGTTACTGTGCATAACTTCGGCGGCCATGTGTAAGTCTACCCTTCCGCTTTCCGCTGTCATCCCATGTTTGAAGGATATACTTGGGTGCCTATCATAATAGGTAGTGGGTATGGTAGTCCCCCACAGCAGTCATCTCGGCAATCCCGTTTGAACGGCTGGCCAAGTAGGCAGCCTCTTCGGAGCAGCAGCAGTGACTTACGGCCCTATGGTACCTATGGCGGGCTGGAGCCGAACGTTCAATTCCACGAGGCCAAACAGCGATTGAGCAATCTATTAGCACCGGGCCGTTCGGATCCGTCGTGGGAAAACAGCGGTTGCACGATGTGGGGAAGAAGCAGAAGACGAGAACGGTGTGGGTAGGTAGTATGTATAGTGAAACCTTTTACGCTCGACAGCCGCCGACTGTAACTCGGCAACTTGTAAGGCGGCGATATGTATCCAGCCCCAGAATCCAGAATCCAGAATCCAGAATCCAGAATCCAGAATCCAGAATCCAGAATCCAGAGATCTATTGGCACGCTTACGGCAACTGGCTCCAACCTCCACGGGGTAACTACTAGTACTATGATAGAGCGCATCTCGCTCGGGAGACCGTCGATTGACGGCCCTTTGCGGATATCTACCCAGTCGACAGTCGATCACACGCCATCACTTGCCGTCGGGTCATTCCGGAGCTCGCCTGTACTGCGTGCTATGTATGATCGACCACAACCCCGAATGAACGCGGGCCTAACTTCTAGTACTCTCCATACCCGCGGCAGATCCGACGACGCAAGGGAAGATGACGCCGTGACGGAAGCGGAAGTACTCTACCCTATGGCCATGCGCTGCACGCTGCTGCTGCAGAGATGTCGACAGCCCCCATGCTTATGTGTGTAGATACGAAACGAAACTTTCAAAACCTCCACCATGAATGCATGCTGTGAGGATCGCCCCCTCCTTCTGCGAGGTGTATGTAGAATGGCACCTAGAGTACCTAGAGTAAGGACCTACTCAGGCGAGGAGAAGCTTGGTTAACGGTGAATTCCATACGCCTCCCATACAGCATATGGATCTTCCCATCGACTTAACGCCAACCAGCAAACGACTCCCATCCCATCCCATCCCATCCCATCCCATCCCGTCCCATCCCGTCCGTCCTCCCGTCCGCCCGTCCGTCCATCCGTGGCAAGGCAGGAAGAACCAGAGGACGTCAGAGCTTTTAATATAATCTTCACCCCACTGTCCACTGTCCACTGTCCACTGTCCACTGTCCACTGTCCAGCCCGGCATCGGCCCCGCCGATGCTGTGCCCTCCTAAAGTCTCCGACTCTCCGATCTCGTGCTCGTGTCCCGCAGCTCGACTTCGAGAGATAGATTCGGTGATGGGAACACTCGCCAGGAGCTCGGTGGGCCGGTGCACACATCTATGGTAGGTATGCAGCGCATAGGAAGTGGGTGGGTTGGGTGCTATATCTTGAGTTCCTAGGCGAGGGCTCTGTATATGGTAGAGTATTACTGCTGGTAGTGACAGCTCGGATATTGGCCATAGGATGTATGTAGAGCAGGTATTTCAACACCGACTCCATCACATGCTACGTCGTACGAACCGACACGGCTCCCCCGAGTCTCCCCACGACTCCCCCGAGTCTTACCACTCCCCACTCCCCAGTGCCCAGTCCCCAATGCCCACAGCTTTAATATCCTATATATTCCTTGCTTATCGAATGCCAATGCCCAATGCCAATGCCCAATGCCAATGCCCAATGCCAATGCCCAATACCAATGTGCCGGCTGAGAAGGAAAACCCTACAGGCGAGGGGTGTGGGGCCATGGAAACTTGGAAGAGAACTTAGGGAAGGGAAGGGTCCGCCTGCATACTGATATGAAACAGTTCCCGCAGTATCTACATAACCTCACATACAGGCAGAAAAGACAAGACGCAAGACGCAAGACACACGGCCGGAAGTGGGGGGGGGGGGGGGGGGGGGCGGTTGGAGATCAACGGCTGTCCCTTTGGTACTTGGGTGCTCTATGTATAGTATGTACGGAGATACGTATCGGCACAGGCCTCCGTCACCGTCGGATACTCGGCCAGGCAGCCAGACCCCAGGGACGGCCGGCGACGCCACAGCTGACGGAGGAAGGGAAGGATGGAGCAAGGGAGGGGCAGGCGTGATAAGCCGCTCAGCCCGCCAGCTCGTCAGCCAGCCAGCCCACCAGCCAAAACCTCTCGCCTATGTACCCAATGTAAATCTGAATGTAGTCTCGGGCAATGGGCATTGACGGCCAACTAGCTGGCTTCAAGCCTTCAAGCCTTCAAGCCTTCAACTTGGCTATGCACGCCCGTTTTCTATTCCAGTCCTGCTCTTCGGCAGATGCAACTGCAGATCATCCGCTGGGTGATCCACTCCACTCCACTCCACTCGACGAGAGGCATTTGCAGTGCACCAATCGCCCTGTAGGCTGTTAGTCCCACGAAACGTGTAACTAGAGTATTCCGAGGCAGAGTAGATGCAAGATGCAAGAGAAGCTGCTCCTCCGGATTCGGTTGATGCAATCGGTTGATGCAATCGCTGAGATTTCCAGAATCCACGCATCCACGCATGCATGCGGCTGCTTACTAGCCAGCTTGGTAACAGGGGGGTGGATGGGAGGAGGGGAGGGGAGGGGAGGGGAGGGGAGGGGAGGGGAGGGGAGGAGGGGGGGAGGGGGAGAGGCACATCTACATACGGTACTATGATAGCGTGCTTCGACCTCGAACTCACGAACCGGCCGGCCGGCCAATTCGCAACGTTACGTTGGCGTACATACGCCCGTCGCCCGGGCATACGGATTCGGGTGTGTGAGGGTGGAGGGGTGGAGGGGTGAGTGTGGAGGGGTGGAGGGGTCAGAGGCAATCCAGCTGCTTACCTCATACTCTACATACGAAAAGGTTTCGGGCGGCGCCTCCAACTCTTGCAACTTGCTAGTTGCCATCGCATCCGCCAACGGCGCCCGGCCATGCAATGCCACATCCCTGTCGACATATCATATCCAACGGTGATCTACATACGCCGGAACGAACGTCAACCATGGGTAGGGGAAAAGCGGAAAGCCCAAGGCCCAAGGGGTGGGCCTCTTTCGAGCGGAGGGGAGGGGTGCGGAGCGGAGGGGAAACATCTCGCGCGCTGCCCAGTGCCGGGCTTTCCTTAATTGCCAATACTACTATTTCCATAGGTATATCGCCGGGCCATCAAGGTTCAAGCGAAGAAGAAAAAAAGGAGCGAAACCACGGCCTCGTCAAGTTCCGGGTCGCTGATATAAAACCTCATACATCGGCGATCGTGAACCAATCCCCGCCGCCGCCGCCGCCAGCACGAACCTGCGAACCTGCGAACCTGCACTTTCGGTTCCGGACGAACTCCTAGCCGCGCCGGGCGGACCGGCGTGGTAACTGGCTAGAGTAAGTAGCGGTGATGGATTGATGGATCGGTCGGAACGGAACAGATGATTATTAGCTGCGTGGGTGGCGAGGGAGGATGGGGCGTGGGGCTGAGGCTGAGGCTGGAGCGGAAACTTGAAAGGGGTTAATCCATGCGATGCGACGCCTGCGGAGTGAGTGATCGGACGTGTTTGGCTGGTCTGGGACGCCGGGAGTCTGGGAGGCATGGCGGGGGATGGGGCGTGAGTGGGGCTGCGACATTGTACCTTGAGTACTAATAGCAGCCAGATGAGGCGGGATGGTATGGGCATGAGTGTCTCGGGATTTGCAGTGCCGCCGTGTCTTACCGTCCCCATTTCCAGAACAAAAACGTATCCAGATTTCCGAACCTCCAAACCAGCGTGAGAACCAATGAAGCTTTAGCTACCTACTCCAACCCACCAACCAACTAGCTCCAGATCTTGGCAAAAGTGGGATGTGTGGCACATCATTGCGGGGCACAAAGCTTAGCACGTAACCCAGCTTCCACGACACGACACGACACGACACGAAACGCGACCTCCGCACATACACCCACCCACCCACACACATACACACAATGGCCGACACCGAACCCACGAGCGACATCCCCGCGGTACCCGCGAAGGTCACGCTCTACTGCGGAAGTAAGCATTGCTCCCCCGCCATCCCACAGCACCCAATCCCTCATGCTGACTGACGCCTGACCGCGCGTGCAGTATGCACACTTCCCCCGGAGGTTCGTTTTCAACCCCCAGCAGCAGGAGCGCGAGGTGGGGGAAGGGGGGTTAACACGGCGAACCGGTAGTACTGCGAATTCACCAACACGGCCAAGAAGTGTCGCGAGTGGCTCGAGAATAACCACGCGGACCTGGTGTCGGTGATTTACAACACCGGTAGGTGGCATCCAGGCAGACAATCAGTCGAGGGTAGAGCAGAGCAGCCCGCTAACTCCCGTGTTAGAAGCCGTCGAAGCCGCGATGTCGAACCTCTCGGTGGCAGCACAAGAGAAGGCCGCGAAGGCCGAAGCCGCAGCCTCGAAGCGTGCGGACAAGGAAGAGATCAAAGCCGAGCGCGAAGCGCAGAAGAAAGCGAGCAGCCGGATCACCTTGAAGCGAGTGGAGCGCACGAAGCGGAAGCACGTGATTATCGTTACCGGTTTGGAAACGTTCGGTTTGGACCTGAAGAAGGTCGCAAAGGACTTTGGAAAGAAGTTTGCGTGCGGGTCGAGTGTGACTAAGAACGCGGCCGGGCAGGATGAGATCGTCGTTCAGGGTGACCTGAGTGATGATATTCTGGAGTACCTCGAGCAGAAGTACCCTGAGGTGCCGTTTGATAATGTCGATCAGGTGGAGGATAAGAAGAAGAAGAAGGGTGAAGCTGCGGCGTGAGATGGCCTTGGCATGGGAAAAGGACGAGTACTGGGCCGTGGTTGTAGCATAGGTATACCGGTTTAATGACAATCACGAATTGGGCGTAGCAATATACCGGCTTGATTCCAATCACGAATTGAGCGCTCGATACCTATGCGAACTCAAGTCTCCATTCATGCTTGCTGCTGAACATCCCATGGCCAAAATCGCGGAATCAAAAACAACCAGAGCAACACGCCAATATCTATCCGCCTCTAGTTTATCCTCGAGCGCTCCTCCCAAAACAAAACGCCAAAGGGAAACGTAAATCTAACCGGGTGCCTGCTAACCAAAATACAACCAATAATGCATAGTAGCCGCCGCCGCCAGCCTCCTACCTACCGGCTCCATTCCTTCATCTTTTCGTAGCTAAGGAAGATGAGCGCCGACGACGGCGCGCTGCGGAAGCAAGTGATACCGCAGCCCCGGTAGAGTGCCTTGAATCCTCCGTTCCTGTACATTCCCGAGCCGACCTCCCAGAAGCCCTTGACTCTGTCGCCGGCGGTGCCGATGGCCTCCGTCTGCATCCTCGATTTGACCGAGTCGGCGGGGAAGAGGATGAGGTTGTAGCTCACACCAGCTGTCGCACACCCGTCAGTCAACCAGCCAATTAGGGGAACGACGGACCAAGGCCCAAGGCCCGCGGGAAAATCCCCCCCTACCTGCAGCCCCAGAAAGCATCATTTCCCCGGCATTGAGCGTATCAGTATTCCTCCGCCGCCGCAGCGCGGCGGACACATACTCGTACGCGCCGAACCAGGCGGCCGAGCCACCCGTCTCCCTTAGGAACGTGCCCATCTGGCCGTTCCAGAACCCGCGCAGCCCGTAGGTGCGGTGGACCTCACCGATCAGCGCGAAAGGGCCGGGGCGTTTGTGGTCGCCGGGGGCGAGGGCGGTCATGGACTGCACCTGCATCTTGCACTTGATGAGTTCGATGGGCGTGAGGATGAAGGATGCGAACGAGCCGCTGGCGGCGCCGCAGGTGACGAGTGCGAGCAGCGGAAGATCGTCTTTGGGGCCTAGCTCGCTGTAGAAGTTCCGCCGTGTGAAGGATTGCGCGAGGTTGTACTGTCAGCGGATCGGTGCACATTAGGAACCGGTCATGCGGGGGGGCGTGGATGGAGGCCTGGGTGCTTACGCTGAAGAAGAGACATGAGTTCTCCGCCGCGGCTCCGACCAGCGGCGATGAGATCCCTCGGTACATTCCGCGCAGTCCATCCTGTCGGAGACTCTGGGCAAAGCAGTCGATAGGGCCACGGTACCGCAGCGGGCGATCCTCTGGCTGGGATTGCAGCCGCACCTGTGGAGCGAGGGTGGGTGAGCTACGTGTAACAGATCTGTTGCTTTCTTTCTTTCTTTCTTCATTCGTTGCGTCATACCTTGACGGTATCAAACGGATACTCGAGCACTTTCCCCATCATGCCGGCCAGCTTTATAAGAGTAAGCTTCACGTACGGAACAAACATATACGGCAAGCACAATTGGTAAGGTGGAGGCTACTAACCGAGCCAAAAGCAATGTCCTTCATAGCTGTATTGACCGACGACGACGAGTCCGCTTCCTTCATCGGCGGAGGCGGGGGAGCTATGGGAGCTGTCTTCTGTTCGAGCACCTGAGACATCGGATGGGACTGGGTTTTTGGAGCTGCGCTGGACTGGTCTGGACTGGGTGGCTTATGGGCTTGTTGGAAGGGTTGGGAAAGAGCGCGGAGATGTTATTATCGCAGCATAGTAAGGGGAGCTCTCGACGTCGGGTAAGGGGCAAATAGAGGTGTCTTTAAGGACGTCTGGCGAGCACAAGATTCTCGCAAGTGCGACGATGGGCCAATTTGTATGGGGTGGGTCGGCGGACGGAGCTGAGGGAATTTTGCAAGCTCGCTAGTTATTTCATGGGCACTCGGTGAGGGGGAAGAGGAGGATGAAAGAGAGGAAGAGGAGAGCAGGCAGTGGAAACTCTAGCTACTTGGTTAGTTGACCGCTTAACATGGGGATGAAGAAAGGGAGCACGCAAGTGCGGTGGTCTGTAAGCTGGCCCACCAAAGAGAGGTCCGTTCGACACAGGGCGCTGAGGAACTTTGCGGCGGATGTGGGAAAAAATTAGAGTCGGGATTTTTTTTCTGCAGGGATGTGGCGGCGTCGCCAGGGATGTATCATGTCGTACCTTTTTAGCACCGCAATCTGATCATCAGATAGGCAAGTCAGATGTCATGCAATCGATTGTCGTCCAACCACCCCGCTCAAACAGCAAGAAACTTCATGTAGCATCGGCGCGATCCCGACCGGAGGCTATATACGTGGGTGGTATGGGGCTATCATACATATCAGTGCACAGGAGGCGTTGTGGCCGGGGTTGGAGAGCAGAAGCTTCGTCCAAAGCGCCAGATTACCGTCGGTGATGACATGCCGTGAGTACGTACAAACGATGGTGCGTGCGGGCATGTAGAGATGGCGGGCGTTTTGTCTACAAATACGGCCACCTTTGGCTGGAAAGTTCAACTCCAGAACACGGCGGTGTTCTTGAACTCGATAGCGAAGCATGTACACACCGGTATCCTCTGGCAAGTATCGCCCCGGCCCGTCCGCGAGCTCCTGCAGCAAAAACTCCGAGGCTCCGGCGAACCAAAAACTGTGGAGGAAGATCAAACAGCAGTCCAGCCCTTTTTCTCTGCACTAGATATACGCTTACGTATAGTATGCAATCCTTCAATCTCTCGGAACACGCCGCCCTCCCGGGTCTCTCGCGAGTCAGGAGCCGATCAACATGTGACTCGTGGGTTTGTCTGAGGGGTCGGCTTCTCCCTAGCTTATCACTCGTCGTCTTTGGGCCGAGCAGTCTGACTTCATGTTGACAGCTCCCTCGACGACCTGCTGCGGGGTATGCACACTGTGGAGAATCCGCACCTATCCGAGTGGGTTTTGGAAGGTCCTTGAACTGTTCCGCAAGATTTCGGGGAGTGATGAATCCGAGAGGCTGTGTATGTAGACAGAGGACGAATGACCAGGATCCGTCTGCGAAAGCCGACTCGCTGCATGGCCGTACCATTTGTGCATCTGCAGGTAATTTCGCCAGCTGCCGCAGTTGCGGATTTTCTAACTTGAGCCATATTGAAGTCAAATGGGACAGAGCTAGAGAAGATTTGCGCGATGGATGGATGGACGGGGAGCAGAAACCGATCGTGGAGAAATCCCATCGCGGCAAATTTATGCGCCCAAAGTTGGCGCTGAGTGGGGCCCGCCCCGGCAGACGTTGCCAAGGGACCGTGCATAGCTACTCGTGATCCCCTTTCCGCCCAGATCTGGAGCTCGAATAAACGGAACCCATTTCCCCCCACTCTCGTTACCAATAGCTGCGCGCGATGGAGCTCCCCCCCAGACAAGCTATGGAACGCGACCGCGACTGCCCTGACGATCCCGGTCAGCGCGAAGACGTTCACACCTCCGGCAGCAGCAGCAAACCACCGCCGGATCAACTGGAAATATTCCGTGCGGGAGATCGCCAAACGGTGTTGAAGAGAACCCCGACGACGACGGCGTACGATGCTGCGCAGCGGAATCCCGAGCAGAGCGATACCGAGTAGGTGTTCCGCTAGAGCTACACATCGGCCCGACTAACCACTGGTCGCAAGGAAGCTCCTCAGCGCCATGCACTCCCTCACCCAGCAACAACGGAAACGACTGGACGCTTGCGCCGGAGGACTGAGTGGGAAGCTGGACGAGCTGCGGGAACTACACGCGCGTATCGAGGACCTTTGCAATTCGGCGAAAGAGCTCCTCCAGAGCTTCAGCAACGAGGACGCCAGATTCCGTGCCGAGTTCAAGACCCAGATTGAAGGTCTCGAGCGGTTCAAGGATGAGATCGTCTCGATCGATGCGCTGCGGGACAGGCTGAGGGTTGAGCAGGAGAAGGTCGCCGACTACGAGAGGAGGATCGACAAAGTCCAGGCGAAGATCGAGAAGCAGAAGGAGATGGAGGTCGGCAAGAAGAGGGTATCCTGTAAGTCGCCGATACTGGATGGCAGGGGAGGGGGGAGTATGCACATTCTAACAGTCTTTGTAGGGAGGATGAGGCTGCTGTGGGGTTTCTCGGCGATGGTTGTGATACTGTGGTTGCTGGCGACGGCGGGCGGTGACTACGAAGACACAGACAATGTGGCCGACGATGAACCCATCAAACTACTACCTCCGGCTCTAAGAGCCGATCGCGAGTTGGAATTTTCACTGGAGTAGTGGTTTCTACATCGAGAGCAACGAAGTGGTTTTTTCTTTTCTTTCCGTTTTTTTTTACCTTTCTCTGGCGAGTAACGATAGTGGGTAGGCGTAGAGTAATTTCATTGGATTTAACCCACCTGGTTCGAGCAGAATATTTATCCTACAGGACTTGAAAGACCTCAGTATACATCATATGCCCCCTACATGCCGTTCCTGCATCATTGCCGGCGCCGCATTTCTCAGATTGCCGAGGTTTAGGGTTCGTTCTTAAGGTTGGAGGTGAAGCTTTCAGGGACTAGGTGACGTTGAGCCGCTTGTCTGCTTAGTTAGTCGCGTCCCCGTTAAACAAACGCGACCAGTAACAACCCAACTTCACCCCACTCTGCGTCTCCAATTCAACTCCGGACTTTCCCATTCAGACGACTCGACCTCTTAATTCACACTTGCGATCACGGTCCGTCTTGACGGCAGCCCTACCACAGCCCTACGCCATGGCTTCTCAGACGGGTGCTAGCACCCCCTCCGGGGGAGCCCACACAGCTGGATCACCTCAACAACTCAACCAGATTGTCATGGAATACCTCTCTAAGAAAGGATACTCCAAAACGGAAGCAATGCTGCGAGTCGAATCCGCACACACCGACGCCGAAGGGCGCCCAATCATCGCGAAACCAGAAGACTATCCGGACGCCATGTACGAGCGAGCTTACTGTCAGTATTGAGCTGTCGCGCAGCTACCGTTGAGTCGTTGGCTAACCTTACATAGCTCACCTTCGCAGGTGGATTGACAATTCTCTCGACATCTACAAGGTACGGGTTGTCCGAGCCTCCTCCTCCTCCTCCTCCTCCTTCCCTGCGAATGCGGGAGCTGATGATGTCCTCAGCCCGACCTCAAGCGTCTCGAATACCCGGTGTTTGTTCACTTCTACCTCACGATGATCTCGCAAGGATTTATGGGACCCGGCAAAACATTCTGGAAAAATCACCATCAAGAACACGAGGCCAATCATGGGCACGACCTGGAGGAGCTCTCGAGGATTGCGCTGCCGGCTCACGTACAGGAGAACACGCTAGCGAGGCTTTACCGCGAGAACAAGTACCGAGTCAAGCTTCCGGTTGCTACGAAAAACCTCCTGCTACACTATCTGGAGGAGACGGGCGAGAGCGGGGGTCAGACTGTTTTGCGTTGTCTGAACCAGTACTTCGAACTCACATCAATACCCGGTAGAACCTCGTTGTTTGATAGAGGCGGAGAGCTACAGGAAGGCGAGGGTATCCAAGGCCACACATCCGGAAGTGGAGACCTGTCGGAGAACCTGCCGGCGGTGAAGCTGGGGCCGCTGCCCATGGACAAGGACGAGATGAAGGAGATCGAGGAGGAATTGAGAGATGAGGATACCAGGATGAGGGATGCTTCCCGGAACGATGAACTCGGTGTTACTGCTGGGTCTTCGCTTGTGGACGAGTTCCAGAAGATCAAGCGTGAAGAGAGCGAGGACAGCCCCATGCGAGAGAGCGTCCCACTTCCGCCATACACGATCGCGGACATCGAGAGAGAGGTTAGATTGGTTCGAGAGAGTCGAGAGGCGATCTCCCTCAGCGGTGGACCAAGCCCGGCTCTGCCCAGTGTATGCATGTACACTTTCCATAATACAAATGACGGGTGAGTCTCGACCCCACAGCCCCTTGACACGGTCACTAACATATCAAGACTTCACTGTCTCGAGTTTTCACAGGACGCGGAGCTGGTGGCTGGTGGGTTTGCCGAGTCATACGTTCGTGTTTGGTCGGTGAAAGGAACCCCGTTGAATTCCATCATTCCCCCGGAAAACCAACCCATTGCGCCCAAATCGCGCAGGCTTATCGGCCATTCGGGACCCATCTTCGGTGTGTCGTTCTCCCCCGACGCAAAGTACCTCCTCTCCTGCTCCGAGGACAAGTCCATACGCCTCTGGTCGATGGACACATACACCGCGCTCGTAGCCTATAAAGGCCATGACGCTCCTGTCTGGGATGTCGCCTTTGGACCGTACGGACACTACTTTGCCACAGCAAGCTATGAGCACACCGCCAGACTGTGGAGTTGCGATCACATATACCCGTTGCGTATCTTCGCTGGACATCTGAGCGATGTCGATTCGGTAACGTGGCATCCAAACTCGAACTACCTATTTACAGGATCCAGTGACAAGACCGCCCGCATGTGGGACATCAATACCGGCAATTCCGTCCGTTTGTTTAGTGGACATGGGGCTCCCATCACGGCACTCGCCGCTTCCCCGGACGGAAAGTACTTTGCCACCGCTGGTGAGGATAGCTTGATCAACATATGGGACATCGCCGCGGGAAAGCGCCTCAAGTCGATGCGTGGTCACGGAAAGACCGGCATCTACAGTCTGTCCTTCTCACAGGAAGGAAATGTGCTGGTTAGCGGAGGGGCGGACATGACTGTCCGTTGCTGGGACGTGCTTCACGGCACCGGTGCATCCACCGCCGATGCCCCGGAACCCATGAACGGATCCGGAACGTCGGGGCCTACTGACGGAACCACGAAGGTGGATGGCACTGGCTCGGGAACCAAGCGCAGAGGCAAGGACGTCGTTGCTACGTATGTTGTCCCCGGCAAGCTTATCTTCTTAGTTACTGACTAATCATACAGGCCCGATCAACTTGCCGTCTGGTACACCAAGAAATCTCCGGTCTATAAGGTACAGTTCACCAAGAAGAACATGGTCCTTGCTGGATCGGCTTTCCTTCCTTAAGCTTGGCTGGTTGGGGAGTTGGGCTTGCACATAACACTTCTTGAAATATCCTACGGCGCAATTTTTCTTTTTTTTCATAGTACCCGGCGCAATTCTACTCTTTCTTCGATTCAGGAATGCGGGAATGCAGAATTTCTGTGTGGTGATGGTGGGTTTCGTATTTCAAATGTGTATCTACGAACTCTTGGTCTCAGAAGGCGGTGACTCGGGCGACTCGGGCGTCGTCTTCCGTGTTCCCAGAACTTCGTCTACAAGACCCATCTCCAATGCACCCTCAGCTGGCATAAAGTGGTCGCGTTCGAGTAATTTTTCTAGTTGAGACACTCCGTAAGCAAAAGAACGCAAGAAGGGGCAATGGCCAAGTACCAATTTCCTCGAGCGTGTGGGGCTTCGTCAAGTGATCGACGTAAATCTGGTTCAACTTCTCGCGCACGCGCAGGATCTCCTTCGCATGAATCGCGATGTCCCTTGATCACTCGTCAGCCTCGTGCCCACGCACCAATCCAAGCGCCAACCTGGCGAGAGAGAGAGAACAGCAACATACGACGCCTGGCCCGCATAACCACCACTCGGCTGATGCAACATGATGCTCGCATGGGGCAGGGCATATCTTTTCCCCCTCGCGCCGGCCGCCAGCAGCAGCGACCCCATCGACGCAGCCTGGCCCACACAGATGGTGCTCACCGGCGAGCGGATGTACTGCATGGTATCGTAGATGGCCAGGCCCGCGGTCACCGAGCCGCCCGGCGAGTTGATGTACATGTTGATCTGCTTGTCGGGCGACTCGCCCTCGAGGAATAGCAGCTGCGCGACGATCGCCGCGCTCAGCCCGTCGTGCACCGGCCCGTTCAGGCAGATGATCCGCTCCTTTAACAGCCGCGAGTAAATGTCGTCTACATAAGAGATGGGGGGGTCAGCGCGTGCGCGGGGAAGGCCGGGGGAAGAGGAAGAGGAAGAGGGGGGGTTATGTACAGGTGTGCCAGCCTCCGGCTACGGATTCGTGTACGAGAGGTGTCGGCACGTACCAATCCCGGCTTTGCGAGGTGGTGGAGAACGCGCGGGAAGAGACGAGGCGTCGGATGTGGCGGACCATTAGGGGGAAGGTAGACATTGAGGGCGTGTCGTAGAGGTGGGGGGGTAGGTACGGGTGTTCTAATGTACAACGGGTGCGGGTATGGTGGTGGTATGTGGGTATGGTGGTGGTATGTGGGTATGATGGTGGTATGCAGGTACTTTGGTGACGTTCTTCGGACCCGGTGGAGGCGGCCGATAGCTTTGAAGAGCTAGAGCATGGTCGCCGAGACATGTCATCCATAGGCGGGGTTCGGCGTTCGGGGGTTCGGCGTTCACGGTCGGGGTTACTTTTGGACCGTGTTGCGCACTTAGGGTGGCGGTGGGTCGGACGGAACTTCGGGATTCGGCCGCCCCAACACACCCGACGGGACTCACGGAGAGTCGGTACTTTAGTGCATTCTATGGTACTGTAACGGCAATCCCGAATATGAGCCGCAGTCCTTGTCCATGGAACAGTCGTGGCACCACGCAGGTCGCACCATAGTAGCTACCTCATACTATCTAAGCAGGCGGTACACTTGTAGCTACCGAATTCCGATACAAGGAAGCATCGTACATACCGTAATTCTTGAGGCATGGTTATCCCCAGAAAGGGATTTGCTGAACCAGCTCAACCGGTGTTCTTGTACCGTATGATACTTGCGTCCGGGTGCTTTCTTCGCTCGGAAGTGGCGGATGGAGGGGCATTTTGACTGGTATTGGGAGATGGTGGCTGGCAACTCAGTCATCGTTACCTTTTGCTGCTCTTCAGACTCTGAGCGGTGGCGGGGCCATAATTCAGTGACCGCGCCTCCAATGTATATAGGATTTGCGCATAGGCCAGAGATCCTATTGCGGGGTGATAGATATCTGCACCCAAGTAAGTAAGTGGGTATGCATAGCACGTAGGTGCTAAGCTGTGGCCTGCAGCACCGGGAAAGCCGAAGCTTTCACTGCGCATGTTGCACAGTTCCGCATTGAAAGTTTCCTCACGCCGATGGAATTTTCACCATTGAAGGGGACGGGTATCCCCACGTAGCTACTAGGAGCCCGTATCGAAGCACAGCCGCATTGGTTTCTCTTCACCGCATTCAGGATCCGTTGTGAAACAATAGGTATGACGGGGAAGTCCTGGGGTACGCGGCTAGATTTAGATATTAGGACACGTCAAGTTCAGGCCGAAATCACATCCCCTCCCATCATCCTCCTCCTCCCTCTTCTCCGTCATCGCCACCACCGCCCCATCATCACCAACACCCACTTTACGCCCTGCCTACGATCGATCTGCCGTCGTCGCGGTAAAACCTATTGAACGAAGCGACCCGCACTGTCTGCAAGGCAATAACGCTGTGCTGATCGGAACGAAACGGCTACCACTCTCACAATGCGGCTGCTGAGGCTGTGCTCGCTGGCAGCAGCAGTACTGCTGCCGGTACGTTGCTACAGGCGTTTCCTCCCATAGCTGTGGATAGCTGACACTACCTGTGCTACCAGAGCGCCCTCGCCGATAAATACTCGGTCCACAAGACAACGTTCCAAAACGTTCCGGCCGCCCTATCCTACTTCGAGGACAGTCCCGTGCTATTGACGTTCGACCCCAAGGGCAGAGATGTATATCGGTCAGAAAATGACGGAAAGGATTGGACGAACATCGACGACGTCAAGGGAAAGGCTGTCGAATTCGTGCAACATCCTTTTGATAAGGATCGTGCCGTGATATTTTCGGACGGGAAAGACCACTGGGCTACGAAGGATAAGGGAAAGACCTGGAAGAAGTTTACGGTGGACCTGCCGGTGTCGATACGCCAGATGCCCCTGGCGTTCAGTGCGGCAAATCCGGACCATGTGCTGTATGCCGGACAGCAATGTGATCCCGACGATATATGGGGGTACAATTGCCCTGACAAGGTGGGCTATCTCCGGTTGGGGGTGCGGGGAATACGGGTTGCTGACCTTGTGCTGTGCAGACCTTCTACTCGAAGGATTGGTTCGGTACCGTGCGGCCCCTAGTCGAAAACACCCATAGTTGTCTGTTTGCGCGCGGGAACAAGCTCTTCACAGAAGGCCCCGAGGACGCGATCTTCTGTATCGTTGACGGGGATGACAAATACCAGGAACACCGCAAACTAATGGTATCCAACAACTTCTTTCAAGATTCAGCCGAGCCGAAATTGGATGGCTACAACAGTGTGAGGGGGCTGGCTGGGCTGGCGTCTGTTTCCAAGTTTATAGTTGCGGCTGTTCGCGGTGCGGGCACGGAGGAGATGGCACTGTATGTTCCATGTGTTGCTCATTCGTATCCTTTCGAAATATTCATGGTGTTTCCAGATACGTATCGAATAACGCGACTACCTGGGACCGTGCCGAGTTCCCACAAGACCACGGCGGGCTCAAAGAAGACGCTTATACCATCCTTGAGTCCACTCCGTACAGCATCCAGGTTGATGTGTTGACCACGAAAGGCACCCAAGCTCCTATTGGAGAGCTGTTCACCAGCAACTCGAATGGCACCTACTTCACCCGTGACCTGGACAACACTAACCGTATCGCCAGAGGCTTGGTTGATTTTGAGCAGATCGAGGGCATCGAGGGCATCGTGCTAGCCAACATCGTCGCGAATGCTGATGAAGTCAAAGCAAGCGGGGCGAAGGAAAAGAAACTGCAGACCAAGATTTCCTTTGACGACGGGAAGTTGGGTACCTGGAAGGCTCTCAAAGCCGACGGCAAGGACCTGCATCTCCACTCGATCACAGAATTGGCCAATGGCGGCCGCGTGTACTCGAGCCGGGCACCCGGCCTCGTGATGGGTGTCGGAAATACCGGTGATTACCTCGACAGCTATGACAACGGTGATCTGTACATCTCCGAGGACGCAGGATTGACCTGGACCAGGACTCGGACCGAGGCTCACAAGTACGAGTTCGGGGGAGCCGGTTCCATCATAGTGGCGGTCTACGATGAGGGATTCACGGACAAGGTCTCATACTCCAAGGACCACGGAAAGACCTGGAAGGATGTAAATCTCGACACTGAGATTCGCGCTCGACTGTTGACTACCACTCCCGACTCTACCAGTCTCAAGTTCATTCTCGCTGGCATCGGTAAGGATAAGAAGGGACACATTTTCGACCTCGACTTCGATGACGTTTTCGACGGGAAGAAGTGTAAGCTCGATAAGGACAATGAGGACAAGAGTGATTACGTGAAATGGTATGCACGGTACGACGACGACGGTAAGCCAGATTGTTTGATGGGGCGGAAGCAATATTTCTGGCGCCGCAAGAAGGATGCCGACTGCAGCGCCGGAGAGCTCTACAAGGAGCCAGCCGCCGAGAGTGAGGTGTGCCAGTGTCAAGACCAGGACTTCGAGTGCGACTTCAATTTTGTCCGCAACGATAAGAAGGAGTGCGTTTTGGCAACCGATGCCAAGTTGCCGATTCCGCCGAATAAGTGCAAGAATCCAAAGGACGAGTACATGGGGCCGAGTGGATACCGTAAGATTCCCGGGAATAGCTGCAAAGACGGTGTTAATAAGGAAGAGCCGATGAAACGCAAGTGTGATGAAGGTAATAGTTGCCCGCTCTTCTCCAGCAGAATGGTTTTCTCACTGTGTCAGCTATTTCCACGCCCTCGACTGGAAAGATTGTGTCCACGTCCCACGAATTCCGTGCAAAGAAGCCCCTCGACTACTTCTATCTCAACAATGCAGAGACCGCGGCCGTCACCGAGGAAGAGGTATGTCATGTATCTTGGGTGGCCATATACCATGTTACAGAGACTGACTGACTGACCCGGCAGACCGTCTTCATGATGACCGACAAGCAAGAAATTTGGGTGTCCCACAACGGCGGTAAGGAGTGGGAGCACGTCCTGAAGGACGCCAAAGTCATCGCCGTATACCCGCACCCGCACGATTGGAAACATGTATATTTCGTCACCAACTCCAAGACGATCCACTATACCACCGATCGCGGACACAGCTTCAGCGAGATGCAAGCCCCAGAACTGCCCAATAGGCAGGGTTTTCCATTCCTGGATTTCCATCCTCTCAAGAATGAATGGTTCATCTGGCACAGCCAGAAGGATTGTTCGGATCCGATGAAATGCCATACGATCGCGTGGTACACCACCTCTGCAGGAGTGGAGTGGCATGTGCTCAAGAGCTACTCCGGAGCCTGCAAGTGGGTGCGTGCCCAGCGCAAGGAGACGCCGGATAAGCTGGTATTCTGCGAGCACGCGGCAAACGAAGACCCCAGGGCAGAGACGATGGAACTTCTTTCGAGCTCTACCTTTTTCGAGGACGAGAAGAAGCACTTTGACCGCATCATTGGATACGCAACTATGCAGGAGTTCATCGTGGTCGCTGGCGTCAAGGACGATAATTCGCTCCAGGCTTCCGCCTCGGTCGATGGCCAGACTTTCGCGGATGCACATTTCCCACATGGGTTTAATGTTCCGCATCAGACAGCCTACACCGTCCTGGACTCGGTCACACATTCCGTGTTCCTCCACGTCACTGTGAACGACCGCAGGGGGTATGAGTACGGCAGCCTGCTGAAGTCGAATTCCAACGGCACGAATTATGTGCTCTCACTCGACGCGGTCAACAGGAATGAGGATGGCTTCGTCGACTTCGAGAGGATGCAAATTCTCGAGGGTATTGCGATCGTGAACCGCGTGGTGAACCACGAGGCTGCGTCCACGGGCGAGAAGAAGAAGCTGCGGAGTATGATCACCCACAACGACGGCGGGAAATGGGACTACATCACCCCTCCAGCCCAAGATTCGGAAAAGAAAGCGTATAAGTGCAGTGGTGGCATCGAGAAATGCTCGCTGAACTTTCATCATTACACTGAGCGATCTGATCCCCGACATACGTTCTCGTCTGGCTCCGCGATTGGACTCATGATGGCTGTTGGTAACGTTGGAGACGAGCTCAAGGGTTTCGCAGACGGAGACACGTTCCTGACGACGGATGGAGGCATCAACTGGGTCGAGGTTCGCAAGGGACAGTATCTGTGGGAGTATGGTGATCAAGGATCCATCATCATCATCGTGGACCGGGCCAAGCCTACCGATATGGTCCTGTACACTTTGGATGAGGGCAAGTCATGGCTGGAGTACAAGTTCAACGAGAAGTTGAAGGTCACCGATATCTCCACCGTTCCTATGGACAACAGCCGGAAGTTCTTGCTGTGGGGGTACAAGGAGGGAGGCGGAGAGAAGTTCTACACGGTCCATCTCGACTTTAGCGGGATTACCGATCAGCAGTGTAAGATATCCCAGCTGCTTGTGGCAATTTTTGGGGTGTACGATGCTAATATAACCCGCAGGCAAGCTGGATGAGACTAAAGACGGAGACGATGGTAACGAAGACTTCTTCCTTTGGTCCCCTCGCGTCAACAAAGATCGCTGTCTCTTCGGCCATGAAGCGCAATACCACCGCAAGCTTGTCGACCACCGCTGCTACATAGGCCGCAAGATCGACCGCTTCCACAAGACGCTCAAGAACTGTACCTGCGTAGCCGAAGACTTCGAATGCGACTTCAACTACGAGCGGAAATCCGACAACACCTGTAAGCTCGTCCAGGGCCTCTCACCCATCGATCACTCCGCCGTCTGCAAGGACCCCAACGTGGACGAGTACTACAAGCCCGGCTACCGTCGTATCCCCGCGTCTACCTGTCAGGGTGGACTCGAGCTAGATAAGCTCGATCCTCAGGCCTGCCCCGGGAAGAAGCTCAAGAGTGGGATGAGTGGGTTCGGTCTCTTCATGGCAGTCATCATCCCCATTGCCGCCGCAGGTGGAATCGGATACTACGTCTGGACTCACATCCTCAATGGCGGCTTCGGTGCTATCAGATTGGGCGAGGACAGCGATAGCCCTCTCGTGCAGTACCCGATCATTGCCATCTCCGCCATCGTCGCGGTGGTTCTGGCGATCCCAACTATCCTCTCGGCACTGGGCGGATGGCTGGCGGGTAAGTTCACACGGACTCACCGGTACACAACGAGGAATTCGTTCGCCAGGGGCGGGGATTACTCAGTTGTCAATAACGACGAGGGCGAGCTGCTGGGTAGTGACGACGATGATGAGGTATAAGCAGCAGGCGATTGTTTCTTCTTTTGTTTATTTTTTATTTTTGGAGTGTACAGAAGCACATGAAGTTAGATGCCGTGAAATCATTGTTTTTCGCTTAAGGCAGTTGGCTACCATCATTGGATCGGAGGGTTTTGTTTTTTGTTTGTGGGCGATATGTATTTCCCGATCATTTGGTTTCGGCTGTAGTGTTTTGGCAATGGTGTAAGTACCTAGCATCTGATGCCTCGATATGTTATTCGAGGGCTCTTTTACTGGTCCTTTATTCTTGATATTCAGGCCTTAAATACGCGGCTTCCCGTCCTAATCGATGCCCGTTCAACGCTACGAGTAGTTCTACACGGTAGGTCTGTTCGCTTTAGTAAGTGATACGGACTTTCCGACCTTGATGGGATAAATGTGTAAGTATGTAAATAGTTGTTCCTGGGACGCGGAGACGGAGGTGAGGTTCATGGAAGGGACGCATGAGATCTGCAATGGTAGTGGGATTGGTTGCCCCGGTCCCTGATGGATTAGATAAGTCGATGGCAGGGAAGTACAGGTACAAGAGGGGGTATTCAATTCTGCTCTTGAAGTTGACTCCACATCAGCGCAAAATGGGTAGGGTCGAGGGTCATTTTTTTAAGATTGCACGCCAGATAATGGACCACTAAGACGTCAGATCGGGCCGGGCACCGCACGCTGTCGGGTGTTCCTGTGGTAACCGGCGAGGCTGACCGAGCTTGTTGACGTTCCGAAACCTCCCCCTAAAGCTCCCTCCTTAACGCGACTTCGCGACTCCTCTCCTGCGAAACCAAACACTACCAACCCACTCAAAACAACATTCCTTGAAATTTACTCCAAAATCCCGTTCGCCGACTATGGAAGCTCTTCTATCCTCTTCGTTTGACCTCGTCTCGTCCTACGACACCCTACATATCCGAAAGGGCCTGCGCTGCCTCGAGGGCTTCCTGGCAAAGATGTGTCTACAGATTCCGGCGCCGCCGGTGCCGCCACCAACGCCGAGGAATGGCGCGAGAAGGGATAGCATCGTTCCGCCGCCTGTTCCCGCTGCGAAACCGAAGGATGCTGCGTTCAGGGAATTTTTGAGGCTGCAGAACGGATTCGAGTGGAACGGTATGAAGCGACCCCTTTGCGACAAACAGCAGGGAATGAAAACTGACAGGTGGATCATAGTCACTATCCGACTCATAGCTTGTTTGGAACGACTACTCGGCAAGGAAAACAGTACGTCGAAGTCCGCACGGCGGTTTTTTTCAGATGCTGATGTGGTGGGGCGCAGACAATCAGAATAACCTCCTGATCCTTGCGTCACTCGACCTCATCCAGGGAATGCTCCTCCTCCACCCCCCGTCGCGCAAGCTCTTCGCGAGAGAGATCCACATGAACGTCATGCTCGACCTTCTGGACGCCGGCAACAGCTGCAACGTCCAGTCTGCCACACTTCTCACGTTGGTGTGCGCTCTGATAGAGCATCCTCAGAACACTAGGGTTCGTGCGCCCCCCACCTCGAAGGATCGCCGACAGATGCGATACTGACCATATCTTCCAGGTATTCGAGGCACTCGATGGTCTGGCTACCGTCACCGCCTTGTTCAAACGTCGCGACACTCCTCGCGAAGTGAAGCTCAAGATACTCGAGTTCCTTTACTTCTATCTCATGGCTGAGACGCCTGCGACCGGTCCTGCGCCGGAGGGAGCTCCTCCGGGAAAGATGGTTCGCATCGACCGGACAACAGAGGAAAAGCAGGCCATGCTCGGTGAGTTCATGAGCAATGTTGATGGACTGGTTGCAGACCTCAAGGAGAGCCAGCCTTTTGGCATGTAGTGTAGAACAGATTAGATGTACGATAAGTGGATGGGATGGTTGTGTTTTGTGTATTGGGTTTCCGAATTATGGCGTTAAACAAGCGGTAGATACTATATTCTACTTTACTCTTAAGTCCAGTCCGTCTCTCTCTCTCTCGTGTGCTCCTCCTCCTCCTCTGTCGCAGCGGGTACTCGTACACATATTCAACAAGCTAATCCATCTTCCAGGACTGCTCACCTGTTCCTCTTTTTGCAGTGGAGGCACCTCCACCGGTCTTGCGCAAAACATTTGGTGAACAATATTCTTCCATCAATGCATCAACACCACCGGCTTTCCCTCCTCCCACGCCGCGACAGCCTCCTTAACGTTCCTCCTGTACCTCAACCTAACGGCCTCTTTCCTCGCCGCCTCCCAATCACCGCCCTCACACGCCTCGCCAACGGCCTTCTCACTCTCGAGCACCCTATCCTTAGCCTCCCTCTCGAGCACCTCCAGATCCTCCCTCTTGCGCGCCTCCTCAATGACCTCATGCGCCTCCAGCACCTCCATAAGCAACTCCTTATCGTCCATTCCCATGCCAGTGTCCTCTGCCACATCCATCCCGTGGAGTGACAGCAGGTATACCGCGCGGCTCAGGGGATCGCGCAGCGTGCTGTACGCGTGGTTGATGTACGACGAGTCGACGTCGTCCGCGGCGGCGGGGGATTGGCGCGAGGACACGTCGGGGTGCGAGATCTGCTGCAGCGTGAAGAACTCGCGCTGCAGCGCCCGCAGGTCGATGTCGAACGGCCCGCGCGGCGGTGCGCCGCAAGGGATGCTGCGCGGGAAGAGCGTGTAGAAGGTTTTTTGCGGGGCGCTGGAGCTGGAACTGGAGCTGTGGCGGATCGCTGTTCGTGAGATATGTAGTGGTGTACCGCACGCAGGTCGAAATAATAGTCGCGGTAATCGTTGTAAGAACTTCATTGTGGGATTAGGCTGTGGTAGGTAGTAGATGCGATCGATTCGCCGGTGAGGTTTTTTCGAGCGTGAAGGGCGGACCAGGGGTCATGACGTATCCCGCAGCGTAGCCGACAGCTTAGTCTACCGGTACTCCGGCCCCTGTCCCTCAGCGGCCAGCCAGCCGTTCACCGCTCGGCACACCTGCGGGCCGACATCCATATCTAGTCCTCAAGCGCGTCTGGTGCAAATGTCCACTCGAGATGTTGAGATTCAAACAAAACATGGCATTGAATAGGACCGTAGAGGCTGCGACCCGTGTCGAGAAAACCAGCCAGTTTAACCACGAGAATATATAGTTAATAGTAGACATTTGCATGACGGTCAAACAATTCCACGGAAACCCTCCCCACCGGCTTCAATATTCATCCCTTCCTTCTAAACTCTCGGTATTCACATCAGACCGCCGCCGCCGCCGTTGTTCGACCACTCCTTTCTTCCTTAGGTATAGCCTATTCTCCACCGTTGCTTTCCATGCCAAACCCGTCCCATAACGGAATGGAATACCCAAGCAACGCACAAAGTAGGATAGAGTAAGGCATGAAGGAACACAGATCCACCACCGGAAATAATGTGCCGTGCCGCGTCGTCATGGGCATGTGCGGTGTGCGCAGCCCACGAGACTAGACAGTATGCAGACCGCGGCGACGCAGAGAAGAAAAAAGGCGGGGGACAGAAACTCCGGCCAAGCCCGCTCGCTGCGTATGGCCGTCCACGGAGTCCATTCGCCGCAACGCTACGAGGATGGGTACATGTGCGCATTTTGCCCAACATTACCATCGATTCAGTAGTGTAGGGGTATCATGGGCGCTTGCCATCCAGCATTCTGCGCCCGACCCGGGTTCAAATCCCGGCTGAATCATTCATTCTTTTGTTCGCTCGACGAAGCGGGGTTATTTTGCTGCTGGCCATGGCGGTGTGCGTGCGAGGGGAGCTCAACGTGACAAGAGTGGTGGTGGTGGTTATGGTGGGGAGCTGCACGCTGGGCGATAACAATGTGTGTGTATAATATACGGCTAAGTGGACAGATAACGGCAAAAGGTACGCCGCCGAGAGGGAGGATATTAAGTACACAAGTCTCTTGTACTATTCATGATGTCGAAATAGCGATCGAGAATGAAGAGCAACAACCCCCGCGAAACGATAGGGTGTGGGGCAACAACCACGCACATGTTTCTTCAATCTTGGGCGCCAGTGTATGAATGGGTACTCCATATCTCAAGCGGTCGGCTTGGAGGATGGATGGATCATGAATGAAGATGGCTGCCCTCCGTATATATAGCTTCTTGGAACAGTATTGATCGTACATAAATGATGTTTCTCGTCTGTAATCGGGGGCGCATCACCTTCAGTATGATGGCTACCGAGTTCGTGTGGTGGATCACAGAAGTCACTCGAGGAAAGACTCTTGTAGGTATTATGAGCCAACCAGCAATCGTTAAGGCAAACTCGCGGGGTGGAAAAGGTTATATAATCTGCCATGATCTATTAAGGTCAAATGCAATAATGATTAAACAAAACAAAATTAAGGTAGACTCGCTACACTTATCTGCATGCGCTCCGGGAGGGGACGGAGGAACGCAGCATCTCGATACACCAACATGTATACCGGTATATCTCGCTGCTAGGTATATCTGATTGCCTGTTCGCCATCCCTCGTTCCTATTAGAGTACCTGGATAAGCGAAGGAATAAGGAACAGAAGAAAACCGCCTTTCATTGTCAACACCTTTCATTCCCATCCAAACAGAAAACGAAAACCTATGAGAAGTACATAGCCTCTGTCGGCCATGATGCGTAATCCGGCAGAAACCCTAAAAAACAATAAGGGTGAAAAAACCCAGGTATGTGCAAAAAACCCATCGTCATCTCCCCCCAATCTGCTCAAGTGGTGGGGAACGATGAAATCGAATGCTGTGTAATTTAGAAGGGCCGCTTATCTCTTCCCAAATGCAGAGTACGAGTATAGGTAGTACGAGTACAAAAGCTTCCCCCCGTTAGTTATCTACCTACCCCCCGTCGGCAATACCAACAATCGTTGATCGCAGACACAACATCGCCTCGCCAAAAATCGTACAATAATGTAGTCAGCCGGAAGGTACTTACATAGAAATCCACCGTGAAGCCTCCGCCGTGACCGAGTACCTACCAGGTACACGTCTCAGCAAAGAACACGGTTCCATCGTCTTCTTTTCGGAAGGAGCGGACGCTGCTATGTAGTCTCCAGAGCTAGGTACTCGAACCGTCGAACGGCGCTGGATATAGTTGGCAGCGGTAGCCCGCTACAAACCCCGCCGCCCGGTGGCATGTGAAATCTGGCCCCTGAACCCTCGCGCCGGTTGACAGCGGCCAGCTCACGTGGGAGTGTTCGGTAGGTAGTGGGGCGTGGGCCCTGGACGGCAGCGGTGGCGGCGACGGGGTTGGAGCGTCGGCCGATGATCGATACGGTACGAGAGGACAACGTTGGCGGAGACGGTGGAGCCGATGCTTGGTCTAACGTGGTAGGAACTGGAATGAACCAGTCTTCGAGTCGGAGTGATTCGGCGTTACTTTACTACTCTCATTGGACGCTCTCCCGACAGTGAACCACGGTCCACGGTAGGTATGTAGAGTAAATCGTCTACATACGGCCGAGTCTGGGGAATGGGATACGGAAGGCCACAAAGAGCATACAGACCGAGTACCCACAAGCTGGGATTGGAGGATCGAAGTTTACGGGCACTTCCACCATATGCGCCCACCACAGAAATCCAATAGATAACCAATACCTACCTGGTAGTAGTCATCCATCGTGGAAGTGTATTGTGTGTGAGTATAGGTGGAATACAATGCCTATGAGCTTACGAACATGCGCCTGAATACCTGTGACACGATTCAGTACTATGAATCATCAGACAACTCAGCTCGTGCGGTCCAACACTTGATTCATGTGTCGAGGTCGAAGTGCTTACGTAACCGATCACCGCTGCGAATCGTCAGTTACGACTTACGACCGATAATGAAAGCCGGATCCGGACGACGGGCTGAAATCATCAACCGGAAGCCGGAGTCTGAGTCCATCATGGATCGGTCCGCCTCAGTGCCTCACCGACCGCCCATTACTCTATTACCCACACCTACCACCATTAATATTACCACTCGATACCCTAAGCCCTAAACCCGCAACGACACTCTGGTTATCTGCCCCGACATAGCATACGATGCAGTGTAACATCACCCCTGTGACTCTGCGAGCAAAAAATCGTTTCCCATTCCGAACAAAACCCCCCCTCCCCCCTCCCCCCTCCCCCCACACCGAGACCACGGAAAAGACGGCCGTGGCAGGCAGGCAGCCAGGTACTCTACTCCTAGTAGTTATCACAGGCTTAGCACCGACCAAGAGATGTCAGGAAGCCCCCGTACGATTCTTCTGTCTCGCACACCCATCGCACCGCACGCTAGTTACGTTAGAGTCCTTATCCGGTAGGTATGTATCTGCTCGAGAATCGAGCATCGCTAGCCGAACCACTGCTTCGGGCAGATGCCAGATGCTAGACAGCGGTGGACAGCCTGCGCGCACGAATGGGAATCTGGGCAGTGGGCGTGGACGACGGGCAGTGGGCGACAGGCGTGGACTGCTAGCGCATCGAGTGATTGCTCAGGTTCCTACGTACGCACATAACCCGGTGCAGAACGTTGATGTACCATAAAGGCTCGGAAGACCTGCCTGCCTACCTGTCTGCCCGCCCGTTTGGTGCGGCGTATATATGGTGTTTGACCGTTGACGGAAACTATGGTACCTGGGACTGTGCCCAAGTCCGCGACGGCGCGGCCTCGCTGGCTGCGATCCGTCGCCGCCGCAGCCCTATCGCACACGCCGTTCGCTCTGAGCCTCTGCGCCCGTGCCGTGCCGTGCCAGAGCGATAAACGCGGCTTTTGAGCCTGGGCACGGGGAGTGCACGGACAGAGTTCGCGGCGTTCGTTCTGGCCGAACTTTACAGAAGAGAATTATCTATGGAGTCGTGAGAGGGAACCGATATTCCGGCTCGGTTTGAACTTTGGCCAGTGCCAAAAAAAAACTCTAATAATAACCCTCCCCCTCCCCCCTTTTTTTCTCCTCTCTTTTCTACTTCGGGATCCGGCTAGTTTTTCTAGAGTAAAATAGCCGGACTAAGCCAGGCGTCGTCCGAGTGATGGCGCAAGATCTAACGCAACGCAGCGCAGAACTATGCCACCTCGCCGAAAATGCCTTGCTTGCCTGCCTGCCTGCCTGCCTGCCAGTCTGCCAGTCTGCGGCGATAGGATAGAGTGGGCCAGCACCAACACCGGCACCAACTCCAAAGATTACGCACCAACACACAGTGCACACATACCGCCCCAGTTTCCGTTGCTTTGCTTGCCTCAAGTCCATTGAAGCGGTAAATGGTAAATGGTAAATGGTAAATAATATACATTTCCGACACTACAAATACCTGTGGATGTCCCCCGAGCTCCGACCGACCGAATTCCCCTTGTTGACCCATTTTTTTTTCTCACGAAACAGGAAACCTTTCAAACACCGGAAGGAAAAAAAAACAGACAAAAAGACCAGGACACAGGATAGAATATTTCGGTTGGAAAGAGAGAAAAAAATACAGTTCCCCATAACACAAAAGTAAAAAAAGAAGCAAAAAACCCCGAGCCCGTAAAGTTGGCACCGACAAAGTAAAATAAAATCATAAGTCCAGGAAGAAAAAGAGGTGGAAATTTGAGTAGAAGAAACAGCCTGCGAACTCTACACGAAAATTTGTGAATGCAGTTACAGACGACAGCGTTAGAGGGGGGGGGGGAGATGGTTAGTAATATTTCGTACTTGTACCGTTCCTATCTCTAAGCTGGACCTGCATCATAATTCGTAGTGGAATTAGGCTCCAACTCGCACTCTCTTGGAACCGTCGAAGGACATCTGTTGGTACTCATAAGCAGTCATGCCCGAGTTCATTTCCAAACTCTCTGAGCCGCGCTTCCTCTTGTTGATGGTGGGCTGGGCAAACTGCTGTTGCTGCTGAGCAAACTGCTGCTGCTGCTCAAACTGCTGCTGTTGCTGCATGAACTGGTTCTGAGGCTGCTGCTGGAGCATCTGGGTAGGCTGCTGAATGCCCATATCCATGTCCATGTTGTCTCCGCTGCTCATCTCCTCTTCAGCCACGACTGGGGCAGCAGAGGCAGTAGTCTGGTAGGGACACCAGACGTTCTTAACGGGGATGTCGTCCTCGTCCATGCCACCGCTCATGTTGAGTAGCTGGATGGGAGTGTCTTCGGTCGCGAAAGAGTAGCCGCGGCTCGGGGTGTCGGCGAAATCCCAATCGCTGTCACGGTCGCCGCAGGCGAAACCGTACGAGGGCTTGGTGCGATGCTTGAGGCTGAGCCAGTTGTCGTGGGAAGCAGAGTAGGCCGACATGATTACGGGTAACTGTGGATTGTTTTCTCGGGAGGACTAGTAGATGGGTTTCAGTGTAGTGATTTTTGGTAGAGGAGAGTTGGTTGATTGGTTGGTTGGTTTGGTAGTGGTAGTAGTGGGAGTGAGAATCGGAGTGGGAGTGGTAGTTGGGAGTGGTAGGGTTGAACGCGTATGAAGCAAGCGTGTTCGTGTTCGTGTGTAGTAGGAGTGGTAGTAGGAGGAAGGGAGGAGGAAAGCCAATGAAGAATGAGACGACGGCAGGTGTGATTGTTTTATAGTTGGGGGAGGAAGTAGATTGTCGTGTAGGGAGTGGACTGTTTTAAGAGAGTTGTGAGAGGAAGGAATGGAAGAGGGAAGGAGTGGGGGGTGTGGAAGAAGGAGTGAGAGAGTGTGAGGGAGCGAGAGTGAGTGAGGAGCGAAAGGCACAGGCAGGCGGCGGAGGAGAGGGCTGTCGGACTCTCTCTGTCGCGGAAGTTGACCAGGCTCCCGAATAGAGTGGAGCGCAGCGGGTTGTGGGTGGGTGGACGCTGATTGGGTGGTTGGGCTGATCTGTCTGGCGGGCTTGGCGTGCAGGTCGGTCTGTTTGGCTGATCGAGCAGTGGCAGGGATTTGGGCTGAGCGGACAAGGGTAGCGACCGATTCCCGATGGGGATTTGGTGTCCCGCCCCGCAGAGCCGCACGGACGGCGGAGACACAAACGGCCATCCTGCCAATGGGCTGGCCAGACGAGAATGTATCGAGATGGAGAGTGCATGCTGCATCATATCATACCAAATTCACCGAGATCGGAATGCTTGTGCTCTATGTATAAATTGCCGGTACACGGCGGTCCGACACTCAAAGGCGGATCACGTGATAGCGGTGGTAGAGTAGATGGCTAGCCCTACTACGTACTAGTACAGACCAATATGCTCTAGCAGGCAAGGGGCGAAGTTGGATCACGTAACCTAACGAGGGCCCCTGGCGATAAGAGAGACGGCCGCGATAGCCGTAACCGTAGCCGTGAACAGGGTGGTCTCAAGAGAGGTGTCAACAGAGCCGTTGCCACGACAACAGACGGGCGGAGCAGGTGGTAGCGAAGGAAGGCGAGCGGAGAAAATCTGCGGGACATCAGCCGCACATCGCATCCGACCGACGGAAGCGAGCAGGAAGGCGAGCGAGCGAGAGTGAGCCCTTCGAATCTCCCCCCTGCCCAGCCGGAACCTTTTATGGTGACATCGATCATGAGGCCACACAGACAATCCTAAGCGGTGTGCTCAGAAATACTCTGTAGTAGCACACACCCTGGACAATGCCATTGTCCCCGCTCCGCCTGCTCAGAAATACCCTAACGCAGCATATCCTCCAGACAAAGCCATCGTCCCCACTCCACTCCACCCTTTCCCGCGGCCCCCCCCATAAAGAAGAAAAAACTCCGAAACGGCGCACGAAACAATCTGCACGCCGGTCACCCCATGACACCATCCGTCAGTCGGCCGGAAAACCCCCTTGCACACATGTGTAAACCCTGCAGCTGCCGGTCGTCTACTAAACCCCAAGCCCTAACTAACTAGTTAACCAACTTCCTCCTCCCTCTCGCAGCATCCATGCAACCGCCCAACTTCCAAGTTCCGAGTGTGGGTGTGGGTGGGCGTCGTGGGTGGATGGGGGTGGATGGGGTGGGCAGTGGAAGGGGGTCGGCTTACGCCGCATCTGAGGCCCAGCCAGAAGCCCAGCCAGAAGTGAAGTGCACAAAGGAGGGAGGTGGGTGGCGAAACTGGTGTTCTTCCAGACTCCAGAGTCTTCTTCTCCTGTATCGGACGAAGCTTGGCCAAAAGGAATCGTTTTTATGTATGTGTGAAATATGTACATGCAAGATTCGAGTGGATCGAAGTTTGTGTCGCAATCTGGCCTCGTCGGGCCGTTAACTCTTTTACTTTTTTTTCTCTGCGGAATTAAGGTGTGTAATTCGAGCAGAAGCAATTCGAACAGAAGCAACTCCAGCAAAGGCTATTCATGTAGAAGCAATTCGAGCAGATGTGTGGAGTAGAACAGCCATCCAGGTACCAGTAGCAGTGAGCACTCTGAGAGCAGAAGTATCTGGTACGGAAGGGGAAGGGCTCACGGCTCGAGTGAGTTCGCATGGAGCCTGATACAATAAATCACTCGCCACAAGATCCCACTAGTAATTTTCACGGCTAAGAAGCAAAGTACAAAAGTGCCATTCAAAACCAAAATCTATTCCATATATTCTCAAATCACAAACGCCAGATCCAACCCACTCAAACACCACCGCTCCAAACAAAGGGCACAAAGGAACGCGCAACACAAGTATCTAGGTAGGTAGAGTCAACTCTAAGCCCCCAGCATGGCCTTTCCAATCTCGGACTGCCAATTCCTGGCACGCTCAAAGCCGTTCGAGTTCGACTGGTAGTCCCGCATCGCCTCGTACACCTCCTCTTCCGACGTGACTACGAACGGGCCGTACTGGACTACCTTGTGGTCGTGGGGCTGGCCGGCAACGATCACTGGGATGAACGTTAGTACTGCTGCCGGAACGCACTCTATGCGGAGTGGAGTGGGGAGTGAGCTTACCAAACCTGGCCTCCTCGGTGGCATTATCAGGCAGCAAAACGTCGATGCCATCGCCATTCTGGTCGAAGACGACATTGTAGTACTGCCCGACCTTCGTCTTCTCACCAAAGACAATATCACTTCCCTTCAGGACATAGACGAAGGTATTCCACCCCTTAGGCAGGGGCTGGCTAAGTTTTCCACCCGGCTGCATGGTGACATCGAGGAGCCACACGGGGGTGTACGCCAGGTCCTTGACGGAGTCGACGCCGTGCGAGTTCCCGCTGATGATCTTGATAGTGACGCGGGCGTCGTCGGTAGTGGTGGTGGGGATCTCGCTGCCCCGCAGGTCGCGGTACCGCGGCTCGCAGTATTTGAGGTTCTTCGGCAGGTCCACCCACAGCTGTAGCCCGACGTTGGGCGAGCCGTCGTCGTTCTTGCCTGGCATCTCCGCGTGCACGATGCCCCGCCCCGCGGTCATGAATTGTAGGTCGCCAGCATAGATCGTGCCCTTGTTGCCCGCGAAGTCTTCGTGGTCCACCGAGCCGTGCAGGAGGTAGGTTATCGTCTCTTGGCCTCTGTTGTATACCCATGTCAGCACCTGTTCGCGGTATCTGTTATCTCGCGCGCAAAAGAGCTTGCGTACCTGTGAGGATGGTCGGGAAAGCCAGCGCCAATTCCCACCGAGAAGTGATCCAGCATAAGGAACGGGCTGAAGTTCCTTAGCTGCGGCACGCCGATAGAACGGCGAACCTTTGCGCCGGCGCCCTCGGACTTCTCGATCGCCTTGAAGGCCTTAACGACTGCTCTTGCGATGGACATTTCTGCGGGGATGTCGAGGACGGGTTTTTGGATTATGTTGGGAGTCGTGGTGGTCGTGGTAGTGGAAATAGTGGTGTTGCCCGGAAAGAAGCTGGTGAGCAAGTACTGGTGGTGGCGAAGGGTGAGCGCAACGAGGATGCTACAGATGAGGACGATGATTGTGGACTTCATTTTCGGATCCGTGGGGGAGAAGCCGGAGGATTTATAGTCAGGGCAAAGGGGAAAAAAAGCGCTGCCTTGGACGCCGGATCTCCACAGCTCTTGCAATAATGGTAATCATTGTTCACCACCACCACGATGGCGGGGGAGCTAGATGACTTTTTGCGGGTGACAATAATGTGTAATGATGGGATAAGCGCGATGGCTGATGGCTTGCGGGGCAGGGAATGTTGGAGCAACACTAATTACAAGGTAATCGTCGGATAAGCGATGACTGACAACGACCAACCACGGCCGGATCTTGTGTCAGCACCTTGCTGCGCTACATACCCGATGTCCGTGTCCGACCGTCTGTCGGAGATGTATCACTCTGTGTCACTCGCTCGCATTGAATCTTGCGTGTGCTAATACTTCCGCTTCCGCTCCACTTCGTCCACTTCCGCTGCGGATTGAAGATTTTTGGAACCGTCTCGAACCCTCGAGTTGTCGGTGGTGGCGGATGGTCAGCGAGTGGAGATGGATGGTTCCCCGAGTCCCGGACCCTCGACACGCCTCAGGGCCCGTTTGGATGGCCTCAGTTTTAGCGAAAACTGTCAGTTTTTCGAGAAACTGAGCAAATGGAACTGAGACCCCGTCTGGATGGCACAAAAACCTTAAAAAAAACTGAAACTGTGCGGCTCCAGCGACGAAACTGGCACTGACCTCGACAGGTCATCTCTTTGCCGCCACTCAGTATCGCATTTTAACTTCAACCATGGACTCCCTTTACGGGGAAGAGACAAAAGCGGGGCCACAATGTGTCCACTATTAAAGTTCTGGTGAAGCCTATTATTCAGACTTATGGCTGAGTAATTTGAGAACTGCCAAACACTCTGTTCACCTCACAGTTCTCCGGAAACTGAAACTGGACAGAATTCGGTGTCCCGTCGAGGAACTGAATTTCGCTCTAAAACTGGAACTGAAAACTAAGACCATCCAAACGGGCCCTAAAGAAACATGGATGCATGGTGTGGTGGGGCAAAAGTTCGAGATCACTGACCACGGCACAGCGAACTTAGAGTCAGACGCGTCTCCAGCCAGCCGGACGACTCACGACTCACGGTCCACGAACGATTCACAACCGCGACTTCCTTCCACGGCGCCACCACGACCACCTGCTATGCGACTGTGACCTCGCACACTGCACTACCACTCGCTAAGTATCCGCTGCAATGTTTATCCTCGTGCGCCCTCCTCCTCTTGCGCTCACCCACAATCCCTGAGACCGCCTAGCTCACTTGCGACCCGCAGAGCTCGTTCGCCGACCTCGTCGTCGTCGACCCCGAGGACTTCAGCAAGCACACGGCCGACGCGCTCGAAGACCAGATCAACGCCAAGTACGCCAACAAGGTCCGTCCCTTGCCCCCGTCCCTCCTCCCCCTCCCCTTCCCGCGCCCCTCCACCGTCACTAACCGTCTCCCATCCACTCCACAGGTAGTCTACAACCTCGGGCTATGCATCTGCCTATTCGACATCCTTCGCGTTTCGGAGGGGCAAATCGGGCACGGCAGCGGCAGCGCGCACGTGAACGTTGAGTTCCGACTAATCGTGTTCCGCCCGTTCAAGGGCGAAGTCCTGACGGGGCGGATATCGTCGAGTTCGCCGCACGGGATCAACGTGCGGACCGACTTCTTCGACGAGATCTTCATTCCGCACGCGTACCTTTTCGAGGGCAGCACCTTCGACGTCAAGGAAAACGTCTGGATCTGGAATAATGACGGCAACGAGTTCTTCATGGATAAGAACGAGACCATAAGATTCCGTGTCGAGGAGGAGGCGTTTGAAGATCAGCTGCCGATACCCCCGCATCTGCAGGATGATCGCATGGAGGTCGAGAGGAAGCCGCCGTATAAGATCATTGTGGGTCGAGTTTTGTCACTTGGATCGTTGCATGGCGATGCTGACTACGGTTCTAGGCTTCCGCGCAGCAGGCAGGAATGGGTTTGGTTGCATGGTGGGCAGAAGAAGGAGATGAAGAAGACGGGGAAGAGGCAGAGTAATAATCTGTGCCCGAATTTAAAAAACAGTTCGCTATTTCTACCCACGCTACAAACGATAATCATGCACTATCTTCTTCCGCCCAGTAGGTAGTATGGTAGAAATCGAGGAGAGAGCTTTTCGAAATCGAAACCAAGCGCCACCATTCGCGCGCAACCATCCAACTCCCCCTAGCTTCCAACCAAAGAAAAAGAAGAAAAAACACAAGAGATAACAATTCCATACAATCGTCATCCTTATTTCGCAAAGTGCAACTCGTAACCGAGCAATTTCCGCGCTACTACCTGCGCCGGGGTCAAGCCGGGAGTGCCGTAGGTGAGGGGTGCGTAGAACACGAATCCTGCGATAACAAGACTGCACACGACAGCGGTGGCGATCCATGCCCCAAGGAGACTCTGCTTACCGGCAGCGACAAAGGTTTTTTTTCCATCCTTGGTGATCTCCTCCTTCTCCAGAGGCTCCGAGCAGAAGATGAACTCAACCAGAGCACCAGTTACAAGCGCCGACGCGAGGTGGGCGGGCAGGTAGTGGTGAAGGAAGAGTTGACGACCCATCAGGAAGAAAGGGAAGTAGTGCGACGCCCAGGCAAGGAAGAAGAACCCGGTGGAATTGTACAGCCTGTTGCGCGTGATGCGGTCCAGAGCATCGATTCCACGACGCTGCGTGATCTGGTCGGCTCCGAAGACACCGGCGAGCACGGCGAGAAGGGCGGACGAGATCCACCAGCCGACTGGGTTTCCGAGGAAGTAGATCTGTTCACGGGTGTCGTTCTTGGTCCAGAAGGACACTCCCCTCAGAAGGAAAGGCCACTGGATTGGCTGGGATGCGTAAGGGTGCGAAGAGGTCAATGCGTTGTTGTGGTGGAACATGGCGCGCTGCAGCTCAAAGTACTTCTTGAAGAAAGACATGTGCTTGACCTGCTTCGCGGACTTCACGTTGCGGGGATCATCCTCAGCCAGCGATGGAATATCCTCAATGTACCAGATGTTGGAGCCCTGCGCAACGTTCTTGTTGCCGTTGATCTCCTGCTGCTTGAAGGCCCATTCTGGCAAAGGCTTGGGATGCGTCCACATCGCTACCTTGCTCGTCTTGTGAAGGAGCTTGAATTGACCGGCCAGAGTCCTCAATTCCTGCTTGGATTTTCCGTGCTCCAGCTTGATCTCGAACAAAGTGTCGTTGTGACGCTCACCGTAGGACTTGTCCAGGGGGACGGTGGTAAACTCCTGGTTGGTGGGGTAGTAAGGCGAGGCGACATCGTGACTGAGGAGGTCGGTATCGGTCATGACGTGGTGGAGCTTGATCACATCCCCGTTCTTCACAGGGCGGTTCACGCGCTGGTCTTCCGGAAAAGCAACGGGCGGCATGATGACCCAGTGGTTGTTGGTGTCGTTGAACGGGTAACCAGTGACTTGCTGACCTGAAGATAAATGTCAGATTGCTGTGGTAATCGGACAAGGGATGGGGCGTAAGCATACCCTGGGAAGAGACTCTTCCGTCCTCGTATCTAAGAGGGTAGTTCTGCGCATGAGAGTGCAGGAATGCCTTGGTGTCCTTGTGGCGGAGCTGGACCGTGTCGTAGTAGTTGACGCCAACACTGCTCAGAGACAAAGCGTTGTCCGACAGGGTCTCCTGGAAGCCGGGGGTCATGAAGTCATCGCCGGGCCCGCTCTTGTACAAGATCGCGAAGTGGACGTAAAACCAGAATAGGTATAGCATGAACGGAACGATGATCAACCCGAAGGCCCTGGCCATGAAGTGCTGGGAAAAGCGCTGAAGTGACAGCCCGCGCTTGACGTCCAACAGATTCCACAGATCGATAGCCACCGCAGCACCAATGGTGACGAAGGTGAAGACACCAACGTACTTGGTGGAGATGACGCAGGAAAGAGCAACTCCGGTGAGGAGCAGCCACTTCCACCACCCATAGCCGAAGGGCTGGTGACGGAGCTTGTAAAAGCGGACATAGGCCAGCAGAGAGCAAGCCATGGAGAGGATCAGGGTCGCATCGAGGAGGATCAAGCGGGTCTGTCCAATGTGGGCATTGTCTATCGGCCGTCAGCTGTTGTTTCGCGTTGCGACGAAACATGGAGTAATACCAAAGAGAACTAGGGAGGCGGCAGTGACCGCGGCAGGCAAGCTGTATCCGCACTCCTGCATGATCAGGAACACCACGGGCACAGTCAAAGAGCCCAACATTGCCGGCATAGCACGGAATGCAACGTAAGGAACACCATTGGCGATGTAGGAATCTCCGATGTTGTCAAACTTGAAGTGACCATCGTAACCAACGAACCAGCCCATGAGGGCGAACAGGAGCTTGCCAAACGGAGGGTGGACATCGAAGAAATAGGTTCCTTCCAGGTACTGTTGTTGGATCAATCAGAGGGGGGTTCCGCGCGCACGGTTCAACTGAACGGGGAGCTTACGTATGATGCGAACTACAACACTTGTTAGCGAACACTGCCAGACGAAACATATGACAATCGGTGGGGCCAAACATACCTTTCCGAAATGGACTTCATCGAAGACAACCTCAGTAGGATGACTGATTTTCCAGAAGCGGGTCACAAAGGCCAGAATGGTAAGGACAGCCAACACTACCTTGTAGCGCCGAGGGAATCCTGTGGGGCGGATGTAGGCGGCCACTACATTCTTCGCTCGGGGAGCTTCCAGCAGGTCGTCCTCCGACCCCGAGCCGAGGCCGGCATCTCTACTGGGAGACTTTCTTCTGGCGCCACGCTGACGGACGCCGGGCGCCACCTCAATCATGCTGGCGGGTACGGGGAGGAGAACAAAGGTAGCTTTGAGAAATGCAGGTACAATGGGTAGAAGCTGCTGCAGCGGGCGGCGGAGGTGGAGGTGGTGGTAGTAGTTGCAACGGATGGAGAGAAGTAGAAGGTGAGAAGACAATGGTGTTGAAATAAAGGGATGGATGTACGTAGAGCAACGGTGGCAGTTGAGGCCCAACTAGGTTTGGGGTCGGCGGGGATCAGCAAAGGAGAGACAAGAAGAAGAATGATGACACAAGGAGAATTAAGGGTGAAGGCTGAAGAAAGAGAACGTGTAAGCTGAGCGCGCGCACACGACGGCGAGTAGGCAACAGAACAGATATGCCTTTCCAAAACACGCGGGCGAGGGCAGCAAGTAATATATCCGAGAGCGTGGGAAGTGAAAGTAGGAGTAGCGGCGGAGCCGGGGTCGCGAAGTCGGGAGCACGATGCAGGTGCAGGGGAGCATCAACTAGAGTGCGGGCGATGGATGGAAGATGGGAGAGATGATGGGAGGAACGTCTTGGATTTGAAGGCGCCAACTGGGTCCCGCCATCTAGAGTCAAGACTTTGATACTATACATACCCGCCGTGACGACTTCTGAACGAACCTACCGTACCCATTGATGGACGCCGTGGATCTGGAAACCAATATCTACATGAATCTACTCCAAGTACCGGTACCTACTCACTCTCCACAGAACTTAGTACCAGGTACCGGTACATACCTGCGCAGTGCTGGCCTTCGGTGGGGCATTCCCCTGTGGACAGCATCCGATCACAACCGGCGCCTTCCATTCGAGGAGAAGGGGGAGGCATCGGCATTGCCACGGGAGCCATTGGGCTAGGTAAGTAAGATCCCCATGATCGATACGGGGAGTTCAGTCTGTCTGACCGCAGTGGGTAGCTTGGAGAGGGAGTGCCTAGTGCTGATGAGGGCCGCAAGAATCCTATCTACAGGTGATAGCCGGTGAAGTATTGTCGGCAGGAGACACAGAGGCCATGATGAATTGGGTTTATGCAGATAAGACCTGGGACCCGGAACGACGACAGGCCGCGCGGCAGGTGGGGGCAGGTGCGGCTCCAGCCAGTCGTCATCTCGGCTACTCCTCCGAATAGAGGTGGAGATGACAGGGCGTTGCTTGCAGAGCATTGATGATTTGCCGGTCCCCGGGGAACATCTTTCATTCACGAAGTTCTCGTGGCCGCTTGACGGGCCCTACCGTTGTTGCTGCCTGATCGGATATCCAGTGGGTACCTGACGCTTGAAGTTGGAACTGTGGGCTTGGTGCGACACGCTTGCGCCCAGCGTAGGAGCGCAATTGTCTGTGCTTGCACCATAGCTTCTAAGAAACGAATCAGCAGAGCCCGAATCTCCGTGTGCGGTTTTCGTCGCTTTGTATCCGAGGCGAACAAGCTGTGGTGCCCTGAACCCTGAAAAACACACGCTCCAACACCCCCCTGCACCTTTCTTTCGCTACCGAAGCTGCGCGGCGCGGCGCCGCGCCCAGTCTCGTGGCTCACAACGGACGTGTTACATACTCACTTACTCACCACCACTACCACGACGACCACCAAACCCCACTCGACCCGCGCTGTCTCTTCCGCCCCCATCACGAATCCGAAAGCACACTCTACCGGCCCAAGATGTCAGGCGTCCACCCCTCACGGAAGGCGTACGTCGAGGACGATGAGGTGTGAACACACAGCTTCTAGTACTTGCGAGCGGGCGAAATACTGATGAACTTTTCGCGTTGCAGGAGGAGATGGTCGACTATGCGAACCTGCCAATCGACCGCGACTACGCGATCCCGTCAACGGCGCGAGCCGGCATAGCGCCCGAGAAGGCGTCCGCAATTCTCTCGCAGATGGACCGGAAGAAGAAGGCGGCGGCGATCGTGGTTCCTACGGATGACGGGCGGGTGCGGGTGCGGTTGCGGGAGATGGGGGAGCCAATCACGCTGTTCGGGGAAGGGCCGGGGGATAGGCGGGATCGCCTCAGGGAACTGCTGTATCTGAAGCAGGAGGGGATTACGGCGGATGGAGAGGACGTCGAAATGGGGGATGGCGACATGATGGAGGGCGACGATGACCATGGCGATGACGACGAGGAGTACTATACCCCCGGAGAGCCCGAATTGCTGGATGCTCGGAGGAAGATCGCGATATTCTCGTTACCACGGGCACGGGAGCGCATCGACAGGCAGAAGGTGGAAGCGGCAATCCCACTGCAGAAGCACATCAAGCATCGGAGGACGATCAAGGAGCATCTGGGTGGCTACCAGGTTTTGGGTTCGCAGATTGCCGGCGATAGGCCCGTGTCGATGGCGAGATTTTCTCCGAACAGCAAACTCATCGCGGCCGGGGCCTGGAGCGGAACGATACGAATGCTCGCGGTGCCGAACCTCGAGGACAAGGGGATGCTCCGTGGACATACCGACAGGGTGGGAGGGATTTCGTGGCATCCGGAGGCTACCATCACCATGTCACCCGATTCGGCGAATTTGGCGTCCGGTGGTGGCGAAGGCAATATTCACCTGTGGTCCTTGAAACAAGATACGCCCATCGCCACACTCTCCGGTCACTCGGCGCGAGTCTGCAGGGTGGAACACCATCCCAACGGTCGATACCTGGGCTCCGCGTCCTTCGATACGACATGGCGACTCTGGGATCTGGAAACCCAGAAGGAGCTGCTGCTGCAGGAAGGTCATTCGAGGGAGGTCTATTCGATAGCATTCCAGGGAGACGGCGCTCTGGTCGCCAGTGGTGGACTCGATTCCATTGGTAGGGTGTGGGATCTACGGACGGGGCGGACAATCATGGTTCTCGACGGCCACATCCGCGAGATCACCGGATTAGCATGGCACCCCGACGGCTACCGTGTGCTGTCGTCGTCGGGCGACGCTTCAGTCAAGGTCTGGGATGTGCGCATGGTGCGGTGCACTGCTACTATCGGTGCGCACAAGAAATTAGTTAGTGACATCCGGTTCTTTGGTGGTAATGGCGCTGGCAGCGGGTTGCCGACGGACATGAAGACGGAGGGGACGTATTTCGTCACCAGCGGCTTCGACGGCGAAGTCAAGATCCACTCCAGCGACGACTGGGCGTCCGTCAAGAGTCTCAGCGCGCACTCCGGAAACGTCACCAGTGTCGACGTCAGCATGGATGGCCGGTTTATCGTCAGCAGCGGACAAGACAGGACCTGTAAACTATGGGCTAGAGAAGATATAGAGCTGTAAATGGCGGACATATGTATGGGGGGTTCGGTGCATGGTCCAACACAGCTTGTTCACATCTCGCTGACAGCGTGAAGAAGAAGAAGAAGAGACGTGACCACTTGCAGTCAACCAAGCTCTTTTTGAGATTATGTCCGAACAAAAAAACAAAAAACCGAAACGTCTAGAGTGTCCTCAGCAGCAGAAAGCAGCAGCAGTGAACCCACAAATACCGACCGCGACCATGCAAAAGTGCTATGATACAAATCAAGAGTTCTACTCCATCTTGTGGATACCACACCACTACTACCAGTGTCATCGCCATCACACGTCCTCGCCCTCTCTTGCCCTCGCCCACGCCCTCACCCGCCCATCACCATTTTAAAGATCGCCTATCCCCAACATCGGCGTCACAACCACGCCTCCATTCAGAGACGCAATGCCATCCTCCTCCTCATCTGCTCGACGGTATTGCCGAGCCTATGCCTCACCAGCCACGTGCTTGAGGAACTTCTCCAAGTCGAACCGCTTATCGTCAGGGTCGGTGATCACTGTGTAGAATCAAGGTTCGCACACACGCACGCACGGGTCAGCCACGATTCTCTTCCCATCCCCATAGGTATATATCAATCGGAAAGAGAGATAGAGATAGCAAGAGATAGAGAGAGGAAACGTACAGTCGCCGGTATCGATCGGCGCCTTGACAGGGTGCTTTCTGGCCCACTCCGCCTTCGCCTGCTTGATCAGGGCGGCCTTATGGTTGTACTCGGCCTGGTCGGCGGCAACAATCGCCGCCGACGACAGCTGGCGCTGGTGGTACAGTCCGTACAGGATTCCGGAGCCGAGTGCGGAGTAGCGCAGGACCTGTGGGACGCCATGACATTTCACGAATCAGCGTTTTTGTTTTTTTGTGTAGGATGTGTATATGTGTATGTGTGTGTGTGAGTGAGGGTGAGTGTGTGTGTATGTGTGTACGTGCGTACGTGCGTGCGGAGCCGGAGGCATTGCCGATACCGACGCGGGCGGAGAGGGGGTGGGAGCGTACGTTGACGGCTTGTGTTGAGAGAACCATTGTGAGAGCGCGCTTGGTGCGTGGGATGGTTCGGGTTCGGGTTGTGTGTTGGAAAGAGTGAGTGAATGTGGTGGAATGGATGGAGGTTTGCAGCGGGCGGGAGCGGAGCGGAGCGGAGGAGGAGGAGGAGGGAGGAGGGGAGGGTTTGAGGTTAGTCCGGTTCGGTAGAGTTGCAATACGCGAAGATGAATTGAAATTTCCCACATCACCGAAACGCTCCGAAGATGTCAGCAGTGAGCGACATGAGCCGCACGACAACAAGACACGTGCGCTAAAAATGCACAGAAATCGATGGCTGTTCGTGGGGGATTATCGACGGAGCTTTGGATTGCATTGCATGGTTGTCGGGGCACTGTTTTCTATGTGCATTGATGTCTTTTTTGCTGGGACAGTTCCTCGGGCGGGGCTGTTTTAGAGTATGTACCAGTACAGCTTGGGGGATCCGGGTGAATTGATGTGCGGGGAGCCCCGCGATGGTGGGGATTGTGGGTATTGTGTCAGTGGAGCGGATTGGAAGGGTCGGTTTGGAGTCCATGTGCCGTGGATATGCCCACAGCTTTTGTGTGCAGCTCGAGTGAAGTGGTACATCCCTAGTATCCAGAGATGTGCTCTACCGTACCTGTCGGCTCCTCCCCCCATCTTACTCCTTCAAGCTAGGAATATCCCACAAGCAACTCAACACCGCACGACGAAACCCGGAACTCCCAGATATATATCCAGTCCGCGACTGCTTGGTTACTGCCGTACGAAGACCGACGCAATACGAGCCGGCCCAGCTCTCCGCAAGCTCTCCGCCGAGTATCAACCTCCACACAGCATACAGCGACATCCAATCCCCCGAGCTCTCCTGAGATGGAGCAACGGAAGGCCGAAATCGCCGCAAAGCGGCAGCGCCTGGCAGAGATTAAGAAAAGGAATGCCGAGCGACAGCTACAGTCAACGACGCGCCGAAGTCAAGATGTGAGCGAGGTACATACATTGAAGATCCATTCCCATCGCATACCATCTCGGCCATGAACCTAACCTCCGTCGTGTCTTCTCCGCCTCTTAGATGTCGGCTCCCATACCGCGTGCGTACAATCGCGAGAGCATCGAGATTCTGGTCAGAGACCTTGTCGGTGACCGTCCGGCGTCGACGGGGCCCAGTACTTTCAAGGGGAGCAGACCAAACTCGGTGCTCTCGGCGGCGGAGAGTAACGCTTCTGAAATCACGTCTCCGATCATTCCTTCGTACGTTCCCGTCCCCATGCTATAAGGGAAGCATTTGATGCTGATCGTTTTCCGGTAGAGGGTTGGGCATGACACCGGAATCGACCACGTTGGGCTTCCAGACAATATCACAGACTCCCGTCACGATCGTGTACGACGCCCC
Source organism: Tricharina praecox (assembly GCF_024521635.1). Taxonomy (NCBI): domain Eukaryota; kingdom Fungi; phylum Ascomycota; class Pezizomycetes; order Pezizales; family Pyronemataceae; genus Tricharina; species Tricharina praecox. The sequence goes on from NW_026250419.1 coordinate 127,028, forward strand.
GCCATCCCCGATCCCGGAAATCCTCACGTACAGCAAGGAGGTGCAGACGACGGAGACATGGACGGAGACCGATAATTCCGAGGATGACGCCCTGTTGTCGCCGGAGAAGGAGGAGGAGCTGCGAGAGCGGCTGAGAAGGGAGATTGAGGAGGAGCTACGGCTGCTTCATCTCGAGGAGGCGGACCAGGAAACCATGAAGGGAGATACGGATAAGGGGTTCTTTGCGCGAGAACTGACAGATGAGGAGAAGACGGCGATTACGGCTTCGGAGGACTTTCTGGATTTTATCGAGAGGTCGTCGAAAGTGGTGGAGCGCGCGCTGGATATGGAGTATGATGTTCTGGCGGACTATGGACTCGGTGTCAATGGGGAGGACGATGATCAGACCGGAAGGAGACTGAAGGAGGTCACGCAGTTCTACGACGAGCGATGGTCGAAGAAGCGGATGGTCAGCGATATCAACTTCTCTCCGAAGGTAGTTCCTCAGATTGAGCTGTCAGTTGTGGCTAGTAGCTTACACGGACAAGTTCCCCGAGCTCGTCTTAGCATCTTACACCAAGAACCCTTCGGCACCCCATGATCCAGATGGTTTGGTGCAGGTGTGGAATATGCACCTGCACGACAGGGCTGAATATGTCTTCCATGCCCAGGTAATGACTGCCCCCGTCCATTGGAAATCCTAGTACTCGGTTGCTCACATTTTTTCCAGAGCGATGTCCTTACGGCCAGGTTCTCACCATTCCACCCGAACCTGATTGTCGGTGGAGCCTACAGCGGTCAAGTACTACTCTGGGACACCAGAGCAAAGTCGCAACCCGTTCTGAAAACCCCACTCACCGGATCCGGGCACACACACCCTGTCTACTCGGTCTCCGTAATCGGCACCCAAAACGCCAACAACATCCTCAGCAGCTCCACGGACGGCGTAGTCTGTGGCTGGACTGTAGACATGCTCGCGCAACCCCAAGAGCTCCTCGAACTGATCGCCCCACCCCCCTCCAAAACCGACGACCTCGCGCCCACCTGCATGGCCTTCCCCCACAGCGACCCAACCTACTTCCTCGTGGGCACAGAGGAGGGCACAATCTACCCATGCCATCGCTACGACCGCGCAGGCGCCAAAGCCGGCATCGAACCGCGCATCTCCTACCGCGCGCACGCCGCCCCCGTCATGTCCGTCGACTTCCACCCGGTGCGCGGGCCCGTAGACCTCGGCGACCTGGTTCTCTCCAGCTCGCTGGACTGGAGCGTAAAGCTGTGGAAAGCGCGGCCACCGGCCGCCACCTCCACCACCGCCGCAGGAACCAGCACGTCCGCGCAGCCGATCCTCGAGTTCTCGCGCGAAGACGTCGTCTATGATGCGCGCTGGAGCCCCACGAAACCGGGTGTCTTCGGCCTCGTCGACGGCGCTGGCCAGCTTGAGATCTGGGATATCACTGTTGACACGGAGATCCCGATCGCGAAGGCCACGCCGACGCCGAGGGTCGGCGCTACCCATCTGACCAAGAGCTTGAATAAACTTGCGTGGGAGCAGCATGACGGGAAGAGGGTGGCGGTCGGAGGACTCGATGGAATGGTTACCGTGTTTGATGTCACACTGGATTCCCCGAGGAATGAGGAGTGGGCGAGTGTAAAGAGGCTGGTTAGTCGGGTTGAGGGGACTGCTGCTGCTGCTGCTACGGCGGCGGCGGGGACGAAGTAGGTGTGTTGATATCGTAATAGGAAAACTTAATAGCGCCTGGGAGGCGCGAATGTACTTTGATTCGCTATTTCGAGTGATATAAGATGATAATTACGCTGGTTGGGGAAGCAAACGACTTCATTAACTACATCTCAAACAAGAGGTATCCAAAAGCGCAAGTGATCCCACATTATTATCTAGTCTAACCCACCACTGTACACATCATCACGCCATAGCCAGAAGCCTATCTTCGACGCCATTCAGCACCCACTCATGTTGACCACCCGCAACCTCGAGGTTCTCCACTTCTGCGATGAACATCTTGTTCGGGTCCTGGCCGGGGCCGAAGATACTCGCACCGCCGGTACCGGGACTCATCTGCTGCATCTGGGCGGCCATCTGGTCGGCAGCTACGTGGCGAGCAGTCAGCGTACATGCGGATCGCAGGTGGGGGTTCGAGGGGGGACATACAATTATCGCTGCCCAAGATGTAATTGAACACGGAGCGGAGACCAAACAGGTTGAGGAAGTACCAGGACAGACTGGAGACCCATCTAACGTCGAGGTCTCTCGTGGCGACACCGCTCTGCAGCATGCTCTTGAAGCGGATGGTGAGCGGGAACGGCAGCTTCATGATGACGAAGCCCGAGAAGAAGGCGTTGATCCAGCCCATGATCAACGTCTGCGGCACAATCATGGCCATGTTCCCCTTCAGCATGTTCATCATCTGGTCCATGCCGGCGGGGTCGGTCATGGGGTTCGGGGCGGGCTGGCCGACCGCCCCGGGGTCCTTCAGGTACTCGCCGCGCTTGTAGGCGGCGACGAGGGCGTTCTTACGCGAGACGAAGGACGAGAAGGGGATCTGGTTGAGGTTTTGGCGGAGATTGATGCCGTGGAGGAGGTTGCGTCTGTGCGAAACCGTTGATTAGAGGGGGAGGGATTCGCAGGAAATGGGGGCCGTGTGTGGACATACTGCTCGCGGAGTGCCTTGATGTCTTGCTTCTTCGGATCGGATTGCATGAGCACCGTCGCATAGTGCCGTAACACACCAGTGAGGATCTTTGTAGACCGACAATCAGTCTCTGGGTCGCGGGCACGAATAACGAATGAATGAGGCGGATGGAAGTACCATAACACCGGTGATCGGGAATAGGATCCAGTAGCTGTTCACGCGCTCCATTAGCTTTTCATCCACCCATCTCTGGACTCCTAGGGGAAAACAAACAATAACTGGGGGTCGCGAAGGATCATCTGGTTCTGTACGTCGGCCATGGCTTTTCCGTCGTGGTCGTCGTGAGTTGCGGTGGTTGTAGTTGTGGACGAGCGGACATCTTCACGTCAGGAACGGGCATATGTAATGTGTTATGGCGTTGATCTGGGGTTACACAACTTCATGGTAGTCCTGGCGGTGGGATTACCCGGTGGACATGCAGTCTATCACTCGGTTTCCATGAATCCACTACAGGCATTTTCACACCGTAAACGTGTCAATTTGGAATGATCTACTGTGGAGTTTGCAGATAGGTCGCATGGAATCAATCATTAAGGTTCTGTTTGGATGGCCTCAGTTTTAGCAAAAACTGAGCAAACAAAACTGTAACCCTGTTTGAATCTCACAAAAACTGAGAAGAAAAAACTGAAACTGTGTAGCTCCGGCGACGAAACTGGAACTGACCTCTGGAGGTCAGTTTCTTCACCACCACTCAGTACCACATTTTAACTTCAACCATGGACTCCCCTTCCAGGAAAGAGAAAAAAAAAGCGGGTCTACAGTGTGTACTACTAAAGTTCTGGTGAAGCCTATTATCTAGACTTATGTCTGAGTATACTGGGAACTGCCAAACACTCTGTTCACCTCAAGGTTTTCCGGAAACTGAAACTGAACAGTATTTGGTATCCCGGCGGGGAACTTACTTTGGCTCTAAAACTGGGCTCTAAAACTGGAACTGAAGAATTAGTGCATCCAGACGGGCCCTAAACAAACAAAAGCGTAAACGTGTCATGTATGGACTTGTGCGTTGTAGTAAGCTTCATTTGCATTTCTTTTTCGCCATTTTTGATAGCCAGTCTACATAACCCACGGGAAAGGGAGGAAGGATATCCCACAACCGTACACCAGGATCCGGAATGACCCAACCCATTTAAGGAAAAAGAAAAAAGGAAAAAAAGACTACCAAAAGAAACAAGAAACAGAAAACAAAACGGCAAGCTTAGATTACTCTCAACTGCCGTGCGCCCTTGCTCTGTCCGCTCTTTCCCTTTCTCTTCTTCTTTCCCGACTCGAAGGCCACTGCCGAAGCGTGGTCTCTTCCGAGCTTGTCCAGATCCTTCACCTTGTAGATCCTCACTATCCAGTTCTCGCTGGTGAAGGCCTCATCCAGAGTATTGAGTGTGGGCCCGGTTTCAGGCAGCATTACACCACGAACACGGTCCTGGGCCTTGCCAGCAGGGAAGAGGGCATGGTAGTTGTAGTACGACATTTTGTACCTATCAAAGAACATTAGCATGTATGAGTATGTGGGTGAGATCAGCGGGACTCATACATCAAGCTGTTCTTCATCGTTTCGGTGGCTTGGTCGTCGACCTTGTATTCGCCACGTGGGGTGAAGAAGTCACGCTCCTTGACCTCGTTGGGCCAGACGCCTTCGGCGATACGAATCATCCATAGGAACTGGTGTATTGTTAGTGTGCCTACTTCACGATTTCTAACCAGCAAACGGACTTACCTTGTTGATATCATCACCGGAATATCCGAGCAGACCGCCAAAGATGACGAGAACGTAGTCGACATCGTGCTGACGGAGGATGGGGTAGGAGACCTCCTCACGCGAAGCCATCGCTTTTCCGACAGTTGCAATGTGGGTGTTGTTCCAGGTGTTGTTGTCCACCAAAGTAGCTCTGTCGGCCATTCCGCCGATCTGGTAGCCGTAGTCCCACCAACTCATGATCTTCGCATCGTCGGGAGTGTTTTTCCTTAGCCAGTAGTACGCCTCACGGTAGTCGTCGATGATGTGCTGCGAGCCATCGGGCAAACGAGATGCGAGGACCACGGATGGCGAAGAGTAAGCATTGGAGGTGACCCAAGTACAATGGAGCACGAAAAGGAAGAGGTAGAAAGTGAACGCGCCGACTACAGTGATCTTGGATCCCTGAGAGAAGATTCCAACGATAGATTCACGACTGGCGGTCAAGAGACCGGGCTTCTTATCCCCAGTCTTCGCCTTCTCTTCAGTGGCGATCGCAGCTTCAACTGCGGCAGGCTCAGGCACATCGAAAGTGGTGTAGGTATCCAATATGTTAGACAGGGCAATAGCGGCAGCCACGCAGACAACGGGAGTCAAAGTAAGCATGAGACGGACCATGACACCGGCGAAGTAGCTGGCCATGATGGCGTAGATGATAACGAAAACGTGCTCATCTGCCAGGGTTCTGAAACACATGTATACTCCGGCCGGAAAGAGCCAGATCAGCATCTCCAAGTCGAAGAAGAAGGCAGGCCATGCGGTGGGCTGATGCTCCGAGACGGACGCAATGATAGGAATGTGAATCTTGGCATAGCCGGTATCCCACAGCGAGTAGAAGCGGCCAGACCATGGCGCAATGGTTCCGGAGACGGTCAACAGCACAAGTGCGGCAGAAGATCCGACGAAAGCAATGATGATGAAAGCACGGAGCAGCGACTGGAATTGCTTGGACGGAACCTGGGAGCGGACGTAGTCCACGAAGGCAACAATCTGCAGCAGACCGAAGACACCTAAACACGGAAACATTAGATTAAACTCCCACGGAAAAAATTAACAGGAGGACTACAAACCTAGCGCGGCCATGTGCTCCGACGAGCGGATGGGCAAGAATCCAACGAAGGGAATCTGCATGCTGCCCAATGTGCCGAGAGCATACCAGCTGACATACGAAACGTACAGGCGCGGTGAGTAGCGACCCATCACAATTAGCACGAAGGCGTGCAGAGGAATCATGTTGGTGATGAAGACGTATCCACCCCATGCGGCAACCATGTAGAAGTAGAACAGAGCGCAAAGAGCGCCCCAGTACGCACTTCCAAGCTTGAGCGCCTTGATCCAGAGGTAGAAGGTGAACATGAGAAGGAAAATGGCAATTGCCTCGTTGTCGTAGGAACCAGCCACCGAGCGCGAGATGTAACCAGGTGCAATACCGATAAAGGCAGCAGCGAGCAATCCAGCCGACTCATCCTTCATCTCCTTGGTGAACAAGTACGTAGCTAGTGCAGTCAATCCCGAGAAGGCCGGAGCAAGCAGGACACAGATGTTTCGAATGTCGACCGGGAATGTCAGGAACCGGAGGATGTGGTAAATAACGCCGGAGGTAACCATCAAGCCTGGGTACAGAGTACCACCAGTGACTCGTCCCAGCGGATGCCATGTTCCTATAACCACAATTCAGCTCTTGCGCAATAGGTACCGTCGGAGTGCAGCGGCCCTCACGGTCATCAAACCAATCCCAAAAGTTGTAGAACCCGTTCTTAACGAGGTATTTGGTGGCTCGAAAGTTGAACCATGGATCGACTGTTCGGACCAGCTAGTGAGTTTCCAGGCGCACAGTAGGACTGAGGACCGGAAGTGGGGGAAAACCGTACATTCGTGGATTATGCTCTCGAATCCTGCGCCTGCAAGTTAGCTATGAGTGCTGCTGTCCGCGGCGTGTGGGCCAACGGATTGAGGACCGAACTACGTACGGATCACCGAAAACAGTCGACTTGAGACAGCAGCGCCGGCGATGGTGACGAGGATGACGACTTTCAGCAACGAGCGCAGATTCCTGGCGGACTCGTCCTTGAAGAACGCGTCCATCGACATTTTGGAATGACGAACGGACAGACGGTGGGTAGGGTTGAAGAATTGGAGGGGAGTTGGGAGGTGTTTGGTGATTGAGGTTCAGTTGTCGAGAGTTCGGCACAAGGCCGCGCAATGGAAATAGTGTAGGTAAAGGCGACCCTTGTGGTACGTACAGCAGGTTATGATTGAAGGTGTCCTTTTCGGCGGACCCCTGCAAAGCGGTTGGGCAGCTGCCGGGACCACACGCGCCAGAAGATTAGAGCTTTGCGGCGGCTGAGGGAAAGAGCTGCACACCTTATACTCTACTATGATAGTTATGATAGTGGTACGCTACTCTAGAGTCTACATAGCTTCTCGTGCCGTCGTAACTTACCGTCCTCTGCTTCAACCCCTCCCCCACCATCACGCACGATCCTTCTCCCCCACAACGCCTCCCCCGCCTCCCCGCATCCAAGCATTACCATCTCTCCACACCGGCATTATGGCGCTCGCAACCCCAAGTCTCAGCATGTCCTACTTCAGCGACCTGTGCCAGGCGGACATGCACCCCGCGGTTCTCGTCGACATTTTGTCCGAGCTCGAACACAACGCCCAGATCGACACCAACACGTTGAATCCCGAGACCTTGAAGCTTCTATCGACCTTCTACACCGTCTACCTGTTGTGTTTGGTGCACGATCGTGACCTGTGAGCAGCCTGGCCGCTCGAACGAAGCTCGCTCGCTGCACCGACCGTCGGCTGACCCACCATTGCAGGAACGAAGCACGATTCCTCACCCAGCGTATTCCAACTGCGATCCTAGCCGACGCCCAGCTCTCGAACGCTGTCAGTCTCCTGAGAGCACTGTACACCCGCAACTACCCCGCCGTGTATGTTGCCCTGGAGAGTCCAAAGTGGTCGGATCTTGTTAAGCCGCTTTGCAAGCGTTTTCAGGATGACTTCAGGAAGATGACGTTCCAGCTGCTTTCGAGGGCATACACCTCGATAACCCCGGAATCGGCTGCGTTCTATCTCGGACTTGTGGCAGCGCCGGACGGCGAGATGGTCAAGGCGCTGGTTGCGGGGGGATGGGAATATGACTCTGCGGCGGGCTTGCTGAAGCCTTCGGTCAAATACGAGCGGGACGTGTCGGGGTCGACTCGCAAAGACGAGAGGATTGGAAGACTTACCGCGCTGGTGACCCATCTGGGGGAGGCTTGAAACCCACTCTTTGGTAGGTAGAGGGACACGGCGAGACTAGATCGCATGCTTGGTGGTGGACTTAGCGATCGAGCAATCTTTCTAAAGTAAATTCACATCCATACCCTCCATCAGGCCATATCCATATGTTTCCTGTGCAATGATAGAATGTCTTGCTTGGAGTTGGCGTTTGTGTTGCAATTCTTGGGGGCTTCTGTTTTTGTTTCTTCTTCACGCCCTGTGTATTTGTTAGAAGACATACATACCTCACGCTTGTTCGCATTTTAGGAAATTTGTTGATGTGGAGGCCCTCTATTAATGCCTGGTGATTTTGCTTTGTCCTATTGAGAAACCCGCTGTGAATAAATCTTTTCCAAAGGGAATATCTGCTGCCCGCGGCTACGGCGCCTGTGGCATGTCTCGTGCAACCCCAAGCTCTCGCTTTGTAAAGTTGGCCTTAACCCTTGTTAGCAGTAGCTAGAGTACCACCACTCAGTAGTCCGCAGAGACATACCTTCAATGTGATGGAACCTCCAAACCTCCACACATAACAAAGATGATTATAATATCCTCAGCACTCCTCCTTGCGATTGGACTACTCACACAGACCAGCGTGGGGCTGTTCAGTGTGCACGATGACCTGCTTGCATTTCCCCAGGTAGGTACATACCGGTGGTTGAGAGATGGAGGGCCACGTTTCTGATCGCTCCCGACACACAGTATGAGATACAGTTCCCGGAATCATTCGTTACGCCCGCGGAAGCCGAAGCGATCCTCTCACAGGCGCAGGCACGTACCGGCAGCAGTAATCGCCAACAGCAGCCGCTGGGAGGCGACTCCGACTCCGCCGCTAGCGACGACCTCACCGAGTCCTACGAGCTGATGCGAATGTCCGACCGGTCCTTCCTCTGCGCAATTCCCGTTGTGCGGCCCCCACCGCCCATGAACGCGACGGAGAAGGAGCTCTCCAAGGTCGAGGAAGAGAAGGAGCTTGCGCGCGCTACCACGCGCGGATGGGAATTGCTCTCGGATCTGGAAGGGAAGTGCTTGTACTTTGTGTCGGGGTGGTGGAGTTACTCGTTCTGTCACAACCGTGAGGTCAGACAGTTTCACCAGTTGCCGCCCCAGCAGAATAATCAGTGGCCGCCAACGGAGGACCCCGAGACGCAGTCGTATGTGCTTGGGCAAGCGCCGCAGGATGGCAGCAGGAATCCTGGGGAGGGGACGGAGCTTCAGGCGACCGGGGAGTTGAGGTATCTTGTGCAGAAATTGGGCGGGGGGACGGTTTGTGATCTTACTGGGAAGGAACGGAAGATTGAAGTTCAGGTATCTACTCTTGTCACGATTGTTCGTCTCGCCTGCTGATATTGGTTGCCCAGTTCCACTGCAATTCCCACGGACCCGACCGCATCGACTGGATCAAAGAAGTCTCCATCTGCTGCTACCTGATGGTGATCTACACGCCCCGCCTCTGCAACGATGTCACGTTCCTTCCTCCGCGAGACAACAAAGTCAATGGCATCACCTGCCGTGAACTGCTAAGTCTCGAGCAGCAGGAGGACTTCGTCAAGCGCAAGGTGAAGCAGGAACAGGCCGATGCCCTCAAGATGCTGGAGAATGCCCAGAAGGCTCTGGACGCGGAGAAAATCGTCAAGGACAAGAAACTGGAGGATGTCGTGTTTGTGTATCAGGACGGTCTGTGAAGCGCAGGAAGGTAGATGCAGATGTGCGCTGTATGATATAAGTTGATTTTCATAACGCTTGTTCAAGCCTGCTTGCATGCAGGACAGTGAATTCACTTGATTTTTTACGTACTTCAGACGAACTTCATCCAGTGATGTGCTTGGAATGGCATCGAGATGATCCCGTGACCAATAGTTCCTGCAGACTGCATAAAACCAGAATCCAATCCGCAGAGCAGATGGCGATCTTAACCTCTCTCAATATGCCGCCAAGCACCCACACCAGATCCAAGGTCTAGAATGACATCTTCGTACATTCCGGGGAAGTGGTTCCCGTTAGCTCTAATCGCCCCCACGAAGATCACCACGAGTCACGACGTCGTTGGCGCTACCACTAGGTATACTAACCTTTTAAACCTTCGGCACGCTTTTTATTCCACTTCACCATTGAGTTGTTAACTGAGTTGTTACACAGATTGTTTTCTCCGTCATGATGCGAATACACGCCCAATCCAGCCTGCGTTTCATCTCCCGGCACTGCAGCCGCACCCTCCCCGTCGCTCTTCCCCGGCACCTTTCCACCTCCACGACAGCAGCGCGGACGACGATCCCAATGTCGCTCCCACTCCCGCTCCTCCCACCCACACGCCGTGTGCCACAGCACCACCACCACCTCTCGTCGTTCCTGCGGCGCACATTCGCGACCAAGAAAGGACCGCCGCCGGAGTCCTTCACCTTCTACACGTCCGCCTCCTTCTCGCCAAAGGGAAAAAAGTACGATCCAGAGAAGGAAATCTTCAGCCACGTCAGCGGCTCCCCCGAGTCCACGCCGAACCCGGAGAAGCGCAGGAGTCGCGCCGGTCAGGACGCTTACTTTGTCACCGGACTGGAGCACGCGGAGGGCGATGGTAATGACGCGGTGGCGGTCGGTGTGGTATGCTTGCTTCCTCTGCTGTTGGTGTGGGATCCGTATGGTGGTGGCCCAGGCTGACGTTGGGTACATAGGCTGATGGTGAGCTCAATTGCTGGCTGAGAGGGTGGAGGGGGCGGGGCAGTTGCTGATGCGTGGAGTGTAGGCGTCGGCGGCTACGACAAGATCGGTATCGACTCAGCAATCTTCTCGCAGGCACTGGTTATCAGCATTGCGTCTGCAGCGCAGGCTGCGACGTCGGCGGCGGTGAACCCACGAGATCTGCTGGAGATCGGATACGCGCGCACCCTGGAGGACGACAAGATCAAGGGTGGCGCGGCCACCGCGTGCCTGGGTGTTTTCAAGAAGGATGGGACGTTGAATGTTGCGAAGTAGGTTCCCGACGAAGCTGCGCGGAGAAGAGAGGAGGGGGGAGGGCTAATGTGTTGGATGGATGGATAGTCTGGGAGACTCGGGGTTCGTGATCCTTCGTCAGGGAAAGGTGCACTATGCTTCGCAGCCACAAACCCATGTACGCCCCGCTCCCGCTCCCCTTCCCGTCTGTACATACGCCTACTTACACACACGCCTCCAGGACTTCAACTTCCCGCTCCAGCTCGTGTACATCCCCGCGCACTCGCCCGCGGAAGTTACGCCCAGCGACACCCCCGAGATGTCCACGACCTCGTCGCACCAGTTGCAGGAAGGTGACGTAGTCCTGTTCGCCACCGACGGAGTGTGGGACAACATCTCCGCACAGGAGATCTTGCGCGGCGTGTCGGCAAAGATGCTCGAAACCCACTGCTGGAAGATCCCGGTGGAGGGTGAAGGCATCAAGACCTCGGCGAAGCACCTGACCGCGGCGACGATGACGAAGGAGGATCATGTCCCGCTGCATACCGCCCTGGCTCGGACGGTGATCAGAATGGCGAAGTCCGCGAGCATGAACACCAAGCGTGACGGGCCATTTGCAAAGGAGGTGCAGAGGCTATTCCCCAATGAAAACTACCATGGCGGAAAGGTGGATGATATCACCGTCATTGTCACGGTGGTGAAGAAGAACTATCCGACACCGAAGCTGGCAGCGAATCTCTAGGTAGATTTCTTCCGTGCTACATTTTGTACCTACTTCTTACTCTACTTGCATACCCGGCGGCGTTTGTTAAAGGGAAGGGGGGGTGCTTTGTTTGTCATGTACCCAGTAGTTAGATACAATTCAAGCTATTGTAATACAATACTCATGCACAACCGCGGCAGTGAATATCCCGTTGGCCGGCTACCTCGGGAGATCTCACTTCCGCCAACCACCGCCCGGATGCACGATTGTCCCGAGCGGACCAATCTGGCGGGTCCTGTAGCTCCCGCTCGCTCCCGAATCGGAACGAACCGGCAATGTGTCTCGCTTCATTACCGATGAATGGGAAGGTAAGGTAAGGTGAGGTGAGGTAGGGTAGAGCTTTAGCTCACATCACATCACATCTTCACGTGGAGCACGACAATCGTTTTGGGTTTGAACAATTCCATTTCAATGATTGCCCTTCACCCAGACCCTAGACAATTCCGTTCCAGACCAGCAAGAAAAGAGGAAGAAAACATTTACAACTGGTTGGAAGTGTTGAAGTCCGACAGCCCCTGCTTGACACGGACGGCCATGGTCTTCTCACCCTCGCGAACCCACACTCGCGGGTCGAAGTACTTCTTGTTGGGCTTGTCGTCGCCGTCAGGGTTACCGACCTGCTTCAACACATACTCCTTCTTGTTGAGCATGTAGTCGCGGATACCCTCGAGGTATGCGAACCTTTTGTGGAAGAATTCAGTTAGCGGGGTGGGGGTGAAGGGTGAAGAAGGGGAATGCTTACTGGAGATCAGTGTCCAAGTTAACCTTGACAACACCGTGACCGATGGCAATGTTGAACTCCTCCTTGGTGGATCCGGAACCACCGTGGAAGACGAGGAACAGGGGCTTGTCCTCAGAGCCGTTGATCTTCTCCTTGGTGTAGGCCTGGTGCTTTCCGAGGAGCTCGGGGTGGAGGTGCACGTTTCCGGGCTTGTAGACTCCGTGGACGTTTCCGAACCCGGCGGCAATGGAGAAGTAGGGGGAGACGGAGACGAGAGCATCGTACACTTCGTAGATGTCCTCGGGCTGGGTGTACAGAGCAGAGTTGTCGACACCAGTGTTGTCGACACCATCCTCCTCACCTCCGGTGATTCCGATTTCCTTCACCCCATTAGCCCCACTTCACCCCTCCGCACGTACAGAACACTCACCATCTCCAACCACTGCTTCATGGGTGCTGCGCGCTCCAGGTACTTCTTGGTAATGGCGATGTTCTCCTCCTTCTCCTCCTCGGAGAGATCGATCATGTGGGAAGAGAAGAGAGGCTCTCCGTGCTGCTTGAAGTACTTCTCGTCCTCATCGAGCATACCATCGAGCCAGGGAAGGAGCTTCTTGGCGCAGTGGTCGGTGTGCAGGACCACGGGGATGCCGTAGGCGGGGGCAATGCTGCGGATGTAGTTGGCAGCGGCGATGGCACCGTTAATGGAGGCGAATTGGTCGGTGTTGGAGACGCCCTATGTAGAATATTAGCGACTAGGGAAGTGAGGTAGAGGAGAGAATAGAGTTACCTTTCCGGCGAAGTAGGCGGCACCACCCTGGGAAACCTGCAGGATGATGGGGGCCTTGGAGTCGCGGGCAGCCTCGAGCGCAGCAACGACGGTCGAGGAGGATGTAACGTTCTATTCCCATCAGCGCCGGCCACAAAACCGTGAGAGAGAAGAACAAACGTACGATAGCGGGGATGGCGAACTTGTGCTCGCGGGCGTATTTGAACAGCTACCAGGCCACTCCGTCAGTCTTCATGGACCGGGTGATTGGGGGATGTTGTGTAGATCTACGTTCAGAACATCGTCTCCAACGATGACACCCTTCTTCCGCGACAAGACATCAGTGGCACCCATTTTGATTGTTTGGTGATTTGTCTGGAAATCGCAATCGCAATGTCAGCCCTGTGTCTCCTCGCAGCCCAGCATCTTCGATGAGTGAGAAGACATGCATGCCTGCCCCGCAGCGGGGTCAAGTCAAGTCAAGCATCCACAATCCATCTCATCCGCCCATGCACCAGCACCAACGCAACATTCCCAGATCTCACAGAGTGAAAGCAATCATAACTTACAAGAGGTAGATTTGTTTGTTTGGTGAAGGTATGGAAGTTTGATCGGATCAAGAGGAGAAGAGAAGGAAGAAGAAGGAGAGAGTAGGGTTTTTGAGCGAAATATGAACCCGGTGCGCACTTGGATGACGAAAGCGGAGTGAGCGAGCGAAGGGGGGTGGGAGGGCGGACCTTAGCACTTCTCTCTAGGTGGGGCTGCCTGTCCTTCTTCGCCGGCCTTGCGAATTTCGGCGTGACGAAACGATTGTCTTGTCGACCCGAAGCGCGCCGACCTAGCACCTCGGAAGAAAAAAGGGATTCCCTCCCACCCACACACCACTTCGGCGAGGAACCTTGTGTGTGCGATAGAGGTTTCTCGGAATAAAGCCCGACCCCGCACGCGGTGTGGCGGTAAGATGTCAACCGAACAAGCATACCTGTGTCTTGCGCCGGGGAAACCTACTCTGCAAGAGAAACTGGTTGTCCAATTAGCACCAGTGTGAATGCTTGCTTTTACATATCGGGATTTATACCTACCACGTCCTTCGCCAGTCAAGCTGCACCGTGGAAGATCGTTCGCAGCCATGCCAGGGCGAATCTGTATGTACCGTAGAGTGCCCGGCCCTGATATGTAGTAGTGCCATCTCATATCAACCCCCACGTCTATATAGCCAACCCAGCGAGCCTGCCTTGCCTAGATTGCCGCGTACATAAACACACAGACATCTTCGGCGATGTTCGTGTCCCTGTCCGCCTGTCTCATCTATTCGTGTAGGTGGGGGATGTCGCTATGGGACATCTCGGCCCGGATGCAATCAATAATTAATGCGTTTGTGGAATTTTCTTCTTCGGGCGTCTGAGAGAGTTGGCGAAAAATCTTGCTGGAATTCTCGTACGTACTCTAAACGGTCCTGATTATACCTCTCTACACAGACATCGACATCCCTTTACATCATCGCCACGACGGCACACTAACCACACCACCATCATAACCACGGCCACAAACCCCCCCTCTTCCCCCTCTCCTCTACACCTTAGGAGCATACAGATCGAGAGAGGAAAAGAGGACTGGCAATGGAAAAGACGAGCCAAAAGAAAAGAAACAGAAAGCGGAGAAAAGGGAAAGAGATTAAGAGGGAAAGAGCATAAACATGAAGATCGAAACAACAAAAACGAAGCAGCACGTATCACAGTGCACAGTGCAGGCTAGATCACACATGCCACTTAAACCCAAAAACAAACTGCTATCGTACCCAAAAACCCATCTGTTGGAAATCTGCAGCGGTAAATAAAACACCAGAGATGAGGCTACGAGGATATCGGCGAAATATTGTCGATTAATTAGAGCTGTAGTGCGAACGAAAGAATAAAACCAGAACCAGGGAAAATGCTGAGAACTAGAAACCGAAGGGATTCTCGGGCGCTACACTGGTGTCAGTCAACACGAACGCCAATTCTAGAACATTCCCATCCACCTAGTCAGGGTTCGGGGGAAACACGTACTAGCTTTCGTTAGGTTAGCCCTTCCGGTGGGCTGCGGCGTCATTTTCTTCGGCTGCACTCCAAACCTAACTGGCGGCGGCGGTCCAGTGGGCTGAGGACGTAATGAGGCGGCAGTCTGCTGGGGTATCAACGGCGGGGGCAAAATCCTGTTGACGCCGAGAGCGCCGTTCGACCCTACGCCGCCGTACATCGAGAATGGCGGCAGGGGTTGCTGCCCAGTCATCTGCTGCATTGGCATTCCGGTCATCTGCTGCTGCTGCTGCATCGGCATGCCCGTCATCTGCTGCATCTGTGGCTGCGGGATAGGTTGCATCGGCATTCCAGTCATTTGTACCTGCATCGGCATCGGCGTCTGTTGCTGCATTGGGAACCCCATCTGGCTGTACTGCTGCGGCATCATTCCGGTGTTTTGAAATGACATCTGTGGCATTCCTCCTGGCTGACCTTGGGGATTCATATACGAGAACTGGTTTGGTGCACCAGTGAACGTTGGGGTCAGTGCCTGCGCAGGAGCCGTCATGAATGATTGTGGTGCAGAAAGGGGTCTCGCTGGGGGCGGCGCGATTCCTAAATTGTTCCCAGACATGGTAGGTGCAGCCGGCCGAGCCCGTCCAGCTTGGAAATTGGAAAGTTGGTTGGCGTTTTGCTGTCCGGTAAACATGGGTGGCATCATATTCGAAACCGGCACCGGTGCATTGATCCCGGGTTGCTGGTAAGTTTGGGGAGGAGTAATGACGGTTGGTTGGAGTGGTGGGGTGTCAAGCGACAATGATGCCAATTCGCCCAAAGCACCGGTCAGCGCAGGAGGCTGTGCCGTCGGGGCCGGTTGCTGTGTTTGCTGAGGGGGGGACGGGGACGCAGCAGGAGCAGCAGTCGGTGCCTTGGTCGGTTTCACGGACCAAGCTTCGTCCTCGAACCCGGATTCTGATGTCGCTCCTGGAGGCGAGTTTGATGCCGCACCTTGCGTTTGTGCTTGGGCCTGCATCTTTTCCTTCTGGGTTTGCAGAGCCTTGGGATCCACAGCTCCAGTTTGAACAGCTGGCGGTGGCCTCGTTCGCGATGTCTTCAGGTTGCCGTTGCCATCCGCAAACAGACCACCGGCCCCAGTTCCATCACCGTTACCACCATCCTTCTTTCGACCATATCTCTCATCTAGCTTCTTCCTGATCCTCAAGATATCGCCTTCCTTCACACCCAAGCTTCGCATGACGTCGGAGGTGAGATCCTCCAACGATGACCCATCCAGCTCGTCCTTGATGAAGCTCAATGCGTAGCGCTGGCAATTGTTGACATCCACGCCGCATCCCAGGAAGAAGTCGAACCAATCATAATCAATTTGGTTGTTGGACTTGACTGTAGCAATTGGGTTGGGCCGGACGGCAATACCGGCTTGCTCGTTCTGCGCGTTGTTCCGTCTTTGCTCCTTCATGATCTCCGATAGCGGCTTGTCCTCGTCGAGAGACATCCCGGTTCTGTCTTCGACGTACCTGAGGTCGGTCATAGACATCTTTGACACCGGAACGGCGATCTTGACACCATTGACCTTGTGCAAATGAATCTTGCCATCTCTGCAGCCGAGGAACTGGGCGTCGACCTTGAAAGAGCCGGTGCGATCCGTCCAAGTGCGAATTTGGGAGGTATCGGGCTCTGTAGTATTTTTTGTCAGTAAAGCATCGCTATTGGGCCTTTCTTTGAGATAACGCAAGCGTGAAGGAGGCTGATGAGGCATACTCGATTTCCCCGGCGCCGCAGACTTTCGACTCTGTGAAGGCGCCGCTAAGCTGCTCCTCCTCACCGGAACCCCGGAAACCTTAACTTCACCGGCGCCGCTGCTGCTGCCCTGTGGGATGTGAGGCGATTTGCGTGAGTCGGACCGAACACCGGGTGATTCCTTAATTCCGGAGGTTTGCGATATGTTCTTCCTGCCCCTTTCGACGTAGCTGCTGGGAAGGACACCTTCTTCCCCATTGACTTGGCGCTTAACCAGCCACCACTCGTCGTTGGTGTCATCCAGGATTACAACCTCGTCTCCCGCTGTCACCGACACTTCGTCCTCGCCCTGCGCTGGGAAATCGTAGAGCACAGTTCCGATGTCCTGCGCCTTGGCTCCGTTGACAGCCGCGATAACTTCGTCCAATCCTGCCGCTTTACGGATCCCCCGTAGCTCTCCGAGTGCAGATATTATCTCTTCGGCGACTTGGGTGGATCCGGCATGGAGGTCCAGCGATCTTGAGGGATGCTTGAGGTCGAGGAAAACGTGTTTCCCTTCGTAGTTGTATCCGGTCATGTTGTCGATAGTCCACTCTTCCCTAGGACGGGAGCTCTTGTCGGGCAGCAGAATGATGCGATTCGGACCCAAGCCTAAAGTCGCAGCACGCTTCTTCTTTGAATCCACCTCCATGACAGGGTAGGTCCGAAATCCGGGTGGGATAGGGTGTGATGAGTTGTCTTGGTCACCACCATGGCGGTACGGAGCCTGACCAGGCCTCCTGAGCGGCAAGCCGGGGCCATCGGAATCGTCCGATTCTACAAACTGGGGCGATTTCGGCGATTTGCCGCCGCGATTCGCGGTAGGTCGTGCGGCCGGCCGGCCCTCGTCCCGGCTGTAGCTGGGCTCTGAGCGGTGTTCTCGTTCGCGTTCGCGCTGTTGCTGGCGGGGAGGGGAGGCGGCCCTAGGCGGTTCTTGACGTGGGGACCGAGCAGGCTCGCGGTCCGGGAGAGCTGGCGAAGGGGGTTCGTCGCGAGGAGGCGGTGCATGTCGCTGTACAGGTGACGGACTTTCTGGAATATTTTCCTCTCGCTCTCGCGTGAAGGCAACATGTTTCTTGGAAGTAGCCGCCGCTGCTGCAGCAGCAGCTGCCGTAGCGGTCGCAGCTGCGGCAGCGCCATCATCTGCAGGGCTGGAAGCTTCGTCTCCTTTCTCGACATAATTCGCGGGCACGTATCCGTACTGGCCTTTGAGACCACCGAGCACCCAGTCCGGATCGGACGTGTCGTACACATCCAGGACGTCGTCCTCATTGAAAGCCAGCTCCTCTTCGGTCTGTGGAGTGTAGTCGTACAGTGCTTTGCATTTCGCGATAGGTTCGAACTAGATAGCTCGGAAGTACCGCGTTCCACGTTAGAAACCATCTTTACCGCCAACGCGCTCCGGACATTGTACGGCTGTTGCCTACCTCCTCGATGTAGTTGTTCGGAACGAGCCCAACCGGCTCCTCGTCATCCACTACATTGCCCTTCTTCTTTGCCTTCCACCAGTCATCGTCTGCAGGCTTCTCGAGAACACATATGATGTCTCCTTCGTCGAAGGAGATCTCCTTGTTGTTCTGGGCGGTGTAGCCGTAGACTGCCTTGTAAACACCCAAGAAAAGGGATGGCATCGTTCACTTCCGGGGGAGAGCGAGAGGGGGGTAGGAGGTTGCGGAGCCAAGCGAAGAAGCTGAGGACCGCGATGTTGATGAGGTACTAGTAATAGATGTATAGTTCGAACGATGGGTGGGGTGGGACCCAAGCCGACGGTCGTCTTTCTTGTTGTATGGCGAATCGAAGGGGGGTGGGGAAGGAACGGAGACCGAGAAGGACGGAAGGCGGACTTGACTTGACTTGACGGGGATGCCTTGATGGCTAGCGCCGTGCAGCAAGCAGCTGTTAGGGGGCTAGCTTGATTGGGCCAACCGTGGCACCGGGCCACGAGATGTTTGTGAGAGGACCGAGGAAGAGCTTCAACTTCAATTCGGCCTCCGTTGTTCATTCCCTTTCTACAGAAAGACACTGAACCGCACTCATATTCTCGCCTCTGGTAATTGGACATCTTGCTCCGCCCTGCTCTACTGACAACCGGTTGCCCAGGTCGACGAGACATGCTCGGGGTCTATTCCGCAACTCCGATGTACCCTCAGCCACTTACTGCGTCATCACCGCAGGTGCGAGATCCTGTATATACATATGTGCGTATAGCCTCCTCCAAAATGACCACCAGTGACTGACCTGTGCAAGCAACATAGACCTCCACTCCCGTTGCCGTTGCCGTCTCGGAAAATAAACAGATCGGAGCTCCATGCACGGATCTTTTCTTGGGTCAGCCGGATCTGTTCCTCGAGTCTAGCTAGGTAGTGCTCGGCAGCCTCCTCTCCGCTCCAGCGGTGTGGATAATCCAACTGCTGACAGTTCAGCTTTGGTTTAGGATTACGAGAGAGCTCCGCATTGACCTGTCGAGGTGAAGTGGGCTTTGACTGTGCACTCCCCCCTATGACAGTGATGCCGCGGACAGGTATTCTCCTTACCACGACCTCAATGGGTGCTTGCATCTTCAAGACTCCATTCTCACCGGCCGAGATGCGCTATCATCCGCGGTGAATGCCCAATAGTACCCCCGTCCGATTGCAGAACAGTAATATGGCGGAAGGGAAGGCCGCTCGAGACATCGGTGTCTCGCGCCACATTATGGCCGTTGTTGTTTAGAGTATCGAGAGTCGAGAGCCGAGAGTCGGTCAAAACGTGGCCAGTCGGCGAAACTTCCATGGCTAAATAGACATCTCCAGCAGTACGGGAATGACACTTTCAATCGTCCAGTCATAAATTAATGACCACCACTACCGCCACCTTCCTTCTCGCGAGTGACACTCTAACTGCACATGAGCCGGGCCCGGCTATTCGCAACCACCATCGTCCAGACTCCAACCGGCTTGATTCGATTATCCACCAACGGCCAGGAAGTTGGGCCTCTTCTCCACCTTGTTTTGTTGCACATGACAGAAAGAGGCGTCGTTGCCAACCAGTTGCACGCTGGCTGGTCATGGCCAAACCAGCAAAAAGCAAAAAGCAACACTGCCCACCACACGCCCCCTCTGCGATGCCCTTCCCCACAGTCCTCCTGTTCTTGAAGCTCACGGGCAGCCATTACCGTCACTGCTAGAGCAAATCATAGGCTAGATCCAGTGCAGGCAGGGTGTGGAATATAAAGTAGTGCATGTCCCGGGACATAATACCTAACCTCCCTCCATTCGTCCGTTCCGCTTCCCCGCGGTGTCTTTCTCCACACTCTGTTCAAGAGCCTATATAAACAGAAGGGCCTGGCCTGGCCATCGAGATAGAAATACTCGTCTAGCAACTAAAGTGTGGGGGCCCCAGGATTCGATCGAACTCGATTTCACTCACACCCGGCACATAGACTCGCCCACCATCAACGCTACGCACGTGCAAGCATCAAATTCACGATACAACCCCACCACCACTCAC
The DNA here is from genome assembly GCF_024521635.1 of Tricharina praecox. Lineage (NCBI taxonomy): Eukaryota > Fungi > Ascomycota > Pezizomycetes > Pezizales > Pyronemataceae > Tricharina > Tricharina praecox. The sequence goes on from NW_026250419.1 coordinate 147,184, forward strand.
CCCTCACCACCAAACAAAGGACACCACGAACAACACCAAAATGTCCGACTCAATCCACCCGCCGCTCCCCTCCACCCTCCTCCCGCCGCTGCTGGCACACATCCCCAGCACCCTCACCTCACCCACGCCACCGGAGAGCCTATATCCGCTCCTCACGCACCTTCTCCGCAGCCGAGTCAAGCTCCTCAGCAGCCCCAACAACTGGGCCTCGCTGCTGACCTGGAACGCCACGCACGGGGCGGCGCTCGTCTCCCACCTATCGACCCTCGACCTGACCCCCCACCCATCCAGCGGCGAGCTGGAGCTCGGCCACGCCCAGCTCAACGGCATAAAGCGGCTGGACGAGGAAACCCTCAACGCATCGCTGGAACTCGCCGACTGGGGGCTGACAGTGATCTACACATGGTCACCCAACGACCCCGAGGGCGAAGACGATGCGTGGCGGGTGCTAGACGTGCACGCCTCCTCGTGTGCAGAGGACACAGCCTTATGGCACGCCACCGTTGCAGCGGCCGAGGAGGCATTTTCCGCCTCGCGCTCCACCGGCGGCCGGAAGCTCTCTGACGCCACGCCGCTGCTGCCTCAAGAGGCGGCGGCGCAGGGCGAGGAGGAGGAGGACGACGACGACTACTGGGCGATGTACGACCGGTCCTCTGCCGCCACGCCGGCGGCCAAGGAGCTGCCCAACCCGCCGAGCGAGGAGGCGTATTTCAGCCAGTACGACGAGGTCGTCCCCGCGCTGGACTCGAGCATCTACAGCGGCTCGGCGGACAGCGAGGTGCACACGATGGCGACGTCGCCTACGTCCTCGCCTCCGCACGCACCAAGGCCACTGTCGGCGGGGTCGGCGGGGTCGGATGGGAAGCTCGCCGCGAGACTCGAGGAGCAGGCGCAGAACACGGGAATCCAGGTCGAGATCGCGGTAAAACAACATATCTCGACGAGTTTGAAGAGCATGTACCGCCTGGCAAAGCAGGCGGGCATCGGCCGCGAGGAGTTTGCGGGAATTATTAATACCGAGGTGTCGATGCTTAGTATGATGGATGATGACGAGTGATGCCATGTAGTCTGTCTGTTGGTTGTATTTTTATATGTGCGCCTGCCTGCGTCTGCTTGCGTTGGAGTTCTTCATTCACCTGCCTGTTGATTGTCTTTTGGGTTTCATTTGCATTCGGGGGAGTTATCAACATGCTTTTGTATTTCATTCTCTGGATTGGGCTTGTTCTGATGTTCAGCTTCTTGTTTTCTTGCATGCTTGTTAGTCATGGGACCGTTCACTTTTCTACTGTAGCATATCCAATCAGAGTAACCGTGATAAAGTACTATCATTTATTGAACATGACACCCTAGCACACAACCACAAACTCTCCATCGTATACTGCAAATCAATTGGTGCAGAGTCACAGCGCGCCTAATGCTGCTGCTGCTCTGCTGCACGATCCATCTCTTGTACGCTCGATTGACGCTTCATGCTGCTACTGACAATACCCGGCCACACCCTGGGTTCGGAACCCGTGATGTGGACATCCCGATAGGCACCACCATCCTGAGACGAGGCTCCTGCCATGCTGCCATCAGTGTTTTGTCTCAATAATCCACCGGGAGAAATAGTGCCGTGCTCGTGGCCGCTTTCGCCGGCACGTAGTCGGCCGCTGGATGCTTTCACCGGTGCGTTTTGCTGCTGATCTACCAGTGTGCCGGCATAGGTGGCTGCATTGGTCTGCATACTTGTTGCTGGGGAGTGTGAGCGGTGCAGTGGTAGGTCCGACGCTGGTGGAAACTCGGATGATGGCAAAGAGGATGTAGCTTCTGCCGTACCGGTGGCATATCTCTCGATCCTATTCATGAAAGGTCAGCATTCAGGTTGATACGCTGTGGCTTGGGTGGTTATGGCCCTACATCCTCAGCTCCTCCAACAGTGTTTCATGCCTGAAAGCAATCCTGATATTCGGCACATTGGTCTTGTCCATGTTGTTGCCAGCAACACCCGAAAGATGGTAATCATTTCCAAGCCATCTCGCCTTCAGGGCGCCTTCGAAGCCCGACTGTCGGACGCTGTTCATGGCGAGCTCACACATGTCGACGGCACTCAGCTTGTAGATCTGTGCGGCGACCGAGTACTCCTCGATGAGTGGTTCCTTGGTGAAGGCGAATTGGAGCGGATCGTCGGTTGACAGGGAGACGTTCAATCCTCGTTTGAAATAGGTCTGGAACGGGTTTTTGTCGTAGGCCAGGAAGAGCGCGTTGTTGGACAGTGGTGACATTGCAATTCCGATCTGATCGAGGTAGAAGATGTACTGCAGCAAGGGAACCTTACGCAGCAGGATACCGTGACTGATGGAATGACAGCAAAGTACCGCCGCTGCAAGGTGGTCGGTGTCACCGGCCTCTCCACAGTGCGGTCGGAGGACAAAGGTATTGAATCCACGCTGTTTGCGCCAAACGTTCAACGACGCCATGTTCGCAAACAGATAGTAGACCCAGTAGCTGTATGGAGGGTTGGACTTGAAGTTCCAGTCCGCAGGTGTTGGGAACTTCTTGAACGTCCGGCGCTCAGGCTTGCTTTCGTCGTCCACGCTGTCGAATCCAATGACACGTTGGAGGAATATGTGAAGCTTTGGATGACTAGCTGGGTCTTTGGTAACCTCGAACAATGGATTGAAGATGTTCCTGATGAGCTGTTCGAACGATGTGATAAGATTCGTTGACTTGTAAACATCATAAAGCCGGGGAATCTGGATCAGCCATCGCACGTTATGGGTGAACAGCTTGTTGTCGACCACCCACGCGGCGAGTTTGTCCCATTCGTCCTCGGAGCGTCCGTAGATGGAGATACGGTACTCGGCCATTTGGTATTTACTAGCCTCCAGATCGGCGAAGACCTCTGTTGTCGCGCATGATCAGTTGCTTGTGCCTCCATTATCGGAAACGTTGCTCCTACCCTTAGTAATATCCGCAAGATATCGGCCTTTGACATAATTATCCGTCTTAAGGAAGATAGTTCGCAACCGAGACTCTCCCACGGGGTTGTATTTGAGATTGAACTTGTCGAAACGGTGGAAGGAGTCCGTATGGGCCTGGAAGTTCCAAACATTAGAATCACAACTCTGGAGCTAAAGGCTAGCAATAGACTCACATGCATATCGAGTGTATCGATACTCAAATCGTACGCTGTGAGATTGATACTGGCAAAAACCTCCGCCAGGGTCAAGTGCTTGCCGTCCCTATACAGCACCACTTCATCTGGGAACTTCTTCATCTTGCTCTTGATGAAGCGTAGCAGATGCTTCTGATTCATGCAAGCGGAATGGTGAACGTGAGTATCCACCTTTCGCACGTTGTAGAAATCACGATGGGGCACTCTCTGGTAATCGTCAGTGTTAGTGACTTCGGGCACTGGTCATCTATCCCCATACCTTTGAGTCCGCCATCTCTTGATGCTCATTGAGCAACGAGTACAGGTTCCATCGGCCCTCCAGGTACTGCAACCGTCTGAACGCAAAGCTCTTGCTCGGACCATCACTCGAGATTTCCAGTACGGTATCCAGGTCCATGTAGTATTCCCGTATAGCAGGAATAGTGACGATCGGCATATCAGTATCCAGCGCTACACGGAAAGAAAAGGAGTCAGATCCTCTGAAGTCAGGATTAAGCGGACAGTACATGCCTTTCTTATTCTCATAGACCTGATAAACGCCCTTGTCGTCTAAACGGAAAACCATCTCATCCTCCCCAGGTATTTCGACTTCATCGTAGATGAAATCTTCGCCGATGTCTTCGCCTGGTTTTCTGTACTTATTTTCCCTGGGGTTTTCACTTCCCGCCCAAAACGACTTTTCAGCGGCAGTAGGATCGATGCTGTCGGCAGGACCCTGAAGACCGACGGATTTGGCGGGATCTTCCACCCAGACGGGAGGTGGGGGAGGTGGGTAGATCTTCCAGCTGGGGTCATCGTTGGGATTGTCGCTGCCACCTTGCAAGGAGACCCGCAAGTATTTGTGTCGAAGATCGAGGACTTTCTGAACATTGGTGTAGATGACAGACAGCTCTGCGGACAAGGTTGGGTCACCTACAAGAGCTGGTAAGCACAGCTATAACAATGGATTTATACATGGGAACTTGCTGCCTGCATATCCACCGCGAGGATCAACCGGTACGGCGGCATTTCCGGATGATGCATTGAACTGCGGAAGTGCGCCGCCGCCAGAGGCGGATTCCAGAATGCCATGGGGGTCAAATCGACCCATTCCGGGCCCTTGGACTTGGCTATCTTCACGAGGCTTGTCGAAAGATGCCAGCCCGATCGCCGTGATTCCTGGTGTCTGGCTTCTGGATCCTACGGGAGCACCGAATGAAAACTGCTGCAACGATGGGCTCTGGTGAGGATTATGGTGGTGGTGTGAAGAAGTGAAGGACTTGACGCTTCCGGTTTTACTGCGACCTCCTGTGGGGCCACCCCAGGTAGAAGAACGCAGGACGGGAGAGTTCCATCCGCTCTGACCTACCCCTTGGCTATGCTGCTGTTGCTGCTGCTGTTGCTGGAAGAATAGCTTTGCGTCGGTTTGCCGCAGCGTCTTCTCCTGTTTGTAGTCGTAGAATGCAGACTTCCTCTCGCCATCGACGCCGCCGCCCATGTCGCCCGCATGACCTGTCTCGGGAGAGGACGACAGCTGACTATCGTCGTTGAGGTTATAGAAGTCACTTTCGTCGGGTCCTGCACTGGAAGGTGCCCGACTGTGGTCGAGGTGGGACCCTGCAGCGTCGATGTCCATTGCAAACGACGGGTATAACGAGGAAGGTCCGAATCGGACTCGAAGAAGCTTGTTGGATGTGAGATAGCACGATGGGGCTGGTTTCTTCAACTAATTGTTTGAGACAGCAAAAGTTGGACGGATGAAGAGGTGAATGATGTGGTTCGAGGACTCGGTATGCTTTCTATTGAAGTGCCCTCTGACGTAGCACAAAGTCACATGGTGAGGGGTTCGGCGACCCCCGCCGCTCACATTAATCGGGGCGAGCCCGTCGGCAAGGGAGGTCTAGAGCTAACTACGGCCGAGTATCTGAGACGAATTAGATGGCGATGCCACGGATTCGGTGCGTTTTGGGTCTTTGCGATTGCACTCGTTGTGGTGAGACGGTCCACTGCTCCAGATCCCCAAGTGGCCCCTTCTATGGACGGATACGGTATCAACGCGAGGATTGTTGTGAAGCTCTTTGAAGGTTTCATGGAGCTCGACACAATCTCGCCATTCAATGGTGCGGGGCCCCGCAAGCTAGGCCTGCGGCTCAATTCCGGAATGACGCTTCGAGGGCCTGCGACCGTCTCGACTCTCGACGTAAACACTCTTGGTCACAGGTATCTGGCCCTTCGGTCCAGAGGCCGAGACCGAGGACAGACACCGGCCCCCGAGTACACCGCCACGTAACTAATTTGATTCCTAGATTGACAACATCAACCCTGCTAAGAAGCTGCCATTGACGGTTCATTGTGGCGCCCAGAACTCTCAGAGACTTTCTACGGTATCTTTCAACATTCTCGTCGGCCTGTTGAGGGAGATTAGAAGCAGAGCGTTATTCGGACGGAATTGCATCCTACGATATCGCCATCTTTGCATAGGAGACGCCAAGTGGATCATGCCGGTCACGATTCACGAATCACCAGGACTCGGATCGTACATTAAATCTAATTTTAACTACCGTGCCTCTCGAATCTTTCCTCCGACCCCTCTCGAGTTATCCAAAATCGCCAAATACTCGGGCGTGACCACTCCGCAAATGGTGATCCAACTTTCAATGGCCCTCTTGGGGTCCTGGCTGGGTTGAGTGGTTGAGCCTAAAGCCAACGTGACGTCCCTGCGTCATACAATTGCACCACGAAAATCTCCAGCTAACCCTCACTCGCCATGGCCGAAACATCGTCTTCCGCGGGCACCAGCGAAACAACACAACCACAGGAACAGGGCGAAGAGCTGATATCGCAATGCGTTTCCCTTCTCTCCAAAAATGACGATACCTCGCGTTTCGTTGGACTGGCTATGGTGCTGTCGATCAGCAACCATGTCGTCGACCCCACCAGCGTGTTCCAACGCTGCGCTGCGGCCCTGAAGCCGACGTTTCTCGATCGGCTGTTGAAAGCTGGTAAGGGCATAATATTGCACGGTGGACGGAGAAGTTGATGCTGATGGGGGAACTCCAGGCACCACGAAACAGAAGTCTCCCGAGGAGGCGACACAGATGGTGGAGCTCGCGGTCAATATCATCAACGCCTTCGCCACGTCTCTACCAGATGCTGGGAACAATCCGTTCCTGGTGGACCGGACACCAGCGCTGATAGCGGTTATTCCTGAAAGGTGTGTGCCTTCCCGGGAATGCGACGACGGCGATGGCGATGGCAACTAATGTGTTCCAGCTCGGCGATGACGGTAGCTACAATCCTACAGATCCTCATCGTGTTTGCGTCAGGGTCACTAGGTGCACGGAAGATTGTTGAAACTGAAGACTTTGGGCCTATTGTAGATGCGCTGGCAGCAAACGACAATGCGAATCTGGTTTTGCAGCATGCTTTCACGAGTGATCTGGGCGAGGCGGAGCTCGTCAGGCCCTGCCTGAAACGCTTGCTGTCATCGTTGGGTAACAAAGTAGGCGTCTGTGAGCGTGAGACCAGACTCGCGATCCTTTCGCTCCTCGGTGAGCTGTTGACGAGGGTACCCTCTCAGGTATGTAGTCGATTCTTTCCACCGGATAGTCTGATAGTCAATCCCACTGACATCCCCAGTTCATTCCCGCAGACCCAGAATGGGTCGAGCCCTTCTACGCCGCCTTCAGGGCGATCTTCAGCTCCGGGCCATCCTCGGAGGAGCGCCGTCACTGCATCATAATCATCGCCAGTTTCCTACACTCCTACGCACCCTCGCAGTTCTTCCAACGCTTCTCCACCCCCACCACCGACGGCCCCTCCTCCAACACGCCGCCATACCTCTACCTCCTCCTACAAATAATCACCATCGACATCCGGGCCTCCTTCCCCTCGCTCCTCGCGCATCTTGCACTACCCTCGTACGCCTCGACCTCGCAGCGGCTCGCCTGCAATTTCGACATCCTCTCTGTCTTCCTGAACTTCCTCGCTACAGCTAGCGACTTCTCGCAAATCGGCATCTCCCCGGACCACCTCCTCAAGCTGCGCACCGACATCTCCGAGACCTTCGGACTAACCCTCGAATTCCTGCGCGACCGCTGGGACGCCGTGTACACGGGCGCAGCGTACTTCGAGCCCGGCTTCGAGCCCGCCGACCAGCCAAAGCAGCTGACATGGGACAGCACGCTGCTTGGCGGTCCCGAGCGCGACGCGCTGATCATTGGCGCGGTACGCGCTCTCGCGTTCTGGCTGCGCGAGGACGAGAGCCTGCGTGAGGAGGCCGGCGGGATGGTGGATGTGTTCCTGGGCCTGTGGACGCGGGGCCAGGAAGCGGGCGTGGACTACCGCCCCTGGGTCGTCACGGCGCTCCACGGCGTCATGGAGGAGAAACATGGCCGCGAGGTGTTTGTGCAGCTCCGGGCGTGGAGAACGGTCTGGGAGGACTTGAGGGCGAACTGCGATGATGACTTGGAGGGCCAGCTGGCCCTCGAGGAGGCGAGGCTTCTGGAGACGTTTGTGCAGGCGGAGGAGTTTGCTGACGAGGTCTGGGCAAGGGAGTTGGTCGCGTTTGTGGAGGAGACTACGGCTTCTTGGGGAAGAGATAAGTTGGAGCTGGCGGTGGTGCTGTTTAGTTTGGCGAGCGAGTGTGTACTCGCCACGCTGGGCCCGTCGGGCCGGTTCCTGCAGAAGGAGGTGGAACAGCTGCGGACGGTGTATTCGCGCCTTGTGGCGCTGGTACCGCCCGAATATGGTGATGAGGTGAAGGAACTGGTCGAGACACTGGAGAATCTCATGACCATTCTCGCGGTCTATAGATAGCCAATGTCACTTCATTCTGGACTTGCGTGAGATGAGAACAAATAAGTGCCTCTTTTACTTCGTCTATTATGAATTCCTCCATCCAGTATGTATGTAGAAATCACCACTTGGGATACTCAAACACCTTGACAAACTCGTCAATGACAGCAGGAGTGCCCGAACAATCACTCATCTCGCTCTTGACCTTTGCCTCCGGAAGCCTGCATTGATCGATCGGTCAGCAACTCTGCCGGCCCCCACCCCCACCCAACGAGGTTATGTAATACGTACCATTGCTGAATGTTTTGGATCCGTTTGACGTTCTATATACATGCATATATCAGTTTCAACCCTGAGGATGGGGGAGATCGGATTTGCGGGGTACGTACAGAAGGGTGAGTGCTCAGAAACTGAGGCATGGAAAATTCCTCGGCAGCTTCCTGTAGGAGGAGAGCGTGGTTAATAGATTTCCATCCGCATACTCATGACGAGGCTTACCATGCGCTCCCATAGCGTCACCGCTTTCTCGGGTCGATACTGTTGATCGATGGCATTTCATTTCAGTGGAACTGTTCACAGGTTCACAGAGGGAGGGGGGGCAACATACGCAAGCCTGCGCCATCATCATGAGGCCGATATAATCCGCCTACGCTCACGGTTTCGGTTTCAGTCAACCCATCCCCCGATCCCCCCATTCTTCACTCACTCGGAAGTCACGAAACCTACCTCCGCCTCTTGCTTCCTAGACCCCGGCCGTAGGTACACCAGATCGATCAGGATCCTGCCCATCCGGCCGACCATGTCCGGGTCTCCAATTGCTATGCCCGCCACCAGCACCGCAGCCAGCGCAATAAACGATTTGCTCAGGCGCTCGGCGGCGTGGTGCGCTACTGTGTGGGCTATCTCGTGGGACTGAGCTGGTTAGATGCTGAAAAATATACGAAGAGAGAGTATGTATGTACCATCACGGCTGCTAGACCGTCGTCGTCGCCGCATATAGGGAGGATTCCGCTGGTGGGTGTCTAAGTACATAAAACATCCACGACCTCACGGCAAGACCATACCTGAAAACGAAGACCTTTCCTCTATCCAATCCAGTCCGAGTCAGAGAGCGTGCGAAAAAATACTTCCAGCCAGACTGCAGGGCTTACCCAGGAATTACAAAAGCATTTTTCATGGAGTCGTCCTTGATCACGAAGACCTCCCATTCGAGATCCTGCAGGCCCGACGCCGGTATCAAGCTTTGACGGTCCAGCGTCAGCATCAGCGCAACCCCCCAACCAACAACTCCAACCACACCCCGAGAAAAACCTACCGATCCAGAATCTTCCTCACCCTCCTCGTGAGATGATGATTCGTTGGCAATATTCGTCCCTCAAACTGCGCAATAGTCTCCTCATACCTATCCCGCGCGGGCCCCGTGTGGTTAACCCCAATCCCACCAGCACCCCTCCACCCCTCCGCCCACGGGCACTCACATCTGCACAGCCATCTTCGCCTCATTCTCGACACTGACGATATTGAACCGTCTCCTTCCAGACACGGGGACAACCTCGGTATTGTAAGCGTAGAAGGTGACGCCGCCGACTGCTGTGCCGCCAGCTATCTTCCTGCAGAGTACTCCACGTTATCATCCCCAATCCCCAATCATCGAGCAGAGAGTAGAGAGCTGAGAGTACTAACCTAAACCGCGGACTCTCCCACATCTCGCCAAGGGTTGGGCGGCGGTTGAAGCGCTGGTAGTTATTACTGCCGCCGCGGGGCGGGCCAAAGCGGACGTAGGCGCTCCGGCTTTGGAATGGCGTCGAAGGAGCCGGAGAGATCCGGCATCGCAGCGGGGAGAGCTTGAGGGTGCGCGAGAACATAGTGATACGGTACCTAGCTCGGGCTATGGGGCCAAGGTGGTTAGCTGAAGCTGAAGCTGTGCGTGTGCGTGGTGATTATAGGTTTCACCTCAGATGGTAGGTACGGTAGGTATGGTAATGGTATGGTGTTCACTAGTAGAGAGCGCGGCGTTGCGCGCATGGGCCGGCCGGTGGAACACTAATCCGACGGCGACGGACGTCACACCTTAGTTACCGACGGTACGGTATCCGGCAGAGAGATTCACGACTATGCCACCCAAGGCTAAGATCGCATACGGAAGCGAAGATTTATGTACCTCGCGAGACGCCCGATCTACATAGCACTCGCAAATCGGCGTGCGAGAGAGATGGCGAGATCTCGCTATGTAGTTGCATACTGCCGGTGACGTCCCGGAACCTGAGGGTAATTGGGAATCGGGATTGGATGACTTCACGGGTACGTCAAATTAGAGTGTAGCCGTCCCGGGTCCGCCACTGGCCAGTCGGGAGCCTTCCACTGGCAACTCACCGGGCCGGCGTCTACTGTCGAAGCTAAGCACGTAGCACGTGAGGTTAAGCGGAAGGGAGCTCAAGCAGTGCACACATCACTTCCGATTACCGTATCTTCCACTCGGAATGCACACTTACATACAAGGACACTCGCGGTAACGGTACCTACCTGGCCCAATTCAACGGGCCCACGGGTTTGGACTCATTACCGTAGATGAGTATCTCCACCACCCATCCATCCATCCACCCGTGGTAATATAATTTCTGACATGAGAGGCAGCCGCCTCACCTAAAAGAGCCTCTTAGATGAAGATACCCAACGAAACGCAAGGATATGGGCAAGTCCCGGCCCGACAACTCACGAGCACAGGAATGGAATCGGCCGTGCCGTAGACCCGGGCTCGGGCGGAACAAGGTTGAGTAAGTTGCATTGCAGTACCTACTGCACCGTACCTTGCATCGAGCTCAGAGGAATTGATAGTACTTCTGCTACCGTACATACCGAGGATTAAGGTGGTATGATAATATGCCCGGTGGAGATGGTCGGGACTCGGTTGCCAGGTGTATGTACGGGAAACCAACTCGGCCTATCATATGCAACATGCACAACATACACTCACATTCACATACCCGTTTTCAAGAGACCAGTCCGAGCAAGTCATGTACCGTATAACGTTTACCTCCTCCACCTCCACCTCCACCGCCGCCCATCATTTTCCCTACATAGAAGAAGAAGTACCGGTACCTACTACCTACTCGTACAGTGAGCTCGTTCAGTGAGCCCAAGTTTCCAACTAAGTTCCAACCAAGAAAGTCCCCCAAAAAATAATAATTGTACAACGGCCACTGCAGCTGCTACCGACTCCGAAGCCGAGTAAGAATAAGAAGAAGAATGTGAAGCAGAAAAAAAAAGAAAAAAGAAAAGGGTATGGCACACCCATAGACAGACAGGCATTAACAACATCTGTATGCAGGTGATCACAAAGCAGCTGACCGACCAATAAAACTCGACAAATTTCCCTAAAACAACACCCTAAAACCAAAAACTAATGAGAAAGAAAGAAAGAAAAGATCAAAAAGCTTGTAACCGAAAGGAAAAGAAAAAAAATGGCCCCCACAACGACTCCTTCCGTTTCGAATAGACAAATAAACACAGTACATAGACAAAGTAGACAGTAGAGAAAGAGGGCAAAGTAGAAAAAGTGGATGATGGTCAAGACATGACCTTGTCTGCTGATGATGATCAATCAGTCCTCTTCTGCGAGCGACTCTTCAACGTCTCTCCATTCTCCTGCCAGCAGTGACAGCCGCTTGACCCCCGATATCCTCTCTGCGTACAACGATTCGCACGCGGTTCTATTCGAATAATTAGCGAGTGCCTTAGTGCGCAAAACCTGGCCTGGTTACTAACCTGAAAGTGATTCCCCTCTGCGAAGAAATAACACCAATTGCCTGAAGGACTGCCTTGCGCGCATCCCTAGTGAACACCGCTGGGTGTATGATCCACTCAAGCGCAGACTGCAATTCAGCATCCAGTGCAGCGGATGTAGTAGCGTCGATCGCAGCCGCAGCTGTGAAGTTACTCTCCAAGGGTGGTGTAGGAGCTGACAGTTGCGAGAGCTGTGCAGCTTGGATTTCGCTGCTATCTGCGCCTCCCGGTGATGGCGGTGGAGGTAGCGGCGGGAGGCCGCCTTTGCCCAACCCTCGAAGGATGGTTCGGGTTTCCTTCAGCAGAGTATGGGCACGTTCGTGCTGATTCCGTGAGACCAGAACCAACGCCCTGCTCAGCATGTCCGACGTCAACAACTCCATGCGGCGTTGCACGATCATCGGGTGCGGCGGGATGGGGGGAGATCCCGGACGACCATTCTTCTTGGAGCTCGAGGGTGGAAGCATGGTGATGGTAAGTAGATGAGGCCTTGATTGGGCCAGAGTACCATCGCGTTGAATATCCCCGTATGTCAAGTCGGCCTGGATGAGAGGAACTTCTTCGATGCTCATAGTTCGTGTATCATCCTGCTCGGCGCCACCCAACGCTTCCAAACCTGAAACAATCGATTCCCACGCATCCTGCGGAGCCTGTTCGGCTTGGGAGTTGTCGGAAGAGATCACAAGTTGCACCAGGACATCTGCACTCTAGTCAGTATGATAGACAAAACGGTGGTCGAGTTCATTGCGCTTACCCTTCTTGTCCCCGAATCGAAGATCGCCTAACGAGACTTCGGCGTCCCGGCCTGAAGCCCGCTTCGAGACATACAGTGCACCACTGATCTTGACGAACCTCGCTGGAGATCCCTCTGGAAGCTTGAGCTTGAGCTTCGCGTTCTGGTGCGACAGACTTTGCAAACTTCCTATGCAACCGGCAACACACTCGCGCAACATCATCCAATCCTTCACATAAGTGAACAACCCCTTTGTTCTGTTCGACAGCTCAATCATAGTATCCGGCTTGTGCGTTGATCCCAGACCGAAAGAATGGATTGTGATTCTGCTAGAGGTCAGCATTTCTCGTTTTCCCTGGAATCGCTCGGAAGTCTCGACATACTTCGCTGCTTCGGCACGAGACGCTACAAAGTCCACCGCCTCATTTTCCAATGTTTGGGAATCACTTATCAGCAGGATCGAAGCAATAGGGTTGCTGGACTTCCTCTGCATCAACAGATCCATCGCAACATTAGCCCCTTCCACCACATCTGCACGCAAGCTCTTTTGACCAACGGGCCGGATCGAGCTGATGACTTTGGGCCAACCACTCCAGCTCTTTGACGTGAGACCAGTCAAGGGAACACCACCACCGCTGGATCCAAAAGTGACCAACCCGAGCCGGTCCTTGTCGCCCAAACTGTGAATGACAAACTTGAGACAGTCTCGAAGCAAGTTGATTTTAAGGCCTTGCATCGAGGATGAAACCGGGATGACGACGAGTATATCGAGCGGAATATGCATGGACCGAGGCACTCTCCCTCCCCTGGAAGACGAGCTATACTCAGTAGCCGCAGTAAGTAACGACAGACCGACCACCGTGTGTGCCAGAGTAGTTGGAATTCACGGAGGACACTCGCCTTGTCGTCTTCATCGTTCGGTAATCGTCGTCCTCCACGTCCGAGTGGATGGTCTGTTTATCCTCGTATGTGGGGCTTCGCAACGGATGGTCCGAATTGAGATCGAGCAGTGCACGCTGCCATTGCTCCAGCTGAGTTTGGTTTAGGAAGGAAAGATGGAACTGCGGCAGCTCCACCACGGACAAATTCAGTGTCAGGATGTGATCATCTGCAGACAGCGTCAGTCATCGGGAATCAGAAGCGAAGAGCGAGGAAGAAGGCTATACCGGTTCCACCAGAGTCCACGACTTTCTTGAGATGCTTCTTGATCAGGATCGAGCCCTTGAGCGTGCATTTGACGGATTTCTTCTTCGCTGGTCCATTTGCCCACTGGGGAGATGCTGCAACCTTCTTCTCCTTCACGCAGATGAGCATTTCTGAGAAAAGGTAACATTCAAGTTCCTGCCACGCTTGACAGTCCTTGCCGACTCTGATCGTGCCATGGAGCCGAAGTTTGCCAAATCTTAAGAATCGTTAGAGAAAACTCCAAAGGAACGAATAGTTGGGTAAACTACCGATTGAAGTCCAACCCGTGCCAATTCTCGACCCTCTGACGAAGTTCCTCGGTAATTGTCGCGAGGTGGTCTTGTTCTTCACGCTCCAGCTGTGCCTCGCGCTCCCGTGCGCGTGTGGATGTTTCGGGTCGATCGAACGAAAACTGATTTCGTCCGGTAGGACTGGGCGGGGCATATTGCGAGTCGTACGCCGATGGAACCGCGGGAACGTCATCTGCATAGTTCTGCCATTTGTTTTGGGTAACCTCCAACGTAACCAAGCAGGTCAAGCTTTGTTGGGTCTTTGAACGGTTGAGAGTGGGGAACTCGCTCTTCACGGTCAATGTCGGTGGCGGGATCGGATTCGATACCGAGTTGCGCGGACTTGGCTCATTCTCCATGCTGTGGAAGTCATAATCTTGCCGCCGGATTGCCGGGGGAGCAATGGACGGCGGTTGCTCCACATAATCTCCGCCAGACACGTTGCTGTTATTGCGCCAATGTCCATTCTCGTGTCGTAAGGCAGAATCCCCCATCTCGCTGCGACTGCCTGTCCGGTTGTCACGGGTCAGACTCGAAGTTCGGCTTCCTTGTCTACTTCGTGCGTTGACTCGATTTCCATATGGATCATATTGGACGGTAGAACCGGTGTCTTTGTCCCCTCCCCGGCTTTGATCAGGTCTTTCTCGTTCCGACCTGTCTCGCTCTCGCTCTCGCTCCCGGTCGCGGTCTCGGTCTCGGTCTCGGTCGGATCGATCGTGGTCTAATCTATCTCGGTCTCGATCTCGTTCCCGCGGGGTCTCTCGGCCGTCAGCTACAGAAACCGATCGCACGATACTACTGAGTTTCTCTGGTACTGTTAGCGTGAACCTGTTGCATGCACGATCACCCGAGGTATCGGCAGGCAAGTGGCATCGCTGTCGCTGTCGCTGTCGCCATGTACGTACCGAGATCCAAAACGTTTCCTCCACGACTGGAATCCAGGCCCAACGGAGAATTACATTCCGGACAGTATTGCGCATCCACCTCCTTGATGTACTCGTAGAAGCATGCCTCGTGCGAAACGTGCCCGCAGGAAAACTGCAATACTCGCTCCCCGCGAAGCGTATGTTCGAGCGGTTCTTCGCAGACGGCGCACTGGCTCCCAACAAACGTCCTGTCCCTTCGGTTCCGAGAGCGATCCATGTCGAGTATCCCAGCCATACCGTTGGAGCGGTACGACTGTGCGTCTGACAAGAGGGACGGCGCGCGATCTCTGGTGCCGTAGGAGGGAACGAGCGACGGCGTAGAGTATTGGTTTCGCAGTTGGGAGTCGCTCGCGAGATGTCGAAGGCCAAGATTCCTTTCGCGAGTTGGAGGATCTCCTCCGCTGAAAGAGAGGGTTGTGGATCCGGAAACGCAAGATTCTACCGGAGAGCGGCGCTTGCCGCTACGTCGTCCGCTGAGTAAACCGATGCGTTGTGTCCACGGCGAAGGCGATGAATCGTCCTTGGTGTTGGAGTTTTTTGAGGAGCGAAAGCTCGTCATCTGCACGCAGCATATGAGCGGAGTAGCTCTCTGAGGGGGGCGGGTGAGTGTGGGAGGGCCGACTGTTTCGCCCGAAAGGAGGAGTAGAAGCGGCGGTTAATTATGCAGTGAACTGTGGCCAACCTGCGTCGAGCTGATGGGATGTTCCCGGGGTTTGTTGGGGGTGTGCCTGGGTGTGCCTGGGTGGTAGGTATCGCTGGGTTGCACTGTTCTACTCCTTACGCATAGCACCCGTTATTCGGCAGAGAGAGAGAGGAAGAAAGAATAAGCTGGGCTTCGTCGGAGCGGGCGGAGTATTTTGCTGCAAGTCGGAAACACGGTAATATGGACGATATATGATGCGTATGTAGGCAGGTATCTGTGCGTGAACGGCAAGTAATAGTGCTCACGTCGTTGAATCCACACCAGGAATTACACTCGAGGGATGGTACTTGTTCTTCTTAGTTATGGATCGTATGGGCAGTGTAGATGGGTTGGTACTGTGGCTTCCGAAGTCTACTCCCCTTGGTCCTCTCGTTACAGAGTTTCAGCGACCCCGTGGGCGCGCGCGCCAACAAGCAAGGATGGATGGGTGGGTGGATTGACGGGCGGACGGATGCGGTTGAAGTTGGATATGGCGGCGGGAGGGAACAATTCTGAGGATACGTGACGGGGTGGGGGAGGGTGGGGGGGTTTGTTCGTTGCTTAGTCCACTTTCTATCCTGACTGTGGTCGGGGGCGGACGGACGGGAACGAAGTAAAGTAGATTGGATGTGTAGTAGGTCGGCCGCTGTGGGTATGGTACGGTACGGTATGGTATGGTATGGTTGGTATGGCACGGTATGGTATGTATGGTAAGGTACGGAGTGGATGTGCAGTGACTTATGAGGGAGGTGTCTGGTGTCTGGCGGTTTGATATTGCAGCAGGTACGGAAAAGGCTGGCGAGGCGAGTGTGATGACAGGTCCGTCGGTTGGTTGTTGTTGTTATTATTTCGGGGGTGGGTATAAAATGGCAGATATGTTGGCTGATAAGTGCCGGTATGTATATGGTGCGGATAGAGTGAGATGCTGTGGAGGGAGATGCGGTGGTGGAGGATGCGAAGCCGGTATAGGAGTGCGATGGCGCACCTATCAAGGAGGAGGAGACGAAGACGGAGTGTTGAGAGGAGATGAGATGAGCGAGAAGAGGCGATGGTGGTGGTGCTAGTTAGCGTTGAGTTGACTCTCGGGAAGAAAAAAAGCCTACCTACTCTATCTGCTAATTAGAAGGGATTCAGGGCCCGGACTTTCGAGAGATCTCAGACAAGCTACTAGTAGAGTTGACAAACTCCGAAACAGCTACGGATACGTTGGATGGACACGATGCGGTTCTGGATTGTGGCATCTCGGCCGGAGCGCTTCTTCAGACCGATTCCTCTGTTGTCGGCGACTACATACGATCGCCACTTCGCTGCAGAACGGCCATCACTAGAGCTACATGATCGCCCATATTCGCACCAACGGGGAGTAGATTCCGTCCTCGATGTTGAGCAGGTTGCCTTCCAACGCGGGGTTTCACGGTCGACAACATCGTCATCTATGAGCATCAACAGATGCACGCACGGGAGCAAATGCTGCACCTCGGAGGATCCAACATCACACGCGGAACGGCACGCCTGGCTGTGGGTTGTGTAGAGGACGGTAGATACAGGACGTGGTCACTGCCCCACCTGGGGATTACCGCTTTCGTTAGGACCGGAATTCTCGTGAAGCTCGTTTCGCATCCCCTCAGCTTGGGCCAAACGCATCGTTCCTGAATACCGTAGATACGTCATTGAAAGGGATGCACATTGTGAGATCCACAGCACCCCTCACAGCGCCAACCACGAGCGGACGACCGGCTGGAGGACGGGCAAGTCGAATGTGCCCACGATGTCTTCAGAGCTCGAGCTCGCCCAAAGTTGAAGCCAGGGATCCTTCTCACTGGAACTCGGTAAGAGTCCACTGTCATCACTGTTGCTGCGTGCAAAACACACTAGAGTCTCCGAGCTCTCCTTTTCTGATTGACCGAGCACTCTACTCCGCTTGGGTTTCCAGAGGATCAACAAGCCCCACACCACCCCCTCCCTACCTAGCAAGGATCCGAAACGAAACGAAGGCAACGTGGGCCCCCAGCGTGGCCGGGTGTCAATTGCAGTCCCAGCTAGCTAGACCCCAAAAGACTCCTTTTTCCGGCGCAGGGCTCTCTCGCTCAGCGCTCGTTGGCGGTCTCTCCATCTCGGTACAAACTTGCTTAGCTTGAAAGCTAGGCAGGTGTCGATTGCCCGGTTTCTACACTCCTACATACCCACATACCTTCATACTTACAGACATGCATCTCCTCGTTCTCTCGCCCGACCACCTACCTTGGTCCATATCTACATGTGCAGAATTCTCTTCACGATGCCTACAGGTGCACAAGGTATTTACATAAGTCACTCTACACACACGTCCAGCAGAGCCGACTCCGAGACTCGGTCTCGTCACAGATAACCAACCGCATGTCTCGCACTCGCTAAAACGTGCATAAGTATGCAGAAAAAGAAGAAAAAGGAGGAGATGGCTGGCATCTGTCAATCAATCACGCATCAAGCAACGCGGCAACGATTTCCTAATGCATCGTGCTATTATGTATGTAGGCGCCATTTTTCCTTAAAATAGGCGATGGCTGTCCTCGAAAAGGGTCGGCCCCTTGCGTGGCAGTGAGCTCTAACCCGTAAACGTACGATGAGAAATGAGATTGGACATCCCCGCCCCGGTAGTGAGCTTCATACAGAGTCACTCAGGTTTCTTCATGGTTCATCACTCTGCTCGGAGTCGGTCTGCTCGGGAGTCGGTCTGATGCCTTTCGGCTTGAGACACATACTTGACCATGGCTTTCCGCGTTGCTGGTTGCTTTTCGTCCGTGGATTGCCTTTGCATGCCGGACACCATCCGACCTTGATGGTGATCTTGATTTCCCTCCGGCGGGGGGCGGCCGTCGGTGATGTGTTTCCTAGCCTAGATAGCGTGCTTCTAGCCGGGACTGGGAGCATCGTGGATCACCCTCCGGATTGCCGCTTGCGCGTCCGTATAGACGGCCACTATGCCGAGAATATGCCCCGAGGCCTTCTTATCAGACTTCCCGGCAGTCTGTGGAGAGTGATAAGTTATGAGTCACGGAGCAACGCCTGAGCCCCCGCCGCCTCACCCCGCCTATGTATCACTACCTCATGTTCCAAGCCAAAATCCTGAGCTTCAAAGTCCGTACCGCAGTGTCTTGCCATTCGAGCTTAAACAGGACCGTTCCAAAAGTTACCTACCCTGAAGGCAGACCGCAAGCGGGCTCGATCAACACGTGGCGTTTTAGACGTACCACCAGAAGCGCTGCTGCCGCTGGGGGATTTGTGGCTCAGAACCGACAATAGCAGCAAGAAGTTAGAAGTTAAAACGGTTACGGATAGCCACTGAGTCAGTGAGTCTGCACAGTGCACAGCGCATGATTCTAGAAATAGACATTGCACGTGAGCTTTGAAGCAGCAGGTCTGAGCCTGAGGGCGACTCGCGAGACGTCGAGACGACAGAAATAGTGGTATTAGGCCTGCCAGTAGGTCAGTATGAGAGCTGAGCTGAGTGATCGTCGTTGACCTGTACCAGCACATATCACAGCACAGTGTAGAGTATCGAGAATTCGCCAAACCCAACCAATCCTTCAGCCTTCAAGCTTCAACCTTCCACCACGTGTACACTTCCAGCTTCCAGCCTTCAGCCCTCAGGTCCCACCGTCCCATCAATCTTTGATCTACACTTTTGTAGGTTGCAAGTTGCACTTCTTTGCGCCGTCATCATAGTAAGTGCACGTCTCATGAGTCGTCAGCAAACGCCCCTAGGTACCGTAGCATGTATGTAAGCGCTTATGCTACGCCCATTAAACTGCGACTCTGCGACTCTGCGAGCGCTCGGATCACCGTCCACCAGCCAGGTGGCAGGAAGTTTCCCATTTCCGAGGGGAGGGGGGAGGCTGGGGGCGGAAAGGTTCGGATATGTAGGCATGGTATGTAGATACACGCGTATGATACATACAGAGGACAGGTCTGCTGCGCAAGGCTACGGGATCCGGCGGCCTTGGGTGAAGGCCTGTCACCTGTCGATAGCCACTGAGGTACGGAGATCTGTCAATTCGGACATGCAGAGTACTACTCACCTAGAGTACCTACCTACTAGGAGAGGCCACTGATCCTCCCTCCCTTCGGGCCCTCCCTCTCTCCCACCAGATATATAACCACCGGACAATGTCATAAGCGAGCACACAACTTACATATACACGGCGGCAATACTCCACATATACACATAGAGCACTCTATGCTTGAGGAAAAATGTGGGGATAGTTATTAACTAACTCTCCGGCACTCTCATTCCGTGAATCCGGAGAAAAGCTGGGGGGTTTTAGCGTGCCGGTTACATGACGCAAAGCGGAACCGGCCCTTGGCCTGATTCGGAGCTATTAGATGCTAACTTAATAGCATGTAGTAGGGACCTGTTAGTGGCCGGAGTTTCCTCCGGCCAATATCTCCGTTACGCAATTACCGATTGTGAGGATCTCTAGAGTGACAGAGTCCAGAGTCCAGAGTCCAAAGTCTAGGGGACGGAGGTGTATCTACCCGACTTGTGCATTTTGTTCTTGTATGCAGAGGAGAGTAACGACTACTTGCAGTCTACATATTCCTTCAGGAGAGATTCGTGGGCACTCACTGGCACCAAGAGGGGGCCGCCATGACAGATGTTCGACAGGTACTATACTGAACGCCGATCAACACTCTGAGCCGCTTCTTATCCAGCCTCAAGCGCAATAAACTCGGCACCGATAACGTACGGTACCAAGGTAGGTAGTGGATCGGCGAATCACCAGCAAGGGAGATCTGAGACAAACCCTCTTTCCTCCGGGTGCAACGGTCCTGACCCTGGCGGCTTGCGGGAGTACCTATCATAGTACCCAACATATGTCAGTATGAAGGTAGGCCGTGATTGAAGCTCCGCTGTTCCTAGAGTGCCTATAGAGTACATGGTACCGGTAGAGACACCGCCCACGGGGGGAAGTCACTGCATATCTGTTAGATACAAGGCGTGTTCTAGATTACATGTGTAGGAGTACGAGCTGCCCCTAGGTATGTCCCTGTGACTGGTGGATGCACGCGTCCCAGCACTGATTCTGACTCGGCTGTGTCAATCCCGAATGGCAATTTCCAATTGCAAGCCGGCCCGTTCCAATTGAGAAGTACATGGAGTACATGTCCACAAGAGATCATATTGCCAGGGCAATTTCGTTCTCGGGTTCGATCTCTGTACTAGGTATGCTACTGCAGTAAAGTACCAGTCATGTACCTGCCATCCCATTGCACATGCGTGGGTGCTCGTTCGTGATCGGTCCAGTTACCCGCGCCATGCAGTCCATGCTGTGTGTGCACGTCAGTTATCAACTTTTCTTCGCGAGCCGCAGTTCCGCAAATTCTGTAGAGTGGGTATGAGGTATGTTCTTAGGTATGTACCCTATAGTACACCTATAACTAGCTGAACAGATGCAAGATAATCTGACCGGTCAGGACGGTCAAAGATTGTCGTAAAAGAAAAAAGGACTCCCAGATGGTTCGTGGCACTTGCTCGAAAAAATCGTGAGGAATGTACAACGAGGTAGGTACCTAGATGTGCGAGTGCGTGTTTTCTCCGCGCCTGCCAGAATTGCGTCGAGTTGTCCTTCTGCAGCGAGAACAAATGTTCAGCTTCGGCCCGCACGCGGGGCCAGGGCCCTGTCGCAGACTTGTCGTGCTGCTGGACACCTTGTGTGAGCCGAATGGCTGAAATCGGGTCGGGGTCTTGGCAATAGGGGCTACCCCTGCCCGTGCACACTTCTGTCCAATCGTCACAAGAACCACCAGCTGCCATTCGGCTCAACCGTTATTTCCATCCATCGTCAGCGACTGCTACATACGAGCCTCACTCCCCTCCTCTCTCTCCCCCGCGATCTCACCACTCTCCACCTGGCCTCGAAATAAACCCACGGCAAAAAAAAACAAAAACACAAAATCGCATAATGGCAGTTTAGAGTGCGTCTTTAGCTTTCATACCTCTCTCTCGTCCCCCTCCACGTGTTGCACTGCAAGACGGGATCAACACGGCATACGCAGCATACTTACTGCTATACCGAGTTCGCACATCCAAGCTGACTCCAATCAGATTGCTCGTCCCATGGCTTCATCTTCCGATTTTCCAGATGGCCGCAAGTCGCCGGGAAGCCGCAAGGTTCCCAATCCCCTCGCTACCAACTTCTTCGCAAAATCCAAAAAGGGCGACCTCAGAAGCCCGACCGTCCACTCCCCTTCCTCGTACCTGAAAAGCAAACCACCGATCGAGATATCGGTCGTACATGCGAGAACCGACGAGGACAACAACAACAATAGCGTCAACAATAACAACACCAACAGCAGCAGCAGCCACAACACCCACAATAACGGCAGCGGTAGCGGCAGCAGCGCGACCATCGACCCAACGCTGGCAGCAGCTCTCGCAACCGCGACAACATCCAGGTACGACGACAGAACCGAGCCTATAGCGATCCCCGCCTCCGCACAGATGGGGTCCCACTACCGCCATCATAAGAAGCTCGCCCCTTCAACCTCATTTAATACGCACTACCGCAGCATATCGAGATCGATGAACGATTTGGGCAACATCTTCTCCCGCGGACGCTCGCCCCCGAATCGCGATGTCCCCCCACGCCCTTCCGTGGCCGCGAATGCCCAAGAATACAGACGGAAGCTACAAGAAGGCGGTCATTCGAAAGGGTTCGAAACGGGAGGCGTCCCTTCTATATCGGTCATGCAACCCGGCGAACACGCGAACCGAAATCGTGTCCTCCGAGAGGGATGGTTGAACGTTATCGACTCCCATACGAAGAAAGCCAGCATGAGAGATGCGTGGAAGCTCCACTATGCCTTGATAATCGATGGTCAGATGTTCCTATACAAGCCGCCTTCAAGCTACCAGATCAGGGCGTTCGAGATTGATGCAGGACCCCCAAGTCCACAGAGGCCGCAGAGTGCTCCGGCAACTGCTTCGGCGGCATTCGATGTATCCAGTCTTCGGCACAGAAGCACCGCGAGGCATCCCGAGCTGGTTCTGGAGGATGACGGTAGTGTCAAGTATGGCACCGTGGAGGCGCTCTGTCATGAGCTCATGTTCACGCAGGATTCTTCGTTCGTCCACTGGGCGGCGCGTTCGCTATCCGGATGGACCGGGCCCGAAACGGTGCTGTCGATGTTGTTGGAGCTGTCGGCGCTGAAGGACTCGTCGGCACGAATAGGCGAGATATTGCAGATACTAGCTACTGCTACGCCGGGCCTGCTGCTCGAGCCCGGTTGCTACAACTGCGCGAGGCTGCTGGCGGAGAAGGCCGTAGGACCTCACAACCGGGAGCTCGCTAAAACATCGAGAATGGCGATTGAGAAGGCCCGCACAACACTCCAAAAGGCCCTTGGTATAGCCGATGGTGAGTCTTGTCCGATCATCAGATTGCAATCGATTCTGATGTGACTATAGAACTTACTAACCCCCTTCCGGAGCCCCCTCGGGTTATCACCGCAAAGCTCACCGCTGAAGCCTTCATGCGAATCAACCCGGAGGTCCTTGCCGCTCAAATCCACCTGTTCCACTTGAGGTATGCCCGGGCATGGAATCCAGTGCACGATGTGTCACTCCTGCTCGTGTCGCCACATCTTCCTCCGCCTAGCCAGCGCAATCCATTGGTGTTTAGCACTGCAAACATTCATTTCCTCGGAGACCGAGTCCTTGACCATGTCCTCAGTGGGGAGCCTGCACACCATCTCGAGCTGAGAGTTGCAGTCTTATCCCAGTGGATCCAAGTGGCACAGCTCCTCAAGAGCAGGGGTGACATGGTTGGATATCTGGCGATCATGATGGCGGTATTATCGCCGCCGATACTTCGACTGCGTGAGACGTGGAGCGCTATATCTCCCACAGTGGTCGAGGAATTGAGAGAGACGGGAGGTAAAGCCATGCGAATCTTGGAGCGGAGAAGACTCGATGGAAAACCGGAGACCCCGGACGGCCGAGCATTCGTTCCGAAGGGTGTGGGGGTTGATTTTCCGTGTTCCGATGGGGTTCCTTTCTTTGGTGATCTCGTGCATTGCATGGACGATGCTTACTCCAGCCGTGACCGCAATATTGACTACCAGAAAATGGTCCAAGGGATGAACGCGATCGCGGAATCCCTTGCCAATTGGAAGAAAGACTGGATCGATACGAATCCTGAGCTGGCGACCAGGAAGGAGGTTGAAGTCAAGGAGATTGAACAAATCCAGCAGATGCTTCAGTATCTGAATGCGAACAACCAGACTCCACCATCTGCCAACTCTACGGTTTATTTTGACAAGTCATTGGCATGCGAACCGTCCTCCACTGGACTGTATCTGCAATCCCATTATCACCAGACGCTTCCGCTCAGCACGGGTGCTAATATACCACTGATACTCACTGATATACGTGCCAACTTCTCTCTTTTTGACAGATCGGACACACTGGCAATTTCCGGTACCATGCATAAGAAAACGCCGAGTTCAGGATTAGGGTCTCCGATCAGCACGTCCGGGGGATATCCTCTCGGTGCGCAGTCCAATCAGAACCTACGACCTCCGTTATCTCCTGGACCCCAGCAGGTTATCAGACGAACTCGGTCATTTCCGCCGTCCCGGCCCACAGTACAGACGACCGGATACGACGACTTAGACTTTACGACCCACGAACGTACGGCGGTGCTACATGGCGGAGACAATGCTATGCTTCGCGCCATCCGCGATGTAGCGGGAGTCGGACAACAGCTGTTTCACTCTAAGGACGGAGAACTTGTCCTCAAGTCTATAACCGACGAATCGCAATCGCGGCCTACCAGTGTCATTGAAACCACTTCTAATCGTCAGAGTATGGTGTCGAGAAGGTACTCGCAGGTGCTGAGTGCCAACGTTTCCCCTAGGGTATCCGTGTACGGTGATTCTATTCCCAACACACCGTTGCGGGAAGGATTCGACCTGGACGTTCCGAGTCAGGCAACCTCACTTGTCGTTGTGCCAAAAGGTGGTACACTGGAGAGGCTGGTCGATATCCTCGTCTTGGGCGTTGAAGAGTTTAGCAGAAGGATGAACAGATCGGAAGGTGGGGATTCCCGGCCGCCGATGCTTCGTATGGATATGGATGTATTCACGATCACCTTCTTCGCAACCTATCGCAGGTAAATATCAATCTTGTCCGCTGGCCCGCATTTTTGCTAACTATGTCAGCTACTGCTCTCCTATCGTCCTCATCGACTATCTGAAGAAACGCCTAGTTGGTTCCAAATCTGCCGCGAGCTTCAGTGGCAACGAGAGTGACGATGTTGTCTTTCCCGATTGGACCGGAGTTGATCATGTCAAGGACGACTCTGTTGATTGGGCCCTAGTGGCGAAAATTCACTTCGGTATATTGGATGCAATTCACATCTGGATCAGCGAATTCTACTTGGACTTCCACTGCGACCAATACCTGGCGGAGTCGTTTACGACGTTTCTGGACATCGCTGCTAAAGAGCTCGCGTTCTGGAGATCCACCGAGCCGGAAATACACCAGCTTAGAAAGCAAGCCGACGAGATTAATTCTTTATGGCACAACATAAAAGACAAGTTTGCGAGTCTTTCGTTCACACCTTCGACGTTCGACTTCCCCAGTCCCGGGAACGCTACCTCAAGCTTGACAATCCCCCAGCCGGATAATATCAGTCAAATTTCGGAATTCATAGATATCCTGGAC
This sequence comes from Tricharina praecox, assembly GCF_024521635.1. Classification (NCBI taxonomy): domain Eukaryota; kingdom Fungi; phylum Ascomycota; class Pezizomycetes; order Pezizales; family Pyronemataceae; genus Tricharina; species Tricharina praecox. The sequence continues at coordinate 172,422 of NW_026250419.1, forward strand.
GTGCGAGTCGCTCAATTTTTTGCGTCTGTCAGACTAGTTGACTGGATGTTCACTTTTGAGCAGCTTGAGATTCAGAGTGCCGAGCCGATGGGCTTCTTTGTGCCGAAGATCGCACTGTTGACGCACGATGAGGATGGCCCGATCCAAGACATATTCTTTTTGTTGAGAAATCTGCGACGTGAAAAGACCACCAGCACTCTGTTACAAACGTTGCCAAAACCGCTGAGGAATCTCTGCGCATTACATCAAGATTTGTCCAACTGGATACTGTCTCAGGTGGCCGAGCCCAAGATTAGTGTCGAAGTGCGGTCACATCGTTTGGCAACGCTCCTGAAGGCGCTCACAATCTGTCGTCAACGAATGTCAGGCATGGACCTGTACGACAGTTCGGACAGTGGGGTGTCCAGGCATGTTCCTTCGTTCGTTGGAAGTGCGATCTCTACCGCCCTGGTCCGACCAGAGAGCAGAGCATACGGTTTCGCTTGGCAACTTGCAGTCAAGAACGCATGCGGGTTTGTATCCCAATGCGAAACTCTCGAACAGGTCATTCCCGAGTCCGTCGACGGGGAAATACCAGCAAAGCCTCTAACCACCTCGGTGGGGTGGATGCTTGAGCGGTTGTTGGAGATTGTTTGTCATGTCCCGAACATGGTGGTAGAGAACAATCGTCTCATCAACTTTGACAAGAGACGGTATGTGTACAACTTCATCAATAACTTCACGAACCACACGGATGCGCAGAGCGATGAAACGCACCCTTCTCGGCATGTTTTCGCGCCTAAAAATCTGGAACCTATCGACATGAGGGCTCTCCGAGATTCCGCAAACAGGGAAAACCAGCTCTTGAAGCACGGCAGAATCAAAGTCTTCTGGAAGCTAGTTCATCGAGAGCAGGAGAAGCTCCGACGCGATGCCAAGCAGAGGGAAACCATGGACAGGCTGCATAGGAACCAGATGCGGGCAGAGCATAAGCGCCAGCCCACTGCTGTCCGAGTGGAGACCGAGAGGAAAGGTGGTAAGCGACTGGGAGTCAACTCGATTTTCAAGGCGGTACGCCCGATCTCGATCGCATTTACAAGTGGATGGACCCCTCCTCAGCATACCTCGCGAGTTGTCCGCGCTTCGGAGCTGCCTGCCTTCAAGGTTGAGCACGGCCGGAGGCCGGTTGCTACCATCGATCTCAAGCAGGTTGCGTCGATCACATGTCCTCGTAAATCACGCGATAAAGGTCTGTGGAAAATAACCCCAGGTAGTGGAACCAGCTACGTGTTGCAAGCAACATCAGAGAAGGACCTCGATGAATGGCTGAAGATCGTCGCCGCCGTCCGCGGTCTGAACGTTAGTGAGGGCGCCGAGTCGATTGACCTTCTTACCATGGCCTCTGCAACCCGAATGCCGCAGCCAGTTTTTGGCGTCTCGTTGGAAGAGCTATGCAGGAGAGACAATGTGAAAGTACCTATCATCATTGAAGGATTACTGACGGAGATCGAGATGAGAGGTATGTTCGCTTTCTTGATGATTCCGCCACAAGATCTAACGATGTTGTCATAGGTCTGGCTGAAGTCGGACTCTATCGGGTGCCGGGCTCCCTTGCTAGCATCAACGCCCTGAAGGCTGCCCTCGATTCCGGAGAAGACATCAAGATGGACGATGACAGGTGGTACGACATCAATGTCATCGCCGGCGCGTTCAAGAGCTTCATGAGAGAACTGCCCGTCCAAGCGCTCGAGCAGGATATCCTGGATGAGTTGAGGGATCTGACTGGTATGATTCAACCTTCCCCCAACAGCTAGGCCAAATTAGAATACTGAGCCCGAGTTCGTCTTAGCCGACATACCTGAAGAGGAAGATCGTGTACCGAGATACCGAGAGACGATGATGAAACTACAGCCGCACAACTACTACTTTCTTCGTCGGGTCTACATTCACTTTGCTAGGTATTGCTCCTTACCCCTCCCGTGTTGCCATTCCGGGCGATACATTTACTGACTTGATAACGTAGGGTCGCGAGCAACGCCGCGGTCAACAAGATGCATGCTGTGAACCTGGCGATCGTATTCGGAATGGGACTGTCTCCCAACTCTGCCCACCCATTTGGAGTCTCACCGGATCTTGGCCTCTACCAGACCATGGTCAAGACCTGGATAACCTATGCGGACCAAGTCTTTCCCGAATCGGAGGACGACGATTCTCGGTCGGCGTCCGTTATCCCTGTGGACTCAGGCGGTATGCCATCCGAACCGAACTCGCCACTGTCACCGGTTCACGACTCACCCCCCGGATCGAGTTTGGCGGAGGAGCAGTGGTGTGGCACCGAGGGAAGTGCTGGTGGTAATGATGGGGCGGCAGGTGTTGTATAACTTTGTTTGGCTGCTGTTTGCTACTTGATTGCATGTTACATCGCGTCCATGTTACCAGAGTGCTTTTTCTTCTTTTTTCTCCCTTTTTCTTCTTTTCTCTTTGCGGATCTGTGTCTTCTGGCGTCATTTGGGCATTGATTCTTGGTCTCCTTTTCTTCTTTCTCCTCATTTAGGTATATCTAATGGTATATACTTCTGTATCGCTATCGTCCTTCTATTGTGTTGTTTCATTTAGCTTGTGTACACTACTTGATCGGTGATGCATTGAATTTCAGAATCGGCGGGGCGTCTGAAGTTTTCCGTAGAGAGACCCATGTGATGTCACTCGACCGCCAAGCCGATTTCTCCATTGCCGATGATATAGATTTTCAGTTGTTTAAGCGTGTGTCTGAGACTAATTGGGGCGCACCCGAGACTAGCGTGTGCTTCCATGAACCGCTGCGCCAAAGCAACACCACTTCGACAACTGCTACCTTCGACCTGCCATTCACTACTCGTCCTTTAACCTCCACACAACACCACGACCTTGAAGCAAGCTACAACTCTTCCGAACCAACACGCAAACACCAACCGACTTGTTCTTCCAAGTCCTTCAGCATGCCAAAGGAACCCAAGCGTATGTCCTGTAATATTCCGTGCTTCTTCGATATTTACCGCTCCTTTAAACACTCCAGCTATGCACTGAGCAACCACTAACATACTTTTTTTCCAACAGCCAAGTCCCCTATTGGAGGACTCACTCCAGTTCTGCCGGCCTCCGTCGAGGAATCGTACCGCCAGAAATGCAAAGAGATTAAGAAGCGCATCGTCGAGATCGAGAGCTCCAACGACGTGCTCACCTCGCGTATCCAGCGCGCTCGTCGTGCGATCCAACGCATGCGCCTGGAGCGTGCATTCCTGCTCGAGCAACTGGAGAAGCGCACCGATGCCCGTGTCGACGACTCGGACGGCAGCCCTAGTCCCCCGCCAACTGTACGCCGCCCCCCCCCCCCCCCCCCCCCCATCCCCACAGCTGCGGCGCGCGCGCGCGCCCACATCACGAGTGACTGGCTGACTGACTGACGTGTTGTGCACACATACAGCCCAGCAACAAGCCCCTGCGCGTCAAGCGTCCCAGGAAGGATGCTCCCCCTGTCGACTCGCCCATGCGCCAGGCCTCCGAGTCTCCAACTCGCGACAGCGGCGCCCGCGCCGACACCAACTACCCCTTCGTCAACCAGTCGTTCACGCCGGCCGAGACGGCGCCACCGTACACTCTTCCTACCAGTGCTGCCGCCACCGCTCCGACCAAGCCGCCCAAGGGAGGCGCGACGCGCAGCTACGGTTACCGCACTCGCGGTGGACCTAAGAGGCCGCCGAATGCGTACATGATGTAGCCACCCCCCACTCCCATCCACCCCCCCACGAGCCGCACTAATCGGGTTTGGTTTCTAGCTTCTGCGAACGCGAACGTGACGCCGTCCGTGAGCGCGAATCTTTCAAGGACGACTTCGACATGCACAAGGCGCTCGCGCAGGCGTGGCGCGACCTCAAGCACGAGGGCCAGAGGCCGTATTTCGAGGAGTACGAGAGGAACAAGGCGTCGTACACTGCCAAGGTCAACGAGTTACGCGAGCAGCCGAGTGATAAGCGTAATGTGCCCGAACCGGAATCTGATGATGGCGCGGGAGGCACCAACGACGACGACGAGGCCGGCGGTCATACTCCGCATTAGTTGCTATGAGCGAACGGACGGACGGACGCGGATGAAATATATACCGCAAATGCTGGGTGTCTTTTTAGAATTGGGTTGTGACTGGACTGACTGACTGACTGACTGACTGACTGACTTGACTGGACTGGACTGGACTGGACTGGACTGGACTGGTGGTTGGTTGGTTGGTTGGTAGGATGGAACTCTGGATCTTTTTTTTCTTTTTTCTTTTTTCCTTCACGGAAGCTGTTTCCTTTCGATCATCCTCCTCCGGCGAGAGAGAAATGTGGCGGGGGAGAGGGAGGGCGGTTTTCACTACACGGTTTTTTTTTTTTCTAAAATGGCGTTCTGCTTGCTTCCATTTCTTTCTTTCCTTCCGTCTGTTTCTTCTTTCTTTCGACGTTGTATTGCTACTATCACTTTCTGCGCGATATTGCTTTCTACCTGCTCTGCTCTGCTCTGCCGTAATGTCTGATGATGATGATGATGCGTCGTATGGTATGGTACGGTATGTATGCTTTCTCGATCCCCCCCCCTCCCCCCCCCCCCCCCCCCCCTCCACTCACTCCAAAAACAAATGTCTTCCGCAACACCTCTCCCCTCCCTTCCCCTCCACTCCAAATCATGCAAATCATCCACAAAAACAAGACATCTATTTCCAAAAAATCCACAAAAAAGCAACCCGTGTGTCCAGTCCAGATTCCAGACAGCATCTTCATAGAGTAGCTGCACTCATTCCCCCCTACCTTCCCCTTCCACTTCCACTTCCACTTCCACAATTCTTTACTTATGCGCGTGCTTTCATACAAACATGCAACATGCTTTGGCCACAGAACTCCGATGCAACTACAAAGAAAATAACAAAAAAAAAACAGAAGAAAAAGAAAAAAGAAAAAACAGGATAGACAGGAATAGCGGCAGAGGGAGGGGGAGGGGAATAGAGTGGGCATAAATTTCCACTAACAGTGTCAAGAAAAACAATAAACAAAGTGATGAGAAACTGAGAAATGAAAAGGAAACCAAAGACAACAAAAACCGACCCCGCAACCAACCAACCCACTAACCAACTGACCAACCAACCAACCCCACAACAAAAACCCTGAACACGAACCAATTCTGGACGCCTGCCCGTCTTTTTCCAATAAAGCCCCCCTGAATGATATAAAATAGAAGAGGATAATAAAAGAGAGATACCATATAGAAACAAAATGAGATGTCAAAGCATCATACTCACATATACCGCTTGGATACCACGCTGCAAACTTATTTCAGTAGGGTGCACCGCTGATCAAGCAATATTCGCAGGGATGGAAAATCAATGCGGGGGGTGTGTCTTCGACAAATGGTGAACGACGGCCTAAGCCTCCATTCCGTAGAGCGCATCGCCCTCATCCATGGCGGTGTCATCGATGATGGTATCGTCCTCTTGCTCGAAGTCAATATTTGACCGTTCGGATCCCGGACTCGACGAGTGGTAGTATTCGTTGAGTGCTTCTGGTGGCGGCGAGAACGAATAGACCTAGAATCATCATAATGGTCAGAAACAAATCCCCACAGCTGTGGACGGAGGGGAACAAACCTCCATGATGGTCTGAGTAGCTCTCATAGCCAAAATTACCGCCTTTTCGTCTTCAAATGCAACCCTCCAGACGGCCTCAGCAGGACTGGACAACTCCCGAACCAGTGTTCCGGTCCGGAGATCCCAAACCTTGACCCTGCCATCACTACCACCACTAACGATGCGGGTCTCGTCGAACTGCAGAGATGTAACGCTGTTGTCGTGTGCTGCAAGGCGGTGCACGCAAGCATTTCTCTCGAGACTCCAGACGCGAACCGAACCGTCGGAGCCTCCGGTTACAAGCGTATTTCCGCGCATTTGTAGCTGTCCAACCAGTGAGGTGTGACCCTGCAGGACGGCCAGGCAGTTTCTAGAGTCGAATCAGTACCGCGCCCCGTCTAAAGGAGAAAAAAGTGCATGCTCACCCAGTGTGGGGATTCCAAACTCTGACCGAAGTGTCTAACGATCCAGTGGCGATCCGGTCTCCGTCGAATGCAATAGCGTATATCTGACTGAAATGACCCGAAAGGGTTCTCAGGCATGTCCCTTGCGATATGCTCCACACTCGCGCTGTGGTATCATAACTTCCACTGACGACAAGGTCCCCGTGAATCTCCAGACAACGTACGCTCGCCTGGTGACCGACCAGCACGTTCTTGCAGACGCCCTTTTCGATGTCCCAGATGCGGAGGGTGGTATCCCGGGAACCAGAGATTGCGGTTTTGTAGTCACTCATCTTGAGGCATCGAACGGTCGATGTGTGACCACGGAGGATGTTTTTGCATTCACTGAAGTCCAAACACGATTAGCACGCGTAAACCACCACCACAACTACCATCAATAATCACAACGTGTAACATACCCAGTCTCCATATCCCATACGCGAACGTCCCTGTCACAGCCACCACTGACCAACGTCTTTCCCCACGGAACCATAGCCCACACACCCATCACGTGCCCAGTCAGAGTCTTCAAGCTTTGACCATCTGCGTCGAAGACATGTATCCGTGCGTTGTCCAGAGCGATGACGATGTAATCGGGTGTAAGATGAAGAGACGTGACAACACCCTGATCAGGAGTAATTTGCCTCGCGATCGCCTTTCCACCGGTCCTCCATGCAGTTTCAACCATGTACCTCTGCTTGAAGTGCGATTTGTAGGACGTCGCTTTCGGTCTGAGTCTTTTGTTTTGAGCGTTGTATTGCGGGGCGATCTCCGAGATAAAGCCCGAATTGTTGACGTTTACGGCCGAGAACGTTGGTTCTCTCGGGAACGCCGGGCCTGCATTATTAAGATAGGCGTCGTTCTGGTTACTCGAATAGGACGGGCCCAAAGATGTGGAGCTGCTGAGTCGTCTGTAGCTGTGTTTCTCGCAAAGCTTCTTCCAGGTAAGGTCGTCGCTTAGCAAGCCGTGCCACTGTTTCGACACTTGGGAGGCTCTCGCCAGAGTTTTCGGATCATCTATGAAAGAGAGAACCTACACCACCACCGCCGTGAGCTTAGCGAATCTGACATACAGCGGAGTAATGGCGGGGGGAAGGGGGGACAAGGACGGGGAGCGAAGGGCGGCGGCGGCGGCAAGGGAGGCGCGTACTCGAAGACATAATTCATTAGGCAACGTCTTGAAGGGATCTTTCTTGAGCCGTGGCGAGACGTAGTTGAGCACAAAACTGAGCTGCTGCGAGTCGCAGAGATTCAAGATCTCTGCCAAAAACCGCTGCCTCTCCTGCGAGTCAAGCTTGCTGAAATGAGGTCGCGCATCTCTCAGAAAAGTATCTTCGTTCTCATTCGCGGTCGACCAGGTCGGTAACCGATGGATCTGGGGGGTAGGCGATGGTGCGGGAGTAGGAGGGCTCGCGGGAGCCGAAGGCAAAAGGTTCTGATGCGACGGAGCCATAGTTCGCGGAGCGGGTAGGGGCCGTGGATGCGACGTCGCTATGGGGTCCTGTGGTCGCGAAACCGCCGAAAGCGGACTTGGGCGGGCATGCATTCTGTCGAGGTCGCTACTGTTCACGCTCTGTCGGGGGGTCCCAAAGTCAAGAGGAAGTCTGTAGTCTCCCTCTTCCATAATCAAATGGCTTTTTGGCTGTAGGTTTGTGGAGAGTCGATCGCCTGCTCGGAGGGAGATAAGAAGGCAAGGCAGCGACGAGGACGAAGGCGACGGCGGCGGGCGGTAGTGAGGGGGAAGGGGGGAGGGGGTTGATGACGACTGGGGGGTATTAATTTTTCGAGCAACTGAGCGGGATGCAAGCAAACGGAAGAGTTGTCTCGAGGTACAGGTGTAGGTATATAGTGTTCTTATGTACTCTAGGAGGACCGCCAGAAGCGAATGTCAGCCGCAGTATTTTTGCGTGAAGGACTCGATTTTGTCGCCCCGTGGGCAGGGCGTGTGGTGGGTGAGTGTGTGTGTGTGGGGGGGGGGGGGGGGAGGGGGTGTAGGGTGAATTTGGCTGGCGAGCGGATGCGACGAGTGATGCGGGTGGGTGCGTGGGTTGGATGTGATGGTGATGGGTGGATGGATGTGGGTTGGTGGTGGTTATGGTTGTGGTGGTGGTGGAAGATGGGCAGAGGATGCGGTCGGGGTTGGGCGATGGCAAAACGTGATGGCGACTATCTAAGTACCAGCTGGCGGGGAGGGGAGTGAGTGCTTGAAGAGAAGCTTCAGAGGGCTTGGATTCAAATGCGGCTTTGCTCGTGGGCAGAGAAAGGTGCTGCTGCTTCCAACCAGACGTGACGGAATTCCAGCAATAACTACGTCCTCTGCACGGGGGAGAAAGGGCGGGAGGCGTATATATCAGCATGAGGTCACACCATCACGCGTAGATACCATCATTGTCTCTTCATTGCTCTGCTTGCCACATCAGAACTGCTTCTTCACGTCCTTAGAGCGAGATGACAGTAATGCCGGTAATGGACAGCCGTGGATGCAAGGCCGGTTGTCCACTCTACGGTCCCTACGCAATAAAGACCGGCTAGCCTATGAGACGGAAGAAGCTCGTCAGAAAAGGTTTCGCCTGGAGAATCCGAGCGGGAGAGAACCCCTCTCCGAGGGTATCTACCGGCCACAACTATCGTCCTGGCCCTTGGCACCGCGCTGAATTTTTGCGGGTGCCCGCCCGGTTCTATGGCCAGCCGCGCGTTAACTACTTGGTTGAAGCGGCGGTACTAGAGCGGAGTATAAGTAGGTTCTATGGAGAGCGAGCTCCTGTGAGCCTATGTCGAGCGTCCGATCTACTCTAACGGTGTCTTGCAGACTTTTCGGAGCCGTCCTGCGGCCGGTCGGTCGGTCTAGATACAGAGTTTTCGTTCCGCTACATACCGGTATGTATGGTATAGTACCGTAGATGATGGGCAGCTCATATCCGTGCATGCCAGAGGTCCATGAATTCACGCATGATTCTGGCCCCCCCAGCCGCTGGAGGCGGCGAGCTCTCGGCTCCAACCATGTCCACGGATCGGACACACGCCAATCACCGCTTGACTCTCCCTTCCCTTCCCTTCCCTTTCCTCCGATCACCGCCGCCGCCCCTGACACCTGTCGCCGTGCCATCCCTTACTGATCCTCTGCTGTGATAGCTAGCTGCCACTTCTTCTGGCTGCTGAGGATTCCTGGCAACCCCTCTGCTCCATCCTACTGGACATTGGGCGAGCCACCGCTGCGGTTCTCAGGGGCCAAGCGAAATGCTCCCCTTTCCTGGTGACTGCTGGGTGGTAGTTACAGCTAGGAACATAACGTGATGGTCATTCCTATCATACCAGACATACCAACCATCGGCGGAGACCAGGCACACAAGGGGCTCCGAGGGGCTTCAGCCTATCGATCGTGCCTGCCGCCCATGCAGGACAACCTTCTCGACAAGAACGACTGGAAGATCATAGGTGGAGCAGGCACTACTACTAGTACATAGTATTGTGGCAGGGCAATACGGTATGCTGGGACCCACATGGCGGACGCAGGTTCATGGCGAGATGCGCATCAGGCGCCAGTATGTATCTATGTACTCTGGTACCTGAGGTAAGGCATTGTACCACAGAGGGACGCTATGTGTATGTCTTTCCTGAGGCCTTGAAGATGTCTGAAACGGATTCCTTTAGATACATCTCATATCACTTCTACGATCCGGCAACGGCCTTGTTGTAATATCGAGTCATTCGTTGCGTAGTCGTTGCGTATGTAGGCGGTTACTTGGTCATGACGACGGCAGGGGGCACTAGCCACCTATCAACCTTCTTGTCTGTCCTCTCGAGGCCTTCAGACTTTTTCAATATTCATTCACACTTTTCCAACAGGCATATCGCAAGAGCTCGTCCCTCCCAAATCCGAACTCGAGACAGAAAGCCATGCGATCTTGAAGAAGCCGGAGAAGTATATAAACCTTCTCTCACCAGCGGGCATTGTATGTATCATACTTCCTAACCTCCAGCATAGCGGGAAGGGTTGCAAAGTCAGGATTCACGCCCAGGCAAGATATGTACATACTGCGAGGGCAGGACCTCGACACAGGTGCTGTTCCAACGTCCAACTCCTTTGTTCTATACTCCTCACTTCGATGCCCGCGTAAAGCACCCCGCACGCCCTACACCGGGCCACGTGAGATCCTTTTAATCCACGCCCGCTAAGCATATTTATGCTTTACGGCGGCGGCTATCCCGCCTCCAGTCCGCGGAGTGCCTGAATACAAACCTACCATGCAAAAGATACTTCCGCCCATCGTGGCTTGCAAGCCGACACTTTAAACGCGCCTATATATACTTCCGCCCCAGCTCCAGCCGGCTGCAACCGGAGCACGTGGGATGATCTAATCTCGTCATCATATCATACTCTACATACCAGCCGAGTGATTTGAAAGCCGAAACCTCCTTGAAATCTTCCAGCAGTGTCATGGGGCCAGAGCTTGTCTGGGCAGTCTTGGATCAGCACGCGATTCAAAGTGTATTTACATAGGAACTCACTCGCATCCATTTCCCCGTGGAGCCACCACGCGGAACGGGAGAATGCCGATGACCCGTGCATTGTTCATGCAGGGCAACGCCAGCTGCTGTCACTGGGAGGAATGGTGGTACATTATGTACTGGTACCTGTGATACGTAGATGAGGAGGTGAGGAGTTGAGGAGACCTGTCTTTTCGCCCGGCGCAAATGTCAAGGCCGTTTTGGAAATACTTTCCGTATGTGTTTTGCAATGGTGTTTGGACAGTCCTCAGATCGACTGGCTTCGTTCTCCGCGCAGTGTGGGGCTGCAAGGCGGCGTGTCGGCAACAAGGCGGGGAGAATGTAGAGTACTGGTATGTAGAGTGTCTTTCGATGATGGTCGCCTGTGAACATGGATACCACATGACACCGATGGAGAGCCTCGGCAGAACAAGGATGTGTACTATACACTGCCAGCTTGTGGGGAATACCGCGACGCAACTCGAGCTCTCGCCGGAGGAATGTATGTACTTAAGACGGCAACAGCCTTCCGAACCACCTTTCTACGTCCTACCTCTGCTGCTGCTACTTCAAAACAAACCCCCCTCCCCTCTCTTCCTCTATATACTCCCTCCCCGTGACGTAAACTCCTCTCATCATCCCCCATTCACATCCACAACAACCGCCATCACCACCGCAACTGTAAATACATCACTAAGATGCCTCTTAGAACTGCTCTCACCGAAGCCTTGGGAATAGCCAGTAAGCCAGCTCTCCGCTTTCTCCCCCTTCCTTCCCTCCCGCGTATTCACAAAACTAACTTCCTTAGTCCCCGTCGTGCAAGGCGGAATGCAATGGGTTGGGTACGCCGAGCTAGCCTCCGCCGTATCAAACGCGGGCGGTCTCGGTCTTCTCACGGCTTTGACGCAGCCCACCCCGGAGGCGCTGCGTTTGGAGATCCAGCGGACGCGGACGATGACCACGAAGCCGTTTGGGGTGAACATTACCCTGCTTCCCGCAATCGTGCCGCCGGACTACGACGCCTACGCGCAGGTGATCATTGACGAAGGGATCACGATCGTGGAGACGGCGGGGAACAACCCGGGCCCCATCATCCGCAAGTTCAAGGCTGCAAACTGCCTCATCCTCCACAAGTGCACGACCGTGAGACACGCGCTGTCTGCGCAGAAGCTGGGGGTGGACTTTTTGAGCATCGATGGTGTCGAGTGTGCTGGACATGTCGGCGAACATGATATTCCGAATGGTGTCCTGCTGCGCAGGGCCGCTCAGGAGTTGAAGATCCCGTTTATTGCCTCTGGAGGCTTCGCCGATGGGCAGGGACTTGCCAGCGCCATGGCGCTGGGCGCCTGCGGAATCAATATGGGAACGAGGTTCTTGTGCACTGTTGGTATGCATCCCGATGCTCCTCCTCCTCCTCCCCCAGCTCAGAGCACTAGTTAACAACCGTTACAGAGGCGCCCGTCCACATCAACGTGAAGAAGGCGATCGTTGCCGCCACCGAAGACGACACGGAGCTTGTCCTGCGGCGCTGGAAGAACACCACTCGTCTATTCAAGAACAAGCCCGCGGTCGAGGCGAAGCGCATCGAGACCACCAGCACCACCGGCGAGTTCTCCGAGGTTCAGCCCTACGTTAGCGGCAAGCGCGGTAGGGAGGTCTTCATCACTGGTGATATTGACTACGGTGTCTGGTAAGCTCCCATCCTAACTACCCCACAAACACACAAGCTAACTCCCGCAACAGGACTGCCGGTACCGTCATGGGCCTGATCCACGACATTCCCACCTGCGCCGAGCTCCTGTCCCGCATCGAGAAGGAGGCCGAGGACACCATCACGAGGCATTTCGGAACAATCGTCCCGACCGCTAAGTTGTGAAATATTATAGACACGCGTTTGGAAAGACGGTAAAACGGGCGTTGGTCGTTTGATTGAGGGATACCCTTGTGAGAAGGTTTTTGTCTTTCTCTCTCTTTGTTTTTTTTATTACGGCCGTTGATTGAGGGATGCCCTTGTGAGAAGGCTTTTGTCTTTCTCTCTCTTTTTTTTTTTTGTCACGGCCGTTTTTATTGTTGTTTATTGTACATTAGTTATTACACGACCCGCGGCAAGGAGACCTTTGGCTCCGAATTTTGATATGTATTACATAGAGTATCCAACTTTTACCTATTTCGCAATCGCAAGAGAGATGTGACCGGTGGAAAAAAACTATGTAGTGAGTGTCGTAGTAGCCGCGCACTTCATTTGTGAGTAGAAACGGATGGGAAAAGTTCTCGGAGCACACCACCACAATTCTCAGATAGAAATTCAAATCATGGGCCTTCAATTCCCGGCCACCTTCTAAGCTCACACGTAGACATGCCTACAATCAACCCCCAAAGAAATAAACTCCTCCCAAACAACAAGAAAATTACGCTTCACGTTGATGTTTTTTTTGTGAAACGGAAGACATCATACAGGATCAATCAACGCCTTAAAGTAAAGAAAAGGGATTAAACAGGCGAAAAGACCAAACTCGACATTAGGATGATGGGGTGTCGGGGGATGATGGGATGAGGGACGATAGGTAGATCTAGCTGGCAGCCATGAGATCAACCACGACGTTGATTACCGCCACCAGGATTTCTGCTGCAATGAGGATGATAACGATCCACTCCAAGTGCTCACCCTGGGAGTGCGACATTTGCTCTTTGAGCATTTGGAGCTGGCGGATGGTTAGTGAGTGGGAGGAAAGGGTTGGAGAGGAAGGGGACTCACCAAGTCGCCTATCACGTCCAGCCTTTGATTCAGCAGCGAGAGACGCTGGTTGATTTCCAGATAGCTTCTGGCTGCTTGGTAGACGGGTTCGAGTTGGGGTTCCTGAGGCAAAACAATCAGATTCGATGCAAACGCGGAGAAGGAGGTAGGAGGATAGGGCGACGTACAGCCCACATCAGTTCTGGGCTGTCCAGAACACTGCCTTGCAAGTTGATGTTTATCCTAAGGATAAACAGCTCGCCGATGTGCTTCATGATGTCTCGACGACTCATTTTTACTTTGCCGGACGTGGCTATATCGGCGGGAATAGACTTTGTGTCTTCGATCGTATTGTCAACCAGGTCTTCGAATAGAGATATCTTTTGTATGTGAGCAAACCGAAACCAGGGAACGAGATGGAGAAGCGAACACACCTTCACCGACTGGGCAATCGCATGACTGATGCTCAATTTCACCATGTAATTCCTTCCATCCTTAAGGGTGATGAAATCATTGTATATCCTTGGCTGATATGAGGAGGTGACATAAAAATTGAAGTTCTCGACTTGAACATCATCCTCCCCCAATTTCTCCGTCTCGAACTTGGCAATATCTCTGAGGAACCGACTCTCCTCCTCCACGCTCATGCCCCAGATCACGACAACTCCGTACTGGAACAAGAAAACGTCCGACGAGCTGATGGCGCGGTTCTGCTGTTCTACAAAGTGATACAAGCTGCGATCATCTCTTACGTCATCGGTCTCACCGGGATGCTGCTGTTCGCTCTCCGCGGGCGTCGGCATATTCTTTGCGACGTCCTGCTCGTGCAGGTTGATGAGATCCTCGATCTGCGGCGTCAACGCGGCCTGCTTGCTGAACGAGTACGAAAACGGCGTGAAGATGCATTCGTCGAATTTCCTGGGCGCAGAGCCCCGGGTCGATGCGCGCGCCTTCAGGAACTTCATCAGCCCGTCGAGGTCGTAGGAGTTTGCGGTGGCGTACGCAGTCACTCGGGGGAGCTGCGCTCGCTCGGCTTTTCCGAGACGCTCGGCATCGCGCCGCGCTGTGCTGTCCTTGATGCGCGTAACTGTTGGGAGCGAACGGCCGGTCAGCACGGTTTTTCTTGCCGGAACCAGATGGTTTCAGGGGTCGAAGTGAAAGAGGAAGATGGAAAGCCTGCACGAACCTTGCGAGTAAACATCCCTCCCGGACTCTTCATCTTGATCCGCGGGCGACGGTAATATCTTCAGCTTCTGCGAAACCTTCGACGTCCTCTGAGGTCCGATTTTCGTCTGCACGTGCGGGATCGGGCCTCCACGAGCTATAGAGTTCCTCCTCTTAGCTGCCCCCGCTCTGGGTACGTTCGCGGGTGTTGATGTGGTAGGGGAAACATCGCCATCTGCTGCGCTGCCGGACTGACGAGGAGGTGTGACGGATGCCGAAAGTGGGGACGTCGACGTGCTGAACGGTGCCGACGATGTGGTCGCCATGCTGTCTTAGATATTGCAGGTGGGTGTCGGCGCGATCAATTAGAGGACAAGATTGTGACCGGGTGTAGAACAATGAATGACTTGGAGAAGTGTGTGTTGCTATTCAAAAGCGCAACAATGAGTTATGCAACTACCCCAGAAGTGCGACTTGGATCTTAGCTGCCAGCGGCAGCACGCTGGGCGCTAACCGACCGGGTCGGATTTGCGCGCTAGCACAGCAATGAACGCATCGCTCGGCCACACGTGGACATGCACGTCAACCTCTGTGAGGTTTGCACCGATTTCCAGTTACTCTACCACCGGTATATATTACAGAGCCCTCACGATCTTGAGGGCGAGTGATAATGGTGGAGGTGTTTATTTCAACATCAAATCACCACATAGTCTTACGATGTTGAAACAATCACTACGAGTTTATGTCCAGCCATGTTCGGAGTATCAAGAAAGAGAATATTTTTTTCGCCTAAACCCCTAAAAATAACCACAAGAAAATAAAAGAGAAAAAGGTAGAGGTAGAAGAGCTACAGCAGTTCGAAATGGAAATGGGGATGATGATGACGATGCGAGCAGGGCTGACAAACAGAAAAGCAACACATTATTCGAACAAAGCTAAAGTTACCGTCTGGATGGTCCAGTTGCACTCTGCATCTCTCCGTAGCGTCCTCTCTCCTTCGTCGTATCGTAAGCATTAAGCAGTCGTGTGGCACCCTCATCGGCCTGCGAGAACGCGTATCCGCGTTGCTTGCGCATTCTTTGCACTTGTCGGACCTTTCTAATTGCCTTTTGGAATTGCTCCATCCTAGAAAAGGGGAAGAGCTGTCAGCACCAGACCTAAGAACTGGATATTGGGAGAAAATGTACCTCGGCCGGTAGTCCTGAATGTTGTACTTTTGGATCTCCTGAATGTGGTGATATGTCTGCGGGTAGTACATCCGCTTTGCGTATTTCCAGGCGAAGTCACGCATCAGGCACAGGGCCGGCAACACCACGACCATACCCCAGAAGACAGGTGATTCTATCATACGGCCGAGGATTCCGAAGTATTCGGTGGAGAAACCAAGCTTCGGAGCAACGGTAGCATAGATGGGCATGAATATCATCCAAATAACCATCGAACCGGGGATCGCCATGACCGCATACTTGGTCCACATGCTGCGCGTACGCTGTTAGACCTGTAAAACGACCGGTGTGGATATTGCATGGAAACGTACTTGATCACGAGTGCTGCTTTTCCTAGAACGGTGGCCAGGACAGCTGTGTACAGAGCTGTACCCCAGAGCCAATGCCCGGCAGGCTTGCCATCCTCCTGTGGGAGGTCGTTAAGGAAGATGTATCGCGAGAATAGGTAGAGGATCAAAGAGTGGTAGAATCCGTTGATCAACCACGACCAGAAGCTACTGGCTTTGAACTAGAACCGGTCAGAATTCTACTGAAAAGCATGGAATTAGCGGTCAACATACGAAAAGTCCCTTTTGGCCCAGTTGGTACAGTTGAGGGTAGCGGTCAAGCAACCGCGCGCTGATGAACTGGTCGAAGATGCCCATGACTAACGGCGGCAGGACGGTGAAAAAGACGTTGTAGAACGACAAGGTCCATGATTCGTAGATGACTTGACCGGAAAAGGCGTTTTCGAAAGCATACTGTTGGGGATAAGTATTGGGCACAAGAATAAAAAGAAGAGGGATTCATACCCAGAACTGGGTCATGTAAAGCGTGATGTTCTTGTAGAACGAGTACAAGATGACTCTGCTGATACGTTGATAACTCCACGCACCATGGACGAGTAGCAGTTTACGGAGGAAACGAAATTGACCAATGGCGACATCAGCACTTCGAGCAGCTTGCAAACCCTCAACACCGCTGATACCAACACCAACATGGGCAGCCTGGATCATGCTGACGTCGTTGGCGCCGTCTCCGACAGCAAGCAGGAGAGACTTCAGATTACGCTTGACAAGCTTGACAACCAGAGCCTTCTGCAGCGGAGACACACGACTAAAGATGGGTTAGATCGCCCGCATCAAAAGAATTGGAACGGTTGCACCTACCAACAGATAACAGCCTTGCACAGCACGGCGAGATCCAAAAACATCTTATCGAGGTCCTTCTCGAGGGCGAATGTGAGGGAGCGACCATCAATGACCAGTGCCAGGGCCTAGACAAAATGAGCAAACGTTTTGTGACGGCTAAATGTAGGAAGGAATTACGTCAACTTCGCCACCGGAATCCTTCTGTGACTGGACTGCCGTCAATTTCTTGGATATGCTGTCTCTTGTAGCCTCTGCGGTTTCTTCGTTGATGATGATGAGAGTCATATCTTCACTGATGAGCTTACAACTCATGCCGATATTGATAGCGGTCTCTTGGCGATCACCCGTAAGAACCCAGATCTTGATGCCCGCAGTCTGCAGAGTATGGATGGTGTCCGGTACGCCATCTTGCAGACGATCCTCGATGGCAGTAGCTCCAAGCAAAACAAGATCCTTCTCAATCAACTCGGCAGCCTTGTCAAGCTCGTCACCACGGTTGTTAATGGTCGTAGCCGCTTTGTCGTAGATAGCACTCCATCGTCGGTACTCATCCTCGGGAACCTCACGCATGGCAAGACACAGTGTTCGTAAACCTTCGGTAGCGTAATCCTCCAAGTGTTGCAAAGTCGATTCCACATATGTGCATCCCTTGGCGAGCCGCTCCATAATGACCGTGTCTGCTCCCTTGGTGTAGACTCGCACCTTTCCATCTGGGCAACGAAGAATCGTGGACATGCGCTTTCGCGTGGAGTTGAATTCGCAGATGTTGAGCAGATCATAATCGTACTCCTTGCCGTCAACCTCAATCGTGACCGATCTAGGCTTTCTGGCGGTAAACTTGTATCCAAGAAGGACTGCACCCTCGACTAATGCGCCCTCGTCTGGTGAAGCGGCTTGGTATTTGATCTGGCCGGGCTTGTCTTCCCTTCGTTCCGGAATAACCGTGTGGCAAGTGGCCAAAAGCGCGAGAAAGTGATGCATGATGTCACGATTCTCATGCGTCTTTAGGTTTTCGGCCATCTTCTCGAAATCATGGATGCCAACCTCCAGGCCATCCTGGATGGTCGCCCTGCTGTCTTCCGGCACCTCACCAGCATAGCAGATACCGGCAATAGAGCATTGCTTGAATTCCATCATATTGCAAGTCAAGGTTCCAGTTTTGTCGGAGAATATGTATTCAATCTGGCCCAATTCTTCGACCAGACTGGATGTGCGGCAGACAGCGGGAGTGTCCGTTTCAGCATAGTAAATATCGAGGTCGGAGTTAATAAGATACGCCTGGTAGTATTTGACCAGTTCTACAGTGACGAACAAACTGCACGAGGGTCAGAATGTGTTTAATATTGGGCAAAGACGGATGGATGGAAAGACCTTATCGGGACGAGATTCGAGTACAGCACCCAGTAGGTCAAGATGTCGGAGAAGAACTGTTTTGCCCGGTTGTGGCTCGACAGATAGAGATACCCCATTGAATTGCTGGTGGACTACAAACGTCAGCTGCGTGAGGGTGTGAAGACCGTGTGTACCCAACTTGCTTGATGACATCTCCCATGGAAGAAATCACAGACAGTGCCAAAAGGATCGAAACCAGCATTATGATTTGAACGTTGACTGTCCGCTCCACCGCAGTACGTTTGATGGGGGTTGCCGTCGCATTTCTCATCAGCTTTGTCTCGTGTCCGGTGAAGACGACAAGACCGTGAATCCAAGGTGTGTTCCGGAGGGTAGCACCACGCAGCAAGAGCTGGTCCGGGTTCAAGGGCAACTCCTTCTCTCCGCCACCCATATCCATTGTCAAAGTTCCCTCATACGTGTAAAGACTGCTGTTGGGCTGTTCGGACCGAATTCTTCCAGCGAGCCTGCCAAGGTCGCCAGGGCTGACCAGATCAGCCGTTTCCGGAATGGCTTGCTTGATCTTCAGATTCGTCTCGCCGTCCAGATTGGCGGTTTCGATGTAGCACAATCCCTCCGGTTCCGACGAAGCCAACAAGACCAGATCTGCCGGGAAAGGCTCCTCCGATTCCACACGGACAATATCTCCAACGCGCACACTGAGCCATCGCGCCTCCTCAAAAGTCGAGCCTTGCAGCACCTTTGTCTTGGATCTGTTCAGATCCTTGTCTTGGGTTTTCCGTTTCCAGTCTTCGACCAACTCCTTACCTGCTGACACGAGCAGCACAACAATGAGCGGTCCAATGGTAGTATATCGATTTGTCGGGGAGATGTCGGGGATCTGCTGCAGACCGGCGGTGAACAGGAAGAAAAGATTGGCGTATTTCGAGAATTGTTCGTACAGGAATTTTGGCAGGAAGGTAGCCACATTGTATTTTGCGGTGGATACCTTGTTGTCGAGGTACTTGTTTGTTGCGTTCGCTGGGGGGTTGTTCAGTTCTATTACGCGAGGCCCAAGGGTCGAAGGATCGACCTTCCGGCGCCCAAAACCGAACTTGAAGCCACCGCCATCTTTGTTCCGCTTCTCTTTCTTCGATCTCTGACGTGACGGAGCCGAGTCGCTAGCCCCAGGAGTAGCATCGCGCGTTCGCGCTGTCTCAGTCAACGGCAGATCCATCTCGCTGTACTCTGGATTCATCCCGAGCGCTGACTTCACCCTCCCGACGATGCTGGTTCTATTGCTAGGAGCACCACCACCCTCACTGTCGACATGATCACCATGCCCGTAATGGTACCCAGTAGTAGAACGGCCATCATCGTGAAGGTCGTCATAGTACGGTTGGTAATTGTCTAACGCGGAAGATTGCGAGTACGTACGATGGTTCTGCGCGAAGTCGAGAGGAGGGGGTGGATCGAGGTCTGGTTGGTAGGGCTGCGATGGCGGTCCACCGGCCCCTCCTACGAATTCGTCGTAAGAAGTGGACATCCGATGCGCATATTCTTCCTCGGAGGTGGCCGGAGGCCGTCCTGGATTGCCATAGTTACGCCCCTGATCGTCGAGATCCAGTAAGAGATCGTTGTTCTGCGGGTTTCCCGCCATGCGCTCAAGCAGGTCGTGGCCGAATAGTGGTGATGGTTATAATGGTGGGTGGTGGAAGCCGTTACAGAATGGCGGCAGTGTCGTGGCGGACAGGTTACAGCAGCTTGAGAGCCGGAGGACGAGCGGGTAAAAAGTGATAGTGTTTGACGGGGGTGATTGTATTGATTCGTTGCTTCTCCGGGATCGTCTCCAGTACGGCGGACAAGCAAAGCGATTGTCAGGAGCAGCTCAGGGTGGCTTTCGTCGTCGTCGTCACGCAGATGCGATGGGAGCTGGGTGTCTGCTGACGAGAGTTGAGCCAAAGTGTGGGTGGGGGGGGGGGGGTGAATAATCGAGAGGGTAGTCGTGAGCTTCGTGTATCGTATTTTCTTGTGCTCGTACTCGTAGGGGATGTGAGAACTAGGTACTCGAATGGATAGAGAGGCTTCACCGGCACTGGTTGGATGTCTTTCCCTTCAATGATGGGGCTTTTGCCCCCTGTTGAGGCTGAGGAAGGCCTTGGCTATTTCTAGCGACAGGCTAGCCACAATGGCAATGGTATTGGTCAGACTCTTGGCAGCTTATCAGCATTGCCGCTCAGAGACAGAGGCAGAAGCAACAGCAAAAGCAAAAGCAATTCGTCGTTGACTCCCATCCTCAGCACCACAAGCTGCCATTCAGGCAATCCATCTCCCCACAGCAGGCCTTGCATGTGTGCTGGCCAGGTTGAAGCATGCACGAACAAAAAGCCGATACTATCCAGTGCTGACCTGCTTGAATCGTCCACATCCCCAATATATTGCACGATTGGCTGGGAATTTTGGATCCGACAGCTGTCTGGGCTATGGAGCACTGATACCATAGACATCCTGCAGAATACCCCGCAGCTTTTTCTTATAACTCTGAACTTTGAAGGCCTCACCAGACAACTGCAAAATAAATAAAAAAGGAACAAGGTGTCTTTGTGGCCGGATACTGTTATATCCATCAGGCTGCGAGCCCGCCTAAAGTGCCGCCTATGCTAGTCTGCCTGTCGGTTGAAGGTTCAGCCCTTTGGTCGGCTAGACGTCTGACGTGTGTTCACCGAACATGTTCCCGGCCCGACTGTGCATATGCAACGGACACTCCTCCGTCCTGCCCGGAGAGAGCTCGACTGTTCCAATTGGAAGTGCTCCGAATTCTCAGAGCACAGCCAGTGTTGTAGCGTTATAGCGTATGGACTTTGCTCCACCGCCACCGGCCTTTCCCATAGGATGGGAACCTCCATGTACCAGTACTAGTGATGCAGCCCTCTAACAGCTGGCATGTTGCTCCTCGGTGGGGTTCAAACATCAACCCGGTGAAAGGATGCTAGCACCATGGTCGCCCTGCAGCAGCCACAGATGAGGTTCAGCTAAACTTTTCACCTTCACCAAGATAAGATAAGATGAGACCCTTAAACTTGCTGAGTAATCGGGACCCTTTTTCCCTCAAACATGCAGGGCAAGTTACTGCCAAGCCGACAGAGAGCAGCACGTGAAAGCATTTTTGGCCGCCGCTAACCCTAGCCCGGAGAATATATAATGTCCCCCGCGTCTCCGCAAATATCTTTTCCTTTCCTTCCTCAGACTCCCATCCTTATCACACGCAACACTTCATTTTCACTGATGCGTGCCATTATACAACGGGAGCCCAGAGTGAAGCTTCTGCACAATTTCGCTAACAGTATGTCATTCCGATCATCAGCAATGATGGTCGGTACCAAATCTTACATAACGTTTGATAGTAATTGATGCAACATTCCTCTTCGTCCCCGAAGAATATAGTGACCAAAGAACCACCTTTCCATCTCATTTGGGGCTTCTTTTGCCTTCAAAATGGAGCATGGTGGTTTCGAGAGCCAGTCGCGTGAGGGGCAATCATCGCTTTCGTGATTTGATTGAACCAGCCGCCACGGCTTTTCGAAGTGTTGAGACCCCGCATTCTGCACAGCGTGCCTTCTGGTTGGACCTGTCGTCCTTTGATTGCTGTCAGAACAGGATGTCAGATTTGTACCGGTACACCAAGTGATATTTGCAACTACCCATCCCATAAGTCTGCACATCAAGTTGTCTTTCTTTCAGGTGGTGGGAACCAAGTATAAGCCGGCGTAGCAGGTGTCCGCATTCAGGCAATCAACAACGAGAAGCAACAAAAGTTGCACCCGGTGAAGTGAGCCGTCGTGAACGAATGCCATCAGGTACACCCGATGTGTGAAGCCTCATAAGTGGAACACCCGAACTCCCTACCAACGGCTGGCCGATCCGCTTTGCGCAATCGCACGCCCTCACGCCTTGCTTTGCGCAATCGCACTATATACAGATGCCGTAGATTTCCCCGCACGCGCAGGCGACAAGCGACAGCTCCCTGTTACGCGAAAGCACGCAAGCAAGTAGCTTCCCGGCCGCGCGCTGCATCATCGCCCTCCGCCTGAAACGGAACATCCTCACCACCACCATCACCACCACCATCACCACCCGTACTAGTGCCTACCACTCTCCACCGCTGCCGCCGCCGCAAAAATGTCAAGCAGCGGCATATCCCTCCCCTTCAGCGAGGAAGCCCTTGAAGCCCTCAGCAGCATGAGATCTGGGGGCTTCGTGAACTTGGTGCAACTGGTATGTCCCCCTTCACCGGAGACAGTGGGCAGAGTGTAATGGCGTCGCAGGCAATCAACATGGAGAAGGAAACCATCGAGCTCGCCGGCGCCAGTACCTCCGCCATCCGGGACTTCACGCGGGTCATCGCAGACAATGCGCCGCGGTTCTCGTTCTTCGTGTTCAAACGTGCGTATTCCGGGGTGGGAGTATTGGGAAGGGATTGGAAAGGGGATGGAAGGTTGATTTGCGGCAGATGAGCACGAGGGCGTCGAGGAAGCTCCGTTGGGTTTGTGGTTACCACCTCTCCGCACGGGAAACGGATGCTGATGGGAATAGTGTTCATCTACACCTGTCCCGCCGACAGCAAGATCAAGGAGAAGATGCTGTACGCCTCCACGCGGGCTGCGGTAGTGGCTACCGTCGAGAATGAATGCGGTCTGAGAATTCAGAAGAGGGTACGATTTCTCTCATCTTCCTCCCACAGATGAAAGCTAATTCCGAGGGAACAGCTGGAGGCAACCAGCCCAGACGAGATCGGTGAAGCTCAGCTTATTGAAGAGTTCCATCCCAAGGCGGAGGTTAAGACCACTTTCCAGAGACCAAAACGGCCGGGAAGGCGTTAAGCCTGCTTTCTGTTTTCCTGTCTAGTTTTTGTAGTGTTCGATATGAGCTGGATATCTAGAAGTGTCATAAGGCCACGCGAGTGGATGTCAAAAACTGCCCGTCTTTCCCCCGCGTCTAGAACCGCTTGCACGTGACAAACTACGGAATAATTCTAGCGAGTTTCATCGGGCCCGCTGGCGACGTCACTCTACATGGCCGCCTCAACACCACACACGTCCGCCACCTCCCCCGCCCTCCACCACCAATGCGCCGCGTAGTAGTAACGGGACTCGGAGCGGTAACCCCTTTGGCAGTGGGTGCGTCCTCCTGCCCCTCGCCTTGGTCATAGAACCCTTGATTGATCATGAACCCCAGGCGTCCGCCACACGTGGAAGCGCCTGCTTGACTCTCAATGCGGCGTCGTCTCGCTCCGCGGCCGCGACAAGGCCTTCGAAGACCTCCCCAGCCAGGTTGCGGCGCTCGTTCCCGCCGGCTCAAAGGCTGATGGTGGCTGGAACCCGAAGGAGTGGTTGGCGCCAGGCGTACGCCCACATCCTCCGCACCTATCCATCTCAAGCTGATGGGAATTGCACGTAGGACGAACGCCGCATGGCCCTCTTCTCGCAATACGCCATCGCCGCCGCCGAAGAAGCCCTAACCGACGCCGGCTGGACCCCCAGCAGCGAGCATGAGCGGGAGCGCACAGTGGGCCCCCCAGCAGCCCCGCACCTACGCCACTAACCCACCCAACAGGGCGTGTGCATCGGCTCGGGCATCGGTAGTCTCCAAGACGCCTACGACACGTCGCTCGCCTTCTCCACGGGCGGCTACAAAAAGCTGTCCGCACTATTCGTCCCACGCCTGTTAATCAACCTCGCAGCAGGGCACATAACGCTCAAGCACGGTTTCCGCGGTCCCAATCACGCCGTATCAACCGCGTGCACGACAGGCGCACACAGCATCGGCGACGCCTCCCGGTTCATCCAATTCGGGGACGCGGACGTGATGGTAGCAGGCGGGGCGGAGGCGTGCGTGCACCCATTGGCCATCGCCGGGTTCGCGCGCGCCAAGTCGCTCGCCACCGCATGGAACGCCGATCCTGCGGCGTCAAGCCGCCCGTTCGACCGCGACCGCGCGGGATTCGTCATCGGCGAGGGCGCCGGCGTCATGGTGCTCGAGGAGCTGGAGCACGCGAGGCGCCGCGGCGCAAGGATCTATGCCGAGGTCAGGGGCTATGGGCTCAGTGCCGATGCTCACCATATCACCGCGCCGCCAAAGGATGGCGGCGGCGCGCTGCTGAGTATGCGGCGCGCACTGGTGCATGCAGGGATCGCGCCGGAGAAGGTCGACTATGTTAATGCTCATGCGACTAGCACGATGCTGGGCGATGCAGCGGAGAATGCGGCGATCAAGACGCTGTTTGCTGGCGCAAGGAGTGGCAAGCAGATTACCGTTTCGAGCACGAAGGGCGCCGTCGGACATCTGCTTGGTGCTGCGGGCGCGGTCGAGTCGCTGTTCACGGTGCTGGCTGTGAGCGAGGTGAGTGATACCCCATGACGCTCCTGCTGGGCTTCGATTGACATGTGTGTGCAGAATGTACTTCCGCCGACACTCAACCTGGATAATCCCGGTGATCCAGCGGAGGACTTTGATTGCAACTATGTTCCTAAGACTGCGCAGGATCACAAGGTGAACGTGGCTGTGTCCAATAGCTTTGGGTTCGGCGGAACGAATGCTAGTCTGTGCTTTGCGAAGATGTAGTAGAGTGGCTGGGTAGAGACAACGAGTTTTGTATATTATGGATCTGTTTTGCCATACCATAACTCAAATCAGGTAGATACCTAGAAGAAGGGTGTCATGTGTGAGTCACACAATTCTACACTATATGTACAAAATCGTGCCGCCACCAGTAGTGACCGTATAGTCTAACGGGAAGCTAAAGGAGCAACTTGACTCCACCGTCCTCATCTATCGTATCCAAAACGACCACGCATTCCTCGGTTCCATTGACACGCAGGCGATTCTTCAAGCCATTCCACACCCGTGAGTCAAAAGGCGGCAGGAGAAGTTCATCGCCCTGGGCCGCAGCTTGGTCAGAATGCGCGGGATCGTACTGGCCCATCAAGTTGATGAACTCGACCATACCCTCGCGGGCCTTCTTTTCCGCTGCCGGTTCCTTGCCCTCGCCGAGACGAGATTGGTAGCTGGTGATCAGCTTCAGAAGGACTTTGGCGGTGACGAAACTGTCGTAGCCGGCATTGTGGTCGACGTTGGCGCCCATCTGGTGATCCAGGTGCAATGCTGTGGGGTACTGTCAGTTCGGTCATGCGAAGTGGGGCGGGAGGGGTTGTAATACAGATTGAGGGATATAGAAGGGCGTTGAGCGTATCGGACAACGTCTGCAGGTTAGAAGCAGCCCCAGACTGGTGTCCTTCACAGGTTGCGATGTACTTGGTGTCGCAAACTCTTTGGGCGGGGGGAAGTACGTTAGAAACGTGCCCGAGACAAAGTAGGAGTGTGGGATGCAGTACACAGGAAAGTCCTCATGGATTTTCGCCGCAAAGTCCTCAACTGTTGGTGGTAGGGCTCCAACAAAGGTCTATGGCGACGGTATCAGTCCTAGTCGTGAATTCATACTTTTCCAGGAAACTTACGCGGTAGAGATGAATTAGATCGCCAAAGAGGTTGTGTCCAACAATGGGAACCTTGCGTTCTTTCAAAGCATCAAACACATACCGTAGGCCGATCTGTGAAATCCATCAGTCTCGTAGGTTGTGAATCAACCAGCGGGGTTTCACTTACACCCTTCTTAATGTTGTAGTCGGATCGTTCCTTGCGTTCCTTGAGGACTGTGGCTTCTTGCTCATCGTCTCTCTTGATCACCTGGATGAACTTGCTGCGACTCATCTGCGCACGTAGAGCAGTGGGTCAGTTGGACGATTGTTACGGGAGACAGTTATGATTCCGGAGGATGAGCTCACAGTGACCAGTTCCGGGAACTTTGCACGGACAACCTGGTGAACCAGGCGTTTCTGGTACCCGTTGATCTCGTTATTCGGTCCAGTGATGTTGATGAAGTCGTACTCTGGATTTGGATCATCAATCCACGCTTGCAGCTCGTTGACGACCGACTTGAGCTATCAAAGAGTCAGCAACAGCAGTTTCATCCCTATGCGTCACGCAACAGGAGGTACGTACAAATTCTTCCTGCGACTCCTCGATGTGGATATCTTCCATGATGCCCCCGATGGCTTTCTCTTCTTTGTCCCGTACATATTTCTCTTCCTCGTGGCTGAGGTACCGCACTCCGCTAGAGAACAGCAAGTTGAAATCGAAATGGCTAGCATGTTCTGTTAGATAGGTACATCCACCAAAGTTCTCAGTGGTCCAACTCACTTGTCCGATAAGAATTTTATCGCGCTGGACTGATACGTGTACTCCCGTTCCATCTGCCACTTCGGATCCGTGACCGGACAGAGTGGGAAGGTGTACGGTCGACAGATGTAAGTTGCTGGGCGCAGCTGCGTCAGTTTGGATGCTCGACCCCTCTCACGTCACCGCCCGCATGAAATTACAGACCTTCAGTCTCATCGTATTGGACGGTGCAGATTCCGAACTGCAGCACTTGATACTTTTCTGCTCCCTCCTTCAGCTGGAGATATCGCTCGCGGATGTTCTGTTTTCTTCCGAGAACATTTGTTTTCCGCTGCACACCCGAGAACTCCAGGTCAATGGCAACTACGCAAAGGGACGATCGGTGAGCTCATCTAGCAGGTGACGGATGGGTGATGAACAATGATTTACCGAATTGCGCTGTCTTGATAGCCTCGACGATATCCTTCAAGAGCTTGGAGTCGTCCTTCTCGTAGTCATCTCTGGTTACCTCCATGCTTTTGGTGGTGATTCTGTTGCTGTAGTGGTAGGAAGTCTTTTCGAGAAGGATGGGAGGACAAAGACGCAGCCAGAGCGGTAGCAGTGGTGGTATTGGAAGTTGCGGCTGTTTCGAATTCTTTCTTGCGCTTCCTGCAGTTTGGGACGTGCGGAGAGCGGTGGCGGTGGTGGCGGCAGTGGTTGTGGTAATGGTTGAGGGTTTGCTGCGTACAAGCCTTGAAAGCCAATGCATCACGCACAGCCGCTTGTGCTACTTTCCTTCCTTCTTTCCTTCCTGTTCCCCCCGATTGTCACTATCACTAGTTTTTCGGTGGGAGGTTGCGATTGAGAATGCAGTGACGAGGGGCCTGAAAGTTTGATGCGCATGGCGTAGAGTAGCTAACCTTGCTTGTAGGCGGGGTTAGCTGGGCCTGAAGCTGCTAGCGTGTTCCGCGGGAGAACGCGATCGATCTGCAAGTGCCAAGCACGTGTGCGAGATGAGGGAGAGCTCGACGGCTGCTAATTACTAGTGCTATGTAGTAGAGCACTCCAGATACTGGTAGGTTTACCTACCTCACACTTACCATTGGTTTTTGAGATATCACATCGTTCCTTCCCCGCCAACCATACAACACTCATCCCTCACGCTTCATGACTTCATCGTCTCGGCTCCCGGTGAAACGCCCTTCAATCCAGCCGACCCCACTTATGCCATTGCGGCTCAATCCTCGCTCCACCAATCCGACAGAATAGGTGTCCGAACAACGCTACCAGATCGTCATCGTGGCTACATACGCATGTCCGACAGGTGCACGATTACGTGGAGGTTGGATTTGCGTTCGAGGACTCGAGGGAGACGGGTTTGCACGACCAGAAGAGTGGAGTGCTAGTCTTGGGCCGATTGTTTGGGGCGGCGAATAGCTGGTTGACACATGCGTGGACGGCGCCGACTTCCAGGGCCCAACGGAGGCGTTGGACCACGGCGAAGAACGACGGTGGAAGTGTGTAGCTGGAGATGGGTATGTACAGTACATACTATATCTGCGTGGATCGCGGAACGGTCGCAACATGACGCCGGTGGACCAGACGCCAGGCCTAATCCCCGCTGTTAACTATGGCCACCCCGCATGCTCGCGCGTGTGGCCTGTCTGCAGCTGCGATGCAGCCACTCCCAGCGGACGCTTCAGCTAGGCATACCGACGTACGTGGGTACCGGTAGAAGCCGTAGGTTTCCCGAGGTCCAAAACACTCTGGATGTTCATTGCGTCCAGTGGGAGAGCCAGTAGTCATGTGCGCGGGTTGGTGTGGCGCGAGTCGCGACCGGAAACACTCCCCATTTTGTTTTTGAAGCTGTCGTATTTGTAGGTGGAGGGGCGGAGGGCAAGAAGGAGTGTCGGAGTGTCGACCGAGAGCTTGCGAGCATGTGCACACGACCGTCGACCGTGAGATGCCCTCCATGCATCACCACGAATTATACTCGTGTACCTGGGTGCAATAATAGTTACATGCGCGCATATGCATTCGTTGTTTGGCGCCTCCTTCGATTGGCGGCTGCCATTGCTTCCTAACTTTGGTTGTTGTTTATTACTTACTTTCACGGACAACAGCTGCGTGGGCCGTGTTGTTGTTGTTGTTGGGGTGGCGGCGGTGGTGGTGGTGGTGATTGGCCCATCAACCTCGGTTCGGCTGTTGGTAGTTAGAGAGAGAGGGCGATCAAGGGATGTGGACAGGCCTGC
This sequence comes from Tricharina praecox, assembly GCF_024521635.1. NCBI lineage: Eukaryota > Fungi > Ascomycota > Pezizomycetes > Pezizales > Pyronemataceae > Tricharina > Tricharina praecox. Next base: position 201,016 of record NW_026250419.1, read on the forward strand.
TCTGGTCAACTCCTACTCTGCGAACGAAACAAGCTCCCCGTCTCCATCACGAGCAACCAACAACATCAAGAACCCGAACCCCCCGAGCCTGCCAGCCCCATAGTACACCTAAACGTTCCCAGAAAATATATCCATCCCCCCCACCCTCCCGTCAAGCACATCCAACCTATCCCTCACATCCCACCCATCCCCCCGCGCATTATCTCCAATGCTCAGGGTCATCCCTCACCCACCGAGAACCATGTTCAACGGCAACAACAACATGCAGAATGGCTACAGCCAACCTCAAAATGTTGCCGCGCCGTACGGACGCCAGGCGCAGCAGCCCGAGCAAACACGCCTGCCGCCACAAGCCATCTCGCACATATACAAGAGCTGCACGAACCTGTTCCTGACGCGCCGGCTGCCCGAAGCTCTCGCCGCGCTGCAGCCTGTCGTGAATGACCCCTCGGCCTCGATCCGGCAATGTCCCCGCGCCCTCCGGATCAAGTTCTGGGGACTTTACCTCGCGATCCTCGACGCCGCCGCGAAGATGACCGTATCCGAAGGTAAAGCCACCTGGGGCGCGAAGGAGTGGCCGGAGCTCGTCGCAAAGATCAGGAGCGGCGCGGTGTGGGACGAGGTTAACCGCCAGTATGGCGACGAGGGAAGGGTCGACGCCGATGTCGTTGTCACGCTGTAAGTTTACCTGTCGCGGGGGGATATCTGTGTGTGCGCGCGCGCGTTTGTCTGACAGTTAAAAGGGCAACTTTACTTCTTTCGCACTCGCCCGAGCAATCTATAACCCAAAAGAAGATCGAGGCGTATCTCGGCGCTGTGCCCAGCGCGCTCTCGCAGGACGAGGACCCTAAATCCATGATGCAGCGTTCTAAAATCACGGAACTTTACTGCTTGCACGTTTTGCCACGGGTGGGCGATTGGGATTATGCGAAGGAATTTACCCAGATGAGCACGGACATTGACGATGAACAGAGGGAGGTCTGTACCCCCATCCCCTCCCCCCGCGCAAGCCTTGATTATGTGTGATGGGCATGGGTGCTGACGGCGCGACTTAGGTGTTCTTTATGCATCTGGACAAATTGAAGGCGGACATGGAGACGAGAGAACGCGAAACACGCGAGCTAGAGAAGCTGCGCGACCAAGAAATCGAGGAAGAGGAGGAAAGGCTCGAGCATGAACATAGACAGAGGAAGTCGCACTCTCGGGCAGCGTCGGTTTCGAGTAGGACATCACGGCGACGAGGGAGCTCCGTCAAGCCTGCGGAGCGCTCGGTGGCTAGGGATGAGACTGCGGCTGCAGCGGAGGCGGCAGTGAAGAAGAGACTGGCCATTGCAGCGAAGGAATCCAAGAAGGCCGCCGCCACCGCCGCCGTCGTACCACGAGCAACAGGCAGAACGAAACCGAACACATCCCTCATCACGTCGACGACGGCACTCCTGAGCAGGATGCAGGCTTATATGACGACCAACAGCGGACCCTTCTCGATGCTGCAGACCATAGTCATGCTGGCGGTAATCGCATGGATGACCAACAATAAGAGGATGCGTGACAAGATCCGCCGATTCTTACTTCTGTGCTGGATCAAGATCGCAAAAACCGTAGGGATGGGAATGAAGGTGACATACGTGTAGAGGGGCTGTCCGAGGTGGGGAAAGGGTGAGGCGGAAGTGGTGAAGTGGTGAGGTGGTGAGGTTCATTTCTGCGGGCTACTGGCTGTAAATTATTCGCTTTATTTCTTGCTGTGCTGGTTATTCTGCATTTTTGCGAAGCGCAGGTTGTTTTTTTACTTTTCAATGGATGTCGAAGGAGTGGCGTTTGCTTATTATCATCAGCTGTACAAGTAGATATAGATACCACCGGTTCTAGTCTCCGAAAATATACATAATAATCTCCTTCTATGTCTTCTCCATATCCTTTTCTCTTCCTCCTCATCGTAGCATCTTGGACTTGGAGTAACTAAATCCTGGTACGCGGCTCCCATCTATGTCCGCCTGAAACAACCGTGACTCGGTTAGGCGTCTATCGCGGCTACGTTACCTGATTCGTGCGCACGTCGCACCGCTCTTGGGGGGGCTTTACGACACACAACGCAACAAGCTTCCATACTACCAAGGTGCAACGAGCCGAGTATCGCTACCTCTCTCTTCTTGCACCCGCCTCGAATTAAACATGAGTCGTCCGAACAACAACAATGCTGGTGAGCCATACATACCCCACATCTTACCGAGCCCCTATCTCAGTGAGCGGAGCGAATGTAACTGACACCGTGCCCCACGCGTCGCCGCCAACAGCTACCGCGCGATCAGACGATGCTGTTCTCAAGCTCTTCAATGACAAGGAGCTCTCCGGGAACGTCGTGAAGCTCAAGTCCGCGGCGTCGTCGTCCGGCGTGGCGCGTAAGGGCGCCAATAACAAGAAGTCGGCGAACTGGAAAGAGCGCGCGCGACAATTAGAAAATCAAGGTTCGCCCTTTACAACTATCCCCTTCCCTACATATCTGTTCGATCCGCTGACATCGCTGGTCTACAACAGATGATAAATCCTCGCCGACCAAGTCCCCAGGACCGGTCGTTACCCAGCTGGACGAAAAAGATATCTCGACATTCGCCACGGGAAGACCGCTCCACGACGAGCCCGTCACTTTGGTCTGCAAGTACTGCAAGAAGGGCATCATTAAGACCGTTGCTGCTGAGCATGTGCGTGCGTGCTTGAAGGCGAAGGCCGAGAGGACTAAGGAGCGAAAGAAGAAGCAGAAGGAAGAGGCTGCGGCTGCGGCCGCTGCTGCTGCTGCGGCCGCTGGGAAGGGCAAGGATGATGCTACGGGTGCTGCAATGCCGGCGGCGAATGGAGAGGGCGAGGATGGTCCGGGTGGTGCGGCGGGTGCAGCCGGTGTGGCTGGTGTGGGTAGTGTGGGCGGTGTGGGCGGTGCCGGCAGTGTGCGTGCTGGATCTGTTGCCGGATCTGTGACAGGTGCTGGGCCTGTAGTAGAGGCGAAGAAGAAAAAGGGCCCGGGTGCGAAGAAGATGGCGAAGAAAGACAGCGAGGGGGGCGCGAAGGGGAAGAAGCGCAAAGCCGACGAGGCGAAACTCCCCAAGGAGCCCAAGACCAAGAAGAAGAAGGAGAAGCCTACGAAGCCGGAGCCCAAGATCAAGGCACCCGTCGATGTCGAGAAGCAGTGTGGTGTTCCACTACCCAATGGCGCGCTTTGCGCTCGGTCCTTGACCTGCAAATCGCATTCGATGGGAGCCAAGCGATCGGTTATCGGGCGATCCCAGCCATACGATGTCCTATTAGCGGCATATCAGAAGAAGAATCAGGCCAAACAACAGAGTACGTTGTTTATTTTCCATTTCTTGCGCTGCAGTTTTCTGACACATGCATCTACAGAAGCCGCAATCAATGCAGGCGCGGCTCCTCCCGAGGAGCTCGAGGCCAACGCCATGCCCGTCGACTCGGACGAAGAGACCGAGCTCGTCATGGCGGCAATTTCGAAGCGTGTGCCGCAGCCTTTCGATCGTCACATCGTGGTTCCGGTGCGGAAGAAGTCACAGTACATTCGGATGCGTGAACTCATGGCAAGTGCACTTCGACCCGGTAGCCAGCCGCTATTCAATAGCGATGCTGGTGGAGGTCCGAACGGCATATTGGGCGGTATGGCTCCTAGGATGCCCACTTTACGTTATCAGAGCACGTACTGATGCTGCATGTCGATGCAGGTGTGTTGGGCGGTCCGAAACCTGCTTCGTCAAAGCCCTTTCAACCGCCTCCTCCACCTGCCCAGCGGAAATCCTCCCTGAATATTTCTGGATAGAGGGTCCATCCACTGGCGTTGATATTTGAGGGGCTTGAGGGATTGTTTGCATTTGGGTATTGCAGTGCAGAGGTTTACTATGGTGTTTGGTGTTTGGGCGCTATATGGTTGTTAATAGCTATTTTGGTATCGCTTTTTGGCTTGCATCGGTGTTTGTAGACGATCTGGTCTATATCTAAGAGTTTTCTTCCTGTTTGTATGATACGGTACCGTATATAGTAGTCTCCTCTTCTCTTTGGGCAATTATACAAGATTCAGCATGAGCATGAATATCGGTGCCGTGTCTGCAGATTAAAACTTAAAAGAAACAACAACTCCAAAACTCCGTATGATATTGAAACGCCCAATCCCCAATACGCGTCAAATCAATGGCCGTCCGTCTCCTCCAAAGCTTGTGCTTCCCTCCTAAGATCCTTGATCACATTCTACTCGAAACATTAGCCTCGACGCGTTCGAGCTGGATGGAGTGGAGAGAAACCGACAGCCAAAGCTTCAGGGTTCACGCCGTTTTCGATCAACGAGACACACAGCGAAAGCGTGGTCCTGTCCAGTCCGGTGTGCTACGTTCGTTAGCTGCGTGGCTTGGGTGAGGTAGTGGGATGAGGGAGTACCAGGAGCGTGGAGATTTCGTTCAGGACATCGACGACGTCTTTTGCGGCGCGTTGGCGGGAAGTTCCTGCTGGGGGTGGCATTGTGCTTGCTTGGAGTGTGCGTCTGGAGTTTGATGTTTGTTTGTGTGTGTAGACCAGAGCTTGTGAGTTGAGGGAGTCGGAACGTGCCGCTGACAGGGCTGGTCAGTGGTCATGCATGTGGAGCTTAAGTCGAGACGACACGTTTTCCCAACCGTGCGATCGTAGTTAGCCCTTCAATGCTGCGCCGGCAACAATGGAGAGACTTCACCCATCGCTGATGGAAACCGCCATTGCGGCTGCCGCTTTTAAGCTTTTACTTCTCCCCGCCTAGTAGGCCTCCTCCTCCAGTGTGTCTCTTGCTACGCGCACAACTGACCCGCCCGCTCCATCCAGCAAGTCCACCGATTTTGAGGTTCACCGAAACTGGCTCGCCATCACGCACTCGCTCCCCGTAAAGCAATGGTACTACGAAAAGACGTCGGAATGGACGCTCGACTACCCTCCGTTCTTTGCCGGCTTCGAGTGGCTTCTCAGTCAGGTCGCGAAGCACTTCGATCCTGAGATGCTCAAGGTTGAGAACCTGGGCTACGCGAGCGAGCAAACCGTGTTGTTCCAGCGACTCTCCGTGATCATTACCGAGCTCATGCTTGTATTTGCTCTGCATAAGTCTGTGACCCGAGGAGTGGGGCGTGGAAGGGACGGCTGGCTGATGTGCGCAGACTTGTGGCTTATGCTCCTGAGGGCTCGAAACGTGCCGCCCATGCTGTCGCGCTGTCGCTGTTACTCTCTCCTGGTTTGCTGTTGATCGACCACATACACTTCCAATACAACGGATTCATGTATGGGGTCCTTCTACTGTCCATCCTCCTCGCACGGTCTCCGTCAACTCGACTGGCCTCTGGCCTTCTGTTCGCAACGTTGTTGTGCTTCAAGCACATCTACCTCTATCTCGCACCCGCATACTTCGTCTACCTTCTCCGCGCATATTGTCTCGGGTCCAACTTCGATCTACGAAGACTAAACCCCGACATCCGTTTTGCGAACTGCATCAAGCTTGGTGTCGGCATCGTAGCGATCTTTGGTGCAGCCCTGGGGCCATTCGCGTATTGGGGACAACTGGCCCAGTTGGCTTCACGGCTGTTTCCATTCTCGCGCGGGCTATGCCATGCGTACTGGGCGCCAAATGTATGGGCCATGTATTCGTTCGTCGATCGGGTTCTGATCTATGTTGCGCCGAGACTGGGGCTCAGCGTTGATACCAGCGCGTTGAACAGTGTCACCCGCGGACTTGTGGGCGATACGGCGTTTGCGGTACTGCCGGAGATCACACCGCGGATGACGTTCATCCTCACGTTGTTCTTCCAGATATTGCCGTTGGTGAAGCTATTTGCCGTCCCGACGTTCGATAACTTTGTGGGTGCGGTGACACTCTGTGGGTATGCTTCTTTCCTGTTTGGATGGCATGTTCATGAGAAGGCGATTTTGCTCGTTATTTTCCCGTTCAGGTGGGTCCCCTGTGTCCTGGAGGGTCATGACAATTTCTAACCCACCACAGTCTCCTCGCCCTCAAAGACCGCCGTTACTTCGGCGCCTTCCGGCCCCTCGCCGTCGCCGGTCACGTCTCGCTCTTCCCCCTCCTCTTCACCGCTCCTGAGTTTCCAATCAAGACTGTCTACACCATCGCGTGGCTGGTGGTCTTCCTCACCACCTTCGACAGGCTGGTACCCATGTCACCATCCGGTCGCCAATGGCTACTCGATAGACCGTCGACGTTGTTCATCATCGTCTCGATACCGCTCATTGCATACACAAGTCTGATACACGGCGTGGTGTTTGGTGATCGTTACGAGTTCTTGCCACTCATGTTCACGAGCAGTTATTCAGCGGTTGGAGTTGTCGCTAGCTGGGTCGGCTTTAGTTGGCTGTATTTTACCTCTTAGGGCGGAGAGGCTGTGCGTTGTAGAAGTAGAGCCAGTTTTTGATTTCCAGATCTTCACGAGTGATACATTGTGAATTGATATCAAATGCACCACTGCAAGACTAGCCGACGACATCGCTCTAGATGCCAATGCTCATTATTCGCTGTACTCTTGCTAATAGGGTTCGAGCCTTCACTTTTGAATCATTCCTCCTTCGGGCCCTAGTTCCACATCTTCAATTTCCCACGGTCAGGCTGCAATGTTTCAATGGTGGTCGACGCGTTCACAGTCCGCCTGCCAAGCCCGCGGCCATGCCATGCCGCTTTCGGTACCTTCCGCCCCCAGACCGTTGAGGCCACAGTTATTGTCACGCCTCTAAACACTCGTAACAACAGTCGTCATTCCTTTTTTTTTTAACTTCTAACTTACATACACCCCGCACACACCTGCACACACGCAACATTTCCTATATTCGAACTTTACCTTACCTAAACTCAAAAAAATGCGTTGGAGCTGGAACGTCTTCACGGCGATCCTGTGTCTGGCCCAGACTGCAGTCGCAAAGCCAGATGCTAAGGACGGGATCAAGAGTGTTCCGCTGAGAACACACAGCTTAGCTCCGGTGCGTACCACTTGTTTTTCTGCTTCTGGGAGAGAGAAAGGAGAGAAGAGAGGGAACTGATTTGTATTCCGTGACAGCCATACCTCGATCAGGACTTGCAGAGCCGGTGGTTCGATTGGGGTGGTGATACTGTTATTCGCGCCGACCAGTACGAACTCTCGCCCCTGACCCCCACGCCGCTGAAGAAGCTTACTGACGACGAGTGACAGGTACGTTCGCCTCACGTCGGACCGACAGCATCAGGCTGGGTATCTCTGGTCGCGACTACCATTGACCGCGACGAACTGGGAGGTACGTCCTTCACCCCCCTTCCCCCCACCGCACCGCACCCCACCCGCCACCATGCAGGGGGCTGACGAGGAGGCATAGATCGAGTGGGAATTCAAAGTACACGGCACCGGCAACCTCTACGGCGATGGCATGGCCCTGTGGATAACGAAGCAGCGCGCGCTGCCCGGGCCTGTTTTCGGTAGCATCGACAACTTCGAGGGCCTGGGTATCTTCCTCGACACCTACAAGAATAACCGGCCGGGCGTTGTGTTCCCCTACATCTCTGCTATGCTCGGAGACGGGCAGACGAGCTACGATCATGCGCATGACGGGAAGGAGAATGAGCTGGCGGGTTGCTCGGTATGTTGCCCTGCGTGGTAGGGAGAGAGGGGGGAGGGGGGAGCTAAGCTAATGATCGTGAAGGCAAGGGGAATTAGGGGAGCAAATATTCCCACTCGCGCGAAGCTCACGTACTTCCAAGAGAACTACCTCCAGCTTGACTTGCAGTACAAGAATGTCGACCAGTGGGTCCAGTGCTTCAATGCTCCAAATGTCACCCTTCCGCAGGTCGCATACTTGGGATTCAGCGCGCACTGCGGAGAGCTTAGCGGTACCTCACTTTCCCCCCCTGCTGCTCCTCCTCCCATACTGATTCCCCGCAGACAACCACGACATCATCAGCATCACAGCCAACAACCTTTACTCTGCGAACCCCAACCGCCCGGGCCCCGGTCGTTCCGACAAGCCGCGGAAGAGCACGAAGACTCCGAAGGGATACAAGGAGCCTACCGAGGGTGGAAGCTGGATGTGGTTCTTCCTGAAGTGTCTGATCTTCATTACTGTGGTCGCCGGTGCCTATGTCGGTTGGGTCGCGTACAGAACTCAGAGGCGGAGCTCGCGGTTCTAAGGGAAGGTGATGGGAGAGATTTTCATTTGTGAATTTGTGAATTTCGGGTACATAGCGGAGGGAGATGCGTCGGTGAGCTATGGCGCTGGTAACTAAGGGGATGCTGGATGCTCGGTGTTTTCCTGCGGTATTCGCCTGCTTTGCTTTGATTTCCTTGGCTTGGGATCGTACTTTTCTCACTGCTTTTCTTCTGGCTGTTTGTTGGTGTCCATTGCGTCCTTGATTCCTGTCTCTAAAGCGAATTTTACAGTCTGGAAAAACCTGTTGCAAATCGAGTGAGATTCCATCAATACAAGTACATACATCATTCGCAATGCGGTATCAGCCAACCACTGCATTTCGAAGAAGCAAACCAAAACATCAACTCAAAAGCAGGGGGAAAAGGGATCTCTATATAACAAGAAGGTAAAGGTAAGTACACAAAGCTTTTGTTGATTCAATGATGATGGTGATGTCCAATCTGCGTGGCCAACGGCACAACCATTCCAAAAACCGCCGCGATAACGTCTTTGACGGTGCCCTTCTGTCCGTTCTCCTGCAGCTGTGCGGCTTGGGCTTGCATCGTGTGCATCGCCACATACCTATGGCCGTTAGTAGCGGATCGATACTGAAGGGGGGAGGAGGAGAGTGAAACTCACAAGAAAGTCCCACCACTGAACAGCAGCAGCACACCGGTCCAGAACTGCATCCCCTCGCCGCCGCCACCCAACAATCCCAGGACCAACCACGTAAACAGCGCGCCGACCGGTGCCGCCATCGAAAACACGAGCAGATGCGTCCTAACCTGGCGCTTTCCCAGCCCACCGCCCCTCAGCAGCACGGCGGTCAACCCAAACGCCGCCGGTGCCTTGTGCAGCATGATAGCGATGAAGATGATCGCGCCAAGCGCGAGATTGCTGCTCGCCGAGGACGCGCCCAGTGCAATCCCGTCGGCCGCCGCGTGGATGACGAGGCCCAACGTCATGCTGTTGGGCCTGGTCGTAGCTGTGCTGCTGCCGCCGCCGCCGGGCGGCGAGGGTGACATCGACCCGCCCAGGTTGTCGATGGCGATGTAGGGCGGCTCGTCCGCGCCGTGCCTGTGGCTCGGGAGACTGTCGATTAGGTACATCAGGATGAACCCCGTGATCAGGCTCAGCCCGATCCACTTGTGCGGGTTGCCGGCTTCCTCCGCTGCCTCTTCCTCCTCTGTGTGGCCGTCGTGCGAATGCGAATGTGTGTGCGTGTGCTCGTGCGTGTGCGGCGGCATCTCCACCGTCGCGGGTAATCCACCGTCGCCGGTTTGCTCCTCCCGCGCCCAGATGTCCGGGCCCCCGCCGAGATCCCACGAACGGGCTTGGACTCCAGCGGCGGGAGGGTTCATGGCTACCGCTACGCTCCGCGATGCACTATAGATCGTTTCAATGCCCTCCGGGATGATGACGATCATGCTGGTTCCTACGAGGACGCCCATGCCGACTGTTGAGATCATTCGGAGCTGCGACTGGGACAGCGTTACGGCGAGAGGAAGCATGCCTGCCGCAAAAGAGCTGCGGGACGTCAGCCGCCGGAGAAACAGAGGGAGAAAGAGGTGCCGTACGCAATCGCCATCAAGGCGCAGTAGAGCAGAAGGGTGGGAAGACCTTCTGGCATTTCGGCTATGGTTTTTGTTTCGTGTGTGCGTGCCTGTGTGGTGGTGGGGTGTTGCGGGAGTCGGTGGAGGAAGTGGTCGCTGGGAGGAGCAGCAGCGGGGGGATATCTATTTCACCACCCGCGACGAAGCATATGATGGATTGGGTTCGGATTGCTGGTTGTCAAGATGGGTGCCCGCAGAGGTTCAAGAGCTTATGGAGCTAGGTATTACATACAGAGGGAGGTGGGATTGGGGACTATGGTAGCGTCGCCAAGAGCGACCCTGGCATCCCGCATCCCGCATTCTGGATGGACGGTTCGATGGCAGCTCGATCGTCATGGGTGAAACGAGAGAGCTGTATCTACGGAGAGTTTAACCCCAAGGTACATACAGCTCTTCCCTACGAAAGAATTAGGTTGGCCAGGTCCATTTTATTTTTTCGCTGGAGGATGTAGGCGAAGGCGGGGTTGGAACTCTGATTAGAAATTCGGACTGGATGCTTTCTGCGTGTATGTACAATGGAAGGAGCTGGTGATGGCGATAGTATCATGCTTGAGTCTGATGTTTCTTTCGGCTATGGATATCGTACTGACCGGACGGAAACCCTCAACTTGGATGAAAGGCGACTTCACCGAGGTGCTAGGATACGGAAATCGTAGTTCAACAGAGATCCCACCGATGGCTTACGTACAGAAGTCTGCTTGCCATTCTAAAGAAGCAAATCCGAGTGGGATTCGCGAACCAGTTTAGTAAATCCGAATGCTCACTTGTGAGTCAGTTGGGCGCCTTATGTATCACTAGCGCCGATTTAGTGATCCATCGCGTCAAACACCAACCAAGCAACGCGACACTCCCCAGCGCGAATCGCCATACAACCACCCTCACCACTACCACCAACCGCTCTCCCCACTGCCCAAGCCAGTACTCGCCATGGCGACCACTCTCGACGCCGAAGACTGGTCTACCGATGCGAACGACGCACTCTCCCTCACCTTGATCTCTCCGATCACCGGCAAACCCACTACTTCCGAGTTCGCACCGCTGTTCACGTACAGTCTCTACGGCGAGACGCAAGCGATCTATGGCTACAAGGACCTGAAGATGCGGATACTCCTCGCCGCAGACGACATGACGCCCTGCGTTGACGTGACCTGGGCGGAAGTTGTGGAGCCTATTGGGGGGGTTAAGGCTGAGGATGTGTTGATGCCGCTGAAGGAGTGTATGCCTGCGTGTGAGTTTTCTCGGGTGAAACGGGAGGCAGGGAGGAGGGGAGGAGGGGGGGATTGGGAGGCTAATGGAGAGCGTGAACAGATGCGTTTGAGCGCAACATCGAAGAGTTCACCGACCACATCAAGGCGGCTCGCGAGAGCAAAGTGTTCACACCACCGGGAAGGCTCCACAGCACCTACACGAGTTCCGGCCGAACCTTCGAAGCATGGCGCTCTTCGATCGACGATGTCGACTGCCAGAGTGTACTGGAGAACTTGCAGTTCCTGGTACAACTCTACATCGAGGGCGGCCAGGCTATCGATCTCGACGACGAGGAATGGAGCAACAAGCGCTGGGATGTGTTTTTCCTGTACGAGCGGAACCAGAAGGACAATATGTACTTGTTTGTGGGGTACTGTACTCTCTATAGGTACTATTACTTCCATAGCCTTGTCTCGGGCCAGGTGCGCGTCAGGCTATCGCAGTTCATCATCCTACCGCCGTATCAGCGTGAGGGCCACGGATCGAATTTCTACGATGCGATTATGCGACACTACCTCAACTCCTCCGAGGTCCGCGAGATCACGGTCGAAGACCCTAGCGAGGAATTCGGTGACCTGAGGGATCTCCAGGACATGACCAGGCTCAACAGAGACAAAGAATTCCGCTCGGTTAAACTGGTCGATGTTGCGACGAGGAAGTTCCCGTTGAAGGCGGTCCGAGAGAGAGCCAAGATGCCCGAGCGACAGTTCCTTAGGTGTCTGGAGATGCAGCTGCTGCGCGGCCTCAACAGGAAGGAGAAGAGGGCCCACAAGATGTTCCGTCTCATCGTCAAAGGACGCATTTACAGACAGCAGGTCGATGTTTTGGCGCAGCTGGCAAGGCTCGACAGGATCGACAAGTTGGACGAGACGTTTCATCACGTCGAGGACGACTACTTGCGCCTGCTGGAGAGCTTGAAGCACAAGAAACCCACCGAAGAAGAGGATGATGTTAAAGGGAAGAGGATGGAGCCGTCGTCCCCGGAACAGAGGCCTTCGAAGAGAGCTAGGGTTGTTGCCATTCGCGACGGTGGGGATGACGAAGAAGATAAGCTTTGATTGCTTTGCACGTCGTTTCCTTTCCTTCACCTTTTCCATACTTCCTTAGCAACTTTTTCTCCTGGTTAATTGGGTTTACTGTTCTTTCCTTATGAATCACTACGCCTGTTCGGATCAGAAGAGGTTCTTCTGTCCATCCATCCATTTATCTGTCTCTCGATGTGTACTTTAGCCACTCCCAAGATCACTCGATTCAGACGTGTCGTCATCAAGGGTCTAGCTATCGGCTATGCTGTGCAGCTGTAGAGCAATATGGGATCGCGGATCACCTCCCTTCCCTGCAGCATCGGATTTCACCAATGATCGAGCACTGATAAACACGACTACATTAGAGAGATAACGAAGAATCATTACTCCATGTTTATGAGTCCAGGAAACAAGTGGACAAAGAGATATCATTAATCATGACACAAAAATCAAAGACAGAAAGACACCATGCCAATTGCACCCCAACTCCGGTTTCCCAATGAATGATCTAGTTAGTAAACTATGATGATTAGATGTACTTCTCGGCCTTCGCCCACCCAACCAAATCCCCCGCCGATGTGATGGCAGGTCCCTTCCCGAACTTCTTCTTCCTCGGGTCGATAGCTTTCGCTACGATTTCCAGCTGTCGGAAACAGTCCTTCTCCGTCTGGCTTGCGGCGTTTCTGCCGCGTGCGGCTGGCCGCGGGATCCCCATGCGCGTGAGGAGTATGTTGGTGAGGTAGTGCAGCCAGAAGATGTTTGTGCGGGGGGCATAAACGTTCCAGTCGATGCACTCCTCCTCGGGAGGTACGAGGCCGGAGGAGACCTCTTTGCGCATAAAGCGGTAGATGTCGAATTGGTAGTCACCTGTGGTTGCGATGTTAGTTTCTAGGGATGAGTGGGTGCAGCGGGGGAATAAAATGTACCTTTACCGCCGAATAGCGCGGTGTCGTTGAGTGGCATGAATTCGATGTCGTTTTCGTCATCGGTGCATCGAGCGCGGGAGAGGGTGTAGTCGATCAGTGATACCTTGAGGGTTGACTCCTTGTCCTCTAATGATAGTCCTTCGAGTAGTGTCTCCGGATTGGCGGAGAACGACTTCTTCCTGGGCTCTACCTCTCTGCGGTCGATGACTAGGTTTCCCCAGTGGAGATCTCGATGCTATATATCGTCAGAAACATGTCCGAAGTAGCAACATGGTAGTATTACCTCAAAAAGGTGCTTCTCCTCTCCACTCGCCAAGGCATTCGCAGCCTGCCAGAAAACATCCAGCGCCTCTTCCCAACTCTGGAGCTCGGTATGCTCGAGATCAGATCCACCGTTTTCCAGCAGGATGACTGCGAAGAGCTGGTGGTCTTCGTAAAAGTCTGGCCGGACGTTCTCTGATCCCCGCTCCATGTCGAAGTTATCCCACTCGTCCATCAGGGGCTCGGGGAAGTAGCCCTGAACTACGTACGCGCTGTTGCACACAGAGTCAGTCTACAATTCACCGGGGAAGAGCGGGCGAAGAATAACGCACCCCCTGAAGCCAATGAAGCCGTCGATTTGTGCCATGGTCTTGGAGATCCTCACTTCCTGGATGATGCTTTTCACTTCGCATTGCTCCTCCTGGCCGAACGGAATGATCTTCAGAACCGTGGTGCTGTTGGAATCGGTTCGCGATTGCAGGAACACCTCACTGTAGGATGCTTCTCCCAGTTTCCGTATCGACGAATCCTCAAGCAATGAGTCGATATATTGATCGAACTCGAGCACCTTCTGCTCCGTGCACAGCCCCAGAAGCACATCGGTCTCCGTTATCTCATCTCCGTAAAGTGCCTGGACCAACGCATCGTCGGTGCATGAAACGGAGCTGTCAGTCGCCTCGGCGGAGGCTGGTGACGACACTGATCCTCTCACTATTATGGAATCATCGGTGCTGTCTTTTGTTGGGGTTTCCGGTATTTCGGTCTTGAGATTCGATGCCATTGCGAGTGGAGGTTCGTCTCCGGCTACAACTGTACTTCCTCGTTCAGCGTAATTATGTGCTGGGGTTTCTGGTATTTCGTTCCTGGATGTTGACGATTTCGGTGTCGATGCTTTGGGTGTAGAAGCCTTAGGAGTGGTCGCCTTAGGAGTGGTCGCCTTTTTGGTCGCCCCACCTTCAATAATGATGGCGAACTTCCTTTCAGGAATACCCATTCTATCATTCGCCTCATCTTCCCACACTATGATCGAATCCTCCACCACATCCTTCGACAACTCCTCCCTAGTAAAGGATTCAGTCCGCAACGGTGAAGGTGCGCCGGCAGTGCTCGCAGAGACCCTCTTTTTGAGTCCCCGCTTTCTAGGCGGAGACTCTTTCACCGACAAAGAATCGCGTTCTCCAAGGACGCTGCGGGGGGTGCTCCCGGAGTAAGGCTCCTGTTCTGGCTCGGCCAGTTTCTGCAGCGTGCTGGATACGGTCGTCGGGGTTGCCGTAGCAGTGCTGGTGCCGGATTCGTTCTCTTTGTCCGAACTCTCCCGTAACGATCCTACTGACGACTGCGAGTGCAGATCTTGCGCGACGACAACACTGGTCCGACGCTCGACTATAACGATCGGTTCGGATGGTGGCGGTGACAGTGGCGGTGACCGTGAAGGTGGGCGCGCGTCTTCCGTTATTCCCAGGTCGTCCAGCTGATTCACTATATCGTCGAGTGCATTGGACGACGACCCCTTTACGACAACGGCCGCTTCCTCCTCCTCCTCCTCATCCTCATCCTCGACAGCAATTACCACGTCGATAGGCTTCTTTGATGCCTTCTTTGTAGGAGCTGGGGCGGCCTTGTCTTTCTTTACGGAAGCCGACTCCTCTGTGAGAGCATCCTCGTCTGGTACAGGCTCGTTCCGCTTCGAATTGGCCCCGGAGGAGTTCTCGAGTTCGTTCCACAGTGATCTCCCGAACCAGCCGTTGAGATGTGACTTGACGGCTTTTCCGTACGTTTTTTGCTTTCCGAAGGTTTTCTTTGCGCCGTAATTCGACGACATGTTTCTCGTGGGTGGATCTGCGCGGATCGGGGGAGGATATGTATGTCGGCCTTTGGTTGGTAGACGCAGTAACTGTTGCAGCGCAGGTCGAGGCTGGCGGTTGTCGTGAACGAGCACTTTCTATTTGTTGACAAAACCAAACGCACAGTTGCGCCGGTAACAAGCAGGATTACTTGGAGATACGATGGATAAGATAAGAATCCCGAAACAAGCATTTCCCATCTCGTCATATCTGATATCACTACAATCAGCCTTCAGCTGATGTCAATCCCCGCGGGGCGCGATAGGGAATGTGAACTTCGTTAATTTAGCCTTGGGCGCTTCGAGGAGGAATCAGGGAATCCATTTCGGGCTGAGTTTTCAGCTGCTCAGCAACAGCAGCAACAGAAACGAATCCCTTGCAATCCCTGCCCCTCTCTGGTTTCCCCTCCATTCTATTCTGTACCCCTCCATTGTCTCCACCACCTAAACTACGGCCCACCAACGCACCCACCTCCACCTCCCCTACTTTAGCTCCCCTTTCCGCCCTGACACGTCCAACCTCCTCCGAGTTCTATCCTACCATACCTTCCCTCCATCAACCTTCAACCCTTTCAACTTCACCCAAACAAATAATAACCAACCAATAAACAAGATGGTATGAATCCCCTTCAGCAAATGCTTACCTGCTCCTCAGTTATCACGCATCTCGAGCAACTTGAAGATGCGTAGTTGATGCTGTCCTGCACCTTTTGTGTGACCGACAGCTCAAAGACATATCGTCGAGCATCGCAAGAAGCAGATAACCTTTCGTTTCCATCTGCTAATACCTGACGACAGGCCGACTCCCTCACCGAAGAGCAGGTTTCCGAGTTCAAGGAGGCTTTCTCCCTGTTCGTAAGTTACCCCCACTGTGGTGCTACTGGTGGTACCTGTTACCCCTCACGTCCACTACACACAATACTCACACTTCTTTTCAATATCTAGGACAAAGACGGCGATGGTTAGTTATCATCATATCCACACCTGCCGTTGCAGCCTTCGTGGAGCTGACCTGGCTGCTTCTACCTTCTAGGACAGATCACCACTAAGGAGTTGGGAACCGTCATGAGGAGTTTGGGACAGAACCCCTCCGAATCGGAGCTTCAGGACATGATCAACGAGGTCGATGCCGACAACAACGGAACCATCGATTTCCCTGGTATTTCCTTCCTTCCGTCTTGAGTTCGCACACAGCCAGGGCGCCGAGCTAATGCATTTCTGATTATCAGAGTTCCTCACTATGATGGCCCGCAAGATGAAGGACACCGACAGTGAGGAGGAGATCCGAGGTGAGATTTATTCGACCTTCCATCCCGTATCAGCGATGGCTGACGCGTTCAACAGAGGCTTTCAAGGTCTTTGACCGCGACAACAACGGCTTCATCTCCGCCGCCGAGCTGAGACACGTCATGACCTCCATCGGGGAGAAGTTGACCGATGACGAGGTCGACGAGATGATCCGGGAAGCTGACCAGGATGGCGATGGACGGATCGACTGTATGTTCCACCTCCGTGCTACTAAACATGATGGCCGACCCGAAACTGACATCCCGGCCCACAGACAACGAGTTCGTCCAGCTCATGATGCAGAAATAGTTGCCTCGTACTTTCCGCTAGAGGGCAAGGTGGTGACCATGTTCGCTTTCTCGAAGGGATGGGGAGGTGGTACGTTTGCTTCTTTGGGGATCGGAGGGTTTTCTTTTTTCTGTGCGTGAAATGGTGTTTCTGTTCTCTGTTACCGTCTCATCCGTCTACCCATTTTTTTGTCCGGGCCATCCTATTGCCGCAATGAATAGTTAGATGTTCCCTTTCATGATGCGAGAGCTCTGCTCTTCTCTGGTGTTGTATTCTGCTTGCGAGTGAATGGTTGATGTGTGCTTTCGGAGATTCCATTTTGCTTCTGAATGTTGGTGCGTGCTTGCTTGAATGAATTATACTGAATAATGAATTCCCCACACACGGCATGTTGTCCCTCCCTTTGTCGACAAATGATAATCCCTTCGCACCCCAATCCATGCCCATGCCGACCCATGCCATCCTCCCAAGCAGCAGCCCCCCAGAATACAAACCCAAGATACTGGACCAATAGACAGAACGGAAACGTGAAGTCCTCAAACTTCAAACAGAAATAGATAGAAGAAACCCGCACCAGCACACCAGCACACCGGATCAACACTCAAACTCCTAGAAAAAGTAAAAAGCCAAACCAAGCCGACCCGGACCGAACCCAAAGCAAACAAACAAAAGAAAAAAAGAAAAAAAAAACGGAAACACAAATGCGTGAGTAATAACTAAGGAAAAAGAAGGTTAAATAATACAACCTCAAAAGTCAGAAGCCCGAAGCCCGAAGCCAGAAGACAGAAAGAAAGCAGAAAGCGCAGGTTTTCGTCCCCGTCCCGTTCCATCCTATGGCACAGCCGCGGCGGCCGCCCTCCCCACCATCGCCACGGTCCTGACCTCCGTAAACGACACCTCCTTGAGCTCCTCCATGCGCTCCTGTCCCGCGTCCCACACGAGCTCGACAAGCTTCATGACGCCCTTATAGTCGCGACGACACACCTCCCAGCGCAGCTTGTCGACGAGGGCCCAGCCGGACTCGATGGTGCGCAGCTCGGCGTCCATGGTGCGCACGCCGTCCTGCGCCTGGTGGCACAGCTTCCGCAGCTCGCGCTCGAACTGTAGCAGACTGTGTTTGCTGCGCGTCGACAGCGGCGGCGTCGTCGTCGCCGGCCGCAATAGGTGCAGCAGCTGCATTAGGTGTGTAGACACCGTCGGGATGTGGTCTTGGATCACTTTTTCGAGCGCGAGGTTCGCGCGCTGCGTCGACGAGGCGCTGCTGGTCGCTATGGGCCCTGCGCGGCGGGCGCGGCTGCTGCTGTTGGGCATGGTGCCGGTGGAGGTGGTTTGAGGTGAGGTGGACGCGATGGCGCGGAGGTGGGTGGGTTCGAGGGGTGGTGGTGGGTGAATTCGAGGGAGCGGAAGCAGGTGGAGTGGAGGGGTGTAAAGTAGGGTGCACGAGGTGTGATGACGAACGGACTTGGGGGGGGGGGGGGGGGGGGGGGGGGAGGTGACGTTGCTATGTTAAGTACTGTAATTGTTCCGAGTTCTTGGAGAGTGGCAGTGGCAGTCTCGGTCTCGTTTCGTGGGTTGTTGTTTGCTTTAACGACGCATGCTCCGGCACCGGGCTGGCATAGACGAAGGGTGAAGGGTATGTGGATGTAGGTATATACGGCACTATCGTATATTAACCTGCCCACCTTTGAGCTTTCTCTCTTCCGTCGCCGTCGTCGTCGTCGTCTTCGCTTGGCCGGCGGCCCTTTGTGCGCAGGCAGCCCAGGCTGGGCTTGGTTGATCGAGCTCCCTCTTTGAGCCTGAAGCAATGAATTCGTCACTTAAATCTCAAATTGAAGAAGAAGAAAGAAGAAAAAACAAAGAGAGCTCCGGTCTTTTGTCTTTATGAGATGACTCGGAGATTGTTGCGTGACGTGCGGTTGGCGGCGGACCGGCCGGCACGCACACGGCGGATGTGTGGATATCAAACCGGAGCGATTGACTGGTATGCACAGTGCTCTGGATGGGGCTTTGCTGTGTGGAGTAGGTGGTTTTGGTGTTTGTCCCTCTCTCTCTCTGTGCTGTTCGCTTTTATGATCTGTTGGTGGTTGTGGGGGAAACAGTGTCTGCGGAGTCTCCGGCTGCCCTGTGCTTGAGGGGGAGGGTGGAGATCGCTCGATCACATGACAATACTCTAAGTATACATACCCGTTGCCCCATGAGGTCCAACGAAGGGATTGGTCTTTGGTACTGCATGCATGCAGCCGCCCTGCGCTCTTCGTCTATCTCGACATCAGGGACTTGTGTCGACGGGGTCACCACACAATGTCCTACCTCATACCGAGCTCCACGAGCTTACGTCTATCGGTCGGCAGCAGAGTCTTCGTTATATCTAAAACATAGTAGTGATCGTGTTCAACATACATGACGATCCCAATTGATCTTGCCAACCTGTCTCTAGTTTGGCGACTCTCCCCCAATAGTGTCGCCTGTGGAGGCTCAGCATTCACGAGTGAGATCTCATGGACATGCGTGCAAGTGATAGGCAACCTGATATTTATTGGATTGCCGCCTGCCCCGGGTTCGGCCCTGCAAAGCGTTCTCTAGCCTTGAGCTCCTGCACATCGCTGAGCTTTGCTTTCACAAACATGTCCGCCCCCACCCACGTCGATAGTTCCTCAGTTTTGCCCTCCTTCTTCAGCAGCGCGAGCAAATTATACACGCTCTCCACCATTCCCTCCCCCTGACTGACACAATACCACTCTTTGGCGAGCGGGATATTCTTCTTCTCCGCGAGCTTGCTGTAATAGAAGCCCAGATTATGCGCCGCACCCCGCACCCCACTCGCCGCCGCCTTGAGCATGAACTTCTCATGCTCGGGATCCTTCGGGTCGATCTCGAGCGAGAGGTTGTAGTAGCACTTCGCCGAATCCAGTGACACAGCGCCCTTCCTCCACAGCCTCATCGCCTCCTCGCGATCGCCCTTCAAAGTCTTCACCAGCTGACCACCGTGCGCATAACCATCTCCATCCCCCGCCTCACCACACTTGAGATACGCCTCGAGCGCACCCTTCCTATCCCCCTTCAGCTCCAGCGTCGACGCCACAACCGCCAGCGCAGCCGAATTCCCCAGCCTCGCCACCTCCTGCACGCGCTGGAACGCCTCGTGGGCCTCCACCTGTTCCGTCTTCCTCCCAAGCTTCCTCGTGATCCCATCCAGCAGCTGAAAATGCAGGACAACCGCCGCAGGATCACCCAACAGAGCCGCCGAATGCAATATCGTATACATGAGCTCCAGCCTCACATTCCTCTTCCCCTCATCCATATCCCTGCCATTGACATGCGGCAGCGTCTTCACCAAGAACACCGCTATCGCACCAAAGTCTTTGGCGGACATCGCGAACTCGCGGCAAATGAACTCGCCGAAGGCTCGCGACGGCCGCGAACCCGTGTGCGGCAGGCTGGCCTCGATCACTTTGTAGAACGTCTGTGGGCGGAACGGGATCTGCTTCGCTTTGTGCGCCGACAACACGTACTCGATCGGCACGATCAGCGCAATCTTGTACGCTTCTGGGTGCTCCTTCTGTCTGCTGCGGAAGCGCTGCGCGTTGTGGTTGACGGTGGGAGAGGGGCCGGTGCTGCGCACGGCGAGCGATGGGGCGGAAGTGCTGAAGGGCTTGCATGGTGGCGGCGAAGTGGGGTGGAGATGTGAGATCGGCCGGAGGAGAGGTCGGAGGTGTCGTATTCGTTGGGTTGCCATTGCGAGACGGGGATGCCGCCGGATCAGCGGTGGCAGTAGAGAGCGTGATAGAGTTGCGGCGGTTAGGGTTGTGTTAGTTACTGGCCGAATTTCTCGTTTGATGTCACATGGTAGAACGATTGGAGGTTATTCTCAGGGCAATGTCCAGTTGATATCCACAGAAGCTCTCCCAGCCCCGTTATGTGTATCTACATTGTGTATGTATAATACAAAAGTGTCGTGTAAGGTAACTATTATGTATTTCACCCCATCACCAGTTCTACAACCAAGTGCCCACGTACTTCATACTGCGGCTAAGGAGAGACATCGCCATTGGTCAGAACTTCTCCCTCCGGGTGCAAAAACCTCTCCAGATTACTATTACAAGACCCATCAGTATAAATTTTATATCGCCGAGAAAGTGGTGGATACACATACCCAGAAGCTGCCGCCACGAATCCGAGGTACGGCTTGCTGGGGTTCAACACCCTGCTCAGGTACTCAGGGTGGAACTGCACACCGACAAAGTAAGGGTGCTCCTTGAGCTCGACAATCTCCATACGCTCACCGGTGTCGTCCTTTCCAACAAAGTTCAAACCAGCCTCGGTGAGCCGGTCGACGTACTCGGGGTTGACCTCGTATCTGTGGCGGTGGCGCTCGAGAATCTGACCAGCTTCTGAGTAGAGCTGGCGGATTTTAGACCATTCCGATCCAGGTTGGAAGACGGTAGGGCGAAGTCCAAGACGCATGGTTCCTCCAAGGTGAGTTTTCGATCCCTCGGGCATGAAGATAATGACAGGGTTGGGGGTCTCAGCCGAGATCTCAACGGAGTGTGCGTCTGGGTTTAAGTCAGCTATGCCACAACCACCACCGCCGCCAAATTGGATGTATACCCTTCATGCCGCAAACATTCCGGGCATACTCGACGACTGCAACCTGCATTCCCAGGCAAATTCCCAAGTACGGAATCTTGTGCTCCCTGGCCCACTTGGCAGCCGCCACCATTCCCTCAGTCCCCCGAGCGCCGAATCCTCCAGGGATCAGGATACCGTCAGCAGTGCACACATCGTGCCATGCCTTGTGGAATTTCGCGGGATCACTGGCATTAACAGCGGGCTCCAAAGCCTCGGCCTCAACCCACACGAGGTTCAGCTTGCGATTGCAGTGCATTGCGGAGTGCTCCAGACTCTTCACGGTGGAGAGGTAAGAGTCGTGAAGATCGGTGTACTTTCCGACAAGGGCAATAGTCACGGTGTCGTACAAGCGGTCCTGGGCAAGGGTAAGAGTTCTCCACTCTTTCCAGAGGGCCTTGCCCTTCTTGATGTAGGCAGCGGGAATTTCGATCTTGTCGAGTGACATGGTGGTGGTGAGAAGCTCGACCAACTTCTGATCATCCAGGAGGATGGGCACATGGTAGGTCGAGTTTACGTCGTGAACAGCGATAACCTGCTCGTTGTTGACATCGCAGAAGAGTGCAATCTTCTTAATGGTTGCCGGTTGGAGCGGTTGCGGGCAACGGCAGGCAATCTACCCTCAAACGTCAGAACCCATACTTGCTGTCGCACTCGGTAGGAGAGTTTTACCAAATCGGGCGACAGACCGGCAGATCTAACATCTCTGATGGCCGCCTGGGTGGGCTTCGTCTTCTGCTCACCACTAATGACCGGCACCAGTGACACATGGATCTGCATAAAGTTGTCCTTGCCCGCGCGCCTTCTGAGCTGGCGTAGAGCCTCGATGAACGGAGCGGACTCGATGTCTCCAACGGTTCCTCCGAGCTCGATGATGCAGACGTCCGGCTTCTCGCCTGTCTCGTCGACAGGAACCTGTGCGACACGCTCTATCCAATCCTGGATGGCGTCTGTCAGGTGAGGAACCACCTGCACCGTCTTTCCAAGATAATCGCCACGCCTCTGTAATGCCCCCCATACTGTCAACCAAAAGTTCCCCTTCCACCCATCGGCAAGATCAAGGGTAGACGTGCCTCCCGCTCGATCACCTGCTGGTACACCTTCCCGGTCGTGATGTTGTTCTCTCGGGTCAAGGTGATGTTAAGGTATCTCTCGTAGTTCCCGAGGTCGAGATCGACTTCTCCTCCGTCGCTGAGAACGAAACATTCGCCGTGCCTTTACCAATAGTACGATCAGCCCTCTATTTCGCGGCCAGAGTGTCGCACAACACAAAGGGTAATAGTACTCAGTGGGGGCCATGGTTCCGGCATCGACGTTCATGTACGGGTCGATCTTGATTGAAGTGACGTGGGAAGGTCAGCCGGAGGCACGGCGCACAGAAAACTCGGAGGAGGACATATCTTAAGACCCTTCGTCTTAAGCAGCAGGCCGGTGGAGGAGGCTATACGAAAGCAGTGAATTAGCAGCACATTCACCCTTCTGCAAGAGGTCCAGACAAAAAACTTACCGATCACGCCCTTTCCAATACCGCTGATAACACCTGAAGCCCCCACCCGGTAATCAGGAATGCCCCATATTTCAAGATCCAAAGAGTAAACCGACCTCCAGACACCAAAACATACTTCATCTTGACTTTTTGTCGGGGGGTTGAGTGTCTCGAATGAAGTAGATCGCGAATGTCGAAAGGTATACGCTGCGGTGGTGGGTTGTTGGAGAGGGAAGGGACGAAAAATGGTTGTTTCGCGTGGAAGTTGAGAATTAGCATATGGTGGGGCTCAAGAGACGCTAGTGTGGCTAGTAGTGGGGCAGCAAGTTGCAACAGGGTTCAGACTTGAAAGTTGCGGGCTGCGAGGTTCTGTGAAACCAAACAGGCCCTAAGTAACTTCTCACTGTTCGAGGAAGGACCTGGAGATGCCCCAAATCAATATCCACATCACCATGAGGTTCTACACATCTACAGTAGTACTACCTCCCACTGCCCATTTCCCCGGTCCGAGTGTTGAGGCAGAAAGCCATAGAAAAAGCCGGCAATCTTGATGTCCACCCATAATATATCTCTTGAATAGAGATTGACTTGAGGCTCGAAGTGGTAACCCACATCACATGTAGAACTAGGCAGTTTAGCTATGATTGGTGCTTCCGGTGGCAGATAAGAAGTAGGTAATCCGACTTCGCATGCCACAAGAAGGCGAGTCACCGTACTTATCCACCGGCTGTTCCTGAGGATGTGCAGAGTTGTTGGCTTCGTGAGAGAAGGCACGCATGTTGATGCAGGACGGTTGAGGCGGTGCGTCAAGAATCGTTGATATCGCATGGGAGCCTTGAAACAGAGGCATCTAGATCGAGGGGCCGGAACAGCGGTGACACAAGCAGGTCTTGTCGAATCGCAAGTCGAGCTGAAATCGCAGGTCAAGCTGAAATCGCAGGTCGAGCTGGAATCTGGAGGCCTGGGTTAACGGCTGTCACACGACCCTATCACGCCAAGATTGATGGACAATTGCTGGAGCAGCCGCAGGGTCCCGGGCATCCCACGCTGTATGTAGGTTCCCAGTCAAATGTTGCTCGACCAGAGTCCAGAATAATCAATGCGTGAGAAAGCATTAATAATGGGGATAATTTGCTCATTTATGAATCGTATTGTGGCCGCTAAAAGTACACCCAAATTCCCGCACCGAAGTGTAAAACTGAAAACTAAGGAAACATCAACAAAGGACCCCTGAAACAAAATCGTTTTCCAATTCTCCATAGATCTGAACACTGAATTACTCGCGAAAATGTGTTCATCCGTATGCATACATGTACGAAATCGAGATTGCTCACGCCGTTACGGGACATACTCGTCGTCACCCTGTGGCTCAAATTTCTGCCTCTTCTGCTGCTGTTGCTGCTGGGCGCCTTCCTTTTTAAACATGTTGACGAGATCCTCGTCGATGCCCTCAAACATGTTGGCATCGTCGGACGGAGATCTCTTGAGACCAGAGCCGTTGTTGTTGAGCGGCGCAGCTAGACTGGCCAACAATTCGGAAGCTCCAGCATGGAACTCGGCCGGATAGGGAGGTGCAGCAGGAGCGATTGAGTGACGATGATGAAGCTCGCTTGCGGGGGTGGGCGGCTCAGGCTCGTGCATAATCTGGGCCGGTGGAGTCAAGGCTTCGATTTCCGGGGATCTGAGCTCCTCGGGACTTTCTTCCCTTGGTGTTCTGGACCCATCTCCACCGCTGGGATTCTCTTCAAGATCCTTCATGATCAGATTCTCGACGGATGCCTTAGTCTCCTCAGCCTTTGCTCGCTTCTCTGCAAGATCCAGGGCCACCTGCTCGTCCTTGGCCAATGCTGCCTTGCTCTGTTCCAGCAACCTCTCGATGTTGCGGATATGAGATTTGCGGGCCTCGATGGCACCTTTGACCGCATTATCCGCAGTGTCGAGGGTCTTGAGAAGTGTAGAAAGCCTGGCGGCATACACCGGGGGTGCCGGGAGCTGCTCGACATCGAATTGCTTGTGAAATTCGTTCTTGGCGGTGCCAGTCGTAATGGCGATCGTTGAGGCCTTGTCGCGGATCTCCTTGTGTGTCTTGAGGAGAGGCACGAATTCAAGCGGCACATCGGGGCCTTTGCCTAGTCCTCCCGCGCCCAGGAAGCCGGTGCCGAGCTTCAGACCTCCGCCGAGACCACCCTTCGAAGCACCGGATGTTTTTCGGTCGATAGCTTCGGTAGGTCAGCAATTGGAACTACAGAGCCATAGACATGATACCGCTTACCCTCGATCTTCGTCTCAATCTCCGCCTGAACCTCGGGCTTGAAGATGTTCCTCTCCCTCCAGACCTGAACCACTCGCCTCATCTTATCCTGAATATCCGGCTTGCAACCATCGTATGCGGCTGCGGTTCCATCGGCGATGAGCTAGACAACGAAACCAATTAGCCAGTTGTCGTAACCTCCGAGTACATGGCGGGGCTCACCGGTGTAAAAGCGTTACCGAACTCGGGCTTGTTCTTCGCCTTCGACTGCTGGATGATTTCTGTATCGGACAGTGATCAGTCAATTGCATCGTAATTGTGAAGGCGACAGAGCATCGTAGACATACCATTAGCGAGGTAAATAAGCATAAGCTTCCTGTGGGCGGATGATTCTTTGACCCTCTCGAACCATAACTCTGTCGAGCGCTTTGCCTGTCGCCTGGTTGATGTCGGTCAGAGTTCCTTGCATGGCCAAAGGCAAGACATACCTGTGGAACATGATCCACTGCGCAACAGCCACAATCGCATCTTGGGAGTCGTTGAGCGCCGACAACTTCGAACGCACAGTTTCGTCGGTGTAAGATGAACTCATGCTGGACTGGGGGGGCGTTTCGTGATCTGAGATTGGTGGTTCCGATGATTATTGTAGTGGTGGTAGAGGTGATCCAGGAACGCGTAGAGCGGGCGAGCGGCAAAGGCTTTTGGGGCGGGTTTTGTTTACAGTCTCTTCTTGGGGTTTGAGAGATCAAAGACTAGAGCTACGAAGGGAAAAAGTTGCGCTGCGGTGGTGCGTAGCTCCTCTGCCTGGGTAATATCTCTCTTCGTAGTTCCTCTGTCTTTTGTTCTTCTTTGACTTCAAGGGAAGACGTGTTGTTGTGCGTCAAGTGGTGTTGCTTGCAGAAGCTCGGCGAGTGGGCTTTTTAAGTAGTGCCAAGAAACCTAGCGGCGCCATCATCATCGGGTTGCCTTCCGCCTGAGACAAGGGTGATCACTCTAACGATTTACGGTGCTCGAGGACATGCAAGAGAGCAATCATACAGATGGACGGAAAATAGACATCGAATTGAAGGACGCTGCTCATTATAAAAGTACAAATTTTGCCCGCGAATCTCCCAATGAAAACAGAGATTTTACAAACTCCCAGCCAGACAAAAACATGCTGGAGCTTCCGCTTGAAGAGTTACTCCGCAAATTTAGACCAGCATGCATGAGAAAACACAAAAAAGAAAACAACTAATCCACCTCCGCGGCGAGCGGGTTTTCGGTTTCCTTGTTCTTCCCCTTGTTCCTGGCCGTAGTGTCGGTTCCGCTGTCGCCGCTGGTACCCGATTTCGCTCGCGCCTCCTGCTCCTCGAGCTCGTGCAGCATTTTCTGGCCGTCCTCCGTGGTGGCATCGATGATCTGGGACTCGAGCGACAGCATTCCACCCTACGAAGTGAGTGAGTCAACAGCGTTACACGGGTGGCCAGTGTTTTTTTATCTGATTGGAGAACCGCATACCTCTCCAAGCTGCCCAACAATTTCCTCGGCTTCTTCGACGCTCATCTTTCCCAAAACTTTGTTGACCTCATCAAGGCTTCCGCTCTCGAGGGCTCTTCTCAGTCCTGGTGGGAATGATTCGAAAACCTCCCTGGCTTGCTTCTCTTCCGGATCATCCGAACTGGCTGGAGGTATACTAATGTTGATGGTCGTGTTGGGGTCCACCGCGTGTAGCTGAATCTGCTCCACGCCCTGGCTACCCTTCTCCTGTTCCGAAGATATTTCCCGTGCACGCTCCTTGATGCGAGAATAGGTTTGGTGCACATCATCGTAGAAAACCTTCTGCGCGTGGTGCCCGGCGGTCGTGATGCTGGGGGAAATATTAGTAAAGCCAAATTGAGTGGAGGAAGGATAGTGTATCGGCAATACCGCTTGAAGAAGAGTGAGACGCCATCAGAACCCAGCTGTCGGCAGTATTGAAGCAGCAGCGCTTGGTGCACGCATTGCTTTGCGTATACATCTTTGCCAGCAATCTGGGAGTTGAAGGCATCAATCAGAAGCCCGTCGGTCTCCTTCTCCGAGACAACCGCAGGATTCTCCCGGATGAAAGCTAGACAACGGTTATATTCCCCTATCTTGATCTTCGCGAACTCTTTTCCAAGCGCAGTGGGCTCGAAATGCTGTTCGTCATCGTCGTCTTCCTCTCCGGCAATCTCCTCGATGTCCGCCTCGGCGCCCGAAGACACCGACTGATCCCCTGATGGCTGGAAACCGATGGCCGAAGGGCGGTTCAATTGTTCAACAGCCTGGACTTTCGACACAGACTTCTTCTTGGATGCTGCCATGGACGAGGAAGAAGCTACCTCTTTCTTGTTGACGTGACCCGCAGAGAAACCCTCGTGCACATCATCACTGGTAATCTTAGCCTTCTCTTCCTTTTCGAGGTCGGCCAGCTTCTTGTAGGTGTCCTTTGTCTGCTGCTGTAGCTTTCCCCGATGGTCCCTCAGCTTGTCGAGGAAAGCCTTCCAGCGATCGGCGGGATTCTCCTCGTCGATCTCCTTCTTGATGGTATCCACCAGCGCGGCGATCATCTGGGCATATCCGGGGGTACCTACAGGTACCTGCGGCGCATTTGAGTTGTCCTCCGTCGAGAGCTGGATGAGAGCATGCATGACCATGTCGGCGGCAGGCTCAGCGGAATGGTCGCCGAGGGTCGCGATCAACTTGTCGAGCATCGAGAGAAGGTGGTCGTTCATGGCAATCTCGGTCTTGTAGTGGTTCATCTGTTGTTTCCGCAGCGAGCGATTCTCGTGGATCTGACGGCGTTTGGCATTGATGAAGGAGCGTTTGTCGACATTTGCTAGATATGGCGACTGGTGTCAATATATTTTCTCGGATGAAGCTGTTGAAGCTGTTGGAGTGGACGGCTGCATGGCTTACGGTGGACTTCGATATCCGAGTCATCAGACAATTCGATTCTGAGAGATGAGCTTCGGTTAGTACGTCATCGAGCAAGAGGAAGCGGTAGACGGTACTCACTTGTCCCACTTGGAATAGTCCAAAACCATAATGGCGATGTATTTGGGTTACTTTGTCTGTGAGGTCTGCACAAAACTTCTGGAGAACGTCAAGAGTGGGGTTGAAGTTGAGGATTTTCTGTTGTTTATCGAGTTGAGATGGAGGAGCTTTGTTAGCAGGGGACTTTTGAGCTGATGTGGGGTTGAGGGGCACGAGGCCTGCATCCTTGGCAATTGGCATGAGCTAGGCACTTTCAGGTCGTTATCCTCCAGGTGAATGTTCTCGAAGAACCCAACCAGAAAAGGAAGCACAGGTGCGCGCATCGTCACTTTTCCGATTTACTCGATTCTCACGAAAGCCTGATCGGCAGACATAAAGTGAAGCCTGGAGACCTGGATTCCCAAAGCAACGTCCGACTCTCGGTGGAGATGCATCCATATATCGCTGATGGTGTTCGCGCATTGTCGATCGGCGCTGCACATCTTGATGCGTGGGGAAAGGGATAAAGACGGGGGAATAGACCTGATACGGCACCATGCACTTACGATACAGAGTCATGATATTTCAGCTACATAACGGAATATTGTGTGTGTGGGGGGAATGTCAGAAATACAGGCAGAAGAAGTCTCTGCCATTACTTGTTAAATGTATCTCGCCGCCGGCCCCACATGGAATCGAAATCGAGATGGGCCATATCTCGATGAATACTGCCGTCCCATAGTTACGCAGCACAAGTGCCTAAGTACTGAGGTACCTGTGTCAGTCAGCAAATAGGTAATGAAGCAAGCAGGCGTTGGTCGGGCTTTCGGATGGGAATCTTCTTCCTCGGCCAGCTCGGCTCATGATCATGACCATCCAAAGTCCACTCTAACTAAGGCCTGGCCACTGGCAAAAGGATCAGAATTCTCGGGATATCACGTGATTGGGACATTTTCAACATGACATATGCCTTGCTTCTCACCTCCCACGCCAGGCTTCCACAGCTCCAATCCTCCCCACGCAATCCGACCCCACCCACCAAACGCAACCCCCTCCATCCCCGGTGCCAACAGATTGCCGCACCCCTCCCCACATCGTCTGACCCTTCGATTGTTCGTTGCCGGATCACAAGAGGCATATACCTACCTCGGCGGAAAATCCCGCCTGTCCCGCAGTCAATGTCATGAAGGCAGCTGGTCGCCCATTGCAACGGGCATTGGCCCAAACAAGTCGGTTCATAGCACCGGCTCGCGTCCTATGTTCTCTCCAATCCATCCCCCTATGTGCGCTGGGCCCGCTGCGGCAATCTCAGAGCTGTAGCTCAGCGGCGCTCGGCCATGCTCGGTATCTCAGCTCGTCACCTCCGACAAAGTTCGTCTTTCCGCAGCCCCGAACATCAAGCCCTATATCTACACGGTCATTCTACAATTCGGCAATACCACGACAGGCAAGGCTGCCAGAGGAGGAGAAGGTAAAGGATATTGTAGCTAAGGACGCCGTGGAAACGGAATCCGTCGGCTTTGAACTCTCGGAAAAGGCGGCAAAGGCAACACAAGTAAATCTATCGGCAAAGCTCAACAAAGATGGAAAATCCGGTGGCAAAACTGGATTTGGCGAAATAGTCCGACTGTTAAAGATCGCGAAACCGGAGTCCAAGTGGCTGGGAGGTGGGTCCTGGAGGGGTCGGACAGTAAATTGTAGATGCTGACCCCATCTCAGGCGCCTTTATGCTACTCTTGCTCAGCTCATCGATAACAATGGCTATTCCGTAAGTTCTTTTCATCAATCTTCATGTGCCAGTGCTGAACTTCACAGATTCTCGATTGGAAAGATACTCGATGCGGCAACCAATCCCAACGGCGGAGATATGCTCTTTGGGCTTACAACTATGCAATTCTACGGTGCTCTCGCAGCTGTACGTAGCGCCCCGCTTCGAATCCGTTAGAAGCCTAACCCGAGATCAGGTTCTATGCTGTGGTGCTGGCGCGAATTATGGTCGTATCATCCTGCTCAGGCTTGTTGGTGAGCGTATCGTTGCCCGTCTCCGGTCTCAACTCTTTCGGCGTACCTACGTGCAGAATGCAGAATTCTTCGATGCCAACCGCGTTGGAGATCTGATCTCTCGGCTTTCTTCGGACACTATTATCGTGGGCAAGAGCATCACACAGAATCTCTCGGATGGACTTCGTGCGCTGGTCACTGGTACTGCGGGTATTGCACTGATGACTTACGTGAGCTTCCAATTGACGTCGGTTATGGCCTTTATGTTTCCTCCAATCGCGGTCGCTGCGTTCTTCTATGGACGAAACATCCGGAATCTCAGTCGCAAGATCCAGCGATCCCTGGGCTCACTTACCAAAGTTGCGGAAGAGCGCTTGAGCAATGTCCGAACCAGTCAGGCCTTCGCAGGTGAAGTTTTGGAAGTTGGCCGGTACAATAAGGGCGTTCGCAGGATCTACAACCTCGGCAGAAAAGAGGCCTTGGTCAGCGCCGCGTTCTTCAGTTCTACTGGTCTCATTGGAAATATGACGATTCTTTCGATTCTGTACATTGGAGGGTCGTTGGTCAAATCCGGGACAATCACAATCGGAGAACTTTCGTCTTTCTTGATGTATGGCGCTCACACCACAATTCCCTGAAGTATTCTAACAGAAATGCAGGTACACCGCCTATGCCGGATCTAGTATGTTTGGCCTATCAAGCTTCTACTCCGAGCTCATGAAAGGAGTGGGAGCTGCAAGTCGTCTCTTCGAGCTACAAGACAGAAAACCCACGATCCGTTCGACTGTCGGTACGAAGGTGACCTCTGCTCGTGGTATCATCAAATTCAACGACGTCTCATTCGCCTACCCCACCCGCCCTGCCGTTACCATCTTTGACAAGATCAGCTTCGATATCAAACCGGGTATGAGTGTGGCCATCGTCGGACCATCTGGAGGTGGAAAGTCCACCATTTCTTCGCTCCTGCTCCGTTTCTATGACCCCACCTCCGGCTCCATCACGATCAACGGCGTAGACATCAAGACCATGAACCTTAAATCCCTCCGCCGACGTATCGGCGTGGTAGCCCAAGAACCTGTGCTATTCTCCGGGACCATCGCAGAAAACATCGCCTACGGTAAGCCGACCGCCAGCAAACTCGAGATCGTTGAGGCCGCACGCAGGGCGAACTGCAACTTCATTTCCGACTTCCCCGAGGGTCTGGAGACAAACGTGGGACCTCGCGGAGCCATGCTTTCTGGAGGCCAGAAGCAACGCATCGCCATTGCGCGCGCGCTCCTCAAGAAGCCCGACATCTTGATCCTGGACGAGGCTACCAGCGCGTTGGACGCCGAGTCGGAAACCGCGGTCAACGAGGCTCTCTCCAAGCTGATGGACTCCAGCACGACCACCCTCTCGATCGCACACAGGCTTAGCACCATCGCGGCCGCCAGACTGGTCATCGTCCTCGATAACAACGGGAAGGTGGCGGAGACGGGAACGTTCAAGGAGCTGGTCGCGCGCGACGGGCCGTTCAAGAAGTTGATGCAGTGGCAGATCAGCGGTGGGGAAGATCCCCAGCAACGACCGCACCATCCACGGCCCGCCGAAGAGGAGCAGGAGCGGTTGGATGCGGAGATGGCGGAAGAGGGTCGCGGACAGCCGGAGGAGGAGGAGCTTGAGGAGCTGGAGGAGCCCAGAAAGTCGAAGCAGCAGCAGCCACCATCCTCCTAGGACCTCCTCACGATGAGGGGGGAAGCTGGCAGTACTAAAAAATTTGGGGGGTTTATGTTACCGGTTTTTCTTTAGACTGCTTTTTCCCTGCACATAGAAGTTTTCTCTTATAGGTTTTTTTTATTCTAGTATCTCTTCTTCCCCTGCGTCTGAATACCCCCCGTAAATATTGCCCCGTAGTGTACGCGTGTGCAATCCAATCCCTTGTATCATATCTCCACTCTTTTTTCTTCCTTTTGGCCTGATGATTGGTTTGCCTTGTTGGGGGTGGGGTGTTTGGATAATGGAATACAGTCATGCATAGATTGTCACTCGAGTATGTGAGCACACCATCGGAATTTCTAGTGTCCACCAGGTTCTATGACTATCAATAGAATCAGGACAAATTACGCAGTCAGAGGTTTTGTAGAGGTAGAATATGAGCATTGCTAGACAAAAACATACGAAGATATACGAAGACAAAAATAAACAAAAAAAACAAACAAAGATGAAAACAAATGAAAACAAAAACCAACAACGACCGTATCTCGTCCAAATCGATCACATCTCCTTCAACTCCTTCAAGACCTCCGCCACAGCGGACACAGATCATCCTCTTCCTCCTCGAACAGCCTCGCAGCGCTCCCTCCAGCGGTTCACCGGGGAACCCAACGACTAAGCACACTCCTTGAAGCGCTCTTTCAACTCCTGGGTTATTCTCCCAGACTAGTTTTCTCAGACATCAATTTGATGTGGAGGTTTTTGGTGAGCGTAGCCGAAGACCGACAGGTTTCTCGGACAGGTTGTCCGTGAGAAGGTTGTTGGGAATGTTGACAGGTCGTCGCAGTTGGAGCGAGGCCTGGTGCCAGCGAGGCAGCCCCATTGGTAGTTGGAGGCTGCAGGGCGGCCCGGGCCCGTCTGCGGCAGGGATGGAATGAGCCTACTAGCCCGGGCCCGTGGCAGTTGGAGACGGAGTCTGTTTCCATCCGTACATCCATTCGTTGTTTGACAACGTCGAAAAGCGGTTCTTCTGTGTTTTTGAAGCTGTTAGTGAGGGATCCACAGCAGGCGCTTTGGGAATAAAAGCACAAGAATAGTGGACACTCGATAACACAAGGGAAGGAAAACTGCAATCCTGCTCGACCGAGACATAGAAAACAGCGATGTATGTTTGGGAGGAGATATTGGGGAGGTTAGTACCTTAGGTCTGCATGGCGTGGCGGAGCAGTAGTAGAGAGCGGAAGTCGATCGTAATACTAGTCATCCGACAATCATTTCTTGGAGTTTGTCGAGCCACCGAGGGCTGATTGGAAGGCTTCATGAAAGCAGTAAAGATTGATGAAGGAGATAAAGATGGGCGATTGTGGATGTTGTTATGGTTGAGTGTGTGGTTGTTGTTATGATTGAGAGAAGTGTGTAAAGGAAGGAGGACGGGGACGGTGGATGGAGGTGGGTTCTTATAGAAAGCGTCTGCAGTCACGAGTCATCCCACATGAGTCTGTACGTGCAGCCCACAGAACTGGAACACCACAGGAGGGTAGGGTCAAACCCGCGGATACCACAGTAGGAAAGGGTTATCTGCGGCAGGACCAATATGGACAAATCTTCTCCAGAACCAGACGGGGTTATGTAGCCCAGTTGGTTCCTTCCCCAACATGCTTCAAGTTGCGAGGAAAGGTTCAACTACCATCTTTCGGCTGTGTGTCACTTCCGCAGCGAAATGCAGTGGCCCAGAAAAGCTACCGGTTCTGGCGTGGAATCGCCGAGCGACTCCACGGCACAGCTGTGTATGAAATATGTCCTTGCTTCCTTGGGGTCGATGTCCAGATCCGTCTCCAGCACCTACGTATAAACCTCGAGTTATCCATCAGTTGCTGCCTGTACGCAGCTCACCAACCCATCCGTGTCCGGATCTATAGGCATCTCTCGCCAATCTACATACTCCACTATACCAGTGAATCTGATGATTTCGCATTAAACCCAGGAAGCAGATCATTGAGCATACTACTGGCACCGGTATGCATACCCTGACGGAAAGCCTACAAGAGAACTGCCTTAAATCCGTACATATGTAGAGTATTTACGGCTGGGCAGGTTCCCGTAGGTATCAGTGACAGGGTCAGCAGGGTCGTTGCGCGGGGGGCACGAATCATGTTTTATCGCTCGTACGCCGAGTGAGATGCCATGCAAAGTTTTGAGCAAACCTCCTCCTAATTCCAACGCTGGTGGGGAACCAACCGCAGAAACCGAACCCCGCCCACCGCATGGTGGCTGGCAGATTTGAAATTCCAGGATTCGGTTCTTCCCTTGCCGCCGGGTGCGTGAATCACTACGCCGCTAGCCACTCGGGGGATTCGGGGATTGGTCTCCATGAGGCTACACGGCATCATCTCGATGGCACCGAGAATGTGTATCCGTCTCCGCCTCGCCTCTTCCTCTTTCCGTGCTATCTATGGCCCTGATCCGTTCCCCATAGCGTACGTCTGGACCGGCGGATGACTTCGGAGCTTTTCTCACTCATACCCTCGTACCTCCACCCCGTCCACATAGTGAGTACATGTAGTAGACCCCCGCAACAAGAACTAATAAACCCAACCGGTAGATGAAATTCAGATTGATACGCCATAGATGATCCCCTCGCACCCACTCACCCACTCACCCACTCATTCACCCACTCACCCACCACTCACCCACCAACCGTTCTATCAATGCCATTTGTCATTGTGCTAGAAAGAAAAAGAAAAAAAGAAAAAATTGCAGCCAATCTGAGGTACATTTCCGACTCGATTCAGCCTCGAGGAAGAAAGCTCAGATTACGGGAAAAGAAACCGAAACGGAAAACGGAAACGGAAAACGAAAGGGAAAGTAAATGGGGTCGCAATATTAGCATGGAGTAAGATGTACTCTAGTACCTGGCTAGGTAGCTCGGTGAATGGTGTTAGCATGAACCATCATCCATAATCCCATCTGTCCATCCATCCATCCATCGTTGTATCCTCCCGTCCGAAAAACTAATTCGTGTCCAAAAACAATGCATTTCCAAATGCCCAGCTCCCCCTCCCCCCCTTCCATCCCGTCCCATCCCATCGTGAAACCTTTGCCCAAAGGAAAATAAAGAAAATAAAATAAAACACGGCAAAATAATCACCTCATAGCTAGCAGCTAACCAAACACACCAACACGAACGCAGCGTGTTGATCTTCACTCCTCAATCTCCTGGAGTGGCACAGTGATAGCGTTCTTGACCCACTCGTCATCGCAGACAGCGTCGAGCTTCCATCTCTTTAGCGCGCGCTTCAGTAGACTCATCACAATCCTCTTTCCGCCCTCAAACTGTTCGTCATAGCCCGGCGCCGCCAGCTTGACCCATTTCCACTCGCAGCGAGCAATCTTGTGCGCCGTCTTACTCCGCATCTTCTTCTCCGAGCTATCGGGCGGCGGGTCAAACGGCAATTGTCCCTCCAGCAGTGCATAAAGTAGCACGCCGAGCGCCCAGGCATCGGTCGAGCGCCCATCGTACGGCTGTCCCATTATGAGCTCGGGGGCGGCGTAGTCGTCCGAGCCACACCGTGTGGTCAGCAGATCGTCCTTCTCAAAGTCGACACGACGACTGAGTCCCACATCGGTGAGTGTGATGATGGGGTGAGGATAATCGAAGGGCGAATCTGAGACAGCGTTGAGCTGTGGCCGTGTAAGATTGACCAGGACGTCTAGAGCACTGATCAATATCCCTCAAAGGGCCACAAAAAAAGACAAAAAAAAAGGTTTCTAACGGCCACTCCACAAGTAAAGGTGGGAGGGGGGGTTTTATATCATACTTTCGAGCTTGACATCACGGTGTACAATTCCGTTTTGATGTAGATACCGCACGGCACTGACGATCTCTGCGAATATACGGCGGATCAACCGCGGCCTCAGTTTGATCGAGTAATCCGTGGCGACATCGAACAGATCCCCTCCGGCGCAAAAGTTAAGCACCAATAGCGCGCGGGAAGGCTCAATGTTAAAAGCCTTCAACCGGACCAAACAGGGATGATGGACGGACATGAGAATGTCGAGTTCCCGTTTCAAGCCGCTCTCCACTCTCTCTTTCGATTCCGTACCCGCGGCGCCGTGCTCGATAATCTTCACGGCGACGTATTTCCGCGGGTTCAGAGTGACGGGCTCGTCGTCCACGACCACACCTTCGTCGTGCACTTGGTCGACCTCGTCCGGAATGTCCTCCGATGTTGCTAGTATGACTTTGCTGAATGCACCTTGCCCTATAAGACGCATTCCTCTCCACCTCTTGACCCTACCCGTCCTCGTGCTCTTGGCCTCGAAGCTCTCGAGCTTCTGCTTCCTGATCAACCGAACACTCTTTTCGTCCGGATCGGCGCAACACGTTTCCATGCTGGAAACCGACGACAACGACGTGACGCTCCCGCTGAGATATGGACTCGAATCGGCGGAAGAGAGTGTTCTCCGTCGCTGCGCCAGACATTTTTCGCGGTGTATCTTGGTCGAAGCGTCGAATACCGGTAGCGAGGGACTCCGCTCGTGTCCGCCATTCTTCGACAGGCTGCGACGGATTGGTATCGGAAGGGTCGACTCAAAATCCAGCTTCTGACCCGTCGTGCCGTTGAAGGAAAACTGCGGTTGCGCAGGAGCAGGTGGTGGTCGGAGAGCTTGGAAGGTTATCCGTTGGTTCTGCGCCGCCAATGCAGTGTCGAGCGACTCGCCACTAGACGTGACAAGGGCCGAGTTCCCGCGACTGCTGAGGGATGGTCGCACCGGGGTTCCCCGAGTCACGGAGGGGTTCCGCGACAACCCTCTGAACTGGTTCCAGGGTCCGGGAGACTCGCAGCTGGCGAGAGGCGACGGCAATGGCGTCATGCGGCCGATGGCATCCATGCCTGGGGAATAACAGGACGACGACGCCGAGGAAGGACCTATCGGGGAGAGGCTTTCGCTGACCATGCTTGCCGTCGTCGCCGGAGTCAACGACGCCGTAGCGGAGTCGGAGCGCACGCTTCGGGTTGTGACGGTAGCTGTAGGAGCGGTTGTGGTTGCAGTAGGAGTATGACCAGGAGTAGGAGTAGGAGTAGGAGTGGAGGTGCTGAAGACAAAGTCTGTTTTCAAACGAAGGCTGGGGGACTGCGGGGCGACGCCGAGCAATATGTTGGGGTTCGCGAGATGGTGTTGGGGGCGGGCTTCAGGGTTCGAGTGGGGGGCGGAAGACGGTGAT
The DNA here is from genome assembly GCF_024521635.1 of Tricharina praecox. Taxonomy (NCBI): domain Eukaryota; kingdom Fungi; phylum Ascomycota; class Pezizomycetes; order Pezizales; family Pyronemataceae; genus Tricharina; species Tricharina praecox. Next base: position 237,926 of record NW_026250419.1, read on the forward strand.
GGTGATGTAGTAGTAGCAGCAGCAGTAGTAGCAGTACTGGATTCGGCGTCTCTATTCATACTGGAGGCGGCGGGCGACAAGGACGTGGCCAAAGATAGAGATGCGGCAGAGTCATTCTTATGCGCCATGATTACGACAGGCTTCATGCGCAACAACCTATGAGCTGCCGATGATGCTGATGATTATGATGATGGTGCTGATATCAGAACAAGTAGGCACTTACACTGCTTTAGCGACAAGACGAGGCTGGATGACACCCACACGTAAGTAGATATGTAGAAATGGCCGTTCCGCAAAGCGACGAGTAAGAAGGAGAGTTCTTTTTCTTTTTCTTCTTCTTCTTGTATGCGGGAGCGGAGGGGGATCCTTTTTGACAGGAGGAGGAGGGCGGCGACGCTGCTCCGTGCAGCAGGTGGTAAGTAGCTTTAGTCTGAGAAGGCGGGGTGTGTGTGGGGGGAGGAAGGGGGAGGAAGGGAGGAGGGGGATTAAAGATTGGGGGCCGGGCCGATTGGATGTCCTCTCTGAGTGTTTGTTGTTTCACGTTCTCCGAGTCATGTACGGCACCATGCAACCCCACGAAGATCTGCAATAGGGTACCTAGGTTCGGGTTCTTGGTGTCTATCATAGGTGCGAGTATGTAAGAAGGTTGGGAACAGAAGTGCGAATACCCGAACACCGTTGCCCACGACATACATGTGAAGGGACTCCGGACTGCGTCTTATATAATGTAGGTAGTACGTATCGGCGCGGAGTGTACGTGTAGATAGTAGGAGGTATGAGGTATGTACCTACTCTATGCATGTACTATACCTGCATATCTTGTCTGCGATCAAGTACTCGGCCGGACCGTGTTTACTTCTCAGGTTGAATGTTCTTCCGGCCGATGTGAGAACAAAGGCCGGCTCCATTGATAGGTTTCGTCTCAAGGTTTGAGCCTGGTCTTTTTCCATATCATATTGATGGCCGAAACAACACAGAGTTACTATGATACCTTGTGTACCTAGAGTAGGGGCCTCCATTTCCCCACTCGGCCCGTCCAGATCATGTGGCCACGGTAGATACTAGATAGGGTATCTGCTAGTAGTGCAACGGAACAGATACGGTGGGTTTTGTCGGCGACGGTCTACCGCTTCTGTTGGCTATTTCCTGGAGAGAGTTGGTAGCTTCACGCAGATTTGGCAGGAGTGCACATTTCCTCGAATGCGCCGCTTGCACGCACGCAGATTATCCGTAATCGCGCTCAGCTTTATGTACCGTAGATACCTTATGCACATGCGTTGTATCTGCAAGCGATGAAGGCGACTCCCGGCGGACTGTCCGTGCAATTCGTCAAGGCAGACGTGCAAAGTAGGTACATACTTGTTAGTATCGTATAACTAAGGATCGGAAAGCTGGAGATACCCACTAGGTACACATACCCACTAGGTACACATACACACTTCTAGGTACACGGTCACAGTTTTTTTTGACTCACTTCTTCATACTTAGCAATTTTCACGGAGAGGGCGGTAACCAAGTATTTACTGAGAAGATATTCGGTCGGAAAGCACACTGACATGAGGTGACTCCATCACGAGATCACGGGAAGCCCCTCCATGTCCATGGGCCACCGTCGAGGGTGATACTCGGTGACCGGTCCGACTCCGGAGTAACGTCTAGGTAGGGCCATCCAGCCGCAAAATCCAAATTTCCGGATCAAAGTTGCGGCTAACGCAGAGGAGCTGTGGCCGTGATCCAGAAAATGTAGAGAGTATCAGATATGAGTGCAAACAACATCATTTAGACCATTGGACCATTGGACTACTAGACTACTGGATCATTGGATCATTGAACCGTTGGATTGTTGGATCATAGGATCAATATCGGATGGCATGCAGACTCGCTCTAGCGAGTTCGTGCGGCTCTCGCACCTACATACCGCACCTATGCTGTGCAAGCATCCGACCAATCACACGCCGCTGCTTACCTGAAGCATTTGGCACTGTTTTTTCTTCCAGTCGGTGATCCGTTCGCCTCGAGTCACTGCTGGTGTACTATATTGTAGTGCCTACTGAAACCTGTCTGTCTCTCCGCTCAACACACCGCACTCCCCCGAGTCTCCCGTGCTCTGGTGAGTCGAAGCCCCCCCAACCCGTCTGCAATCGTCGTCTTCGTCCACCAGCCGCTGACTCAACTCGCCAGAGAAGAAATAAAACACAGAGCCACTCAGCCCCCACTACTCCTCCATATCCACACCCCGCCACCATGCTCTCGCGACTACACCTCCGGCCCGCTGCGGCAAAGGTTCTTACCGCGAAGAATGTTGCGTACGTCAATTCCTACGGCACTCTTCGATCGCATGAAACCCGGCCGTTTGCTGACCCATCTCGTACAGACGGACGTTTGCAGTGTCCGCTGCTCGGCGGTCATCGAGCTCGAGCGGCATAAACAAGTCCTCGGCGCACATCACTCAGCCCAAGTCGCAGGGTGCATCGCAAGCAATGTGTTAGCTACCATAGCCCTTCCCTTCCCTTCCAACCACCCGTTGCCATGATCGACCGTCGTCGTCGACGACGACAGGTGGATGGATGGATACAACGCAGTCGTGTGGGTAAGCTGACGACGCTTACGTAGTGTATGCGACTGGAATGAACGAGCAGGACATGAACAAGGCGCAGGTCGGCATCTCATCGGTACCACTTCCCGATCCCTACGCGCTTCCGCGGACACACGAGCTCTCTGCTTCGGTGACTTACGGATGTTAGGTGTGGTACTCGGGCAACCCTTGCAACATGCACCTGCTGGACCTGAACAAGAAGGTCAAGGAGGGTGTTGAGAAGGCCGGTCTGGTCGGAATGCAGTTCAACACCATCGGTGTGAGGTATGTCGCCGATATCCCGAAACTCCGGGCGGGTCGGCGATACGGGGTTCTGACTTTGCCGCCAGTGACGGAATCTCCATGGGCACGAGCGGTATGAGGTACTCGCTGCAGTCGCGCGATCTGATTGCGGATTCTATCGAGGTCAGTCTATATCATGTGCTCCGATCGCATGTGCGGTCTTGCTAATCCGCATGCATCGCAGACCGTGATGGGAGGACAATGGTACGACGCCAACATTTCTATTCCTGGATGTGACAAGAACATGCCGGGTGTGGTCATGGCCATGGGCCGTGTCAACAGGCCCTCCCTCATGGTCTACGGAGGAACCATCCAGGCCGGAAAGGCCGCCTGCCAAGGTGGTGCTCAGATCGATATCGTCTCTGGTGCGTACTTTTTGCATGGAGACTCACTCGTCGAAAAACGATCCCCGGGCTCACAAACAGACAGCTTTCCAGGCATACGGACAATACATCACCAAGGATATTAACGAGGAGCAGCGATTCGATATCATCCGCAACGCCTGCCCCGGCCCCGGTGCTTGCGGCGGGATGTACACCGCCAACACCATGGCTACAGCCATCGAGTCCATGGGTATGACCCTTCCCGGCTCGTCCTCCAACCCTGCCGAGTCCCAGTCCAAGCTGGACGAATGTCTCGCTGCCGGTGTTGCCATCCGTACCCTGCTGGAGAAGGACATCAAGCCTCGCGACATCATGACGCGCGCCGCATTCGAGAACGCCATGGTTGTCGTCAACATCACCGGAGGCTCTACCAACGCCGTTCTTCACCTGATCGCCATCGCCCACAGCGTTGGAATCAAGCTCACCATCGACGACTTCCAGAAGGTCTCTGACCGCACTCCCTTCCTTGCTGACCTCAAGCCCTCCGGCAAGTACGTCATGGCCGACATCCAGGGCATCGGCGGAACCCCCGCTCTCCTCAAGTACCTCCTCCAGAACGACCTGATCGACGGCAACATCATGACCGTGACCGGCAAGACCCTGGCCGAGAACGTCGAGAAAGTCGAGGGCTTCCCCGCCGACCAGAAGATCATCCGTCCCCTGTCGGACCCGATCAAGCCTACGGGCCACATCCAGATCCTGCGCGGCTCGCTCGCCCCCGGCGGCTCCGTCGGCAAGATCACCGGAAAGGAGGGCCTCCGCTTCGAGGGCAAGGCGCGCGCCTTCGACGGCGAAGACGCCTTCGTACAGGCTCTCGAGCGTGGCGAGATCAAGAAGGGCGAGAAGACCGTCGTCGTCATCCGCTACGAGGGCCCCAAGGGCGCCCCGGGAATGGTCGAGATGCTGAAGCCGTCGTCGGCCATCATGGGTGCCGGCCTCGGCCAGGACGTGGCCCTCATCACTGACGGCCGCTTCTCTGGTGGCTCCCACGGCTTCCTCATCGGTCATATTGTCCCCGAGGCTCAGGAGGGCGGCCCGATTGGACTCGTCCGCGACGGCGATAAGATCATCATCGACGCTGAGAAGCGGGTCCTCGACCTCATTGTCGACGAGGCGACGCTCGCCGAGCGGAGGAAGGAGTTTAAGCCTAAGCCCCTGAAGTACACCCAGGGCACACTGTACAAGTACACCAAGCTGGTGTCTGACGCCAGTCACGGATGTGTCACTGATCTGTAAATCGGCGTGGGCGTGGGCGTGGGTGGGGGTGGGTTGTATACAGCATGACGGGATAAAAAATGTCGAATATAGGCAGGAGTTTTTGCTTTGTTTTGGTAAGATAGTAGGAAGTAGTATGATATGATGCATGAAAACGAAATTGCGTCTTGTCTACTCGGTCCGCTTGCTTGCTATTAGAGTACCAGAGTACCACCGACTTCTTCCTTCTTCCTTCTCCCCTCTCCCTTCCTTCCTGTAATACCCGCACTCGTTTCCAATCGATACCGGTCATTCGCTCTAAAATATGATAACAACCAAAAAAACAAAACGAGACGACTGCCTCCCTCCCACACCCACACCCACACCCACACCCATCACCAACCAACCGCTCACGCAAACTTAACATCAGCGAACAGCGCCGCGCGGACCTGTGTCAGTGCCGCCAGCTCCAAAATGAACTCCTGTGATCTTATCAGCACCGTCCTCCTCAACCCTCTCCCCAGTCAAGTAAGAAGCTTACCTGCAAGATCATGATATTGGTTAATAGATGGCTCAGGGTAAAGTCACCCTGCTGCTGATTTCTCGTCGACGGGGGCGAATGCAGCACCTCGGGAGTATCCTCTCCATTCCCCTCTTCCGACTCTGGCGGCGGCGGTAGGTGCAGTCCCTTCTGCCCGGGCATGAGGACTTTGATCCTGCGCGTCGTCGTGTCGGCGATGTGGCTTTCGAAGGGGGAGTTGGGGTCTATAGCGGGCGACACGCCGCGGGAGGAGGGGGTCGGGGAGAGGAACTGGGTGCGGCCGCGGGCGACATCGGGGCCGAGGATGAGGTTGCGCGCCGAGAAGGGATCGAGCATGGGCATGGGGAAGGACGGCGATGGCTGCTTGGGCAGCGGGGGCGGTTGCGAGGTCTGCGTACTGGCTAGGGCATCGTTGATTTCGTCGGTGAATTCGAAGGCCCGTCGCCGCTCCATGAGCTTGTCGTCGAGGTCGGGGATGTCCCGACGGTATGCGGCGATCTGGGCGACGAGGTCTTGCAGCGCTTCGATTATGGGCGGTGCATGGCGCCGCCGGAGCCGCGGGTGGCGCCGCGCGAGCTTGATTTCGCGGAGGCGGCGGCGGTCCTTCTCGGCAAAGAGGTCTTCGGTCGAGAGGAGAGTGGTGTCGCCGAGGATCGCAGCGAGCTCTTCTTCCATCGTGTCCAGCTCATCGTCTTCATTGTCGGAATCGTCGTCTTCGGGGAACTCGTAGTGTGCTGGGTCGTAGTAGAGCCAGCCTTCGGGACGCATGTAAGCCGGCGCGGCGAGGTCGACGATGACGCATGTGAGGACCAGGTTGGTTTCTACCGTATTTGAGAAGAAGGCGGCGAGAAGATCCACCAGGTGTCGGAGGAAGGGGTCGTGAGGGCTCAGCGTGTGCATGTGCATCCGTGCCAGTCTATCTTCACCGCTGCTGATACCACTACCGCCCACGATGTTCCCGCGAAGACCCAAGAACTTCGTGGTGCAAGGGTGAGACTCCAACAGGCCTTGACAGTCTTTGAGATGGTCACCGTAAGTCTGCGCCGAGTCCCTTCCTTCGCCGGTTAGATCAGCCACCATCTGGAAGAGCATCTCCATCTCGGCGTTGTGCGCGCCGATCGTGCGTGTTGGGGAGCTGCCCGACACGGGTATGGTTTTGAGAAGAGTGTGCATGGAGTATGGATAGTGTTTTCGCAGGATTGTGGATACCAGTCTCAGGGTCGTTGCCACGGTCTGCTGCGATTTCGACGCAAGACTGGTCATTATCAGGTCCGCCAGACTATAGATGGCTGGAGTAGGGCTGTCCATCACATCCGCTGCTCTCGACAGCATATCTAGGGATTGTCGTCTCTTGGTGCGCGACTGCACCTGCATGGATTCTGGGTTCTCTGGCATATTCATGAGGTACGAGAGGATCAGGTGGATGATGTCGGGGTAATCCAGCGTGTCAAGGACGACACGAACATACGTCAGAACAGCTACGGAGGATCCACCGTCGGCATCCGAGGATTCGAGCAGTGAAGGATATCTGTTTCATTATGACTCGTGTCAGGGCAATTACGGAATGGCAATGATCGGGGAACCAACAGCAGCTGCTGCAGAAACAACACTTGAAAGTGGTCTAGTAGTGTCTGCTTTACTTCTGCGGAACGGCAATGCTCCAATACATCCTGCCAGAACGTTAGGTAGGAGAGGAAGGTATCGAGATGCGTCTTGAACTCCGGCGAGTTCGGCGTCTCCGCCCCCGATGCAGGCTGAGGAACAAAGTCGGAAAGCACGAGGATCGTAGGTGGCTCTTCGGTCGAATAGGTTATCGCAAGTTTTCTGTCGGAAAGTCAACGCGCTGAGGGAATGGTGATGAAATGCGCAGGGAGGTGCCAACCTGCTCAACTGACTATACAAAGCCCCCAACCCGGAAGCCATCAAGGTCGCCAGGTCGCTTTCTACTATCCACCGCTCCAACGCGCCCGACGAAGACGCGGCCTCGACGATGTAGAGCAGTCCTGTCCTAGCAAAGTCCCCTACCTTGCCTTCCTGATGGACGTAGTCAATCAAGAGATAAAACAATGGGAAATCCTCTTTATTCGTCATACCCGCAAACCGCTCCCGAGGCTCCAGGCTCTCATAATGTTTCCCGCCCCCTTCGCCGGCGCTATTCGTAAACCACACCCGCAGAATCCCCGGGCTCGATCGGATCTTGGAAGCGATGCTGAACAGCAGCTCTACGAACTCGCCCTCAAACGACGGAACCGAGCGCTGACTCGTAGCCTTCAGGAAGGCGATCAAGCTGTGCGCAAAGCTCTCGTGACCTAGAAAATCCTCGTCTTCATTGTCGATCAGGGTTGAAAACGCAACTATACACTCCCGGATGACAGCTGGAGATCCGGACTGTCCGATCTTCGATAGCGCAATGAAGACCTGCTGCTCGTAGCAAAAGTTCATGCACAGTCTCGTCGACCGCTTCTCCTCCTCGATCAACAGATCCGTCAACCGCTTGATGTAGCCGCGCAGCGTCTCCTGGGAGTGGGGGTCGTTGTCTCTTGTGTTTCGCCACGAGCCCTAGATGCATCCCATCGCCCAGCCGTCAGCGAACGAGCGCGCGTCGCGTGTGTGGGAGTGCGGGTGTCGGAAGGCGCACCAGTAGCTGCTGCCAGACACGTTTGAACTTTGCGAGACGTTGCTCGGGAGTCGTAGGCGGTGGAGGAGCTTTTTGCGTAGAGCTCGAGGAGCCGGAGCCGCCGATGAGCCGATTCCACTGCCAGATCCACAGCGTCAGTAAAGCAGTGCTCATCGTCGCCGTGCATCGTGCATCGTGATGGGAACCGGATTGCTGGGGAACGCACAAAATCCATCTAGGGAGAGTTACGACAGCGATCTGCAGCTTCGTTGGGATGGATAGGTGCGGTTTGTGGGACGGGACGGAGGTGCTGGTGGCCGCGGCTGGTCGTGGTCGTGGTGGAACTTGAGCTTTTGCTCTAGGGATGCGGGACGCAAACAAAGAGGTCCAGGGTGCAAGGTACGCACTTATCGCCAGGTCTATGTGCCCGCGCCAGAGCTTATCCGGGTCCGCTACTTTTGAGGACTCAGCTTGAGGATGCTCTACTTAAATTTACATATTTTTCCCGTCATGATCTACATCTGTGCTCTTCATCGCGTTGACATTCTTTCGACGCCCCCCATTTTCCGCATAGCAAAATTCGGGACTCGATGGGAATGGGGGACGAAAGGGAGTGACAAAAGGTGCATATTCCTAGTATGCGCAATCACCAAGAACCAGAGGGGAGTAGCAAGCTATGTGTATAGGCTTTCCAAAGCTACCCCGCGGAGCTGGCAGGAATGGTCAGGAAGTTGGTGGTCGCCATAGTCTAGTAAAGGCCGCATGCGACAATAAATTGATGTTCTCTCTCTCAAGCTTTCCAAAGAACAGAGCTCTCCCATTCCCGACATTACTGGCAGTAGGGAATTCCTTCAGCATGATACTGCTGGCCAAAGCTCTAACAAAACAATAATTCTCAAGGATACACAATCACTATTTAAACGTATTCAACTCCATTACTTTCCCCTTCTACTCCACGCGCAGCGGCCTGGGTAATAGACGGGGGAAAAAAAAGAGGGGCCTGTCAGACCTCCATCGCCGCCCACCCTCGTTCCCACCCCACTCGAAAGCGAGGTATACGGAAACTCAGGTCGAGATCATCACCCACCTGTCCCGAAGGACCGGCAAAACAGGCTTCACTCTGGGGCAGCGAGGATATAGATCATCGTCCAGGTTGGAGATTCTGTGGCTCTTGTAAAGAGTTCAGATGAGACGATTTACTATAGAAATGATCCCTAAAGAAAGAAATGATGTTAGTATTATGGTGTCGCGACATATAGTACTGAATGTGGAGGTGGGGAGTACTGACTATGAAGTAAAATCGCATACTTTTCAAACGATGGGAGGAAGGGGGGTTTTATAGATGGTTGTGGGCGGCGAAAGTTTCTTTGCCAAGCCCTAAGCCCTTAGTAGTTGTCCAAACACTAGCTCTTTTCACGTTACTCTGCCGTGTGACTAACTATGATGCAACACGTCCCGAGACCAGAGGTCAGGTCATGACACTCACTCAGCCACTCATCAAAGTACACCTTGGGAAAAATCCGCGGATCTCAGCTCTGGCAATATTTTCATACATCTATAGGATGCCCTGTAATGATTCGGTACCAAGTATCCCTTGGCCAGCTCGTGCAGACAAAACGCAACAAGGCAATGGATTCTTTGCTGGCTAGATGTGAAGGCTGGCTAGATGTGATACAGACGACTCATTGATATCCACATCCGGCTCGATTCGGATGATATGTAGCAGGCTCGGAGTCGCCCTCAGCCTCGACTGGATCAAGAATGAGCCTTAGCCTTGCGGTACAGTACGCAGCTTCAGAGATATCAGATCCGTGTATCTTGGACCCAGCATTCTTCAGCCTGACAGTCTCGTCCACCTCTTCGGTCCACCCTGGAGGTTCGGCACGAAGTGAGATCCGATGTCGGTGAAGTTTTCTGTTCATTCGATCATACTCGTATTCAGCCCATGTAAGACCGTGATGGGCATGCATCTCCGTTCTTTCCTGTGCACAGTCGGAAGTTGGCCAAGTCACTCGAAGTCCTTCGACGGCCCATCCCGATCCTGATTCCTCATATGTACGAATCATATGCTGTGCGCCATCGGTATCACGTGCAGTCAGGTGATCCGGCAACTTGAGAGTCCAGACTCCAGAAATAAGAGACACAAACACGAAATCACCTGCCACCCAGTACATATCTCGGAAATAACTCGGGTGGACTAGACATCTACGTGGAGGGAGTATCCCGAGCAACACCCGTATGCAAGATGATGCAGGATCTGTGTACAATACATCTGCTCCGCATCCCTTTCTTTCCTTTTGGCGGCAGCAGCGGCGGCGGCATATTTCTCGTCAGACTGTTCAAATCCCTACATACTGGTGCTGGAGGAGTGATGTGTTTGGATGGCTGCCCTCGTTTTTTTATTTTTACTCCAACAAAACCCGGGGTTAGAAGACGGTCTGTGGGGTATTCGAGGTCATGAGCACAGTGTGATTCACCCCCATATGTACGCCCTGTCTACTACCGAAAACATAGGCCCTGCGGCATAGTAGCAGCGGGGCTTTCTCACCAACACAGCTCGAAGCCCAGAGGACCTGGTGGCAGAAGGGAGATCGATATAATGTTTGCCCCCACACTGTCCTAGGCGGCCCCGGAACGGCGAAGTCGAAGGAATGGAAGGATAGATAAGAAGATAAGAAGAAGAACCATATTCATCTTTGGGTATCTATTCAGGTATGCATATGCACCTGCGAGCCCACTCCACTCTATCAGTAGCTCATCTCTTTCTGCAAGAACAGTTGGAATTCCCCCTACGCCGCATCGCCAAGATGAGCTTATGCCGGCGGACATCATGGTCCCGGCCGCAGTCTTGACGAGCCTCTTCGTCGGCCTTCCCTTCCAGCACGGAATCCAAACAGAAAGCTTCTCCGGAACAAAAGGATGTGCAGTCTCCAGGCTCGCTATGTAGCTGCCTCGGCACTCGATGCCGTTAACTATTCGTGTGACAAAACGCCGTCGACCTGGCTCGTATGTGCATCATCACGGAACGGTGCGGGACTGATTCCGCTGGCCACCGAAGTTACTCTGGAAGACGCATGCGGCGGCTTGCTCGCCACGAGAACCCGAACTTTCGTGGGGACACGGTGCTCTCGCACCGAAGCGGCTGCTTGTTTCCAACCCCGGTGTGCACTGTGCTGGCTTCGTTTCGCAGGTGGCTCTGAAGGAAACAGTACATTAGGTAAGTACTGACATAGTAGGCTACGAGTGCGATGAAGATTTTACGGTTGTGGGGAACACGCGTGCCAGGTGCAGATCTCGAAGCGCGATCTGGGTGTCATCTGCAGGGTCCCTGTACCTACTCTGATAGGGCCATGCGCCACCCTCTGACGATAGGCAATGCCGTCGATGGCTCCTGACGCTCCAGAGTCCACCTGCGCTGGTGTTTACTCCTGACTCTCCCACCACCACCACCCATCCGCTCACCCACCCACCCACCGACCGTCTTCGCCCACCACCAGTCCGTTCGTTCGTACGGTTTCGGATGACAATACCATCCCGCATTCTACTCTAGCCTTACTGCTTAGCAGCTAGCCGCAAATCGCCCCGGGTGAAGCCAGGGAGCTCTCGAGTCTCGATACGCCCGAGCACACACACGCACACACACCGCTGTTATATAGATCATGCCTCCCCGCTCCCCGGCCACCTCCATCCGCCTCTCCTCCCCACCCTCCCCATCATACCACCACGGAGACACGTCGGACAGTTCGCCTCCCCGTTCACCTAGCTCCACGGCCTTTCCTTCAACCCCAAACCCCAGTTTTAGCCTCTACGCCATCATGGCTCGCGTCGTCCAGTCGGCGAAGAAGGCGCTGCTCCCGGCGGAGCCCTCCAGCTACCAGTCCATCCCGAACGTGGACTATGGCGAAGGGGAGTCCAGCTCCCTGCACGGGTCTAGATCGTCCGAGGGACCGCACAAAACCTCGGTGTTCGAATATGGAATCTTTGTGCTCTTGGGCGTTGCCATGTAGGTTGTCCTGCGAAGCTTGTCTCGCGCGCCGTTCCGGACCGAGGTAGCTAACGGCTAGTCATACCGTCAAGGCTGTGGAGTTGGAACATGTTTATGGCCTGCGCGACCTACTTCCAACGACGCTTCTCGGAGGTTAATATGCACTTCCGCGAGAAGCTCCAGGTCGGAGCACCACGCTGACTGGGTGCATCAAGAACGAGTTTATCCTCAACAATTTCCAATCCATGATTCTCGGTGTCAGCACCTTTACGAATCTCGGCGTCATGATCTACTTGTCCAACAGACAGAGCACAGCGAATTACCCTTTCCGTATATGCACTTCGCTCGTGCTGAACTGTGTCACGTTCACGATACTCGCCTTGTCGACCATCATGTTTACGGTCGGTGCGACGTCGTACTTGGCGTTGGTCTTGCTCTGTGTCTGCGTTGCGGCCGCCAGTTGTGGCTTCAGCCAGAATGGCGTGTTTGCGTTCGTGAACAGATTCGGCGGAGTCTACACGCAAGCCATCATGACGTCGGTTCCTCCCTCTCTTTGTGTGTGGAGTTCGGTATGCTGATGGGCCTGTTTAGCGGTCAAGGTATTGCTGGAGTGCTGCCTGCGATAGCCCAGATCGTTTCGGTTCTTGCGATTCCGCAATCTGCGCAGGAGACGGGAACCTCTTCTTCACCAAAGTCGGCATTCGCGTATTTCATGACCGCAACCGTCGTTTCCGGATTCTGCCTTCTCTTATTCTTGGTACTCCTTCGCCGTCACAGCATCAGCCTCAACTGCAAATCACAGGCAACGACTCTTTCCTCCAGTGATTCGGAGGAGGACGACGAGGGGGGGATTGTGGTCCGGAGGTCTGTGCCACTTATAGATTTGTGGCGGAAACTGAAGATTCCGGCCATCGCCATCTTCTTCACCTTTTGCTGCACAATGGTCTTCCCGGTCTTCACCCAAGCCATCATCTCGGTACACCCCGATGGCTCCGGTCGAGCATTCCAGCCGGATGTCTTCATCCCAACCGCCTTTTTGCTTTGGAACGTTGGTGATCTGTCCGGCCGCATAGTTTGTGGGTGGGAGAGGGCTATCATTCGGAAGTCCAGCTGGTTGGCCATCCTGCCAGTGGCAAGACTAGTCTTCATACCGTTGTACTTTATGTGCAACGTCAACGGTCGGGGAGCTTTCATCAAGAGCGACTTGTTTTACATGTTTGTGCAGCTGGGCTTCGGCTTCACTAGCGGTTGGATCGGAAGTAGTTGCATGATCGTGGCGCCGGACTACGTTGATGAGGATGAGAAGGAGGCCTGCGGTGGCTTCATGGGGTTGTGCTTGGTGCTTGGCCTGGCAACGGGTAGTATGTTGAGTTTCTTGATACTCAATTGATTAGATATCGAGGTTTTTGGGGGTACTGTCGGCTTTGGGGATTGGGTGCTTTGGACTTTGGACTTTGGATTGCTTTGCTTGGAACTGCGTTTTTGGGCTCGTTTTTGTTACAGGGTGTGTCGAACTGGCGTTATGGACTGCGACGTTGCTTGTTTCTTTTTCTGTTTATCCTTTGTTGTACATTCGGAGGCGTGTGAGAGATATCCTAGATATATTTTTGGAGTGTTCTAGTATGCATGTATTCGTACGAGAGGGGTCTCGATTGTGGAGGGGTCTGTTATGTACACATGTAATTGCTTGCTCTCTTGAGTACTGTAAGGATATCCCATTCACAATGGAGTCATTTAGGCCTTGTATGTGCTCGGCTCTCACGCATCTTTCGGATATGCGCCAGGAAATCAGAGAGATAATGACTGTACGGTTTTTCCAGCAGCAGCATGACCTCGCACTCCAGGCGCGTCGCCAAACCGTCGCTCCCATCTCATCGGAACCTTAACAGCTCACAATACAGCCTCCCGGTATCGAGCACGGTCCACTCCTTCGTCTTCTCCGTCCCCAGCACCCACCTGCCAGGAAACGGCAGCTGTAGTCCCTCAATAAAGTCCTTCAGCACGGCCTCGCCGGCATTCATGGTATCAACAGGCAGATACTCGACCTCGACGACCACGCCGCGCACCTGATCACCCATGACACGGCCGACGCGCACGCGGAAGTCGTCGACCTCGTAGCAGTGGCCCTCCGCCCGCAGCGTCTGCCGCAGCGTCCACAGCGTGCTCAGCTTCGTCTTGAGGATCTGCGCGAAGTCTCGGTCGATCGTCACGATTGCGCTCCCGCACAAAGCGAACGGGATCGGCGAGAGGTGCGGGATCTCGAGGTACTGCAGGAACGCCGGTGGGGAGGGGCCGCCCCCGCTGGAGCCGTCGGGGCCGCCGCTAGAGCCGCTGGAGCCGCTGGATGGCGCGGTGGAACGTAGGAGCCGGTGGTCGAGGCGGTACCCTCCTGCGGCTATCGGCTGGTGCCGCTTCTGGAGCCGGTCCAAGAGCGTGATGTTTATGGGCGGCGAGTTGCTGGTCGATGTTTGCTCCGCGATGAAGTAGAGACTGGGACAACGGGTTAGGAGGGGTTCTATGAGGGGAGTGCTAGGTGGGGGGACATACCCGGTTACCGGCATTGTGGTGGATGTGGTGGAGAATGGAGAGAGGTTGCTCGCGAATCGTGGGGTTGACGTGCATGTGCATGTGTGGATCGCGTGTACACAATGGTCGCGCTCATGTAACGCGATTGTCTTCACAGGCCAGCACTCGGTCGCGAGGATGCCGACTGTCGAGCTACATCCACGATCCCCTGTCTAAAGTAATCATCATGTGTATATCGTGGCTAAATCGGGATATGGATTTCGGGCCACCGTTACTTGCAGCCAGTAATTGCAAATCCCCACCACTCCGGCTTCCAACCGTTGAATGTCGATATACGGTGTGGTACTATATGGTCTCACCGGAGTTTCAGGGGGAATTGGTGCCCGCGACTCTGGTTCCAAGAGATCTCGTAATCGTACATGCTCGAATCGTGTAGGTACCCGCACATCACAGATATGTGAAGGGCCCGGGGATATTCATCTCTCCGGCCGTCGGTCGATTACTGTAAGACACTCATCCCGATTCCCGCCTGCGTTGGAGAAGGGACTGATTGCTTACCTACCATGTTTTTCCCCGCAAAATATTTGGCATCATGGACATTGGTAGCTCCGCCGCCGAGCTCGGATGAGAATGGAAGCTTAGATATAAAATCATATGGTCTCTAAGTGTATGTACGGACATAACATCTGCATGTATGTACTTATGTACGAGGCCGGCTGTCAGCATGTGTACAAGCTGTCGGCGTTAGCGGTAGTCATGGCGATTCCAGACCGGTAGCTGACATCAATAATCTCCTTGGGAGTAAGCACTCTGCTGGCACGGATGGGATGTCTAAAATCGCCGAGACTTGGGGATTATCTGCTGCTGCCACATGTACCCACATAGCACAGGCACATCATGAATCGCCTGCCTGTCGCCTGTATTCGACGCAAGCCTTGGTCTTCGGTACCGCTTATGGACCTTGAGCTTGGGGGTTAAGGTCGTGACTCGTCCTGAACCGCCCCCCATATTCGCCGATCAAGTCTGGAGCTTCGAACCTGTGGGCACCGGCTGCAACTGGGTGTACGGACCAGCACGCTGTAGCACAACTGCAGGTTAGGGTAGAAGGCGAATCGGAAACCGAAGGACCATAGTCCCTGGGGAACGTTGGTTAATTGGAACTGTACCTATTTGTAGATTGTAAACAGCAAACCAAGAACCTTGTGGATGAAGTGATTGTGAGCGTTTGTCACCCTGTAATCCGATGACATCGAGTCCGGCCCGCGCGGGATCGAAAGGAGAGGGAGAAGGAGGCCTCAGGGGGCGAGAAAGAGAGAGAGAAAGAGAGACTGGCCATGGATACAATAGGACCAAACTTCCCACATGGCTAACTCCGTAGGCCCTGTCCGCCATAATCCCTCTTACGCCACAGAGACGGTTTATTCCGCCGGGCCTGATTCGCTACAAATCCCCGCCTCTCGGCAGCCCTATTATCCTCTCGATCCTTCTTGAGCCCGAGAAGCCAGTGAAGATCAGAAAGCCGTGCAATGGTAATCGGTCCAGTATGATTCTATATACCCGTGTTGTGCATGGCATGGGCTTTAGCTCCTTCGGCAATAGCGGATGATAACGGATTTTAGGGCACGTTCTTCACCAGCCGTCTTCCGCCATTTCAGTCTCAACCCCAAACGCGTCTCCTAGAAATGTCGACCTCGCGCGGCGAAGAACCAGACAGCAATAGCAACAGCAGCAGCATCGAAGCTGTCACGCTTCCTGCCACTCCCACCCTCACTCCCGCCTCCCCTCCTCCTCCGCCGCCCCCTCCACCGCCACCACCGCCGCCGCCGCCACCACCACCCTCAGCTGCACCGGCACCTTCAGCACCTCCCGCGGCAGCACCACCACCACCGGCGGCACCACTGTCCTCGGGCGGCTCGTTGGAGCGATCCTCAGCGTCGCCGACTTCACCGCAGCAGCGCATACGACACGTACAACATCCGCAGCCCCAAACGGCCACACAGAAGCGTCGGAGGTTTCCGGTCTCGTGCTATGAGTGTCGCCGGAGGAAACTCAAATGCGATCGCGAACAGCCGTGTCAGCGATGTCGCAGCAGCCGCAGAGACTGCATCTACGCGAATGAAAGTCCCGTGGCGACTAAAGTCGCGAAATTGAGCGAGCGCCATAGCACCCCCGGAAACCCGAGGTTCATTAATGGCGGTAGTAGCGGTAGCGGAACAGGAGAAGTAGGGGGGGTAGGAGTAGGAGTAGGAGTAGGAGGAACAGGAACAGGAACAGGAACAGGAGGAGGGTATGAGGATTCGCAAGCGATCAGGCACGCATATAGTCCCATCAATTGTGCGACAGCAGACATTGCACCGGCACCTCACGCGTTCGACCGGTACGAAAGGATTGCGCCACGGTTCGATGCTGTGGTAGCCGAAAGGACGACGGAGCCCCCGTTCGTGAAACCAGTGCATGTTCAAAGCCAACAATTGCCGCAGATACAGTATGTCGATCATGGCGTGGATCGCAGAATCTTGAGAACCAGTGCCAGTCATGCCAGTCCTATGGAGCAACACCAAGTACCGATATCTCGTCTTTTGAGCGCGCCTGGTGACTGTGGCCCACGCAGCACTACTTCGGATGACCGCAATGGTGGCATCTGTAATTCTGCGGACAGGTTCACCGCAGAAAGCAAGTTCAAGGACAAGCCGTTCGTTAGGGGCAAGAATGCGAAGATTCGATACTTTGGGAGGAGCCATATGTCCACCTTGATGACGCAATTCGATGGTTTGCGGTGCTTTATGCGAGAGGCTGCACCGCTGAATCCGACTCTTTCCCAGTTCCGCAAGGATTTTAATGTGTGGAAAGAACATATTCGGGCCGAGGAAGAGCAAGAGGAGTTTCCATGCTTGCCAAACCTTCTGGAATGCATGCCGCCATCGTCGGAGGCGGACGAACTGGTCCGCGTATACATGAAGATGTTCGAGTCGACGCACAGGATCTTGCACATACCAAGCTTTTGGCAGGAGTATAGGGAATTCTGGAGGGACACGGCAAAAGCTTCATCGGCGTTCGTCGCACAACTGTTGCTCATCATGGCCTGCGGGATGTTGCTGCATCACAATTCGGGAGAGGCCGCCGACCCGACCCTGCCTATGGCGAACGCGCAAACGACGCCCCGCCAGACAGCAGTACAATGGGTGCATGCGGTAGAGCGGTGGTTATGTCACCGGCAAAGACCTGACATCACGCTTATCCGCATCCACTGTTTGCTCATCATCGCGAAGCGGGTGAACGCGATCGAATTGCATGCTCTATGGATCTCGGTGGGTACGCTTGTCAGGTTGGCCATGACCATGGGACTGCACCGGGACCCCGATTCGCTGTGGAAGGTATCTGTCTTCCATGCCGAAATGCGGAGAAGGCTTTGGGCGACGATCCTGGAGTTGGATCTGCAGGCGGCGATGGAACGCGGAATGCCAATCAGAGAAGGCAATTACCACGACTGCCGCCCCCCGTTGAATCTCAACGACTGGGACATCATGGAGTCGACTGAAGTACCCCCCGACCCGCGGCCCAGTAACTGTACCGAGACATCATTCCAGATCGTGTTACTACGTTCTCTGCCTGTCAGGATGGAGATTGCAAGACTGGTTAATAGCCTCGATGCGAATCCACCCTACGAAGAAATTCTTAGATTGGACAAGGAAATCACACAGTACCTGCAAGACATCCCGCACAATCTCAAGATCGAAACGACTTCAAAGGTTCATATTGAAGCCGGGCTGTCGCTGCCAAAGCAGTTGCTTGATCTTTATTTGCGTCGCTTCCTTCTGTTGCTTCATTCACCCTTCGCAGCACAAGGGAAGGATCCGAGATATAGCTACTCTAGGCACGTGTGCCTAGAAAACGCTACAATGCTACTCTCGAATTCCAAGCAGTTTCAGGATACAACAGTTCTCAGAGCACTATACTTCAAGGACGAGCACATGCAAGCCGCCCTGACTATCTGCCTAGACCTGTTCATCAACAAGCCTAACCCGGGTAAGGGTTCTCTCCACGTCCAACCATGGTTGATCCGTTGACCAGTTTTTCCCCATAGGACTAGCATTGTCGAGGGACATGTTGCACATCTACCGAGACTCATCATTCGCGCTGGTGGAGGGTGCGCTTCAGCTGCTCGAGTCCCGCGTTCGAATCTTGGGAACAGTCATCAGGGAATACTTCTTCCTCTCGATGGTCCTGGCGTTCGTCAAGGCCAAAGAGTCGCCCGAGCTATCGGAGCGGTACATGAAGCAGGCTGCGGACCGCTGCATCAGAGTGTACCAGGGGTTCCCGAACCAGGAATTTGTGAATGTAAGTTTGCCTTGCTTTGCTGGTCATGCGGAGCGAGCATAGCTGATGTCGGGTGAACAGCCTTCTCCCTCCACCCTGGCGGCAGACGAAAGACCGCCGAGCGATCCTGCGCTGCTGGACTTCATAGCGGTATACCCAATAGACTTCTGCGCTTGGTTGTCGGGATAGTATACTTACTCTGCGTTGCGCTGTGTAGGAGTACGACGGTCTGGACTTTTCAACCGACGATATGGACTTTGGATTGATGGCGTTATGGGATGCGGACTATCAGGCGTGGGCAACGTAATATTTACAGCGGGCCAACTAATACCTTTGATGGGGAGTTAATTGGGTGTGTTTTTGGGGATCATTTCCCGGTGGATACCCGTGTGTTTTGGGGGGGGATCACGGTAGATACCCAGCTTATTAGAGAGAGAGAGAGAGATGTTCAGTTTATTTGGCATGCAGCCTATCTATCTAGACTACCTATGGCGAACCGTCGCACTCCTTTCCCTAGCTTGTTAGACGGTACTTACACGATCACGGAGAGGTTTTGTTGTGAGTGGTGTTACGTGACTGGAAATGTACTGGAGACTAGTAGGGACGGAGATGTAGAGGAACTCCCGGTCCCAGGTATTAAACCGTGATGTTCATTGTGGCAGCGTTGATGGCCTTTAGCTTCCGTTGATTCAGAGCCCACCTTCCGTGGAATCGTGGAGTTACATCCTCACGAGTCCGCGATGACAACCAGTCATCCCTCCCATAACTAAGGCTTCACTCGCAGTTCTCGGCGGCATGCTTCGTCTCCCCAACGCCCACTTTCCGTAACGACGGCTCAGATGTAGGATTGTGTACATAGCACTCGTACATGACCTCTTCTTCTTCTTCTTCTTCTTCTTCTTCGAGGGTGAACTCCCCAGACAAAGGCAGTGTGCGAGGCCCATCCGATGACTTGGGACCTCCCTACCTATGTACCGCGATAACTTGGGCAAAACATGGCGCGGGGGTAGGCTTCACCTACCTCGCAGAGTGATGGCGCATGAGTCCCCCCCCCATACAACTTTACACTACTCTAGTGATAACGTGCGTTGTAAGAGGCGGGGGACTTTGGGGCTGGAAGGTGGTGGGCTGCTACTCTATAGGGGGATGGGTGCTTTTGTTTGGTCATCGATTGCTTGCGACGATGGTTGCCCAGCTGGTGAGGAGGGTGGGGTGCGAGTGAGGGTA
Organism: Tricharina praecox; assembly: GCF_024521635.1. Classification (NCBI taxonomy): domain Eukaryota; kingdom Fungi; phylum Ascomycota; class Pezizomycetes; order Pezizales; family Pyronemataceae; genus Tricharina; species Tricharina praecox. Next base: position 257,594 of record NW_026250419.1, read on the forward strand.
TAGAACATGGCAGGCTCTGTCGTGAGGTTGTGCTGGTACTTAAGACTGGAGAGCGAGACAGAAAGGAGCTTTCTATCCGCCGGTGGGCGGGTTTAAGTACTGAAGGACTGCCTGCTATGTAGCTCAACACCGCACCCTCCCGACCAATCGACCATGGCCCATGGGATGGATTTTTTAAGGAAGACATTCTTCCACCGGGCCATCCATCGTATTCTATTCTATATAGTCTACCGTCCCACGTAACCCGGCCAATTCCAGACATCAAGATTCCAGACGCGCCAAAAAAAAGCAGCACCTCCGTAGCCACGGTATATAGTAAAAATACACTGCCACCTGTCGTCTCCCGTCGTCGTCCCCCTCCCCCGTCCACCTCCCCGTCCCTCCCCCCCTCCTCCTCCTCCGCCGCGGCGTCTATCGGTTCTTCGTCTGCTTATACGTAAAGTTCTTCCTCGTCCTGTATTTACCACATTTACCACATTAGCCTCTTCCCCCACCCCCCCCCCCCATCCCCCTCCCTTTCGTGTAGGAACAAACTCACGCAGCAAATTCCCCCAATTTATGCCCGACCATATCCTCGCTGACGTCGACATCCTCGTAGGACTTTCCGTTGTGCACCTGGAAGCGCAGCCCGACAAAGCTGGGCACGATTGTGCAGCTGCGCGCCATCGTCTTGATCGGGGCAACTTTCGCACCTGGCTTGCTCGCTTTTTGGAGGGGCATGGGCACAAGGAACGGGCCTGGAATTGAGGTTAGTTGGGGGTGCTGGGGGAGGGGGGGAGGGGTAAAGGGGGGGGGGAATGGGGAAAGGACCTTTCCAGATTGATCGCTTGAGCAGTGCGCGCGTGGGGAACATTGTGGTTGTTGGGCGGGGGACGTGTGGTACGGCGGCGGCGGTGGTGGGGTGGATGGATTGAGGACGGGAACGGGAACTAAAGTTCGCTGGGTGTGGGCCAAGACGTCACGTGCTTCCATGGAGGTTCTAAACGTCGTGATTTCGAGATCCCGCCGCCGCCGATGTACCTCACTCGGCAAGTAGAATCCCGAACAGTGAACTGGACCGAACTGGACCGGAGATGGATGAACACCTTCTCTCCATCTCCCGAGTCCCACCTGAGCCCGAGCGACCGATCATCACGACGGGTTCCGGTGCAGATAGGTATCCAAAACCAAGTCATTCGTGACGCATTATTTCAACCAAGTACGTACAAACACAAACGCAAACAGACAGACACCCCACCTGTGCCGCCGCAGCAGCAGCAGCAGCGACACATTGCCGTAGTAGAAAAAGAGACATTACGTTACAAAAAGAACCCCGACCCAAAGCCCAATAACCGCAGGCAAGAAAGACAAGACAAACCCAAACACCCTTCGCCGCTTCTCCCTGTGGTCTACCTATAAAATTCCGGCCGTCTAGTATTAACGCCATACTCGCCGACTGCGCTTCCAAGATCCTCCATAGTGAGTACCGTCCTCCCTGCGGTGCCACCACTGCCACCACCACCTCCAAAGCCCGGCCTCGCCGTGGGCCTCAGCGGGCCTCCGGCCGCGCTTGCTGCCGCCGCGCCCGCAGCCCCCGCCGCGGAGGCCCCCGGCGCGTTGTTGACGTTCGAAGAGTTCTGCCGGATCCGCGAGTACTGGTAGGCGTCTGCCGCGATGTCGGCTATGAACTTTTGCGTGGCCAGCGCGAGAAGGCGCTTCAGGCGCACGTCCGAGGTCTGGAGACCGGCGAGCGAGAGGTAGTAGTCGGTTACTGCGTCGGGGATCTGGAGTACGTGTGAGCGGGGACAGAGGACGGGGGAGGGAAGGGAAAGCGTACAATAGGCGCGTACTCCTCCATCATATCCAGGAACTCGCGCAGGCTGCGGTCTTTACGCGTCGCCGGGGGCAGGAGCGCGATCGTCGCTGTGCTCGCGTTTCCGGTCGGCTCCTCTGCTGCTGCTACGGCGGCGGTGGTGGCGGGGGCGACGGCGACGGCGGAGGGGATGGCCGCGGCGGCGACGGCGGGAGCCGCGTCCACGTGCTGCTGCATCCCGTTCATTTCGATGTCTCCGTTGGAGGTGTCCTCGGGCTCCGTCTTGATTGCGACCGGGGGCGATGGGGACGGTGCTGGTACTGGTGCGGGTGCTTGTGCAGGTGCTTGTACGGGCGCGGGCGCGGGTGGTGGTGCGGGTGCTTGTGCGGGCGCGGGTGCTGAGGCTGGTGCTGCTGCCGGTGCCTGCGTTGGGGCTGGAGATGCCATTTTTGTTTTTTTTGTGAGGTTTGTTTTTGCCTGTTTGGGATTATGTGTGGTGTGGGTGTGGTGGGTGTAAAGGACGCAAACGGAAATATTGCGGCGGTTGTGCGGAGGTGGGTGGGAGAGTTGCGCGTGGTTGGTTGTGAGGTGTGGGTGTGGGTGGTGAGAGGAGTGCAGATTGGGTTGTGAGTAGTGATTAGGTGTGGTGCGTGAATGCCTACCTCTTAGCTAAGGTAGATGGTAGGTAACGTGAAGTACCGGTAGCATTGCGAGCTCGCTAGGATGGAATGTTGGAGGAGAACTCGATAACTTATTCAAGACGGGTAGCGATTTGGAGGGAACCTACCCGGGTTTAGTTGACGGTCGGCGGAGTGATCGGATCGCTGAAAGCAAGGCATCGGCGGTTAAGCTCCTCGACGTCGAGTCATGGATTATCACGGCAGCCGAGAAGGTGATATCGTGTGATTGTCCACAGTTCACGAGCCCGAGTACGACAAGGCTTTCGTACCGAAGCTATCACTTTGGTTCCCACCCTCTCATGTGGGTACTTCGCTTTGAGGCTGCCATTATATGCAGGCTTTACGTAGACACGGTCCATCTTCACGCCGACACCATCGGTCACTTGCTTAATCTTCGTCCCATCCGCCAGCACCTCCCCGCCGCGCGGCTATGTATCCGATGCACTCAATTATCCACTTATTCCCACTTCACCTAAAGTCGACATCACTCGGTATCAATACAGATGCCACCCCCATCCCCTCCGCTCGCCTCGCCTCCCCTAAGCCCTTCGCGCCCCAATAAGAAAAGGAAAAAAAGAGCAACATATGCCATCAACGTTACGCATAAGCATTAACTCCGCCCCACACACACACACAAACACATCCGCGCCCACCAAAACGTAACTTCTGCCGCAACTACTGGCCACTACCTAGCGAGCTTAAACCTGCTCACCGTCCCACTGCGAATCGCGCATGCTCTGTGGCGGCTCGATGGAGGGCACGAATTCCAATGCCGCTGTTGTGCACATGTTAGCCAACTGGTTGGGCCGGGGAGGGAGCCGGGACTCGGGACTCGGGACCCCGAGGGGGGGAGGGGACATACCGTAGGCAACACCGACGAGCCCAATGATCGAGCCGGCAATCACACGCAACCATCCATCGTGGATCAGGATCGAGCCGATGAAAATGTAGACTACCGGTTGTTAGCGATGGAGGGGTGGGGGTGGAAGTGGGGGTGGGGACGCCATACAAATTCCGCGGCCGAGGAACGAAAACATAAATGAAGCGTAGCGGGAGACTTGTGTTGGCGGGACCTGGATCTCGAGGAGGGCGGTTCCTGAGGCACACAGACACAGCACATGTTAGCCCGGGACGGGAGAGGGAGAGGGCGGAGCGGGGGATAGTTACCAACGCCGAAGAGCATAACGTAGCAGCCGACTATGACGCTCTGTAAAGAGATGGGGAAGAACTGGCTGATACCGCCTACACCGCACACACACACGTCCATCGTCAGCACGGAACGAAACTCAACCCGGAGGATCAGTCGCATCCGTCGCCGGAAACATACCGAGAACCATAATCACGCCCACGCCCATGTTGACGATGCGGAAGATGTTAGAGAGGTTATCCATCGCTGCTGTTGTGTTGCGTTGTACGTGCGATGAAGCTCAAGTCGGTTGGGTGATAGATTTGTTTCGTTGAATGATGCCCGGACTTACGATTGATTTAAGTTGCGGCGGCAGTGAGGAGGAGGCTGGTGGTGTCCGGGCCGGGTAAATCACTTCTATGTAGTAACTGCTGCTGGTCGTGGCTGGATGACTGGGCCGGCGGCCTAACTGCATGTGTGCAGTACGCGGCCGGCCGGAGGGACGTCATGCCGTGAAACGTAAAGTACGCTATGTATTGTACTACACCACGCAAGGTTTATTGCAAGCCATTCGCGGCCGGTTCACCTACCCCGCCAACTTCGAACTCTACAGCTAGAAACGTAACGAAAACTGGTTATCCAAGTTTCCCCCGCAGTCTACATTTGGATGTTTATGTGCACCTATCACGGCTGGTTGCTGCGGATATCTACCTAGGCAGGTAGCCGCAGCATGTGATCTCAGAGGGAGCTTGGTAGGTAGATCATGGTGGTTGCGATAATGGGAGAGGAGAGGCAAGTGCTTGGAACATTACTCTGTTGGAGCTTCAATGAGCTTTGATGAGCTTTGATGAGGTTACTAGTGTGTACATTCATCTCTGCCGGGCGTGGACGTTCCAAGTGATTCCTGCACAATAGTGGAGGGGATATGGACTTCCAAGAGTGACAGCCCATAAGAATCCAAATTCCATTTAGACTACTTGGTAGCTGTTCGAAGTGGCGCATAACAGTAGATCACGGAAGTCTCATCACAGCATCACAGCATCACAGCATCACTTGCAGGTACCAAAATTGATCGACAAAAATTTCAAGTTGATCTTACAGAAAGTAGAAAAGATATACGCGCTCCTGTCCCCCAAAAAACCAAACGAAACACAAAAACCAGCCGCAGCCTACGTTACAGTCGTCGGACTCATGAAAAATGCTTAGAAAAACAGAACTCAAGCAGTGGATGCGATGCGTCTAACCGAGACCACCGAGGTTGATCTGGACGGTCTTGACCTGGGTGTAGTTGGCAAGAGCGGCCTTTCCGAGCTCACGTCCGACACCAGACTCCTTGAAGCCTCCGAATGGCAGGGCGGTGTTGCTATGAAATTGTTAGTCACTGTGGCTTTGGATATGTCAATGGATGGGGGAGAGCTTACAGCATGTTGTAGCAGTTGACCCAGCAGGTTCCGGCCTTCAGGCGGTTGGTGACCTCGATGGCGGTGTTGAGGTCCTTGGTGTGGACGGCGGCGGCAAGACCGTAGTTGGTAGCGTTACCGACCTCGACGATCTCATCGATGTCCTTGAATTTTGCGATGGAAGCGACGGGTCCGAAGATCTCCTCGTTCATGATCTTCATGTCGGGAGTGACGTTCGAGAAGATGGTGGGCTCGATGAAGTAACCGACGTCCCCGAAACGCTTTCCTCCGATCTCGACGACGGCTCCCTCCTCCTTTCCGTGCTCGATGTAGCCCATGATGCGGTCGAATTGGAGCTTGGAAACCTGGGGTCCCTGGAAGGTGTCGCCGTGGAATGGGTCACCAACGACGTTCTTGCGGATTCTCTCCTTGAACTTCTCGACGAAGGTGTCGTAGATGGACTCCTGGACGTAGATGCGGGAACCGGCACAGCAGCACTGGCCGTGGTTGAAGAAGATACCAATGTTGGCCCACTCGATGGCCTTCTCGATGTCGGCATCGGCGAAGACGATGTTGGGGGACTTTCCTCCGAGCTCGAGGGTGACCTTCTTCAGGTTGCTGTCGGCAGCGGCCCTGAGGATCGTCCGTCCGACGAGAGTGGAACCAGTGAAGGCAATCTTGTCGACATCCATGTGGTTCGAGAGGGCAGCACCGGCAACCCGTCCGATACCGGAGATGATGTTGATGACACCGGGAGGGAAACCAGCCTCGTTGATGAGCTCAGCGGCAACCAGGGCGCTGAGAGGAGTCTGCTCGGCAGTCTTCAGGACGACAACGTTACCAGTGGCGATGGCGGGACCGATCTTCCAGGCCCACATGAGCAAGGGGAAGTTCCATCTATCTCGTCTGTCAGCATCCATCCATCCATCCGCCCACTCCCCCATCCCCCAGTGGAAGTATCGATCGGTGCACGTACGGGATGATCTGTCCGCAGACGCCGATGGGCTCGTGCTTGGTGTAGTTGAAGGTTCCGGGCTGAGTATCCACGACCTTTCCGTGGATCTTGTCCGCCCAACCACCGTAGTATCTCAAACATCCAGCAGCCATTGTGACATCGGTCCTGGACAGGGCCAGGGCCTTTCCGTTGTCGAGGGACTCGACCGACGAGAGCTTGGTGACGTTCTCCTCGAAGAGATCGGCGAGCTTGCAGAGAAGCTGGCCACGCTGGGACGGCTTCAACTTGGGCCATTCGCCTCCGGTGAAGGCAGCTCTGGCAGCCTTGACGGCAATGTCGACGTCCTTCTCGGTGGCCTCGTGGACCGAGCAGATGACCTTCTCGTCACTGATGGGGGGTCAGCATGTCGGAAAGCGAGGGCGAGGGAGACGGGATGTACGAACGATGGGTTGTGGACCTCGAAGGTCTTGCCCTCGACACCCTTGACGAACTCGCCGTTGATGAACCTGTGATTTGGCAATGGAATCAGCACGAAGCCCAACGACACCGAAACCGCCGGTACGCTGAGGGGGCAGGGGCAGAACATACAATCCCAATGGCTGTTCGTACTTCACTCCATTGGGGAGCGAAATCTGCTGTGTGAGACTCATGATTGTGTCGGAACGGATGTGTGATGGATGGATGTAGTGGGGTTGGAGTGAGTGAATGGGATCTCGCTGAAGAGACTGGATTAGGATTGCGGAATGGCTCTGGCACTTATATACGTTTGGCCAGCTGCCACCCCCAGCACCAGGTCCCAGGCCGGCCGGACGTCCGCACCACCGCCAGCCCCACCAGCACCGGTAGCACCACCACCACCACCACGATTTCCCCACCACCCTTCGTCTCGTTTTCGTAGGCGCCATCGGGGCGCGAGTTGATCTAGAGTCCCGGCAAGCATCCAGCCAGCATCCAGCCATCCAGCCACCCTCCCCCATCCAGCCATCCAGCGTCAAGCGTCCCGCCATGTTTGCGGGGTGCACTTTGCGGCACGAGTGGGATGTTGCTCGGCAAAGCTAGAGTAGTGTAGAGTAAGGTAGAGGCAGCTAGCCTAACCAGCTGCGATCCTGGGCTGCCACACCCTCCTGCGGCTCGCAACATTGCCCTCCGGAGGAGGGAGGAGGCGCTTTGGATGAGCCCGGTATGTACCACAGCAGCTTGCTTGCTTGCTGTCTAGTCGCGTTTCCTCTCCCGCGCCCATCTGTTCTGGTCGATTCGAATTTGAAATCATTCATCAGGAGGAAGGAAGCACAGCACCCACGTTCGGCTTCTTGGCAGGCGTTCTGCGATCACCGCCCGGCTTGACTCGGGCCTGTGCTCTGGACTACTTGCAGCACAGCGCAGCGCTGGTCCTCCAGCCCACCACTAGCTACGAGACGGCGCCGGAGATAAGTCCTAGCTCCAATGCCCGAGGTGACGGCGGAAGCTCAAGCTACTCTACTCGAACTATCGGCGACGACGAAGACGATCACAGCCACGACGACCACGACGACGCCGATAATCATCCGCCCGCACGTGTATGTACATAGCAGAAGAACCGAGCATTCCCACGTATTATCCGGGTATGTATTGTACTCGCTCGGGTGGCGATAATCGATGCACGTAAGAACCCAATCCCTCCCTCATCCTCATCCCCATCCTCATTCTTCCGTCGTCCGTGTTCCGTCATCACAGTGGTGGAGGGGCGGGGCTGACGCCACGCCTTAGCCCCCCCGCCGCTTATCCGAACCCCGCATTCGCACTTACCGACGGAGCACTACTACTACACGATAGCGTACATACTATCATAGTAGAGTTTCGAAACCGCGTGTTAAAATAAAAATACAAATAAAAACTCCCGAATCCGAGCCACCACCCCGCCCCGCCCCCGTATCCACGTCTCACCTCGACCCTTGCTTCCCTTCCCTTCCCTTCGACCAGAGAGGTTCGCGGTACGTAAACCGTCCGGGCTTCCGTCCGCCCGGGGAAAAGGGACCCCACCGTGGGGTCTGCTGCGGGAAACCTACCAAGGTACATACCTGTACGGTATGTATCTAGACAAAAGAAATGTCCCCACTCATTCATGCATACCTACGATCCACCGTGCTCTCTCTGTGTGTATAGTAGTATTCGCGAGGGAGAAAGCCACCGTAACGGCTATGGTAGAGTACACCGATAGGTAATGGTCAAGAGCACCCGAACACGGCTCACAGCGGAAGAAATCCCCCACCGAAGTAAAGGAAGAAGAAGAAACCCGGGAAATAGCGCCGATGGTGGCGGCAAGCCACCTACCTACACTTGTACTATGCATAGATATAACCTTCCAATCGATCGTTAGCACTTTGTATGCAGCCGTCCGCTCAAAACACACACAAGAGCGACGTGACCTTGAAAGTTGAAAGTTGAAGCTGACAGTTCCGTGTCGATCGTTAACTACGGTAGTAACTAACGACAAACCTAACCCCACAACGCCGAACGACGTTGCTCCAGGCCACAAGCTTGGTCCATCAACAACCGCTAAAACAATATCTAGGAAACCTAGGAAGGTTTGAGACACCTCCGTTGCGGGGAATCGGGCTTGGTATTCTAGACCGTGGTGGACCGTAGTGGACCGTGGCTGGCTGGCTGGTGGACTTGGACTGAGCGGCGGTGGAGACAGTGTGAAACATGGGCTTAGGCATTGGCGTACGGTGGCGAGGTATCGAGTTGGATTCTTTAAACGATCGCATCAAAGCCAGATGGATAGGTATCGTTGAAAAGGAGTATTTACAGGTACATGTTTTCCCACACATCGAGTGAAAACGTGCAGCACCCTGCAGGATCTCTCCAAGAATCTGCATCGGACGTCGGGATATTCTGCATCCTCTAAGTCCGAGCCGAACGGCGAGCGAGGCGTGCGTGCATGTGAGATGGATCGTCACCACACCACGGGTGTCGAGATCAGGAAGTTGGGTTGCCATGGTTAGTTCCCATCCTTTCCTTCCCAGGCTTCCCTTCTGGGCGAGCCCGGATTCCTCTACCTTGAGAGGAGTGGAACAGAAGTGAAATACGTGGGATCGTTCTTTAATAGATAGGTCCCGTACATAGATGATAGCTATGGGAAAAACTCAGTGCTGCGAGCCGCGTCTGTGTGTATTTGCCAAACGAAGGAAACGGAGGGATTATCCGCGGCAGTGCGTAGGAGCCTGGAGGGCGCAGAGTGCGCTTGCCGTGCTTCACTCGGCGTTTGTTGTACTATGATAGCCTCTCGTGGATCAGCGTATCTAACGAGAACTTGGAAGCCCTTACTACAATAGCCATGCAGCAACGAGCGTACATGCAGACACACTAACTCTTGCTCCTCTGTTTACTACAGATGCAATAGAGCCTCTCGAAACAGCTTCGTTCATTCCATCCAATCGATAGCTACATGCTAGTTACCTATATGCACTCGGCGTCTCAGCAATAACATCCACCGATAAATCCCGAAGATGGGATACAATAGACGTCATGTTCTAGGAGGAGGGGGAGGCGTGTCAGAGTGGAGTTTCGCGATACTCTAGTTACCAGTAGAGTGAGAATCCACGACATATGGACGGAGAATGCGCATGAGGTTTGCATATTCACAATTTCACAGATGCCAAAAGGTTCAGCCACACCAGCTAACTCGTTCAGAACTTCGGGCAACAGAAGAGTCGACAGAGCGGCCCAAAGGACTCCAACCCGCCGCCGGGTTCCGCTTTCCAACGACGTTCGATTTTAGCAAAAGTAAAGTGTGTGGCATTGCGCAAATAGGTATACATATTAAAGCCATACTGGCCCCTCGCTGGTATCACAGCATCTCCACGGTGTAGTGGCATCGTACCGAATGCATCCCTCCGGGCACGGACTCCAAGCACCCAAAACAGTGACCTCATCTATCGATCTCCAACCTGCAGCCCGCATCTCACAAAGCCTGGACGGGCACCCACCGTCCGCTCGTCACCGCAGCGACAGTAGCAGCCACACCCAGCACGACACCAGCCAGCAGGACGCAGACATCCCTCGGCGGCGCCCATGCCTGTGCAGCAGCAGTCGCAGCGTACCAAACGGCGCCTGCCTTGCTTCTTCTAGCGGCGGCGGCGGACGACAACCCGGGGAGCCCGTCGAGCGAGTAGCCATTATATGTGGCCTGGAACTCAGCCAGCTTCCCGGCCGACACAGCGTGCGCGCCCATCTTGAGGATGGTGGGGCGGTCAATGAGACAGGGCTTTGGAGGGGTCTCGTCGTCCCCAGCGCTCATCGAGAGCAAAGGCACACCGAAGCCACAGGAGGTCTGCACCTGCATTCGTGGACAACCGGGTCAGCACTTGCTCCTCTTCCCCGGGAATCACACACACCCCCCCTCCCCCACACACACACAGGAATTACCACGAACCTTGAAAATATCCAGCACAATAACGGACCTAACGGCCTTAAACTTCTCCTCTGCATCCTCTCCAAACCTATCCAACCATTCATCAAACTTATCCGCGCCCTTCTCGACCACGCGGCCCTTACAGAACAGTCTCAACACGCGCGGCCCCGCGTCAAAGCTGTTGAACATTATCGTGATCCGCCCGTTCTCCTTCAGGTGCGCGATCGTCTCCACCCCCGAACCGGTCAGGTCAACGTATGCTGCGGAGTTCGGCCCAAGAAATGTAAACGCACTGGAGAGGAGCGCTTTGGGTGAGACGTTGATCTAGTGTGCGTGTGTCAGTACATAATGTAGGTGAGAGAGAGAGAGAGAGAGAGTGTGTGTGTGTGTGTGTGTGTGTGTGTGTGTGATATTCCGGACGGCCGGGCATGCAGTGTAGGCTTTCGGATGGATGGGGGGTGGGGAGGTGGGTGGGGGCGGGAAGGGCATGGGAGGGCATGGGAGACATACGTGATCTCCGCGCAGAGGTGCACTGGCGGTCCAAAACACTTTCTGTTTGGCGCACCAGGCCATGAAGTCCGGCGAGACGGATGGGTAGAAGGTGGGCATCGCTATTGTTGTCTCAGGTCTGATTTCCTTTTTTCTAGACTATGTAGTTCCCTCGTACGGATGGATGGATCGATGTATGTGTGGGTGGATGGGTGGATGGGTGGATCGGGCGTTTGTGCAGTTGCAGTTGCGGTTCCTGAGATCCTTCCTGCTCCTGCTCCTAGCCGGCTATATACATATCATACCTCAGGACAGAATACGCAGGATACGCATGCCGCCCGGACTTCTGCGTGCTTTTTGCGGAGTTAGTCACAGTCCGGTGGGCATATGCATGATCACTATTCAATATTTAGCAGTCAATCTGGGCTTTTGCGATCCTGGGCTCGTCCGCAGCTCGTCGTAGCAACGGAGATAGGCAGGTACTCTAGGTACTAACCCGTCGCATGAGGTACGCAGGCAGTTATGTCCGCCGTGCGGAGCATGACATATAGGACATAGCTATATTAATTTAAGCCACAAAGCTTACACTTGGTTAAAGTTAAGCGTTCGGAGGTAGGTATTTCGCCTTGTGGTTAATCAAAGCGCCGATTAGCGGGAAATCCCCCAGGCCAGTTCCCCTGATTGGCAAGATTCAACCGACAGAGCAGATGGGGATATATACCCAGATACCGTACGGTATCAACTCACTTGGCAGGTATCTACTATTGTGTTAGTTCTGGTTTTCTACTATAGAGTAGCGCTTAGCGGTGTATTACTTATTGCCTGAACGGGAAGTACACCTAGTAAACCAAATAGAAATAGGTATCAGAGGCCAAGATTCCAGATATTATAGATAGTGTAGTTACGATAGAAAGCCTACTAGTGATAGAACTATTGGCAGTAGAGTATTTCCTCTTGAGTGAGATATTACGGTATGTATTTGGTTACCCCCAGGATTTGCACGGCCACACGCCGACGCAGACCAACGCAGCAGCCCGTAGTTATTCGAGACATCTCCATGGTCCGCTACCAAATGTACTCGTTAACTCCGCCCAGCTTGACAACGGGCTTCCCAGCTCGACGGCGGACTCTAGAGTACCTACATACTCTGCTAGTCGTTCGGCCCAAGTCTCAAGAAGAGAAGGCTCGACTCAAGGCTGCTCGACAGGGGCGGACGGCATATCGAACAAGGCGAACTGCGTCGTCATGCTCGTCCTCGTCCTTGTTACTGGGGTCTGGCTCACTGCGGTGAACTGCAGCGAGCGGATCAGTAACTACAGTAACCAGGTAGAATAATGGTTCAAGAACCTGGACGGTGGCGTATACTCTGCGCCTCGACCTAGGAAAGTAGATGGGGCTTCATATCGAATCTATCGATCCGCAGCGTGGGTAGGTAATTCTTACCCAGCATCTCTACTACCTACCTCCGTATCTATACCTAGTATTTGGCGACAGTCCGTAACCCTTGCGCCGAAGAATAAGCACGACCGAAGGAGTTCCGGACGCACAGCGCAAGACCGCGACGACGACGATGGTGATGACTGACTCATTATGCATTATGCATTATTCCGCCCAGTGGTGATAGGTGGGTGTCTCGGACTTAGGTCAGGTCCGATAGGTGGGCAAGCCCATCTATGTGGAGTATCCGCATCCCCTCTAACCATCGGAAATCCGGAGAAACTGCATGATGCATATCGACAGTGATATAGGTATAGGTATCCCGGATTGTCTACGCCACGGCCCTACAGCTGCAGCCAGGTATGGGAGAACCTTACTCGAGACATCTCCCCTCCTAGCGCAGTAAGCACTGAGCAGTAAGCACTGAGCAATCGGGCCAAAAATACCCTGTAAATAATACCTATGCCGCCGTGGATAGGGGGTGAGATCATAGATGGTGTACATAGTTTATATTATGTAGTACCTAGGAAGTTCTACTCCGTGTCTGTCTGGGAGAAATGAATGCTTCAAGGAATGAAGCAACAGCACCCATAACTATTCCACGGACATGGACTGCAGCTCAGTTATATCTAGTATACTTGGATTACAGATACCATATACACAGCATAAGGCCAAAAAATGCATAACACTCAGACGGACCAATTCCGCGGCGTGCTGAGCATGAAAGCCATAGTTATACCGTATCTTTAATGTCCTGTTTGAGAAACAACCGCGAAAAGCAAACGGTACTCAAAGTCGTACGATGCCCTCCCTCGCCTCGTCTCTTCTCGTCTTATGTGTCGTTGGAGAAAGGTTACCTACCAGGTATGTACCTATCCTGCGGACCCCACCTCCCACCTACCGACCCCACGTCCCCACCTACAACGGTACAATGGTACATACATGCCCCGCGCAGATCCTGCGCATCAATGGAACGGATACTCGGGGCAAGGGAAGGGTGAGCGGACGGAAGGGCAGTGAATCTACACAGTGGGTGCGGAGGGAAGGAACGGATGGGACTCGGGAGAGCAGATTCAACAGATGAAAGCCAGGTACTCCTACCTGGTGATTATGTACTTACATTATAGGTACTATAAATCGATAGGGCCCGGATCATCCCCTCGCCGGCTGCCGACGGCCGGAGTACGGATCCCCGCCACCAGCATCGCTGCATCGCTGTGCTGTGCGATCCCATAGGTATGTAGACATGTAGATTACCGCGCGGATCCGGATGATCGTCCATGAATCGACCATGAATCGCGCGCGGTGGGGAAGCGTAGATCCAAGTAGGTATGTACGTACTACATACTAGGTATGCGATAGTAGAGCACTGGCTTCCTGGTTATCCCCAGGGGGAACGAAGGCAACGCATAGTATGTAAAGTACCAGGTCAAAAGTTTTCGTACACCTCCCCAAAAGCGCCACCACACCACAGACATATATCTCTATAAAACAACAACCACACTTAAGAGGGTACTAATAATTGGCGTATATCATGAATATATACTAATAAAGCTTCAATGAGATTTCCAGCTCGCCAGGCAGATTATTTTATGCGAAGTAGAGTGGCTTGGCAGATTTCCCTTTCACCGAGGCAAGTCATTTCCCGCCATAGATACAGCAACCATAAGATAGTATAAAAATATGTGGATCATTAGAAGGTCTTCTAAGTCAGGTAGAGAACCTCGATTGAAATCAGCACACAATTCTAACTAGTGGTGGTTGAGTAATGCCGTATGGTAGAGAAGTTGGTGTTGAAACTGGTTGTCACGCAATAATTTTGTATGGGGCCCCATACAAAATCCGAAATCACTCTCCAACCCGTGCACAATACCGTACCATGCGCCACCAATTCGAAGCAAAAGTTGTCAGACTTCTTATGTGTTATGCATCTTGCGATTCCAAAGCTTCTATAGAAGACTCGATTTTTTTCCGCCACGTGAAGGGTGGTTTTTAGTTACTTGAAAATGGGCATTTTTAGTATAAAACGGCCATCGTACGAAAACCTTTAACCTAGTACTTTAATAATAATGTATGTACTCGGGTGCAAGGATAAGTGGTGCACCCCATTAAGCACTATTTAGTAGTGGTGGTGGTGCACGACTCTTCCTCACACCCCAGTAAATACGCATACAGAGTAAGTAGATACCGGTACCAGTGCGCGGTATTACTCGAATCCACGCCGATTGAACATCAGAACATCTACCTGTGTAAGCTGCGGGTCTAGCATTTCCGATTTTCTCGGAGAAAAGCAGATAGGCATCTACCCGGATGTAGTACGGCCCTCCCATATCTCTCCTTTGCTGTGAGCCAGGTCTTGTGTGCGAGTGCCCGAGAAAGTCCTCGCTCTTTTTGTTTTTGTTTCTACGCTCAAAGTTACCGTAGTGCACGTAATAAACATCCAGGCCGCGTGGCCCAATGGCAAGGCGCTTGACTACGAGTTTTCAACTTGATATCAAGAGATTGCAGGTTCGAGCCCTGCCGTGGTCAGTTGTCCATCTGGACATTGATTTTTGCTTTTCGGCCTTTTTGGTTTTGTTTTGCACGTGTACGGTGTTTCTTGGGCGTTGGCGTCGTGGAAAGCTGTAGGTGACTACCCTCACCACCTCAAGTCTAGATCACGGGGGATGGTGAGAGGGGGTGTCTCGCAAGAAGCGAGTGCGCAGCCCCCTAGCGACTACGACGGTGACGACGCCTCGAACATGACGAACCCCGCCTTGCAGCCTGCTGGCGTGTGTATGTGGGTAGTTCGGGCGTACCATAGCAATCGGGCTCCTCGTCCGCCCAGCGAGCGTTCCAACGGTGATTCGGCCCTGCACCCTTACCCCCCACACATCAAGTTTCCAACCGACCCCCACGGACACACGGGATCGGGATCGACAACCCCTCACGGCCGCCGAAGACCCCCACCCCACCCGACAACCGGGGGGGTAGAGCCGATCGAACCTACCGATCCAGACCCTGTCGGCCGTTGTGAACTCCACGCCGACCGGCCCGACGTCCTCTGCACCCGGTTCCAAGCCCGGTTCCAAGCCCGGTTCCAAGCCCGCGTCCACCGGTCCAGTCCGGCACTTGGAATAACGGATCGTCGCCCGGCCGGGCTGCTGCCACCGCTCGTGCTCGTGCTCGTGCTCGCTATCGCCGTGTCAATGCTGCTGGCCACCAAAAGTATGACTCTACCTCTGTGGAACGGCGGGCGTGTGATGGGTGAGACCTTGTGATGCTGAAGCTGACGCTGTTCACGGGCGGCATGAGGTATGATCCAGTGGTTTACGTAAACCCCAAGCTGGTTACCACTTTCGAGTGACTCGGTGGCTCGGTGGATCTGCTCGGCTGAGCTGGTATGTAGCCCCGTATGTAAGCCAAAGTCTGGCCGGGGCCGCCAGCCTTACGTCCTCCGTCCCCCCATCCATCCTGTCGTCAGTCGTCACTGCCGGAATCGTCACGCACCAACTTCGTCCCATCCCACGAACTTTCCTTTTTTTCCTGCAGTTAGCTACATACCGAAGTATGTACGACTGGGTTAGACGAGATCATTGGATTTCACGATGGACTGCTGTGGCCGAACGGCACGCATCCACCCGTTCCGCATCCTGTGCATCCCGTGCATCACGTGCATCACTCGACCGACCTCGACCGACCGACACACACATCACGAACACATCACGAGAATACCAAGATGTAGGCAAGTCCAAAAAAATAAGGTTCCAAAGTCCCCCGTGTAATTATAATACATACAATCGGCGACAAACCTTCCATCCCCCCTCATCCATAAAAACAGAACAGATCGACTCAACTTAGTAAGCAAGCAGCAGCACGCAACCTGGCTATGCAAAACAGGAAGCAGGAGCAAGGGAAGAAAAAAGGAAAAATTCCCAACCCAACCAACGATCGAAAGCAAAAAGCAAAAAAACAAAACAACCGAATGCGAGGGGAGGAAAAAAAAGAGCAACGCTCCGGGCAGAAGAAAATAAAATAAAAAACAAAAAAATATATGATGAAGAGCAAAACGATGCGAATGATCGAGGCAACACGATAACCGTTGAAAGCATGCATGCGGAAAAAGAAACCGACCCTCCTCCAGTTCCCCCAACCCCGACCCACCAACCAAAAACAAAGCACCGAAATCGCCAAAAAAATTGAAGACAACCAAAGGTAGAAAGGAAACGGTGTGAATAAAAAAGAAAGAAGAAATAAACAGAAACCTCGGTTCAATGCCATGTACAGACCACCGCACCACCGACACCATCTTCCGAATGTGCAATTCACTCCCCCTCCGTTTGCTCGGTCGTCTATGTGTCTCCTCTTGTACTTTGTTCGTGATCGTCCCGGTCATTATCGCATAAGTCTTCGTAGAATCCGTGGTCCGTTCTCAGTAGAAGTAGTACCGTCTTAGGTCGATACTTCGCCGAGATCCTCCAGCAAGTCCCATCCCGACCCGATATCATCCCGCTGATCCTCCCTGCTCATGTATCCATCCTCGCCTCTCTCCGTCCATTCCGACCCTTTAACTTCCTTCCAGATGCTGCGTATGTACATCTGCAGGGACCTCAGCCCACGAAGATACCCCTTATCAATCCCGTGTCGATCCTTAGGCGGACACGTGGCTGTCTCCGGGAGCGCATCTTCAGCGGTGACGCAGTTGGCAAAGTCCACAATCTTAAGGTCAATTGTGCGGTCCTTATCCTGACCGTCATAAAGGACAAGCAAGCTACTGGCGTAGAATCTATACCCGGGCAACTGTTTGATCATCACTTCGAGAGCCTTGAGCTTCACAAGAATGGTGGGGATGTGACGCAGGATTGACGAGTCGTCCTTTCCATCCGACAGAAACCGAGTGAGCGCACTCTGGAACTCGCGGCCCGCCTTCAAGTCTCGTCCAAAGTACTTGTCCTCGAACATGTATGTCTGAGTTTTGGCGTTCCACACCTGCATGCCGCAGACACGGACTCCAAGTTCGCGGGATGTTGTACCCGCACACTTTCTCGCCTGTGACTTGCGCTTCTTCTCCGAAGCTTCGACACCGTACTGTCTGGTTCCCATCTTGAGATCCAGAACACAGGGCGACTTCATACCGGCAGTGAGATCCTCCAAAAGCAAGAAGAGCTCAACCCGTTCTTTGGGTTGTTCACCGGGAGCTGGCGCACCGGCATCCTTGCGTGACCCCGCGTTGGGTGTGGACGCGGCCCTCGTCATGCATCGTTCCGCCCACGACCCTTTCTTAATCTGCGGATCTTCGTCCATCCTAAAGACTTCATCCTCTCGATCTCCACCGTATCCATCGTCCTCCATCCCGAATTCATTGGGTGTCGGAACACTCAGGCGATCCCTCCTTCTAGGTATGCTGCCGGATCGGGCTCGGGGTCGCGACTTTGGCACTGGGGTGGCTTGACCCTCGGTGGTCGCAGGGCTATCTCGTGCGCTATTCTCCTCGTCATCGACCGGAAGTTGTCCTTTGGAAAGACTCCGCAGATCGGTACTCGATGCGTATCGCCGTTCGACATCCCCACGCAGCATCCTCAATCTCGGATCCTCCGGATTACTATCCGATCGAGACGGCCCTGGTCCGACGTCGGTGTTGCTCCTGTGGAAGTCGGTAACCCTAGCCGAATCCAGATTGGCTACCGAGCCTCGCCGCTTCTGAGGGTTGTAGCCAGAACGAGTCCGCTGGTGATGGTGATGGTGATGGTGATGACGGTGGGCCGGAGGCGGTGAGAACACCTCTCTCAGGACCTGCTCTTGCAATTTCCGGTTGATGACGGTAGCCCCCCAACTAGAGTGCTTCTTCTTGGTGGGGCGTGGCAACGAGGCCTCATCGCCTGTACTCATCCCACTGTCGTCTGTACCGGTCTTCTTATCGTCTCCCGATGCCATCGAATCCTCAAGTCGAGATGGTGAAGGGGCACTCGTCGAGACTCGGAACAGATTATCGGGAATGATGTGTCGGTTTTGTTCCAAGACAACCTGTGGTAAAGGCGGTCCGAAAGAGATAGCCCCATCATCACGTCTTGTAGCGTCCGATCCGTCTTCCAGTTTGACTGAGGGAACCGGTTCCGTTGTGCCGTTCGATAAAGCCTCGCCGTCTTTCTTGGACAGCTTCTTTTTCTTGGTCTTCCACGTCACATTGAGGACTCCAATATACCTGTAGCCAGTTTAGCATCGGACGGTGGAAATATTAGATGGGGGGAAGGGGAATGTGGATGATGTACCTGGGCAGAAACTTGAGAAGCTCGGGATGTCTAGTCTCTATTGCCTCGTAAAATTCATTTTCGCGGTTGCTTAAACTCTTGCAGACCGCCTTCTTTGAGAACCTGAATAACGCAGTGTGCCCACCGACTTGGTGCTTGTAGGGCTTCAGTTCAACCGCACCGAGAGGAGGAGCGTTATTGTTGTTGGCACCGTCATGGCGGTCCTTGGCCCGGGGAACAGGAACGGTCTTTCGAGAAGTAGGTGTGACGACGTCGATGTCCGAATCCTCCACAACACTCCTCTCGATATCGTCGGTTGAGGATTCGTAAAAGTCAGAATTATCTGAGAATTCGGATACTACGGACGACGCAGCCGATGCGTAGTTGTAGTTGTGGCTGTCGTCCTCGGAAACGGAAACGCGCCGCCTCCTCTTGCCATCACGGTGGTAAAGTACTTCGTCATCTTCGTTCCGGATGGATAGGTCCACTTTGGAAGAGTTGACAGCGTGCTGAGAGTATACGCGTGGTCGGTTATCTCCTTCCACGGTATCGGCGTGTCGTTGAAACGGATTATCCAAAGAGGCTTCAGATGGCCTGGTGCTCGGGATCGTCGAAGAGGATGGGACGCGAGTGATGGAGGGTGTTGTGTGAGGGAAATAAACGGCCGACGAGATTTCGTCCTCGCCTTCCTCTTCGTCATGATCGGATGCAGTGTGGTCAGACGTACTGTGATCGTGATCATCGTGTGCAAGCACGGTGTGATCTGAACCTTCGTCCCCTTCCTCATCAGCCTTCCTCGAGGGTCGACGACCATCAACCACGGTGGACGTGCAGGATGAAGCAACAGACTCGATCTGCGATTCCGGCGAACGGGAACTTGCGTCACCTTCGTGATACCCGGAATCAGCCAGACCCTCGCACGGTGTCTGGAGAGACTTTAATCTCCCGTCCACCGCATCTAGCGAATCTGCAGTTATGCTTCGCACAGGTGGGAGGGGAGGAGAAGAGGAAGGTCTCGAGACAGTAAATGCAACAGACCTCGAGGAGTCATCACCCGGAACGGCGTCGAGAGAAGTGACATCACGAGATGATGGAGGATTTCTATCATCTTTCGTACGCGAAACTGAGACGGAATCAGAACAGAGAACCTTCTCCTTATTTTTTTCGGCTGGCGCCGACTGCAAGGGATTGAGAGCAACGTCTTCGATGATACCTTTCGCAGCCGATTCCTTTGCTTTCTCATTCTCTCTGTTTCGTCGTTTCTCGAACCGATCCTTCTCTTTCTCTCTCTCCTTCTCCTCACGTCGCTGCCTCTCTCGTCCCCGCTCCTCGATAGCCTTGTTATTTTCCTTAAACAAGCCCAATAGTTGGGTTCCTTTCCTACTGCGAGAGCTGCTCTCACTAGCCATAACAGCAGAAATAGATTCCGGTCCATCCATGACATCACTGTCGATCTCTCCGCATTCGGAAACATGTGTCGCATCGCCTTCTCGAGGGATATCATGGTTGGTGTTGTTAATGCTGTTAATGTTGCTGTTGTTGCAGCGGTCCGTGGGGCGCTCATGACGATTGCTAGCGCCGTTGGATTGAAATCGGGTGGGCCAATTCACTGTCTTTCCGAGCAAGCTGTGTGCCGTAGCTATGCGGTTGCGGTCCTCCGGACGGATATCTCTGGCAGAGAGCGGAGTGGAAGGACGCTCGATCGGGCTCTCGGCTGGACTTATGTAAGGAGGCAGTTGAGCTGGGAAGTCGTGCTCATTGACGCCGACGCCGCCAACGCCACCGGGGTAGTCGTTAGAGGGATCGGAACCGTGAAGGGTGAAGGTGCGTAGGGGGCCCGACGGATGGTATTTCCAGGGGCGAGGGAAAGGGTGCCAACGGGGTTCCTCTTTAATAGGTGATGTGGATGTAGTAGTAGTCTTTGCCTCATAGCTTCGCGACGACAACGAGGGCGAAGAAGATGACGACGACAGAGTGCGTTTTGCTGGTGGAGGGAGGGAATATAATGGAGTGTGTGATTCTAAAGAGGCCTGTGATTGAGGGATGATGGCGGTAGTGGTCGTGGTCGTGGTGGTTGCAGAGTCTCCAGTCGCGGTAGTGGCGATTGAAGACGGAGTCGATGACCCAAGCACGGGCGACGTGTAAGATCGAACGAGTGTAGAGTGGCCAGCCGGGTTGTTGCTGTTTTCCTTGGAAGGAAGGGGGGAATCATAAAACGGGGCTGGCATGAGGAGTCATTGAAGCCAGCTGGAAGCCAGAATAACCAGTGGGATCGGGGTATAGGTATACGATGTTATCGCCAGAGAGATAACGTAGGCTTTTTTTCTGGAGGGGGGGTGGGAATAGGAAGGGGCCTGATAGTAAGTCTAATGTGTGTGCAGCAGGCGGCAATAGTTTCTTGCGGTGGCCGCGTTTAATTGAAATTCCCGCTTTAGGGAGGGTTGTAGTTTGATGGTAAAGAGGAGGATTGTGGTGGTGGTGGGTGGTGGTTGTCGTGGTTTAGGTGCGAGAGAGATGGTTTAGGTGAGAGAAAGAGATGTTGCTTGGGCGGCGGATGTTATTGCTGTCTGGCTGACCAGGCGAGATTGGGAGGGAAGGAAGAAGGCGTTAGGGAGTTGTTGTTAGCGTGATTTGGGTTACTAGCTGGCTCGGAGGGAGTGTCAACTGTCGAGGGGTTTTGTGTTTCCGTTGTCACTGTTGGCACTTGAAAGCTACTATGGCGACTCTACTCTAGAAAGAGAGTCGACTTCTATGTTAGGTTCGTATAACCCAGATAGAATACGATACGGAGAGCTGAATAGACGCGAAGAAAAAAGAAAGAAAATTACATCTCCGGAGGGGAAAGCGTGAGTTGGGAGGGTTGCAACTTGGTGGAGGGAAAGAACCGGAGGTGAAACCGCCAAAGGAAATAATCCCGATCCGGCATAACTCGGTGAACGATGCTGGATGGCTGCTGATGCTGATGGAGGATGACTTCGAGGAATCAGGATGCCGACCCTAACCATATCCAAGCAGATGTCCGTTGTACCCGGGGCAATTATTTGGAAAATGACGGCGGAGTGAGGACCTGCCATGCAGGCTTTACGTACGTACATTCTGCTGTGTCGATGAATGATCTGAACCATCCGGTCCATCGAGATGGAGATGTCGGTATGTACTTTCCTATGTATGTACGTGTTTCTGTCCGGACCACTGAGTAAGGGGATAGCTACATAGTTGGGTATTTACATATGTCGAGTGCGTCTTCGTCAATGGAGAGGTGAAGGGGGAGGGAGTATCATACCTTCTACCGCCTGATGGGGGGGCGATAACTCCTACCTACACCCACCCACCCACTACCCGCACACATGTACCGGTCGATTCGTATCTGTTGTACCTATCGTCCGGAAAATCCTCTAGCGAGATCTACCCAAACAAGAGCTCCCTCGCAGCAAACGAGCCACGATTGGGCGATTCTATTGGGCGAATCGAAGGTGTTTCTCAAGCTTTCGGCGATGCAGCGTGCAGAGTAGCTGCTGCACCTCCAAGAAAAATTTAAAAAAGAACAACAACAATAATTCCTCTTATCTGCCGATCCTCCCGACAAAACTCCCAACCACGGCCGTGCATGATGCACACGGTGCTCCACGATGATGGATGTATGGTTGGATCCGAACTACCCAGGTAGTAAGCTAGCCATACATGTTCCCAAGTTCAGCTCCCCTCTCTCCCTCCCCTTTTTTACACTTTTAACTGTCCACGGGGTAGGTATGGTGGATCGAGTACTTGGAGCGGAGTGCCCGAACACAACAGCAGCAGCACCACCACAGGCCAGCGTTCATATCGTAGTGAAGTCGACTGGCGCATAGCATGGGCAATGGCATTCGGGATGAGACAGTGACGGACCGGCACCATTTGCTTACGAGTTTGCCAGATACCCACCCACCTTCGGTATGTACTCTACGTACTAAAGTACATAGTACCTAAGCAAGCCGTAGAACAACGCCGGCACAAAGTACCGTATTGTGGGTGGCTTTCGGTGGTGGGAATCCCGTCAGCTGCACCGTCTCCGCTCCAACCGTCACCGGCCGCGAGAAGAGGGAAAGAGCCAGCCAGCCCATCCAGCAGACCCGGAAGAAAGCTTTGGAGGGCAGCATGATTGGTGTCATGGCATATCACGCTCACCATTACCTACCTATCATACCTACATACAAGACGAACCACCGCCACCCTACGGTACACTACTGAAATGGCGGTCCTACAGTACTTGCTGGCTGGATAGTGGTTTTTAACCATGTGCTCCGATCCTACGGTACTCTATGGATCCTCTTTCATCTCTTGCGGTTGTTGGGCAAAGGGAGATACCGGTATGATTTCCAACGAGAGCGCCCAGATTGCTAAGCCTAACCATGCCCCCAGAACATTTTTCACTCGTCTGCAAGTACATATGATACCTACTATATTACTGTGGTTGTACTCTAGAGTAGGTACTATACAGCACTCTCCAGAGTCCAGAGTATCGTGAACGCCACCCATGGCCAGCCCACGTTCACGGCTCAATTGGAAACAAAGCACAAGGTGGCCCAGCCCGGCGCCGATAACCATCGTAAAGCTCCGCTCCAAAACGTGGGCTGGATCGTTGGTCTTGTGAGCTTCATCGGTCCGAGCGCCTGCTCCAGTGCTAAATGCCCTTACCGGTCATGACACCAACTCAGGTGCGCGCACGCCCAACCACTAGCACGCGCGATTGGGCCGATCGAAACCCCACCACCTCCTCGGACCTTCTCCTCCAAGTTCCAACCAGAAGCTCAGCCAACCGACGGAACCCATGCCAACCCATGCCAACCCCAGAACCAACCCCAACACGTGGAACACGCCGAACTCGGTGGCGTCCCGCTGTTGGGCCCCCCGTCCGTTGCTAGCCTCACCAACAACACTACCATCACCACCATCACCACCATCACTTCCACTGGTTCGAATCGCCAATAAACTAGTTGCAGTACCCAAGTATCTAGCTGAGGTTGACTACTATATTCAGAAGTGTGGGGTGGCCGAGGCCGTCAGATGTATGATGCTTCCTGCTTTTCGGCGTGATCGTAAGAAATCGTTAGAGTACTAGTAGGTAGTGTGAATTTACAGATCACTCGTGAGCACTCACCGTTGTAGGGGAATAGGCACTTGCCTACTAGTAGTCCCGATCCCCAGATGGCGGGCATCCCCCCCAGAGTTCTCATTCTGCCGAGGCGCCGACGAACACATGTCCCTTGGGACTGGGAAGGAATGCAACAGTCTCTCACTTCTTCGGGCTCGAACGAATTGGATGGAGCTCACACACACGTGCAAATCTTCCTGGGCAAACCTCCATCCACTCGAGCATCAAGTCTCTTGGATCCTCAGCCGGCAATACGGTAGGTATAGGTATAGTAATACCGTACGGTAACAGAGTTGTGCGCTCTGTTCATCCATCGCCCACATCAGCACGGAAGATTCAACGAGCAAGCCTCCTAAGTTCGTACATACAAAGGCAGCTCGACGAAGAAATCTTCAATCAAGACTCACCTGGCCACGCCGGATGCACGGCCTCATCCACTGTAGGTGCCTACTTACTTGAGTAATCCTCCCAGACCGCAAGGACGGATTCCAGCATCAGCATCAGCATCAGCCTCAGCACCAGCACCAGCATCTCCACATTTCCCAATGGGACGATAACTACATTCTACATATGATATGTCAAAAAACCCGCAGAGTCAGCGCGGAAACTAATGCTGCAGGTACCCACCGCACCCCTCGTGTGATTGGCCCATCCCAAGCCTCTTCCCCACCCCACCTTAAAACGGCCGCGGGCGTGTTCGTACCGAATTTTCCTCTGGCCCCCCTCCAGACGTGGGAGCCGGATGACTTTTAATTGGTCCGTTGCAAAGGTGTGGGTGTGCCCGCAGCTCTGTCTCACTATTCAGCTCAGGTTCGCATTCGTTCCTCAAGGAAGCCTGGGACGCGCACGCCACACACATACACATATACACTCGCGCACGCACACACATTCGCTCACTCGCTCACTCTCACGCACACACATATAGAGTGACAAGCGCGCGTCTCATCGGTGGAGCAGAATACTCCACATAGATAGAGTACTTCTCCATGCTCGCACTATCTCTCGGCCCCAGTACTCTGCACGCTCTACCCAAATCCCGACCGACCTCCCGAGCGACCGAGCGACCGACCGAAAGGCCGACAGGCCAGCTCAGCATCCGCAAGCATCCATCCATCGATCCTTATCGTCACGATAACGGCACATTCACGCACCCACGCACCCATCCCTCCCTCCCATCCCTCCATCCCTCCATCCACCTATCCATCCTGACGATGCCGGTAGTTCAGGTTCCGCATAGATACGCGGCACGCCTGGCCGGAAACATTCATGCTGCTTCCCCGGCCACCCGCATGAATATGGGACAAACGATGCCGGTGCGGTGGAGCAAGAAAAAAATAGAAGCAGTCGGCCGGACTATCCGTGCATGTAGGTGAGAGTGCGAACCATACACATCCATTATACTTACTTGAGCTCACACACACACACACATTCACATACACGCCCCCCTCCTCCTCTCCCTCTTCTTTTGCTTTAGGCTTTCCCTCGTACATGGAGTAGATTATATGATTACATATCCAGTCCGGTTATGTAAGTAAGAAGTACTCCAATACCTACTCGAGTATCGATACAGGGTATCATGTTGGCGGAGATGGAACCGTACACACCTACAAGAGCGATTCGTAATGTAAGTACATTCTTACTATTTACAGACAGTCCCATTCGAAGCCTTATTGACGATTGCGCGGCTCCGTCATCCCCGCTTACGTATTAGCACTGGGCAGTGGTTGTAACTTGTATCCGAAAGAGCTGCTATGTAATATAGAGTACATCTTATGCACCTTTTTGTTTCTTTGTTTTACCAAACTCGTACAATGTATCCAGCCTATAAGCAACTGTGAACGGCGGGCCGTGGGCGTTCTGTCCATGGTCTTGTCACGACCATACGAGGGATATACATGTGTATATGTGTACCTCGACCAGGTAGCTTCTAGCCAATGCTCTAATCCCAAGAGTAGGCATGTTTCGTCGAGTGATAGGTATGTGAAATATCGGTACCATACATACGCGCAGCCGCCGGTCGGGAGTGTTTAGGTAACTACAGGGTTTCGTTTTGCGTCGTCGTGGGTTGTGGGTTGTGGGTTGTGGGTTGTTATCGCTGCCATTGTGAGGGGAGTGGGTGGGTGAAGGGGGCTTCACGGGAGGACGCACAAGTGCCTCACGTTCCTATTCCCACAGTCCAACTCCACCGAGCTCAGGCGGCACGGCAAGGTCATGCGCTGGGAGTCTGGAGCCTGGAGTCTGGAGCCAATATCTACCAAGTACCTACCCTCCGATGGACGAACACCGGTCGGTGCGACGGTGAAGTTGTTTCGCCTCGGCCACGTTAGTTGTCGAGTTTGTTCCTGTCTGGCGGTGGGTGGGTATGAAGTCGGGTAGGTATGCACACCGGTACCTACCAGACCTACCGATTCGGACGGACATCCGGCGTCGAAACTTACTCTACTATTTCCGCCGAAGGCCCAGCGGACTGACTGGCTGACCGGCGTGCACGTTCCCGTTCACGTGCCGCTCCATGGAGCCGTGCCCGCGTGGGTACCGTACATGGGTTTGCTGGCACATACATACGGAGGTGATATGCCCGCGTGCTGAGCCGATGGCACACGTACCGTACCGTACCGTACAGCACATACCGTATATGTAGCGGAAACCTGCGTCTCGTTGCTAGTACCTACGTGTGCTGGTCCATGTGCGGGGGAGTATGGGGTATGGGGTATGGGGTATGGGGTATGGGGTATGGGGTATGGGGTACGGGGTATGGGGTATGGGGTAGAGATGAATGCATATGCAGCACATGCATGTTGGTGGAAGAGAGCCGGAATGTGTGCATGCACTACATATACCGGAGGGCGAGAGTCCCCGTCGGGCCGCAGCTGGACTGCAACCGGTGCTGGTGCTGGTGCTGGAAGATCGTCGATGTAGGTACGCCGGATCGATATGCAACCGTATGTATGTATCTACAGGCGGAAAATATCCGCAGCTGGTAGAGCTATGTACCTAATGAACCTATGTGCCTGCTTACCTACCTAGAAACCGTCTATCCATCCAGTATTCTCCAGACGTGACGGACGATACGTACGCATCCGCCGCCAGGCCAGACCGACGTGAGAACCCATGACCCCCTTCACCATAGATACACTAGAACTCACTCGGCGCCCACTCTCGGAAGTGAGGCGCTCGATCCACACGACCGATCCCGCAGGCAGTGGCCCGTCGAGTTGTCGCGAGCATCTCGTCTTGCCCCACAGCCATCGACTTCGCTTCGATGTGTTCTCGTGGGCACGTGCACTGGGGCGGAGCGGGTATGTACATGCCCATGATACTGGTAAGTCTGCACATCCTCGTCTGTCTGCCTGGGCTCGAGGGTTACAGATAGAATGGAGCGTGCGTGCATATCAGCTCCTGGGCTACCTACTGATTTGCCCTGGGAAGTGGAGAGTGTGGAGAGTACCTACATACGCAGGCAGGAGCGTCTGGGATACGAAGATTGACGTCCGCAGACGGGTACTCCTCGATCCGATGGTGGTGATGGTGGTGATGGTGGTGATGGTGGTGATGGATGGACGGATGGAGTCTTACGTATAGGCGTACTCGTGATACACCAAACCACCGCCAGGATAGCAGGACCGGGTTGTTTACAACTTTCTCGTGTATGTATGCGTGCGTGCCCTACTAGGTACCTACATTTCAGCTTCCGGCACATGAAACCAGCACCTCCTCCTCCCTGCCCTCCCTCCCCATTCGCCGAGACCAAAACCACAGCCAACATCCAACAGCCGAGACCACGACAAGAATTTCCCAAGAATCCAACTGTTATTCGTACGCGCGGGACTGATGGAAATATCTCAATATCTACAAAAAGCGCTCGACTCACCCCCCGAGTGAGCCACAGTGAATGAGCCACCAGCTGGCAGGCGACCCCCCTTTACTCCAACAAGATCCACTCATATAAATCTCCTTGCTCCATTCATCCATCCGCCCACCCACCCACCCACATCATTATCGACGATACGTTTCGTGTTGTATCGGTTGGAGAGTATGGCTGCTTCGTCAATGGCTAGTCCTTGGGTCACGCTCGGTTGTAGGTATGTATATCGGAAAGTTGTGACCGCGGGAATAGTGAGTGAGTACCGTACCGTAGGGCCGGTCGGTGATCATGAAGCAGTGAGTCATTGTGGCTGTGCGGACTCGTTGTTGTTTCGTGCTGGTTGGCACCGCGGGAACGACATGTGAGAGCGAACAATTTGTGTTCACCAACGGAGGGTGGGAGGGGATGAAGGTGATAATCTATGTGCGCAATGCGGCGCAGCTTGGTTTGGTGGGCGAGATTGAGGCCGAAAGCGATGACGACGACGACGGCGATGCGTACCTAATGTACTCTATGTACATACAATACTCTAATAGGTAGCGGTGTATGCAGGTACTCGATCGAGGGATGTCCGTCTGTCTGTGCGGTACTTGGTATGTACGTCAGGGGCGAAATATAGATGGGGATGGGGATGCTGGAAGCTTCGCTCTTCTCTCCCCTACGGGCGGAGTGCGGAGTGCGACGCGTCCGCTGGAGGCGGAGTGGCTCTAAAGAAAGGAGATGGATGGATGGCCGAAGCGCTCCTATGGAGGTGACGCTATGTACGGGGATTATCGCGGTACATACTGATTCGTCGGTTACCGTGTGTACGTGAGTCATCGGGATTCCGAGATCCAAAACTCGTCGGGCGGGTAGCAGAGGTTCCGTACTGGTCGAAGGGAGGGAGGTGATGTTCAAATCTCTGGGATGTCAAATCCCCAAATCTCGATTGTGGCAAACACTCGTCTAGATGGATCGATTCCGATGATGTCACTTTTCCACACGTGTCTGTAAGGCGTTTGGGGGAAGGGGTGGGGATTACATAATCGGGGCAGTCGGCCGGATTTAAAGTTTAGCGGGCCAGGACTGGGGTGGTGGAGTGGGAGGTTGCACAGACATCGACAGGGATTATCCGAGCGGCCGAGCCCGGTCGGGGCTAAATCCGGCCATCCCGAATCGGACCGGATATGGCTGTTCCCAACATCTCGGGAAATATCCATATCGATGCTATGCTGCACGGGGCAGCAACGAGAAATCCTACGATTGGCTAACTCGGGCGCGGGGATGTGCATTGTGAGGTTGCTTTGACCCCGCACGTTCGATGTCGACATTCGCTGTCATGGGGATCACTACCTACATAACCTACGGCAGCATCGTACTGCAGGTATGTAGCTATTGCCTGGCTGCGCTTCGCCAGCGCTGAGAACGGGACCGGTTTCAGATGTATGTACATACCGCCAGCGTAGGCCGACAGGACGGTCGGGGAAGCGGCGAAGGCTAGCTACCCGCGAGAATTGATGCGTGAGTCTTCTTTGAGTTCTTCTCCACCAGCGCCGGATTCGGGACACAGTCACTAAACGACGTTCGACAGCTGCGTAAGTGTGCACAGGAGTCAGACATCGATCCTGAGGCGGTTCACATGGCTTCGGGATGATCGAGGCGAAGTGGGGCGGGGTTGTACCAACCCCACCTGCCACGGTGAATGAGTCTCGAAAGTCTGGACCCTCTCAGAAGCCACTGGTTTCTTCGAGAGTTGCTGGTTACTGGCTTCTTCTTGTTCTTCTTCTTCTTCTTCGAAGGGCTCATACATTACTCACGACCTACTTATAGGTCGATCAGGTGACTCAGCACCGATGATGAGTGTTCGAGGGCGCAATCGCTCTGGGCCGGGCAGAAGTCGATAGCCTTAGGCTGGTGACGAGGAGCCTAGCAGCGATGCGGTGATGGGGTGAACAAAGAAGGCATCGTGCGGCATACACCACGACCGTTGAAGTTGGATGGATCGGATCGGAACAAAGCAACACCGTTCGCACGTGATGGAGGATTTAAGGTTTTTTTGCAGGGTTGGCGAAAGCGACATCTGTTTCACACCGCAAACCGGTTTTTGCATCGTGGAACTCGTGTGGGTTGCACAGGGACTCCGCTTTCCCGAACTTCCCCTACTCACAGCCTGAGGATGACAGATCAGCTCCTATCCCTCAGCCTCGTCGGCCTACGATCCCTCCTCCCCCCTCCCTCCCCCCTCCCTCCCCCCTCCATCCTCCCCCCAGCTCACCCAGAGTCAACTTTAATCCGACGTCGTGGAGCGGGTGTTTTCCCGTTCTCCTCCTCTCATCCCATCGCTCTCCGTCCAGCCTTGTCTCCCACCTCAGGCACCCACCATCTACTATACGGCCATCACCACCTGCTGCACCTACCTTCACCACCGCCACCACCGCCTTCGCTCCGTCATCTCTCCCATCGCATGCTACCGATTTGTATATTTTACCCGCTGCTATTTGCTGGAACGAAACACGTCACCCCCCACCAGGCTTCTCGAGCCGCTCGAAATATGTGATGGTGCTTGTTCAGGGAACGCAGGGAAAAAAATCCATCCAGTCAGTGCGTGCGTTGTCGTCACAGCCCACTCACCTCACACACACCCACGCACACACATCCCATCATCCATCCTCTTCCCTCACGATCGCCCAACCACCCCTCCCCGCTGCGGGGCAGAATCGCAGGATTATCGACTGGCTCTCGACTTATCATGTATGTAAGGAGGAGGTGGAGCAGGAGCAGGAGCAGGAGCAGGCGGCATGTACATGGACACACGGAAAGTGCGAAGCACACCACCTACACAGTGTTCACATCCAACGTACCTACGTGTCGCAATCCGAGTCTCACGCCCTCTGCACGTTCACCGGCCGGTCTTGAAATCCTGAGAAGAGGAGAGAGAGACAGTGGGAGTCAGGACGTGGTGGATCCCCTCACTCGCCAAAAACCTCACCACTTTGTGTGCGCGCGCGGATGTGGGTGTGTCTAGAGTATGCGCTCACTGCTAACTAGTAGCTAACGAAATGCCCTCTACTCTGGGCCAGAACAAGTGTTAAATATGGGGCGTGCGGGCGCTGCGGAGTCGGTCGTGTGTTCTGGAAGTGCTGGGCCGGCAGCCAGACGGGAAAATTAAATCATTCGAAGCGAAGCCACACTCGTTCGTCGCTCGCCCGTCTGTCCGTTCGCGCGGCAAGTCGACCGAAGCAGCAGCACAGGTTTCGACATCAAAACGACACGCTGCTGCTGATAATCGTGAGACCGACACTGACTTGCGGTCCGTCCGTGCGTCCAGTCGGTTCTTTATCTCGGATCCGTTTACCTCAACAACAGCAACAAGGCCCAGGATCCCCTTGAAGCCTTGGACGCTGGAGCTGTACCTTACCCACAACAGGCAGAACGGTGTGCATTCACGCGCGAAGATGCCCAATCACCCACATCATAGTTACTTACCCACCCAAGTACCTACTTGCCTACCTACTCTACAGCCGGGTCTGATCTTTGGTGCCCAACCGACAGAGGGAACATTCTGTGTGGCCGACACGACACGACCTGGCCTGCTGCCCATGTCCCGCGCAGCCTGGGACACAACGAATCTTGCGACCGGCCAGGATGCTGCAGCGTTAGAGCGACAAATCCACTGAGTTGTCCACTGGTCTGCAGGTTGCCCAGCAACCAGAACCCCAAAGGACTCGTCCATACGCTGCTGCCTCATGCTGCTATAAAGCGGATGGGTGTCATCATAGCCAGACTCCGCACAGCCTTCAAGAACGATCCTACACACACACCTAGAGTACTGCAAAGTGTGCATGGCGCCGATGGGTGCGATTTACAAGCCCACTCCACTTTATCTTCAACGACGCGAGCGGGACAATTTTACTAGCAGTGCGTAGAGTATGTAAAATGACTCAAGGACAGCCGATCACAGGATGGATGATGAGTGACAGAGAGGAACCGAGCACTACTGCCACTGCCACCACCAAAACCACCACTACGCACGCTTGCGACGTTCGCTCGCTCGTGGCTGCATACATATCCAAGCAAGTGCTCATGTATGTAGGCAGCATATGTTGAGCAGGTAAACGAGCATCCGCGTCTTTTCGCGGCTTCGGTAAATTGGAAGAAGGCTCTGGCACTCTTGGCTGTCAGTGTGATCCGCAGATCTCACCCGGTATGAGCTCGATACTCTGCTGGCATGGCATCCACTCGGCCCGGGAAGAAGACGTATCCAGATGACTTCCCCAGTGTCGCTCGCTCGCGACTTTCTTGACGGAGGTGGGAATGCTGTTCCACTACATATCATAGTACCATGGCTAACATTGTGATTGTGCCGGACCGTAGGCAGAGTACCAAGAGCAACAATAATGTTTCTCGGACCGTCTCCGTCACCTAGAGTGTAGTACACCTTGGGGGAGACGGAGGGACCGGGAAAAGTGGTGTCGAGCGACCGACCGGATTAACGGGGGGTGGAGGATGAGGGCCTGAATTTCGGCTGCAACTCTGCAACACTCGGCGACGATCGTATGTAGATAGTTCCTCTTTGTCGAAGTTGGAAGGAACGGAAGGACGACACAACAGAAGGCCTTTGTTTCGCGAGATTTGAAACAAAGGGAAGCTCCTCACTATGACCAGGATTATACGCCAGGATAGGTAGAGTACACGACTGTTTACAGTTAGCATATATATGGGCGTCCCGATAGTCGGGAAGGGGGGGAGGGAGGACCGGCGTATGTAACCAGTTGAAATTGAGCGCCAACCTCAATCTACGGGCTCGTTCATTGGTCATGTCTTGCAGACATCCCTGGAGAAAAAATTCTCACGTTTTAAAATTAGGAGGTTCATTTCGGTGGCTTCCTTCTTCTTCGCTACCTGTTTGTTTGGTGGATCTGGCTCTCTCTCTCTGCCCGAGCTCTCTTTCACGACTCACTCACTCTGGTTCAAGTGCTCACTTGCGAGGAATACTGTGCCTTATATTAGACGGGCGAATGGTAAGGACAGGCTGGAATGCGTCAGTCCCGCAATGCTGCTGAGGGAGCATAGCATTGGTATGTATAGTATTGGGTGAATGTGAATGGGGGGAGGGGGGGGGTGAATGGCGGGAGTGGGAGTGAATGGGGGCGCAGGCGGCGACGAGAGCTGACGAAAGTGAGTAGGGAATAGAAGAGAAGAATCTTTCCATCGGGCACACCGTCTTGGTTAGTTCCATTTTACGAGTTTGGGGGGTTGCAATTATACCCCTGCCCGCACGCTGCCGGAAAAAGCAACGCACATGAGAATTGAAACCATTCTATGGAAGTGGAGCAGGCACTGGAAGAAGGCGGAACGATATCGCTCGCAGCTGCTTCGGTTGCTGAGATATCCAGCGAGTATCGACGCCGCTAATGCACACACACAGAGAGAGAGAGAGAGAAACAGCGAGAGGAACACAGAGAGAGAGAGAAACAGCGAGAGGAACACAGAGAGAGAGAGAAACACACAGAGAGAGAGAAACACACAGAGAGAGCACTGCCAGAGCTGCTTCTTCACCTCTGTTTTCCGCACACTCGTCTTCTGTGGCGGAAACGGATTGCAACACTTCGATCCGTGGCCTCATTTTCTTCTCGTTTTCCCTATCGACAGTCTGCATCTAGCCTTGCCCATTCAACCACACCGAGTCCCAGATGCACAGGGGTGCTGCACCAGAGTCTAGCCTAAGTCTGGCCGTGTGGACTCCTGTGAGCCGGGTCCGCCCTCCCTGGCCCAGGGTCACAATGTCGCCCTCCCACACCTGCGGAAATCCGCACAAGATTTCTTGGGTGCAGGTATCTATATATTCCGGGTGCGCACCCCCCGCCTTGCGCACAACTTCGTTTCTTCCTTCAACATACCCAACCGTCATCCAGACTCCGACGATATCATCGTGCATCCAGCACCAGAACGAAGAATTACGGACTTCGCTTCTAGCTCACCATCATCCTCCAAAGTGGATATCTCCAACACTTCACGAACACTAGTTCTCCGACCGTTGCAGACTCGACTTCCTCGACGATTGTTTAGGGATCGTTATAACTCAGCCGTGCAAACATATCCCACGCTCCACATCCACCACATTACATGTTAGAAACACGAGCAGAATCATCACCCTAACCTCCTCTCCCCTCTCCATCCCTCCAACTTCGATTCAACAGCGCATCCCAATCACAACCTTCACGCTTTCCTGGCGCCATTTCGAGGGCTCCCCACACATGCAGTTCGAACAACCAACCTATACGCAGCCATTTGGGTATCCCCAAGGCACCTACTACGCCAACACCCAGCCGGGAATGCCTCGGCCCGGACAACAATACTTTGAATCAGGATACGGAGTCCCCACCCCGGCTCCTTCTCCCCGAACCCCATCTTCTCGTCGCCGAAGCAACACGCAAGAACCAGCATTCATGGGTGCCGAATACGTGAAGCGACCATCGTCGTCGCGAAGGCACGAGAGCTACAGCGAGTTCGAGCCGCATCGATCCACCACCTCCCCTCGTCCC
Source organism: Tricharina praecox (assembly GCF_024521635.1). Lineage (NCBI taxonomy): Eukaryota > Fungi > Ascomycota > Pezizomycetes > Pezizales > Pyronemataceae > Tricharina > Tricharina praecox. Next base: position 291,613 of record NW_026250419.1, read on the forward strand.
GGAACCAGTCACAGTCACGGGCGATCACAGCAAGGCTACATGCACACGCCTCTCCACACGCCTCCCCCATCGTCTCACGCTCATCATGGCACTCCGATGCCCAACATCTACGCCTACGGGTTCCCTCCGGGTTCGACCGGCGAATACGTAAGTTCCTTTTATACATATCCATATTCATTCACTCCGGTCTTTGGACCAGGACGGTGGTCAGTACGGCGTCAGGGCCAGCAAGGAGGAGCTATACCCTCAGTGGCAGCAGCAGGAGCGGCGACAGAAGCAGACCCCAAGCTCGTGACGCCGCCACTATCGTCCGAATAGACACCTCAGAAACTCTGCTGACTCGTTCTCGCACCCAGTTTGTTCCTCCTAGTTACACGCCGGCCCCTGGTCCCCAATCGCCCCCGCCGTTCGTCGCCGAGGGTCGCCGCTCCCGCTCCCACCAGCGCCGCGAGAACACATGGTCCGGTGAGAACTCGCCGCGCTCGCCCCCCCGTACCAGTTCCGCCAAGCCGCCGCCGCCACCTCCAACTCGGTCGGCCACCGAAGGCGGTAGCCTCGATGCGGACGAGCTCCGTCGCAAGGCCGCCGAGGCCGGTATCCCGTCCGACTACTCCCTCAAGAACTGGGACTCCAACGAGAGGCCCATCATCCTGCTCGGCTCCGTCTTCGATGCCAACTCGCTCGGCGAGTGGGTCTTCAACTGGACCAAGTTCCACCACGGCCGCACCCACGAGGCCACCCGCACTGCTGGTGGGCTCTGGGAGCTCCTCATCGAGCTGAGCTCCAAGCTTAAGCGCGCCCGTGACTTTTTCGGGTCCATCCGCACTCCCGAGAACCGCGAGATCATCGAGGAGTTCATGGAGAGCGGCGAGAGGCTGTGGCACAAGCTCAAGAACCTCCTCAAGTCCTGTGAGGAGTACATGTGGACTGGCGCCAGGCGCGTCAACTCGCCCAAGCACACCGAGACCAAGACTAAGGTCCAGATGGGCAAGCAGTCGGGTGCCGAGTTCGTCGATGCTATGTTCAACGGCGAGAAGGAGTGGGAGAAGACCGAGAGATTGATGAGGGGTATGGCCATGTGGTGTCATCGCTTCCAGGTCAACTGCGAAGAAATCCTCAAACATGCCGACGCCTAAATCAACACCTCCTTGTCTTTTTCTCTGTCTCTCTCTTTCCCCTCCGCACCCGCCTTTAATTCCTATGTTTACCTCTCTTCCCTTCCGGTTTGAAATCTTTTAGATGGTGGCGTTTTACCTTTCTACGTATACCCCTCCCTCCAACGTCTTCGCTTCTAATCATGTTTTATCCACAACTTTATTCTCCTTCTATTCGTATATCATGTCAAGTTTTTCTGGGCTTCTTTTGGGGGGCGCTCAAAAGCAAATGTTTTGAATTGTTTGCTCTTTTCATTTTCATTTCCCTTTTCCCTTTTCCTTTTCTTTCTTGGGCCTGTACTACTATTCTGCATTTGTCTATTGTTGTTTTTTGGGGAAACTTTGGCTTTTCCGGGAAAACACAAAAGTTTCTTGTCTGTTTTTTTCCTCTTTCGGTTGGGGTGGGGTGGGAGGTTTTTGTTTTAACATTTTTTTCTTTTTGGGTCTGTGTCTGTGTGTGGTGGTGTGCATTCGATGAATGGGGGACGGGGTGGTTTTATCAAATCTTCCCTTGCCTGTTTTGTTTTCTCTTTTGCATGCTGGGTGCGGTGGATCGTTGGTTGGCTGTTTGTCTTTTTTGTCCTTTTTTTTTTGTTGGTTGTTTCTTTTCTGTTGGTTGTTTCTTTTCTGTTGGTTGTTTCTTTTCTGTTGGTTGTTTCTTTTCTGTTGGTTGTTTCTTTTCTGTTGGTTGTTTCTTTTCTGTTCTTGTTCGAAGATACCCTTTTCTCTTTTCTCTTTTTCTTTTCTCTTTCTTGATGTTTTCTTCTTCTTTCTGCACCTTTCTTTCTTCCTCGTCACGTTTTTAATCAGCTGTAATTATGTCTCCCCTTCTTGTTTTCTCCCCCCTCCTCCTCTCTGTCTGGTTTTGGGTTCGTGGTCTGGATGGTTGGATGGATGGAATTCGCGTGCGCACTCGCCGCTCAGTCTCAGTCGTTGGATGGATGGTATATGAATGGGGCCGCCTTTCCGAATTATTTTTTAGGAAACGGCCGGTCGGAGGTGGTGGTGGTGGGATCTTGCTTGTCGACGGGAATGAACGAACGGGAATGGGATCGGTGGAGGGGGGGAAATGGGATACGGAACGGGAGGAAATGGGATATGGAACGGTATGAGGTGGTGGGATATATGGGTGGGATATAAGGGAGGAAGGAACATGGGATGGTGGATTGAATGAAGGTTCGGATCTGATGGATTTCCTTTTTTCCTTATTTTTTTCCTTGCTGTCTGTCGTGGTTCGTGGTCAATGGTCATGTATGAGAGGATGGAGGATGATTGGGGATTCCCTTTGTTTGGCTGCCTATGGAAATGACTACTTTTTCTTCTTCTTTCTACCTTACCTTACTCTACCTTACTCTACCTTACCTTACCGTACCGAAAAGAAAACAAAAAAAACTCTGAGCTGGTCTCACCAAAAACAAAGTTCTTCTCACTCCCTCCACCTGAGCGTACGGCGGTAAATACCTTATGTACGTATGTGTGCCCCCAACATCATCGTCATCACTCTGCAGAACCCAATCGAATTGGATTGGGATTGGATCGAATGGGATTTTGCCTGCTCGCCGCGTTTTGGAACCGACCGACCTGGGCAGGACAGGGCAGGTCAGAGGAGCAGTGATCGTCCGGCAGCAACCGCTCTTGTCGCCCACGCACGCACGTACTCGTACATGAGTACCGTATGTAACTCAAGGTTTCACGGGCATGACAAGACACCACCAACTCCTCTCTTCTCCTGGGAAACCCAACACACTGGAGAAAAAGTTTTCGTACCGCACGAAAGGCACAGACCCTCCCCCCCTTTTCCTTCGTTGACTCATCCATGTAACGAAACAAAACCCCTTTCCCTCTCACCCGAGTCCCAAGTGCTGTGGATTGTCGATTGTTGAAAAAGTTTTTTCGCACACAAATCTCTCTCTGTGTGTGTGTGTGTGTGTGTGTGGTGAGAAAATAGCCTGTGTATCTAGAGAACCTAGCGAGGGGAAGGGAACGAGAGTCCGTGCGTAAGTACCCTCCGTACCGCACCGTACTCTACCGTACCGAAGCAAGCTGGGAGGGAGGAGGGGGGATCCTTGCTTTGCTTTGCTTGGGGAAGCTGGCTTAAGGAGCTGGCTCAGAGCTGCTGCGGCGTGGCGTCATCGCGGGTTCGCGTGAGGACTTGGGGCTTGAGCGGGATACCTAGGCGGAGGATGTAAAGTGGCACGCTCAGCTCACCTCTCGAGGGTCGAGGATACTACGGCTCGCGGGTTCGAGGGGGTTCATGGAGGGGTCCGATGGGTTCCTTGAGGGGGAACGTGCTACCTCCGCTCCATCTGAGTGGAGACTGAACATTCAGCATTGATTGAAGTGGGGTGTTTGTGCGTGTGTGCGTGTGTTGATAGCGGGCGCAGGGCGCATGGCGGGGTGGATTGGAGTTGCTATCCACTATCCAGACTCCAGAGCTCCTCGCAGCCTGAGAATGGAGATGCTCAATCTATCTAATCTATCTATCTACCTATCTAGGTTCTGTCTATCGGTCGGCACGCGCAAATGTCGAGACTCGAGACTCGACGGATGGCCAAAGGTGGAAAGCCAGGTGGAATGCCAGGTGGAAAGCCAGGTGGAATGCCAGGTGGAAAGCCAGGTGGAATGCCAGGCGGTGCCGGCGGCGGCAGCTGGGTGAAGAGGTACAGTAGTTCGTTAGTAACTTGCCTCTTACCTAGCTCGTGCACGCCTGCAGATTTATGGTCGGGGACAGTTGTAACTTGCAACTTTGCAAACAGCGATGCTAGGAATTGGGGATACCTAGGTGAGCAAGCACTTGTGTATGAGGTAGGTTAAGAGGTATGTACTCTAGCAATCAGGGCTGCAACAGTCGCCAAGAAAGAATAGGTAGGTAGAAGGTCCCGGGTCCGAAGCTCGAGCAAACGGATGGGTGGAAGCCTGAAGGACGGCCGTATGTACGTGTATGCGCGTGGGCTCTGTGAGCCAGCCAACCAGCCAACCAGCCGTCTCCGACCTCGAGATGCCGTCCGCGATCCTCGGTCGGGCCGAAGCGATTCCATCGAGCAGTATGTACATACATCCCACCTATACCTATACCTTCTATAGGTAAGTGGTTAGTACTGCAATGACACCTATGGTTAGTTACCATACCGTAGCCGCCGATTCTTCCCGACGAGACGAGACAAAAGAACGCAAGGGCTAGATACTAGTAGGATCGAACGAAGCGGTGGCGCTTTGCAGGCTCAGGCTCAGGCACAGGGCAGGGCAGGGCAGGGCAGGGACTAAGGGCAGGATTGGAAAGGAAGTGAAGTGAAGTGAAGTAAAAAAGGCCTCGTTGTGAGGGGTTCGGTCGCAGAGATGCAAAAGAAACGAAACAGCCAGGCGAGTAAGTGATGAATTCTTCGCTCGACAGGCCGACTGGCCGACCGCTCACTCACAGCACGGGAGAACCTGCTGCCGCTGCATTTGCTTGATTCCCACGTCCACATCCGCGCGCTGGCTGTTTCCTGTTGCAGTCTTTTCTTTCTTTTTTATTCCTTTTGCAGTCTTTTTTTCCTTTTTTCCTTTCCTTTCCTTTCCTTTCCTTTCCTTTTTATTTGTATCTCGTGCAGCAGCCGCAGTGTGTTTCAAAAAGAGCGACGGTGACGAACGAATTTCTGTGACCTCCCCCCCTCCTTCCCTCCTCTCCTTGTGCTGCATGAATGTGACCCCCCCCCCCCATCCACTCGCCCCGCTTCGAATTTTTCTTCCCGCTCCGTCTTTCGTCTTCGTCTTGGAAACTCCGGGCTGCCGCTCGATGCTTGAATCCGGGGCTTTAACTATTTGCAATGCCTACTAGGTCCGTAACTATGCCGTACTCGCTCCGCTGACGCCGTTGCTTCAGCCTTCGCCTTCGCGGCGTGGTTGTGTATGTAGAGTATTACCGACCTTGCCCATGTCCCACGAGTGGAGAATGGTTATTTTCGTTTAGGCACGCGCAAGCAACAGGTATGATGTAACAAGTATCCCGCCCCGCCCCGTTCCCGCCCTGGTCCCGAGCTCTTCCCGAGGTCTTCCCGGTCGGCGCGAATACATACATGTCTGGGTAATAGTACGGTGGTTATCGAAAATCGAAAATTCTCCTCCGTGCGCCGTGAGTGAGAGTGAGAGTGAGAGTGAGAGTGAGAGTGAGAGTGAGAGTGAGTGGGAGTGTGACTGCGAGCTTGTGGTGGTGCTGCTGGTTCAGTCGGCCGGTGGGTGTCGATCAACACGCCGTGCATGTGCCTGTGCTTCTGTGCCGCTGTAGCAAACACCCAATACTCGTAGAAGAAGGCTACATGTGCCCATTGCCCAGTGCCCACTTGTCTAGCGGTGCATAGGTCAGACTCAGAGGTATGTAGAGTACCTACTCTAGAGTACCTATATCATGTACTCTATTATCCAACTTGGATATGCATGCAGATAGCTACCTACTGGTGTGCAGATTGGTAGGTATGTATGCAGCAGCCTTGATTGCTTCTCGTTTAACCGCCATGCAGATTGTTACTGGTATATATGCAGGCGCCAATGGTTATGTGGTTGGGCACAGACTGTAGATACATAAATACGTTTCCGGCGCTTCTGAGCTGCTTACTCTGCGTATGTTTGTGTATGTGTGTCCTGACTCTCGAGGTTTTATTTTGTTTTGTTTCCCGGTAGGCGTCGACTCTCGAGCCGTTTCACGTCAGGCTCGGGACTCAGGACTCAGGCTGCGGCTGATCGCCGGCTACTGGTTAGCGCTGCTTGGTATGTATCATATGCAGTTGGTTCGTCGTCGAGGCGCGCGGGGCAGATGGAAGGATGGATGGAAGGATGGATGGAAGGATGGATGGAAGGATGGATGGAAGGACTAAGCAGTCCAGTCCAGTCCGGGCAAGCTTGTCCGTCCCCCGTCCCCCGCCCCCCCGTCCCGGTGCCGGTACCGGTGCATAGCGGTACATACCGAACTCCCGAACTACCCGTTCCCGTTCCCGTTCCCGTTCCATCCGGGTCCCACTGCCCCAGCCGTTCCTCGGCAGTATGTAACGAAGCTTCCAACTACTCACCTACATAGCCCCAGTGCAAAGCTCAAGTAGTGGAACCGTGGAACCGTAAGAGTAAGACGTCCTCCAACAGTCCGACCTCCAAGCCACGTACTACCGGTACTATATATTCAGAACCCTTCAATGCAACTATCCACCGAGCTTGCCGGTCCAGTCCGGTCCACGGCAGGCAGGCAGGAGAGAGAGAGAGAGAATATCTGCCTAGCTGCCGTCCTACATACATACAAGGTAGGTACATACCGGAGTTTTTCTGCTTCCGAAGGCTATGACAGCGCAAATCCACGCATGCACCTCTACCGTACATGTGAAGAACCCGCTGTTGCGGCCCGCAGGTTAGTTGGTTAGTTGGTTCCTCCGCAGGGCTGGTTCTTTAAGGTGGTAGGTATGATACCTACCCAGGTAAGTAGGTGGTCGCGTGAGTCGAAACAACCGCGAAAGATCTCGACCTGCCGGCGAGTACCGTACTACCTACCATAGCTTACGGTTAGTAATGGGTCCTTTCCCGTCGGGCAGGCGGACGGGCAGGAGGAGGCTCCCGTCCTCCTCCTCGGAATATCCTCGAGTCTCTACCTAGCACCCGGTACATACTACGATGTAGTACGTACCATCTATCTTTGGGCCATTAGGCCTTTGGCGCCGGCGTAACCACCCAGACCAAGCCCTGACTCTGACTCCTCTCCGTTCCAATGTTGACCCACCGTACCTACCGCACCTTCTCGCGTAGAGTACGGCAGGTAGGTAGGTGGTAGCCTGTATGTAGGTACTGTGAAATCCTCCACAGGGAACACCCCGGATCCCACGAACGCGGAGCGTTTTCGTACCGTACCGTACTATATCTACCGGTAGAGTGGACTTGTCTACATAGGATTGCGATCGCACCCACAGGCTGCATAGAGTGCTCGCGAGTCGCTACTAGAGTAACTATGGGTATCCAATGTCCATCAGTGGTTGAAGGTTTTCCCCAGCTCCGGCTCGGGCTCCAGATATATCATATATACCCTCGAAGCCGTGCCGTCCGTCAATACCGGTAGATATCAGACCTCTCTTGCTTCCGGACACTTCACTGCCGGGAATAAAGGGAGGCCGAGACATACTTTGCAGTTGGACTTCCGCCCGCGGCCGGGCTCGATATCGGGATACACACCGAGGACCCCTACATAGGTGCTTATTTCGTGCAATGTGGCCCATATATGTAGGGGAGTACCGAGCAGCTGCTGGGTAAGCTGGATGGCCGGCGCTGCGAGAGTGATGTGACCTGTACTGGTACTACCTACTACAGGTCGTGGTCCGCTCGGATTATCCATTCACACGTGTAACCCCGTCCCCGCCCCCCCCCCCCCCGTCCCCCCCCCTCACCCCTTCTGTCCGGAGTATGCATGCACACGGTGGGTAGAGTATTTATCTGTCGAGGGGAAAGAAAAAACCTTCCTTGTCGTGTCGTGGAGTGGTGGAGCATTCGTGGTACCCGTCTGTCTGTCCGTCCGTCTGTTCCAGCAGTCGTAGAATACTCATCATAGATTGTGCAGTGGGCACCAACTTCCAAGCGTGCACCAAGCGTGTGCAGCAGCGTGCAGTGCAGCTGTGAAGTGTGCATGCTCGCTCGTTGCGAACCACCGGCAGATACCGTATCTTTCGGTTCGAGTTTCGATAGATATTGGGGTTTCTCCAGGCTCCAGGCTGCATGATTTATCCGAGAAACAACCGCAACCTAACCCCAACACAAGCCAACCAAACACAACCAAACCAATTAAATCCAAGCCAACCAAACACAACCCAACCCAACACAGCTCAGGCAAACACAAACGGAACTTTCAAAGCTCGTTCGTCGGCAGCAGCTGCTAGAGTGTGCATCATTCGATGAAGGTGTGTATCAGCTCGCCAGGTAGTTACAGCCACTCGAGGGCGCCGAGGCACATGGCAGTTATCCACGATGTGTGTGTGAGCGTGTGTGTGTGAGCGTGTGTGTGTGTGAGCGTGCATATCCAAGCCGCACCTTCAAATATATTTTTCTCTTCCCTTCCCTTTTCTTCCCTTCCCCTTTTCTTCCCTGGACGTTTGCAGTTCGTGCAGTCCGTGCAGTCCGTGCAGTTACATAGGAAAGCCGAGTTTCAGGTTGGATGTCCGATGGATGGCTGTTTGCGGCGGTGTGTGTGAAGAGAAACAGAAAAAAAAGTTGCACCCACCCACCCACCCACCATAGTAGTTTTTGTGTAGAGTTTTTATGTAGAGTATGCATGGCTTTCACGCCGCACGGAACGGAAAGGGTTGCATTCGTCGCATCGCATCGGTGGGATCGAAACCGCCAAACGAAACGAACGGACAGAAACGAAACAGAATCCGCACTTTGGGCGCATATAGAGTAGCCTTGGCGCGAGTGACCTATAAGTTACCGTAGGAGGATATGGTGCCCGGAGTACCTCCGCTGCTCCGTGTATCGAGCGTATCGAGTATATTCGCGGCCCGAACCTCCAAAATGAAATCGAGTCGAGTTGGGTTCGAACCCCTTCTCTAGAAACTTCGGCCCGGACAGACAGACTCCACTCCATATACTATTTAACAAACACACGTTTGCCTATCCATCGCCAGGCGGCAGGCCTGTTTACGAACGTCTCTGATCGTTGCTCATTGATGATCAGAGTCCTGACGGATGCACGGAACCGCACTCCGGCGCCGGGTCGGTTCTCACCGCTTACTGCTCTATCTCCCGCTCCCTTCCAGCTCCCGCTCCAGCAACAGCTCCAGCGTCAGCGCCGGTGGCCCAGTCGGTCGGTCGGCCCAAGCAGTCGACACCACCTCTCATACGCCCAACTTTTTTGTGTCCCAGGGCTAGCGAAAAACATTCAACACACCCCGACTTCAATACCCAACCCTCAACCCGCCGGGCGGCTGGGCTGCTATCGACAATTGTTGGATCATGGATGACCTCCAGAGGGAGTCCGTTCACAGTTCAGAGCCTTCCCTGCCAAGTTGCCATGCACACATTGCTCGCGTTGCCCGCATGCATTGCATTACCGAGTCGACTCACGGCTTGGACAGGGGATGTCTTACTCTACTCTACTATGGAGCCGATAATGCTCCATCGGTGTGGAAATTTCTTCCTTGAGTTTCTTTGCTTTTTCTTGATGGATACTTCGATGGATATTCCGGCTGGCTGTGGAACGCTGGGACTGGGGGCAAGGACAGGGCATACAGGAACCTGGGACGAGACGCGTGGGAGTCGGAGGCGGAGGCGGAAAAGGAGCGAGGGTCGAGGGTCGGGGGTTGAGGATCGGGGGTCGAGGGCCGGCAGAGGAATGGAAGGGAAGGGAAGGGAAGGTATGGGAAGGTAAGGGGAAGCTCTTAGCAGAAAGAGCTCGCTGCTCGGTGGGGGCTGGGTGAGATTGCAAGGCTTGGGTTGGGTTGGGAAGTTGGGAAGTTGGGAGTTGGGATCTGAATCCATCTATCTACCTCCTCAACAACTACGGTACTCGGGCACAACAACCCGGAGGAGAAGCCGGACTCACCGAAGTGGAGCCCTACCTTGGTACCTACCTCCCTAGTGTGGCGTGTGTGGTGACCTCGGCGGCGGCGGAGAAGCCTTCTCGAAGGGGAGGAGGAGGCGTGGATTCTCTTCCAAGTTCCTTGGTCCATGTCTCCTCCCTTTCCAGTGTCCACTGGTACTCACCTCTGAGTAGCGCCACTTTGCTGAGATTGATATTCCAAGACGAGGACGAGTGCCATGATGGTTATGCCTCGTCTCGCGGGATTGGTTCATGCCCATACAAGCCAATCTGTCGGTCTGTCGGTCCACCCAATCGTCTAGGTAGGCAGAGGCCAGTAGCCAGTAACCGCGGCCGGGGCGAAATCGTCGATATCGATTCGACATCGACATCGATTCATCGAGATGAGCAACTACTGTGCGGTCGATGCCCTCCGACCCCAGAGCTACTCTATTGCTGGTCCGCCCCAAGTTCCCCTCTCCCCCTTTCAAAGACCCGGCCCCCGGGGCCCAGGAACCACTCGCTTGTCTCCTTTCCCCTCCTTTCCGCGCACGCAGGTACACAAGTACATACCGGGCAACGACGATGTCGCTTCTGCGCCATGTACTCCGCACGCACACACGCACGCACACACGCATCGCTCGGAGAATATTCTGTTCCAGATCGGTGATTGCTGCACGGTATCATACTAGTGATAGATAGTATGTAGGCATCACCGAGCTCTGGCAGACCACTGAGAGGACGTTGCGGTCCTGCGGAGGCTACATACGGTTGGGAGGCGGCCGCCGCAGTAACCATAGTTGGATCCAGTAGATATGTACATATAAAACAACTCTGCGCCCCATGCCCGGCCCAGGCAGAGCACCGCTTCCTGCAGAAACCCGCCGCCATGTATACATATGCGTTCGGCCGGTCGGCGACGGAGGCCGAGGGACGGACACGGAGCGTTCGACGGATAGACAGACAGCAGTTCGAAGAACCCGACCAACTGCGTTGCAGACGTGTCCTCCGCTCCCTCCAGTGCCGTGACCGGAATACCGGTATCTCGATCCAATGTTGCGATCGGAGGAAACCCAACAACATTGCACTCGGGCACTCAGCCCGCCACGACGAGCATTATACTATGTACACTACAATTAAATATCTCCGTGCCCCTCCTCCTCACCGACCACTCCCAAGTCAGGGCCTGGGCCATTTCCCATTTGGCTGATCTTCCTATCGAACTCCCTCATGCGCAGCTGGAATTCCCTCAACCGCAGCTGGAATTCCTGGTCCAGTCTTCGCTCCTGCATCAACCGCAGTTCGTGCTGATTCCTCTCGCGCTCTGCGGCTAGTCGTCGGTCCTCTCGATCTCTCTCCTTGATATACTCCAGCCTTTCCCGCTCCTGTACCAACCGCTGCATTGCCAGCGACTCGAGTGCCTCTGCCTCCAGCGAAGTGGCCTTTCTCTTAGCAGCCTTCCTCCCGCGGCCGTTCTGTTGGGATACCTTCCTCTTTCTTGGCCCTCTAGCTGGTGGGCGATAATCAGCTTCCAGTTCAGAAAAGCCGTCACTGTCGCTCTCGCTTCCAGAGCTGATGGAATGCAACTCTTCCACCCCGTAGATGAGGTTGCGGCCGGGGATGCCACTGCCGCCGCTTTCAGATACGAAGGGAGCGTGGGGTATCATGTCATCCTGTAGGATTCCCGGTGCGAAGGGGGCGTGGGGTCTTCTGCGATTCTGTAGGTTTCCAGATATGAAGGGAGGGCGGGGGGGTCTTCTGGGTACGATTTCAGGTACGAACGGAGCGAGCAATTTGTCTTTTGTTATGATTTCATCAATCAAGCGGTAGTCTGGACACATTTTATTTAACCAGCCTATTTGTTCATTAGTCAATTGCGCAATACGTAACCTGCAGGAGGGAAAACTTACCGTTCTCCATGGAAACCCATTGTCGTTCAGTTTTGGCGCCTTCGCCTACCCGCCGTCGCGCCTGCTCGTATCGCCTCTTCAAATCGGCCCACTGAGCCTTGATCGCTTTCGCCGACCGCGTACCGAAGAAGGGTCCCGTGTCGAGCGCAAGATCGTTCCACACCCTTTTCGCCGAGTTTCTCAATTGATGGTAGTTATCCCAGTCACCCAGAAACCCCAGCAGCACCAGTCGTTCCTCCTTCGACCACTTGCATTTTCGCTTTATCCCGATCTTGTCTTCCGGCATATGTAATCGCCGGTTCGCAAGCGCTTTCAGCTCTTCGGGGATGTCGCGTACAAGCTTTTCCGGCGACGAGCTCCGGTCCGATATCACTTGCGGCGGTGTACTCGGTCTTGTGGATCCTTCTGTTATATACGCGTTTGAAATCAGCACTGCCAACCAACCAACAATTGCCATCGGGGGAAAAAACCATTCGACTCCGCCGTCCGAAATACCGGCCGCAGCTGCGACTGAAACTGCGACTGCATGCCTGCCGCATCTCCCACCGTCCCCGCGACCACGCTCTGCCCACTGTCACTGGGCGTAGCCGTTGCCCCCGCTCTTTCTCGGTGTCCCCCCTCCCGGTCTCCCGCGATCCTCGGCACACTCTCACGAGTAGTAGTAGCCGGCCCCCCCGCTCCTCCTCCTCCTTCCCGGTCTCCCGTAGCACCCGCCACCACCACCCCCACCCCCACCCCCACCCCCGGCGGCGCAACCATCTGCTCTCCTACTCCCTCTATCGGAGCAGGCAGCAGCCGTCGCTGCTGCTGCAGCGAGGAGCTGGACATGACGCGCGAGTAGTAGGATCTGTACTCCGGCATAAGTATGGAGTCGCGTTAGTTACTATAGTCTTTGCGCCCGCCGACCGGTGTCACGACACGGCACTGACTGTAAAACAAGACTTGCCGTTCGTTGCACTGGAGGGTCTTGCAAGCCGCCGCTGCAAGGTGGTATAGAGGGTAGAAAGAAAGAAAGGGTCTGCGATGAGGGGGAAAAAATCGATAGGGAGGGTGGGTGCCCGTCGTCTCGTCGCAGTGCGTGTAGAAGAGGCGTTCAGGGTTGACTAGAGGACATAAGCCCGGCCCAGCCCCAGCCAAGTTTTCAGTTCCCAGCCCAATGCCCCCAAAGGGCAAAGTAAGCGGCTGGGCGGCCGCACTCATTGGTCGGTTGCGAAAAGCGGGTTTCCGGCCTGCCCCGAGTCACCCAGCTGGGTTTGAGGACCTCTTCTGTATAAGATGAAGTAGGTACATAATGTAGAGTAACTACCATCGCGAGACTGGCTATATAAAGAAGCAGGCAGTGAGAGACCTCCGACGAGTACGGACAACTGGTGAGACTGATTCAATTGACTATATAAAAGCGGCAAGAAAGAAAAGCCGCCTCTGCGGTGGTGGATAATGTCTAACGCCTGATGTATTGAACCACAGACCGACGTCCGACTACCTATCATAACGAACACGAAACCAGCAACAGAGAACAGAACAACTCAACGTTGAGACAACCGCATAGGGTCTGCCCGCCATCACACCTTGGTCCCACAGTAGAGTAGTTACCAACGGCCTCCAAGGCTCCAAGCACTGCGCCAAACATGCAGCCCGGACGCCATGCAGCAACGAGGTTCCGTGAGCGGCCCCCAGTAGTGATCAAGGGCTTGCGGGCATACGGGCGTACCTGCATACTGCTGCACGGAAGGCTCCCCTCCAGGAGTAGGCAGTGGGCCACAAGGCTTCAGCCATTGCCTTGCCTGGCCACGAAAAGAAAAAAGGCCGTCCCTTGCAGCCTTCCGCAAACACTCCCACCGTCCCACAAACGCCACGACACTACGGCGCCACGGCCCACGACCCACGGCCAGGCGGTCGATGTCCGAGTCCGGGAGTCCGGACCTGCGACTCGCGAGGCTGCGGCCGCCGGCTACTGGATTTCGGGCATGGCTTTATATTTCCTTGCACTTTGTTACCTATCAAGTTCACATCATGTGACGCGGCTGCAACCATCAACGCCGTCCATGGTCTGCCATAAAGCCAGGGACTATATTCTACTCTTTTATGAAGATAGTAATAGCCCTGTGCCTCATGTAAACACCAGCAGCGCCACGGCAGCCCAAGCCCGACTCCCACGATGCATGGTCCATCTACGCCCACGCCCATGATCCGCGCCTTGACCCTCAGCGGCAGACTCCAGACTCCAGTCGCACCACGTCACTGCGTCTACCTCCACCTCCAGCTCCACCTCCACCACCATGTAACCAGGCCAACCCTCGCCGCGGTAGTTAGTTGTCTCGCTATACCTATTACCTAGGCGACGATGCGATTTGATCCCAACTCCAATCGAGCCCCGCCGCCCCGCCGCCCCGCCGCCCCGCTGCCCCAGCCACGAGTCCACGACATATATGATATATAAAACCCCCGTGGGCCTCGTGGGGGCCATTGGAACTACTCTGCCACTCTATGCGTGGATCTATGCGTGGAACATCGCTGGGTACTCTACTCTATGCGTTGCAGATAACTACTACCTATCCCTACATACCCGACCGCAGTACCGGGCTGCCTATAGATACACGTGAGGCGTGCGTGCGTCTATGTAGTATGTACCAGTACGTCATTGGGGATTGCGCTATTCTTAGGAACCTCAAGCTCATGCTCATGCTCTCAGCCTCTCAGCTTACTGAGTATTGGTGCTGGACTTCGCCAGCCTATTTCATGCCATGCGGTTTTAGCTATACTATAGCATTACTGACAATGCCCGTTTCGAATGCAAATACTCGAAGAAATTGGAATTGCCCCGTTCCCGTTCTCGTTCTTGTCGGTACCGTACGGTGTACTCCGGTTCCTGAGGTCTCAGCCACACGGAATGGAAGTTTAAGCCTCTCGAGCTGAGCTCTAGAATGCCGTGCGGCCATACAGGAGTCAGGACAGGTCGAGTCAGGTTCTATTCCAGAATGCATGTACTAAATACAAAGTACAGTACATCTGCACCATGTTCTGCATCCCCTCCCACCCGGCCATCGAGCTCGACGAATCCTTCGTCCAGGTCACCGCGGCGTGCGTGCGTGCGTGCGTTGTGATCGTGATCGTGCATTACATTGTCTCGTCGGGGAGGGGGGGGGATGATTCGTCGCCGTCGGGGAGGGGATGGGAGGGGAGGGAGGGGGAATCAGCTGCTGCTGCCCCGCCGATTTACGCAGCTGGGTAGGTAGGCAGTTGCTACCAGCCCACGTTGCTGCAAGTATCTAGCATAGGGAGCGGGATTTAGTTGGCTGCGGATATTAAAAGGTGCGGTATAGGCGGCACCTTCTCAGCACCACCAGCACCCACCGCCGCCACCACCCAGCAGCAGCACCACGGCAGGGTCCGCGGCCTCCGCCGCAGGAAAACCACAGCGGGCCCAGACGAAACGGTGGCCAGCCAGCCAGCCAGCCAGTCAGAAACCGAGTCAGCCCAGCGCAGCTCCGCTCCGCTTTTGCTTTTGCTTTTCAATATGGACTGCGGGGTAGAAGAAACACCGAGCACCGTACAGCACATCGACGGCGGCCACACGAATGCTCGCCATCGCGATGCGCCGGGGGTAGGTGGTGTTTCTAGGCAGGCCGCCAGATCACCTCAGCTCAGCTCTACATACGCAATATGGAGGCCTCCTCCGGCGGGGAGGCAGGCAGGCAGGCAGGCAGGCAGGCACTCCACCTCGCCATCGGTCGCGGCCGCGAAACAGTCCTCTGTGATCACCGATACGAGTGCACATCGTTATCCTCAGGACAGGACATGGGAGACGTCTAGAGTACCCCGCAATCTCGTTAATCTGCAATGCATGCGTGGCGGCTAGTGGGGTATGTAGCTAACGTGCCTGTAACCAACTGTGATCATCGTGCATTGGCTATGATGGGGCGGAGGTAGCACGTGCGCGGGGGTGGGGAGAGGGGAGGGGAGGAGGGGGGAAGTGGGGAGAGGTGAGGTGGGCGCCGTCATGCCGGTGAGGCGTGCGGCGTGGGGCGGATAGCTGGATAGCTGGACACCTCGATTCGACGGTGACGCGCACGCAATATGCTTCGTGATGTGATCCTGACTGTAGGTCTGGGAGGGTGGGTGGACGAGTGGGCAAGCTTGGGCGGGTTCCAGTTCATGGCCAGAGCGAGACCGCAGTACGGTGCGGTGCATGTGCGCGGGTGATTGGGTGATTGGGTTGCCGGCCGCACTGCTTGCGGGGTCCAATTGTTGTTGCTGTTGCTGTTGTTGTCGTCCTCGTCCTCCTCGGCGGGCCCGCACGCACGCAAGACGGTCTGGTGATACACCTCACTGCACCAGTAACTAATCGGCGGGTGACAAGACACGAAAGCGGGGGGTGGGTGGGCGTGGGCGTGCCATTCTCCCGTCCCCCAGATCCTAGCATCTTCGCGAGCTTAACGAAACCTCACAGTGCACACCCCAGTTACCCCGCGCTCAACCGATCCTCCATTCCCGCCTTACACTATCACAACCACCACGACCACCGCCACCACCACCACACAACCACCACACAACCACCACACAACCACCACAACCACAAACCAAACCACCAAAACGCGACATCACGATGCTCGCCCTCCAACTTACCGCCGAGCTCACGGGGTGTGTACCTACCCACCTCCCCTCCCCTCCCCGCGCCCATGAGATGGAGTGCTGTGCTAACACCCCACGCACTTTCCAGGGTGACTGACCTCCGCCCCATGGACGTCGACGGCGACCCGTTCTACTACATGTTCAAGGTGTCATGTACGAGTTGCCGCGAGGTGCACGACAACTGGATTGGCGTTACGCGCTTCGTACGTTGCGGGAGATCCCTTCCACGTGACCCCCTCCCCCCCTCCCACCCGCAGTGCTGATGCGTGAGGAATAATATAGGAGACTAGGGAGATCACGGGCAGTCGCGGTGAGGCGAATTTCGTCTGGAGGTGTAAGACCTGTAAGGTGCTTTCTCCGCGTGTTGTTGCTGGGTGCTGGGGAAGAAGGGATGTGGTTGGTGTTGTGTTTGCTAACGATGTTTGCGCGCGCAGAGGGAGTCTTCGGCGAGTACGTCCTCCCCCGCTCCCCCAGCCACCCGCACCCCCACCCTAACTAACTCCTCCCCACGTGCAGTGATCAAATCCGAGCCCAAGCCGTACCAACACAGCGAGGTGCCCAAGCCCAAGAAGATCCTAGAGCTCGAGTGCCGCGGCTGTGAGTTCGTCGAGTTCAAGCCGGAGGGGAACTGGGAGGCCAAGGGGCTCGACAGCAACACGCCGTTCAAGGAGATCGATCTCAACGAGGGAGACTGGTTTGATTACGACGAGAAGGCCGGCGCTGAGGTTTCGGTCAAGGATATGAAGTGGGAGGTCGTCAGGGGTTAGAGTACTCTACTTGTGTAGGTAGGTAGGGAGGTAGCTTTGTGTAGGCCGGGACACGATACATACTCTACATGCTCTATGACATAGATACCTACGATACGATATCTACTCCACGAGAAAATTATATTCCTTTTCCGAACGAGTCGAGAGTGCAGAGGCGGGCAAGATAAGCTCGCATGCACCAGCCCATCGACGGCCAGCCAGCCAGCCAGCGAGCCAGACAGACAGACAGACGGCGGCCTGCTTTCTGCCTTACATGTACGGATCGCTCTCCGCCTTAGCTCCCCCCCATTCCCTCCCCCTGACCCACCGCACCGTACCGTACCGTATGCCACAGGCCGCAGGCCGTCACTGCTCCTCCCTCCCACCAGACCAGCACCAGCACCAGACCAGCAGCAGACACCACCGAACCTACGGGCTGGTATCTCCGTCCCCCTGCGTGCGCGGCAGGTCACAATGCACGTTTCCGCGCTGTGTCCAGGAATCCCCTAGGTATCTGCGGTGTCCCAGCTTCAGTTCCGGAGGGCTGAGTCTGTGAACACCGCGTTACTCTACGGGGGAGGACAGTGCGTATTTTTACCTGTGCTAGGTATGATATGCTAGGTAGATATGCTACGCTTGTCCCGGCACTGTCCCGAGACAATGAGACATGCCGCGAGGGGATGTTCCAGCCTCCAGCCTCCAGCCTCCAGCCTTCAGCCCGCACGGCCGATTGTTGGAAGGTCGTGGAAGGTACTGGACGCGTCTAGAACGAAAGGGCAGGGGATGGTACCTTGATCTACGATAGCTACTACCTGCCCGTAGTAGCAGCTACACTACGTCACGGACGAGAGAGATATGTGTAGATAGCCGCAGCAGGCGAGTGATCGAAAGTGCATAGGCGCATAGGATATATGAAGTGGCTACAGCCTTTAACACAGCCACCGCGCACAACGAGAATAACCCCCCGCCTCCATCTCCACCTCCATCTCCATCCTATCTCCACCCCCCGTCAAACATTCATCGGCACCGGGTGGTATTGGGTCTGGGTTCAATTTTGGTATCCGAGTCTTCGGCCATGGCTACAGCGAGATACACTATGCTCAGGAAGATGATTTATTGACCTCAATCCTGCTGATGTATACAGATACGGATACCGTTGGGAGGATGAAGTGAGAGGGAAAATGGAGCTAAACATCTCCCTTTCGGTCCTTGGAACGGCTGTTTCCCATTGCATGCAAACAAGCTCCAAGTCCGAACCCAATCCCAAAACCGCAAACCACACAACGCATCACAGCGCATCACTCATCACTCACTCACCTACTCATCACCCACTCACACAACCATTCAGCATCCACTCCCAAAATCTCCAAATCTCCAAATCTTCATTCGTTTTCTGCCCCGTCTAGTATCCATACGTGATCACTAGAGGTAAACTATACACAACTCAACTCAAAGAAAATAACGACGACTTGACTTGACGACTACGCAGACAAAACATTTGTACGTCAATGCAGCGTGTACCAAAACCGCACATCCCTCGACGCTCGCTCGCTCTCAAGCAACACCCCGCGCCCTCGTCACCTCGTAACATCTCCAGAAGCAGAAGAGAAAAAAACAGATCATACCCACCGCCTAGGCCAAGTTGCTTCCACCCCGCCATCCGCACAGCACTGACAGAACCTACGCCATCAGCCTATTCCTCCTCCTCCAAGCGGCAATGAACTCAATCTTCTCCTTCACGCCCAGATTCAACCTCTTGCTCCTACCAATTCTAGCCAAGGCCTCACTCCCGCGCTCACACACGCCATCTAAATCCTCATCCTCGTCCGCGTCGGCGACAGTATCCGAGCTCTCGCGCTCCCTCTCCTCCTCCTCGGAAGACCTGGACCTCCTGCGCTCGCCGCCGGCATCGTTATAGATCGTATCGCCGATACGCACGCGAATGCAGTGAGTCGGGCGCGAGAGCAAGCTCCACACGAACTTCTGGTAGGCACCGGGCACGGGCGTGGTGATGTCCGCGGGGGTGTATTTCAGCGAGATCGGGAAGATCTTGACTTTTCTGGGAGCGGAGGCGAGGGCGGGGGTGAAGCGGAGGATTCCGCGGCCGTTGGTTGGTGTGGCCTCCGGGAACACGAGGATCGTGCGTGTTGGGTTCTGCGAGAGCAGGTCGGAGAGTGAGATTAGGTTCGCGGTTGACGAGGGCCGCAGGGTCGGCGTCGAGAAGTAGCGGAAGAGGAACGCGGGGAGAGATACCCGCTCGACGAGACGCGTGCTGGGGTATGAAGCTGTGAAGATCGGGTCGAAGATCGCGGAGAGGTAGATTGCGTCCAGCGGGGAGGTGTAGCTGGACAGGATTATGTTGCCTGGGCCTGGGAAGCGCGTCGCTTGTCGTGCTAGAGATCTGTTTCTCCCCCGTGTCAGCATCCAGCCTCCCTCACACACACACACACACACACACACACACACACACACACACACACGCACACACACGCACACGCACACGAGGAGACGAGGGACATACCCGCGCTTCACACCCTCAACCTGTAAATCCACCCACCAGACTCCGCTCACGCCGAGTATACACCACAGCCACACCTTCCGGATAAACGAGCCCACGGGCAGCCAATTCACGATCAGCAGGTACGGTGCAACCACCGAGATGAAGAACGGTAGGCGGAAGAGGAATATGAAGAAGCCATATGTGCTCTGGAACCATGACTGTGGGCCGTGGATTGGTAGGAACGGCGCGATCTGGGTGCCTGCATGAAAAAACATATTAGCTATTACTCCAACCCCCGCCTCCCCTGCTGGCTGCCAGCTGCTATGGATGGGGTCGGTCCGCTCCACCAACATACCCCGATCACGGAAGCCTGAGAACTTCTCCATTGTTGTGGGTGGGTGCGTGCGTGTGTATGGAAGCGCGATTGTTCGTGGTTGTGTTTGTGTTGTGTTTGTGCTCGAGATATGTATCCGTGTCGTGTTGATGGAGACAGGCGTGTGTGTGGGGAGTGTCAGTTGCGGATCATCCTGTAAGTAAAGTGGTTGGCTGTGTTGTCGTTTTGTTGCGTGTTCCTCCGCTCGCTCGTCCGTCCAGTGATCCCCTGCCGTCTGATCTGTCCGCCACGCAAGAGCCGCACCGAGCACTGCTGCACGCTCTGCACTGCATTGCCCGAATCTGCAGGTGCCCCCAGCTTGATTATCACATGCTCCTCTCCGCCTTTTCTGTACTCTAGTCTTGTGTGGTTACCTGGCAACGGCAGGCACATTCCACACACCAAAAAAACAACAACCGGTACTCCAAGTACCGGTACCACTACCCCAGCGTCATCCATTAGGTAACCCCTTCTACTCTCCCTTCCACTCCCCGCGATGCCCCAGGCCGGCATGCTATACACGGCCCTGTCCACGAGCACGATCTGGACCGTCGGCCTCCTTAGCAAACTGTTCCTCTACGGCGCCGCGCGCACTACGGTGACAGGACTCCCTGCCTTCCTCTCGCTGCTCGAGTCCCGGCGCCGCTCGCTCGCCGCGGGAGAGCCGATCCCGCGCGGGCTATTGACAGGTGCGTAACCGACCACCACCACCACCGGCCGGCAAGACGCCTACTGAAGCCGCTCGCACAGCATCAAACCACAAGAGCGTGTAAGCCCCGCTCGCTCCTTTGCACGCCCGCTCCTTTGCTCACCGCCGCCTCCCCTCCCGCAGTTTCGACGACCCCCTAATCTGGGGCACCCTCCCCCTCTCCCACCTCCTCCTTGGCCCCGCCAACCACCGTCACGCGCTCGGCAGCGCCGACATCTGCTTCACGACTCTCCCCACATCGGTGCTCTTCCGTCTCGGCCAAGTCCACCAGACCTACCGGCTGCACAAGTCCCCCTTGGGCGGGCTATTCCAGCCGACGCTCAACGCGCTGCCGCAACTACTGGACGGCGGCGCGTGGGTGCATATTTTCCCCGAGGGGAGGGTACATCAGCACGAGGCGCAGCAGATGCGCTACTTCAAGTGGGGTGTGGCGAGACTGCTGCTCGAGCCGCGCGTGCAGCCCACGTTCGTGCCAATGTTTGTGACCGGCCTGGAGCGGGTCATGGCGGAGGACCGGGGGTTTCCGCGGTTCTTGCCCCGGGTCGGGAAAAGGATTAGAGTCGTGTATGGTGCTGCGGTGGACGATGGGCGGTTTGCGGATTTGAGGGGAGAGTGGCGGGCGCTGTGTGAGCGGGAGGGCGCGGCAAGGATCGAGGATAGTGAAGTGCTCAGGACGGGACGGGAGGCGGTCGCGTTGAGGATTGAGGCTACGAGGAGGGTAAGGGAGGAGGTCCTCAAGTTGCGGAGATCACTGGGCTATCCCGACGAGGAGCCGGGTGCTGGTGATCCAGACACCTACCGGCTACCGGGCATGGACGCGAAGGAGGGGAGGCTCGCAGATGGCACGTTGGTGAAGGATACGTAACGTTGTACACGTGCTCAAGTAGGTAGACAGAAAGAGCCTGGAGCTCTGGTGCCCCGCCACCAGCTTGGCGTCACAGCTTCTCTGTGAACATACATATAGGAAAACGAAAGGAAAAAAAACAAAGAACGAGTGGTATAGAGCAACAAATGAACCGATACAAGAGGATACAAGAGTAAAGTAAGTAAGTAAGCAGCGAGGAAATTATTAGGTACACTCTTCGCCTGTAACCTGGTCGAAGAGAAGGCCTAGTTAAGTGGAAGGGTATGAACGACATATAAAACTAATCAACATCCAGCAATCCCACATCCCTATATTCGCTAAAACCCAAAAAAGAAAGAAAAAAAACTCCTCATAAAGACCTCCGACTCGGTGTCGCCGGCAAAGCTTGACTATGATTTCCGGCATTCTATACCTTGATCTGCTTCTTTGCAGTGCCGATGGTGGTGTTGTTGACCTTGGTCGCGAACTTGAGTGAAGTTAAAGTCTCACTCATGTGGGCCATCATCGGTGACACCATCACGAACATGAGACACTTGCTGTTGCCGCCCAGCGAGTATTGCAGGAGATAGGTGAGCTGGTCAACGTATTAGCAAATTCCTAGCGCATCGATCAACTGGATGGGCAACTATACCTTAGAGTTCCTGTACGGGATGTGAGTACCCTCCTTGCCACTGCCCAGCGCCGCAATCACGTCTCCCAAGCAACTCAAACTCCTGTTGATGCTCTGGGTTTCCTTCAGCCTCTCACCCGCACTCTGACTGTGTGACAGCCTCTCACTACCCGCCAAATCGACCAAGTTGAGAG
Organism: Tricharina praecox; assembly: GCF_024521635.1. Classification (NCBI taxonomy): domain Eukaryota; kingdom Fungi; phylum Ascomycota; class Pezizomycetes; order Pezizales; family Pyronemataceae; genus Tricharina; species Tricharina praecox. The sequence continues at coordinate 313,824 of NW_026250419.1, forward strand.
TTCCCTCGCTCCGTTGGCCAGTTGTATGGTTGACACCCTTGAGCTTGAGGATGAAGACACTGTGAGACCGCGAGGATCTCTGGTTGGCCATGGTCGCGGCGACCGACCGGGTTTGTGAGGCGCGGCGGAGGATGGTGTCAACCTGGCCTGGGTCCTCGAGGACAACAGTCTCCACATCTGTGATGGTAGTCTTCATCTCCTTGGGATCGTGACGGATCTCGTGCTTTCTCTTGTCCAAGTCGTCCGCCTTGCCCAAGAGATCGTTGATGCTCTCGTTGTAGACTTCGACAAAGTTTCCCTCCATGGTGTAGGTCCAGCCCTTGGATTCGAGACCCTTGGCCGTCTCGTAGATCTGATGCACTGCTCGAGGAATCATACCGTCCGGAGAAGACATGGTGAACGTCTTTCCGGCACCGGTCTGACCATAACAGAAGATGCAGACATTGTATCCGTCCAAGGCACTCTGAATCAACTGAGAAATCTCTTCGAACACATCGGCATTCTGGTCCCTGGGACCAAACACCTTGTCGAACGAGAACGGATGCGTCTTGGTGAGTTCCTTGCCCAAAGCGCTCTTCTCGGCGGGTCCCACCACTTCGATCTCCTTTCCTTCCAATTCCGTATCCGGGAAGCGGATTTCGGCCGCGTTGTCGCTTTCGTGTGGGAGAGTTGGACGGACTCTGCAGAACACACGGATGTTTCCCTTGAGCTCTTGAACCTGGTTGTGCAGTCTGCGTCTGATGATCTCCTCGTTGCGAAGCTTCTCTTCGACAATCGCCGTCTTCTCGTGCGCCTCTTTAAGCTGTAGCTCCAACGCAGCGAAATCATGTGCCTGAGACTGCCCTTGGTTTTCGAGCGCCTCAATCCGGGTCCGGAGAGCCCGAGTCGTAGACTCCATGCCGAGACTGAGCGAGTCGGATTCCGAGATTTTGTCCCGGAGTTGAATGTTGAGGTTGCGCTCCCGCTCAAGTTCGGCCATCTTCGCCTCCAGCTCCATCTTCAAGCCCCTCGTCTCCCTTCCGGTACCATCCATCTGCATTTCCAACCTCTGTTTCTCCATAGCGATCTGGTTCTTCATCTCCTGAATCTCTCTCGCCTTATTTCCCTTCTCGTCCATGAGCTCCATACGGAGCTTACGCTCCAACGAGTCCATTGCCTGCTGGTGGGCTCGCTTCAAGTCGCCTAGCTCATCCCTCGACCTCCGTTGAGCATCTTCCCGTTCAATACGGCGATCTCTTCGCTCGTCCTCGAGGGTACGTTCCAGTTCGGCCGCTTTCCGCCGGAAGGTATCGGCTTCGACCTTCGCTCTAGCCGCCTCGCTCTCCAACATGACCCGCTTTGTCTCCCACTGTACCTCTATCGCACACGACAACAGGGTTGAGCATCTGCCCGCTAAATCGAAAAACGACACGGGGGAACCTACCTTTGTCCTTGATCTGGGCCGACTCCTGCCGACTGTCAAAGTACATCGACTTCAATTCCTTGATCTCGGCCTCGTGATGTGCCAGCTTCGATTGCAGCTCCGATTCTACCGGCATAGGGATCAGCATCGTACCACAGTACCACTCCACCTTCCACCACCAACGGAACACGCGGCTGCAGGTCCCCACCTTTCATGCGGGGCGTCTTGAATCTCTCAAAAGCGCTCTCTGGGCCATCGTCGCCGTCAAACACCTCCTCGTCCTCCTGCATGCTCTGTGCACTAGACGGCCTGCGGGGAGCGGGGGTAGCATGTCTGAAGCCCAGCGAGCTGTTAGGCCTGGACGAGCCGGGCGGGCGACTCCCCCCGATGGCGCTTTTGACACCCGGCGCCGGCGTCTTCGCCATCGCCGCGAGGTTGCTGTTCGACCGCTTCGGCGCAAGCATCGGTCGGGTTTTGTCGAATTGCGCGGCGCGGTCCGCGAGCGTCGTGCGTTGGTTGCCATCTGTTAAGGTGCGTTTAGTGAACCGCTCCACATACATACATGCATGCATGCCGCAGCATGGTCGAGGGGGAGACGGGAGGTGGTGCGGATGCTGCTGCTGGTTACTCACTGGTGGTAGGCTTGTTGGCTTTGAAGGACGCGGTCAACGCCTTCGACGGCGGTGGCATCATCGTGTTGTTGTTGTTGTTTGGCTGCAATACTCTCCCAATGGGTGTTGGAGGGGGGATTCTGCTGCCGTGACTCGAGGTCGGTCGAGGGAGAGCGGATTGGATCTTGAATGAAGGGTTAGTTAGGGGCAAGTCGTGAGGACAGGGTGTTGGAGAGAGAGGGAGGGAGAGGGAGCTACGAACTGGTCGTTCGCCGGCCATGACGGCTCGGTGTGAGGGGGGGGGGCTGAGGTCAGACGGATGAGTACTGGTTCAATTTTAGTTGGTGGTGCGGGCCGGGCTGCGGGTCGCTCGCTCGCTGCTGTATGTATGTACCTGGACACCTGCTGTTAAATGAGACCGGCAGTAGAGTTTGGTTCGTGTTGTCGACAAAGCGGCGTGTGGGTACCAGTGGCAGGTATGGATGGCTATTATTCACGGGGTAGATGTTGGTGGAAATCGATGATGAGGCCCGAGCAAAGTGGAGGGTTGTTGTGGTAAAGTAGTGGTGCGGGCGGCTTTCTGGAGGAGTAAACACAAAAGAGAAACACGCCTTGCCAACACCATGCTGGGACGGCACGTGCACGTTGCTAGTGGCAACGCAGGATGCCCCCCCAGCCAACCAGCAACGGTCTGCGCGCATGCAGTTGAGTATTACCTATACACTTGAGCTGCTTGGAAACAGACACTCCTACAGACTGCAATTATCGACGAATTCCAGCAGCAGCAGCATTCAAGCACGGACAGACACATAGACCGAGGGAAGAGATCAATCAATCAATTAATCACACGGCCGATCACCATGTCGCACTCCAAACGCAACACATCTCTCGCATTCTTCACGTGAGAAATCCCATACCGCTGTTTCGCGGCCGGTGGTAATCGCTGACATGCCGGATTTACAGCTCGTACGAACGCTCCCTGCTCAAAGGCGACTACGGCAAGCAACGAACCCGACTCACGCGTGACTCGTTCAAAGCCTTCGATGCGTGCAACCTGTGCCTGGTGCGAGCGCGCGACCCCGTCGCCTGTCCCAAAGGCGAACTGTTCTGCCGCGAGTGCGCGGTCGAGAACCTGCTCTCGCAGCGGAAGGAGATCAAGCGCATGCAGGTGGACCTGGACCGGCGAGCGAAGGAGGACGAGGAGCAGCGCGTGCTCGAGGATGAGGAGGCGAAGCAGCGCGCCGTGAAGGATTTTGAGCTCCTGCAGATGGGCCTCGAGATCAGGAATAGCAGGGAGAACAAGGGCAAGAGTGTGGTCGGCATGGCGCCGAAGGTCGTGGGAAGGGTGAATGGCAAGATTGTGCTCGAGGAGGACGAGGAGGAGGAGCCGGCGCAGGGAGACGAGGCCAACAGGAAGCCCGGGGGTGCCAAGAGGAAGTTCGAATTGGACGAGGAGGAGCTCATGAGACTTGCACGCGACGAGCGAAAGAAGGCCAAGGCAGCCTTGTCGGAGGAGAAGGTGAGCGACAGCCTGCACCATCCTATATGTCCCCTTGCCTCGTTCTGACTCGGCTGCATACAGACCAAAGCATCTGCCACCAAGCTCCCGTCGTTCTGGGTCCCCAGCCTGACGCCTTCAGTAGCCAGTACGGACATCACACGGAAGACGCCGAAGCTGAGTCCTGTGTGCCCTGCGTCGACGAAGGACAACATCCACCACTACTCGCTCAAGACGCTGATATCGGTCAAATTCACGGAGGAGGCGGACGAGAAGACACAGTATGGTGATCCGCAGCGGATATGTCCGAGCTGCAAGAAGGTGCTGAGCAACAGCATGAAGGCCATGCGTCAGTAACATACCGCTCCCCCCACCGTCTGTCCGATACGTAGCTGCGGCTAACATGCAGACTCTGCAGTGGCGAAACCTTGTGGGCATGTGGTTTGTAAACCATGCGCGGACAAATTCTTGACACCCACGTCCGACGACCCACACGACAAGACTGCGAGATTGGTGCAATGCTTTGTCTGCGAAGCAGATCTCACGAGCAAAGGAAAGCCGTCGAAGAAGGACAAGGACAAGATCCTCCCCGGCCTGGTGCTGATACAGAGCGACGGCACAGGGTTTTCTGCCGGAGGAGGAAACGTCACGACCGAGAGGGAAGGAATAGCCTTCCAGTGCTGATTGCGTACCATAACCTATATATCTGCTTCCACTACGCGCTGGGGAGGGGGGAGGGGGAAGGAACCAACTGCATCATGACGACGGAAGCAGTTGGCATGTATGATACTTTACGTTTCCGCACTAAAGATGCACTCCGAGGCCAGATAAATACTTAGAGATATTTTTAAAGTGCATTCTCCTACGACTTCATATGTTCTGCACCCCACGTTAACTTACACTCCTCCTCTCACTGTGCCTCTCGGTGCCCCTCTATCTATCTATCGTACTGCTCCGCTTAGATTTATCACCCACCGACCATCCACGACCCATCCCCCGTATATACCGGCCACATGCCAGATAGAGTACCCCTCACCCAACATACCGTAGCCACGCCGCACGCAAGCAAGCAACTCCGTAAATAGTGTTTTGTCAGATTAGATCAAGTAATTTTCCCGTCATCGCCGACTCTCCACGCACCACATCCCGTCGGACCACCCACCCGGCGCCGCACATCATCACCAGCACCCTCTCGCCCATCCCGCCTCCGAGCGCCTCTGTCAGTCCTCCGAAGAAGAGCGACGCGAAACACGCCCGGGATTCGGGATAGGCAAGGCAGGGTAAGTGAGCGGCAGCGCAAGGAGCATCAAAGCATCGGGAGGAAGGACGGGAAGTGTGGCAGTAACGCGTGTGGGTGCGGCTCGAGTGCTCAGTTATCTTCATCCAAAACGAGGAAGGAGATTTTTAAAGATTGTTTTTCTTTTTTGTTTCCTTCCTACGGGAAGAAGAAGAAGAAGAAGGAGAAGAGAAGAAGAAGAAGAAGAAGAAGGGAGGGAGGGCTGCTGGAGTAGGGATATGGCATGATGGGATGGGTAGGGTTAGCGCGGCTTGGGCTGGGTTGGGCTGGGTTTGGGTTTGGGTTGCTCCGTCGTCGCTGTCTGGGCCGCCGGGTACACCAGATTACCGGGGTGGCGGAAGGTGACCGGTGCCCAAACTCTTTTCCACGTCGAACGGACAAGACAAGAGAAAGCGACGGGGGCGAGGGGGACGAGCGAGGCGGGAGCTGAGAGGAGGTGGAGGAGGAGGAGGGGGAGGGGGAGAAGGCAAATGGAGAAGGCAAAGGGTGACACAGAGCACGGAGCTGTGGCCGGTCAAGCGAAGAGATGCAGAGAGAGAGAACACAGCGAAGAAGGGAATGCATACAAGGGAGGGGAGGGAGAGTCTGTGTCATGCCTGACAGAACAGAGACAAAGGTGAGTGAATGAGTAAGTGAGAAGGGATTCTGGATGCCCGTCATACGTTTTCGCGTCAACTTCGTTCCTCCGAATATCAGCACTTTGCATGCGGCTTAGTGAGGGGGAGGGAAAGGGCTGCGTAGGAGGGGGGTGGTAGTGGGTTGGTGGTGGGTTGGTCACTCAGCCAGCGGTGGTGGGTTGGTGGTGGTGGTGGTGATGGTGGTGGAGATGGTGGTGGTGGTGGTGGTGGTGGTGGTGGTCGGGTTTATTCAGATTGCGCCTAGCTCGCCCTCGTACCTTCCCTTCCGTCCTTTGCTTCGAGGCTTTGCTTGGTTTACTTGCGCGGGAAAGTGAGTGTGTGTGGTTGACTCTGACATAAATAAGGCGTTTTCCCCCGACCTTGGACTTGTGCTGATTTTTTTCTTAACTCTGAACTGTCCTCTGCCCCACTAAATTCACCCCATTAGGCGATTCGCTGCCTTTCTTTGTCCGGTCAATTGCCCGCTTCCGGCAGTCGTCTCTCTCCCGACGACCACACCGCCACAGCCCGCCGCAACTCGCATATCGACTCCACACATCCCTCCCAATCCAGCGATATTATCTCACTCACTCACCCACTCCCGTCTGTCGGCCAAAACGTCTCATTAAGCCGCCATCGCTGCTTCATCCCCACAAAGAAACAAGACGTAAAGAAGAAGAAAGAAAGAAAGAAAGAGAGACAGTGTGTTGGAGTGAGAGAAAAGAAAAGAGAAGAAAGGAAAAAAGAAAGAACAGAAAATAATAGAAGGGAGAGAGGGCGAAAAGAAAGAAGGCGAAAAAGGAAATGTCCGAATACTATTACGATCCTGTCCACGCTTCAGCCCAAGCGACGACTAGCCACCATCTTCAGCATCACCAACATCACCCACCTCCACTGTCATCCCTGTCGCCTCCTCCTCCACCCTCACAATCCCAGAGTGCTTTCGTGGATCTGTTCCCCCACGCCGCATCGCCCCCTCCACTCCAACACCACCACCAGCAGCAGCTACTGCATCACGGGCATCATCACCAGATACTTCAACATCAACACCGGCACCAGCAACAACTACAAATACAACAACAACAGCTACAGCTACACTTACAGCTACAGCACCAGCAACAACAGCAGCACCAGCAACAGCAACAACAACTCCAGCAACAGCAACAACAATTCCAGCAACAACTCCAGCAACAACAACAACTCCACTACCACAATAACAACAACGACAACAACGACAACAACTCCCAGCAGCTTCTCAACAACAACCAGAACAACTATCCCCTCGCATCCTCCTCCTCCCCTCCACCCACCCTCGCGATGCAAGCACCGCCACCGACCTCGCCACCGCCGGGTGCAAAACCTAAAGCCACCCGACGCCGTAGAAACGTCAAAACGGAAGTGGTTGACGATCCGAGCGACAGCAACAGCAGCTCTGGTAACAACCAAACTGCCTCACCCCCGGTTCCGTCAATTCCGTCTGCCAATGCTCCCCGCTACGTGCATATCAAAACTAAGTTCCCAGTGGCGAGGATCAAGCGCATAATGCAGGCCGATGAAGACGTCGGGAAAGTCGCACAGGTTCGTCCACTCCCACATCGCAACTTTGTTTTATGCCCTCTTCCACCTTACCCTTCAATACCCACCCCCTTACCCCCCGTTCTGCCCTACTCTGTAGGCGCTCAACCACCTATTACAATACCCCTCGCTCGCCCTAATCTCCCTCATGCAGGGTATGGAATGCCCCCTCCATTTGGCGCTATCCATCTCCCGCTGTTCGGCTGGGTACCCGCGCCGACCCGTGGCTAATCAATCATGTTTCTGCGCCTCCAGGTAACTCCGGTCGTCGTCAACAAAGCCCTTGAATTGTTCATGATCTCTCTGTGCGACAAGGCGTCCGAAGAAGCCCGTCTGCGCAACAGCAAACGCATCACCGCCGGCCATCTCAAGCAGGCGATCCTTCACGTCGAGCAGTTCGATTTCCTCGCCGACATCATCCAGAAGATCGCCGACATCCCCGCTCCGTCGGCCGAAGGTGCCAACCTGACCAATAACGGATCCGATAGCCCCGAGGATGTTCAGCCAGCAAAGAAGACCAGAAGGCCGAGACAGAAAAAGGTTAAAGATGAGGACGCGTTCTAGAATCTACAACAGTGAGAGACAGCAGCAGCAGCAGCAGCAACACGGTGTTAGAGGCGCGGGTCGGTCCGTGGTTTCTTTAGGTTCTTCTGCTAGTTCTCATAGACATCCGGCTCGACAAGTTTGGCATTGGATTAGGATACTTTTTTTCGAGGTCGATAGGGGCATTCTTTGATCTTGCGGGGGAGTCTGTTGGTGCTCCTGATGTGTCTTATCTGTTTTTTTCTTCTTTTCCTAACTTTGCGTGCTCGATCTGCTTTCCACGGGGTGTCACTTGCTTGGTTTGGTTTTGGTTTTAACGGAGGGTCTGCTTGATTTTTCTTTTTTGTGCGTTTGCTTGCTCGTTTGCTTGCACGGCTGGGGGAGTCTCTGGGGGCATGGGTTTGGCATTTCTTTTCACACCTGGGGGTCAATTCTTTGTATTACTAGGGTTTCTTCTCTTCTGTTCTTCTCCTTCTTCTTCTCTTGGGATGGATGGGCGTGCGTGCTTTTTGCCGTGTGTCTGGCGCCGGGACATGCGTGGTTCTTTCCTTTGAATACTACGTGCGGGCGGGTGGTGAGAGGCGGGTTCTGTTTGAGCCCTGACATGGCCTTTGCGGTTGAAAGCGTGACGGACAGACAGCAGGTGATGTCGGGTGAAGTCAACCATTATATGTAGTAGTGAAGCACGGACCACGCGAAATGACGTATCGCTCGCTACTATGGAGCTAGAGTAGAGCAGAGCCGACCGCCGTCGTCTCATCCCACTTCCCCACAGCCAGCCAACCAACCAACCCCACAGCCAACGCCATCACCCCCATCTCCAAAATGGTGCTCTCTTCGGCCACGACCGAAGACTCGAACTTCGGCTCCTCCGATAGCGATGATGCATACAACACCAGCTCGAGCGCGTACCCTCCGCACCCACCGATCACTCGAATTCTCGGGCTCTCCTCCGGGACCTTCTCGGACGCGGCGAAGGAGCGGTTCATCCAGCTGCAGCTCGCCGTAGCAGAGCGCGAGTTCGGCTTCCGGCCGTCAGCGGTGGAGCACGAGGGGCTCGCATACTACAACGCAGTCTTCTACGCGGCGGAGTCAAAAGGCTCGTTGTATGGGACGCTCGCGGGCGGGGCGATCGGCGCGCTGATGACGCGGCGGCAGCGCAACGTCGGCTTCCTCTTCCGCGGCATTGGCAATCGGCTAGGTGTCCAGCCCAAGTGGCAGCTCCTGGCTAGCAGGCTGACGAATTTTGCGTTTATTACGGCGGTTGGACGCCTCTGGGGGATCACGAGTTATGGTGTGCAGGCGTTTAATCAGACTGCGAAGATGCAGAGAGAGGATCCCAATATGAAACGGTACCTTGAGGCGAGGGATCGCTGGCTGGCGCAGAGGCAGAAGGAGGGGAGGGCGGGGGTTACGAGGGCCGTCATGCAGGTCGGCCAGGAGGCGCAGAGGGCGAGGGAGCGGCAGCAGCAGGACGAAGGGGATCCGCAGAGTCTCGGCGGGGTGGACTTCTACGAGGATAGGAAGCCGGCGGATGGTAGTGCCAGCGGCGTGGTGGAAGATAGCGGCGAGACTAGGAGGATCAGCATGGAGGCGAAAGTGGGCGCGCGCAGGAAGAGGGAGGCGGATGCGGAAAACGTCAGGCAGCGCGCGAATGAACGGCACACCGATGATGATCCGTTCTTTGGCGATTCCGAGCAGACGCAGTCGGATGACTCCCGGGTTGTCAGGGCGAGGCAGAATAACAACTCTCAGGGCGGATCGGCGTGGGATCGCCTGCGCCGTGGTGAGCAGGGTGATGCCGCCAACAGGGACGATTCCACTGCTTCCGCGTGGCCGAGGAGATCGGCCATGAAGGGGTTTGAGCAGTCGGAGGCGAAGGAGGACTCGTTCTCGTTCAGTACGGGAGACCGCGAGAGGGCGAAGGAGGAGGCGCAGAGGTTGTTCGACGAGAGGGTTGAGAAGGAACGGCGTGGCGAGGGGAGGGATGGATTCGCCAAAGAGGTGAATCATAACAGGGAAGGCAGGCAGTGATGGACCGCATCTCTTACATGTAGAGTAAACTGTATTTTAGTTAACGAAACTGTACTTAAGTTTGTGTATCGGGGAGACAAATATCGTGAGCCATGGATGCTGATGAAAGGCTAAAGGATTAGTGAAAGCACGCCAGCCATAGTTTCCTTCAAAAGATGCCTCGGGACCAGCCCTTCGAAGTGATTTATATTCAACTCGAACCAACCGATGTGAGAACCCATGATGACGTGCGTGCGGCTCCTTCGTAGAGTACTTCCACCCGTTGCTACAAATCCCTGCACACACGTCTTCCACGCTAGACACCTTCCACCACGCGTTTTCGGATTTAACTCTCCCACCTTTACCTTTGACAACTCTCGTTCAGTTGTCTCTGTCTCGACTCCTCGAACGATGACCCCGCGGATCTTCCCACCAATACCGATCCCCAGCAGCACGGATGCCGACCTCCTCCCGTCGGACATAATCTGCTTTGGCAGCGACGATGAATGCGATGAGGGTGCACGGGACCGCCGCATCGTCATGATTGCTGAGAACTATCTGCGCGGCTATGGCGTGTACATGCACTCTGCGGTACTTAAGGGGCCCGTCGAGAAGAGTCCGTGGAGGGGGATGGAGAGGAAGAGGAAGAGGGAGAGGGAGTACCTCGGTGCTGCAGGTGAATGTAGCGCCGAAGAAGATGGAGAAACAGGAGGACCCCAGGATCGTAGACTATTTTGCGAAGGCGAAGGTTGGGACTGGGAAGAGCGCGGAGAAGAGGGTGGGAACTACTACTACTACTACAATGGCAACCACAACTGCAACTACAATGGCAACTACAACTACAGAACCCTCCTCCTCTTCCGGCTCCCCCAACTCCTCCGGTCCCTCCTCCGACTCACTACCACTCCCTCGAAACCTGCAGCCCGACCCGGCGCCCACCCAGCAGCTCCCAATACCCGTCAACATCACCGTCGACATCCGGATCGCCTCCTCGCCGCCTCCGTCGTCGCAACCTCGACGCAAACGAAAGCTCGAGGTCGAGATTGGAAACGGTCAGGAGAAGGAGGAGACGGAGAAGGAGACCAAGAAATATACCCCCATGATTATCGACTGGAAAAAGAAGCGGCCCAAGATCGATTTTGCCGCGCTCAGTCCGGTGGTCGCGAAGCGCCGTCGTAAGGAGAGTGACAAGAACAAGGACAGTGGGGCCGCGGGGAGGAGGAGTAGGAGCAGGAGGGTCACTGCTAGTGGCGAGAGGGAGATGCAAACGGAGGCGGGGGAGAAGGTCAAGGGAAAGGCTGGTGCGAAACGGAAGGAGACTCCTATAGAGGAGACGAAGGGAAAGGCTAGTGCGAAACGGAAGCAGACGCCTATGGACGAGACGATACATGTTGCCATGAATGCGGGGGAAGCAGGTCCTTCCGGGAGTGCGGATAAGGAGAAGAGGAGAGGAAGCAGAGGAGTCAGCGGTGGTGTCAATTCGCCGGACAGATCAGCACAAGCTACAGAAGAGAAGGAGACGACGGTGGAGAAGGCCGCTGTCGGCAAACCGGCGGAACCGGAGGAGGAAAAGGCGCTACAGGCCTCCGCCCGGAATGCCGAAGGTGTCGACAATGGCGGGGAGAAGATGAGGACCGGGAGCGGGATTGGCATCTCCACACCTGCGAGGAAATCCACATCACCTTCCGTGGAGGATACAATCCAAGTAGCCTCGGTCTCAAGGAAATCATCACCGTCGAAGCCCGTTACCACCAACTCCCCCTCGAAGTCCCCGGAGCCTGCTACCTCGACAAACCCCCACGTAACACTCACCCATCCAGTGCAACCCACACCGCACCGAACCTCGAGCGAAACCCGCGAAACCGAAGAAATCTGCAGCCAAGTGATCAGCAACTACATCCAGCACATGGCGGCGCCACCAGAGACGCCTTATACATGGCAATCGACGCAGGCACAGCTGCTCGCCGCACAGGACGGCTTCTTCAACGCGATGGCCGACTCGCCGATCCGCTTCGATTACACCACTCCCGAGGGCCGAAAGAAATCCCAGCTGAACAACAGTGCCACTCCAGACCTGTCATGGGGGATCCTACCATCAACCATGGCACACCCACCACTCCAGGTCGCACCCTCAACAATCGGCAAACCACCGCCCAGCACCTCCCCCTGGACAGCCTCTAAACCCCCACCACCTGCACCCGCACCCAAAACCCCAGGCGACTTTCTACAAGACACTCCAGTCATCCGACCTCCGCCCCTACCCGCCACACCACTAAGCAACGGCTTCACCCTCTCCGCCCCGTCAACCAGCGAACTGACGCCCTTCGGCGCCTTCGCCACGCCCGCCTCCCTCCCCTCCTCCGCCTCGCAATCCCGCTGCGGCCAGCCCGCGCAGCCCCTGCTAAGCCTGAGCTTTGAAAACTCCCCCGAGAACATCAACTCGCCAAGCCCTAGCGGCCTCAGCGGCCCCAGCTCGCCGTCCCCCGACGACTCGGTCCACGAGATGATGGGCATCATGGGCAGCGGCGTGTGGGACATCGATGAAGAGCTGAGGAAGATGGCGGGGAGCTCGACACCTACCTCTACTACGGGGAACAAGAAGAGGAGGCCGAGGCAGAGGCAGAAGGTGAGCGGAAAGTGACGAGGTGATGCGTTTGATGATGCGTGCGTTTTCCTTTTCCTTTTCCTTTTCCTTTTCTCTTTTCCTTTTGATCAGATCAGGCGGTGGCGGCGGCGTTCGGGCTTGCTTTTAGAAAATTCATCTTTTTTTGTACATACAGCAATCAATAGAGGGAGGAGGGGTAAGTGGGGTACATGTGTGTAGTAGTAGATTTTCTGTACTTTTATTGGCGGGGTTTAAGGGGAGTGGATCATAAAGGATGGGATGGGATACCTACCAACGCGGGAAGAAATTCGGGTTGGTATGGTACACGGTGAAATAAGCAGTACTATATCATGTTACCTCGACCTTGAGAACAAAGACAGCCGATAACTGCCACGAGACGAGGAGAGGATCGCGAGAGAGCAGACCCCCACAATTCGCTGGTCACTTCTCGGAACGGAACGACGGAACGGGCCAACTCCGCGAACTCCGACTTTACCAGTCGTGTTCTGTGCGAGAAGGTGAGAGTGATATTCGTGACCCAACTACCACCGTAACCACTACCGCCGCTACCACCACCACCCCGCCGCCACGACCACCACTATGCCATGACCACCCCCACCACGACTACCAAGTTCCAACGACATGCCATGCGGAAAGCTTGCCACAACCAGCTAGGTAGATAATCAATCCCCAAGACCCAAGACCCAAGACCCAATCCCCAAGACCCCAACTTCCCAAGACACTCGGCAAGGCACTCAGCGGCCGCCGAGGGCTTGCACTGTTGTATTGTACATAACCCCAAGACTCTCCGCTCGGCGCCGAGGGCTTGTCCACAACTGCAAGACTCCGCCGAGGTCTTGTAACGCCAGCTTGTAACCAGCCAAGAAGCATTAGATACATACTCAATTACTCGCTGTGCGCACGGCTCAGAAATCCACCAAGAGTTCCGCCGCGCCGTTTGGTATAATATGATATGTATGCCCCTAAATTCTCTCGCTTGCTCGCTCGCTGAGGTAGGTGCCCCCCGTTCCTCCCATCTATGATATAACCAACCAACCAGCCAACCAACCAACCGGACCCCGGGATAAAGTATCTACATTAAATAGGTAGAAGAAGAGAAGAGAACAGAAGAGAACAGAAGAGAACAGAAAGAGAACAGAAAGAGAACATAAAGAGAACAGAAGAAGAAAAGTGAAAAAGTGAAAAGAAGAAGAAAAGTGAAAAAGTGAAAAGAAGAGAAAGAAGAGAATACCCCAGGTACTTGATAGGTAGAAATGCACAAAGTAGGTAGGTAGGTATGAAGATGAAGAGTGCATGCAATGGATGAATTGAAATACCCAGTGCCAGTGCCAGTGATAACGAAATGAAATACAAAGCTCTCGTAAAATTATGTACCAGAATCGAACTCCCCCCCTCCCCCCCTCCCATCAACAACTAATTGGACGGCGGCGCGGCCTTGCTGAGCGGAGTAAGCGGCGTCAGCGGCGTCCGCAGTGCCATGAACTCCTTCCACTGCTCGTTGCACGTGTTCTCGACCCAGCAGCCGGCGAAATGTATCACGAGCTGTCCCTTCTCCCAGCTCATGATGGGGACATTCCTGAGCGGGTACGAGTTGATGAGGGTTTGCGGGAACAGCGCCATGTGCTCGCGGACCACTTCATGTTCCTTGATCAGATGCATCTACAACGCAGTCATCCGTTAGCCACCCGGTTCGTGCCTGGATTACGTACAGGGGAAGCAAACACATACCATAGCATCCTGCTCCTGCGCGATCCAGTTCTCGCGGACAAACATGGGATCGGACCACATGTCGACGAACATGCGGGTGAACTCGCTCCGGCGGATCAGGAAGCTCCCCGCGTTCACGCCGTTCGGGTCCTGCGAGACGATCAGATCGACGTTGTTGGGGTTGATGGTCTTGAGCGTCCTGGAGCCGGAAAGGCCTCCGCCGGACCTGTTCATCTCGACGTCCAATTGGGCATTTTTCAAGATCGCTTCGTGGGAGAGGAGATGGCTCCGCAGGTCTATGTCCGGTGTCATAATGATTGCATCCAGATCCAGCCACCAGATCCATTTTGCCTGCGGATACAGGTTGAAAGTCTCGACGATGGCCGGAAGCTTGGCCCATACCGGGTGTGCGCTGCCGATGTCGTACTTGGAGATGTTGAGGAACTGATAGTGGTAGCCGTGGCGATCGGCGTATTCCTGGCGGTTGGGCGTGATGTCTTCGAGGATGTTCTCGATTCCGCCGTTGTGACCTTTACCGTCCGATGCGGCGAGCAGGACGATCTCGTCCGGCTTGGGGCCGTCGGGGGTGTGCACCATGTCCGCTGGGACCGAGAAGCTCCCAAGGCGAACCTTGATCTTCTTGTATTCGGCCAAAGCTTTCTGCTGAGCCTCCTATTCACGGGACACCTCTGGTGAGCAACCGAAATTGAATCATTTCCATTCCCGGAGGAGAGAGAAAAAAAAGGTGAAACAAACCTCCTTCTTCCGCTTGGACTCGGCAGCCTCCTTCTTCTTCCTCTCTTCTTCCTTCTTCTTCGCCTCCTGTTCTATCCGCTTCTTCTCTTCGGCCGACAGCATGTTGGGAGTTCCGGGCACATTGCCGGGCTGCAACACCGAGTTCGCCGCCAGTTGCTGGTGAGCGCCCTGGAGGCTCTCGTCCACCTCGCCCACCACCGCGTCCACCACCACGTCCACCGGCCCCTTTCCTCCTCCTCCTCCTCCTCCTCCTCCTGCCCCTCCAGCGACATTCGGGTTGAGTGATGTCGCATACGAACTCGACGAGAATTGTGAGAACGAGAAGTAACAGAGTGCGAGCGCGACCACGGCCAGTACCGCGAATCTGTTTCGTTGTGCCCCGTCAGTTTACTGCTACGTACGACAAGGCTGTGCTCGGAACTCTCTCTCCCTCCCTCCATCCCAAGGGATGAGAGTAGTGGATGCAGGGCGGCGGCGGCGGCGGGGAATGCGAAGGTACGGACATGAAGGGGGGAGGGGGGAGGAGGGGCGGCAAACTTTGTTATTAACCGTGACATTATTAGCGATTAGGTATATATACGGCCGAAGCGCAACGTGGACAATGCGTTGTAGATATGCGTAGGTAGTCCAACCTTCCCCTACGCTGCCGATGGTTGGAGGGAGGAGTGCGTGATGCTTGATGAACGAGTCCTTTTTGTCTAGCTGGAGCGAGCGTGGAGTCCGATCGTATGTATTACGGCCGTGTCGTGCATGTAGGGAGAGTGTAGGGCGAAGGCCGGAGTCGGGCCGGACGAAGGTGATATATAAAAATGGAAGCTAGGATGGTGGTAGTGGTATGTGGTAGTGGTGGTGGGTGGCAGTGGGTTGGTGTGGAGGCGGCGTGTATGTAATGTGGTGTGGAGGGCGAAGGGGTCTAGAAGAAACACTGCTGGCCCTTTGTTCGGTTGGCAAGCAGAGACTCTCGGATACGAACGGGGTTCACAGCTACTGGTGACTAGCGGGAGGGAAGGCCAAATAAAATAACACAAACTGTTACTTTTTGGTTATCCAGGTTCTCTGCTGCAGGAGAGGCAGGCAGCCGGCCCTTAAGAGTGCCTAGCACCCGATGGTAGGAGATTTGTGGCCTTGCCACAAACACGCAGGCAGAAGCGCTAGCGCCTCGGTCTGTGCCTGCTCCCCCTTGGCGGCAATAATGCCATGATATCGAGGTGCAGTGTGCAGTGTGCAGAATGCTGAGGTGAGGTACAATACCGTGTTTACCAAGCCACTCAAGGGGCACCGGCACAGCCCGGTATCCGTCGTATAGCACATATCTGCAATCATAGCTACCCGTATGATGCTTCCTTGCTTGGGGCTTCGTGGTCGTATCCATCATGTCGTGGGGTGTCGTCGTACACACTATCCCCAACCCCGCAGACCGGTCGCGCTGTTCGCTTGTGTTTCGCCCTTTTCTTCGCTTGTCTATCGTCCTTTTCCTGCCCTTTTCTTCTTCGTCGTGGGACCTGCCACGTCCGGCGGAATACAGCCCGATTGTGGTGACAACCTCCGAGTCACCCGGTCTTCAGGAGAAGTGAGTAAATCCAATGCCGAGCCAGCTGCTGGCCGCTAAGCACTGCGTTGCCGATGAGCACGTGAGCATCTGGTGGATACATACTTTTTGATTACTTCTCTGCCTACATACTCAGCCATGTTCGGGCGAAAGCGCCTGGGAATCATGATGCCGGTAGGGGGTCAAGAGGACGCACATAAAGAGATAATTAGCCACAGTATGCAGTGGCGAGATTAAAAGGCAAGGCACGGTAGCTGCCATTCGTCGTTCCAATCATCGAGTCGTACATCCCGGGGGTGATTGTCGGGGATTCGAAACGAGAGCGAGCGAGAACACACAACGAAAGGGGAGGTTAGATAAACACATCCGAATCCGAAGCAAGTGCTGACGGAGCGTGTGACACAGCACATGACGACTTCACCGGACGGTTATGTATGTATGCGAGTAGAGTACAACGCGCGTATGCAATCGTGCTTTCTCTCGGTCCGCCAAACTCCTCCCTGCTCTGCAATATCTACCTACCTGGGTTCGCATTCCTCATGCCAGTGTGGTCTCTTCGCTACGAACCGTGGGCCGGTTGCATTCCGTTGGCTGCGTCTGTCGCGTTTCGACTTGGCGTTTGTTTCGTACTCTGAATACCCATAGTACAGAAGTATCTGCTCAGAGCGGCCGGACTTATTCCCACTCCCGAGTACCGGTATGTCTAGCCACCACAGGTCCACAACTTCCTGCCAGGCCTCCAGATCTTTTCACGACCCCATAGGCCACTTTCGATACGACGATGCAGGCCATCGGGAAGACCTGGACATCCTGCGTCAACTCGTCGTACGATTGCGCGACTTCCGGGTGGTAGCTATGCATTCTATGTAGGCAGAGTGTCGAAAACATAATTGCTGGCGCATGTCGTGTCACTCGCACATTCCGCTGTCAAACAACACCTGCAACATTCCGTCGATATCGCAAATAAAACAGGAAGATCTCTCTCTCTCCGTCACATCGTGGCAATAGAGCTTTATCTCTTCCCCCACGGAGCTGTAGGAAAGGTCGAGTCCACGGGCTCGATGACCGACCTGTAAACCCAACCCAACCAGGTCCGTTACACGGCGCGGTATGTATCTCCCATACCCCTCCGCCGTCTATCTATATCCTCGCTCCTCGACACCTCACTCGACCACTCGGCCGGAATAGTAGGATGCGAAGACCACAAGGGTAGGTGGTCCACCGGAACCGGTCAAACAGTTTGAGCCGACGGGATCCGCGCTTTGTGGCCGTAGGCCCGTAGGTAATATAGTAAGGTTTGTTCCATTCGGTTGGCGGTTCGGTGACCGTGTTTCTCGGCTCCGTTTTTTCGTGTGGGCGTTCACCGACCCGGACGGCTGGGTCGATGCGCCGGACTAGGCGGTGCAGCTATCCTATATACATACTCAAATCGTCAGCAGTGAGGCGGCCCGGTGAGTACATAGCTGGGTGATTTGCGTCCCGGTGGGTAGATAGCAGGGTGGTTTGCATCTCGGATGGCTGGCTGGCTTGTCAGCTCGTCTAGATGGTCCAATGAGTTCATCAATCTGGCCGATTTACCGAACCGGTGCTAGTGAGTAGAGTTCCTCCAGGAGCAATGTCACGCTTGCTAGAAATTGGGTTAACTTCACATTTTGATGGCATCAATTCAGTAGGGCGTAGAATACAAGGCTCTCAAGTTCATTTGTAATGGCCAGCAGAGTCAGTAACAACAGCGACGTAGGCTGTAACAGGCGTAAAAAAAACAATAGTGGAGGACCCAATCATGAAGGTAAGAAATGCTCATGCGCCGCCCACCCCAATGAAACGCACAAATCAAGTTGCCGCCGCCGCCGGAGGAGGAGGAGGAGCACCAGCACTCTGACCATTGCCCGCAGGACCTCCTGCCATACCTCCCCTAGGACCACCATCTCCTCTTCCGCCCCTTCCGCCGAACGGCTGACCTCTGCCACCGCGGTGTCCTCCGCGATGTCCTCCTCTTCCGAATGGTGGTCCGTGAACTCCAGCAGCGGGACCAGTGGGAGGAGTCGGGCTGGCGGGAACCTGTGGTGAGGCCGGAGCAGAGTTTCCTACTGCCATCATTCCTCCCCTGTGACCTCTCGGCCCTCTGTGTCTGCCTCCCCTCGGTCCGGTAGGTGTAGTGGGCGTGGTCGTTGCCGGGCCCTGCGGAATGCTTGTGTTGAGAGGGGCAAGAACAGGAGCAGAGGGACTGGCATTGACGCTGGAATTGCCAGAGGAGGTTTCACCCAGCGTGGATTCACGCTTCACTAGCATCGCCGCGGGGCTACCAGGGGCAAGGCCTGAGCTCTGGCTCCCGAGGATAGCGATCGGAGTTGAAGGTGCACTAGTACTGGTATTGGAAACGTTGGATTCTTCGCGCTCCAGCTTTGCAGCCCGTCGTTCGCGCCTAGAAGGGCGTTCGCGGGGCCTCTGCTGTGAACGGGAAGGCGAATCTGGAAGTTGCTGTGGTGTCCTGGGGGTAGTGGGCTCGGATCCAGTCACCGATGGTCCAAATGATGGGGTTGTAGGTGTTGTAACGAAAAGGGTCACGGGAGTAGTGGGAGTCGTCGAGGTTGGAGTCGCGGGCTCTGAGGGTGGAGCAGCCCTTCCGCGAGTACGCCGACCGCTGGCTGCCGTACCAATTCCCAGATCACGCTGAAGAATTGCAGCGACACCAGACATACCACCGCGCCGACGCTCGCGCTCTCTACGTCTGCCCTTTTCCCCAGTCTCTGGCTCCGGCGTGACTCCCTTTTCATCCGATTTCTGCGCAGCTTGGTTAGACGGACCTCTGGGCGCAGATGATGATACCGACGATGCCGCAATGTTCGACGCACCCTGCCGGACAAGACGGCTCGGACCCGAATCGGCTCGCTTCAAAAGCGCCAGAGGCTCGATTGCTTTCGAGCCATCTAGCTTCTCCTTCTCCTTCCCCTTTAGCTTCGCCTTCTCCCTCGCCCGGCGGTCCCTCTTAGGGCGGCCGCTATCGGAGGGCGCTTTCTCGGTAGCCTTGCTCTTTGCCTTGTCTCCTGGTGAAGCCTTTTGACTGCGGATAAACTCAATGAGGGGTGTGGTCTTCGGCTTCTCATACGGCTCATTCGTGGGCAACGGAACCGAGAGCGGGTCGTTGGCCGGGATGGAAGCAGGTGCATTTGCGTCGAGTGTAGGCGGGATTGCGCCCTCTGCCCCCCCCTCCGCGCCGGCAGAAGCTGCAGTAGGGTTTAGTAATGCGAGGAAAGCTTGAAAATCGGGGTCGGATTCGATCGTCCCAGCCCTAGTATCGACGCGCTGGACCTTCTTTGGAGCCTTTTGGAATGGCGAGAACTCCATTTGGGGCAACGATGAGTTTCCCTTGCTGTCCGTGAAAATGCCATGCGCTCGGATGGCATTGTTAAGAGCTGCGACTTGCATCGGATCCTTCATCTTGATATAGCATCGCGATGGTGTCGGAGCTTTGTTACGACTGCGCAAAATAGCTCATCAGCTATGCTTTGCGTGAGTAAAGTACAGTGGAGAACACAAACTCTTCCGGGATTTTGCCCTGGTTCCAGCTGAAGAAGTCGCAAGTGTCGTCGTTGACGTAGTTGCTCATTACACCGCGGAATTCGGATTCCTTGAGTAGACTGGGAAGGTGGCGGATCACAACCTTCAGGCGAACGGTGGGTTGTTGGCCATTGCCGGTGCTGCTGCTTTCCTTGTCCTTGCTGTGTCTTCCACCTCTCGGTCGTATTCTCGTCGGCGTGGCTTGAGCGGGCGCTGAAGACGCCATTGCTATGAGCAGTTCGAAGTTTGCGTGAAGGGAAGGTATCGGGGTCGCAGAGTGAGAGGCAGGGTTGTGTGTAAGGTAGTGGAGGTGGGAGAGTGGTTGTTGTATGTTTGCGGCTTAGTCAAGTTTAGAGGAAGAAGTTGATATCATCATCCCCCGCGCTTGGGCTGAACGTTCTATCGAGTCCAACCTATTCTACAACAATAGCAACGACAACGACACTACGACCCAACTATCGCAACCGAGCATCGCCACCAGAAGCAATCATCACCACAGTCCGCTCCAGTCGATCCTCTCTGCCACCACTTCTCAACTCACACGAAACACCCCCACCTGTCTCCCGCGAGACTCACCCCCCCAAAATCAGCAATCATATCCCTCAAACAGCTCCTCCCATCTTTCCTTCCTCGTTCCTCTACCTCGGAGTCCTCATCCTACTCCTCCGCCTACGCCTCGAAATCCGATATCTCATCATCGCTCTCATCACTCAATAACTTCACCGTTGCCGCGCGCGCTGCCCCGAAGAAGATGAGCATTGGCGACATGGGAGGGCCTGCACCCTCAAATTGTGGTGGACCCGACGAATGGCTGGAGATGGCAAAGAAATGCAAATACCTAAGCGAAGGCGACATGAAGCGGTTATGCGAGCTGGTGAAGGAGTGTCTGATGGAGGGTTTGCTCTCCCGAGAACCCTACAGCAGCCGCTGCTGTTGAGGCTGGCTAGTACTCACTCGTTCTGCGGTTACCCAGAATCCAACATCCAGCCAGTTTCGACGCCCGTCACCGTTTGCGGCGATATCCACGGCCAGTTCTACGACCTACTAGAGCTCTTCCGCGTCGGTGGCGGCATGCCCGATAAGATAAACTACGTTTTCCTCGGCGACTTTGTGGACCGCGGGTACTTCTCCCTCGAGACGTTTACGCTGCTCATGTGCCTCAAGGCGAAGTATCCCGAACGCATCACGCTCGTGCGCGGCAACCACGAGAGTAGGCAAATCACACAGGTGTATGGGTTCTACGAGGAGTGCCAGAACAAATACGGCAACGCGAGCGTCTGGAAGAGCTGCTGTCAAGTGTTCGACTTCCTTGCACTAGCCGCCATCATCGATGGAAGCGTGCTATGTGTTCATGGAGGCCTGAGCCCCGAGATAAGAACTTTGGATCAGATTCGAGTTGTCGCGCGTGCACAAGAGATCCCGCACGAGGGTGCGTTCTGTGATCTTGTGTGGAGCGATCCAGAGGATGTCGAGACATGGAATGTGTCACCGAGAGGAGCAGGCTGGTTGTTCGGTGACAAGGTCGCCACAGAGTTTAACCATGTCAACGGCCTGTCTCTGATAGCAAGGGCGCATCAACTTGTCAACGAGGGCTACAAGGTAGCTACCCCATGATGTTGTCGTGCAAGCTCGTAGGGCTAATACTGCGTAGTATCATTTCAAAAACAAGGACGTCGTGACCGTGTGGTCGGCACCAAACTATTGCTACCGCTGCGGAAACGTTGCTAGCATCATGCAACTGGAAGAGGACCTGACGCCACGGTTCACGATCTTCCAGGCCGTACCAGATGATCAGCGGATGGTGCCACAGGGACGGACTGGAAGGAGCGAGTATTTCTTGTAGTTGATCTTTCTTTGCGTTTTTTGGTGTGCGGTATATCTTTTTCTCATGAGATTTCTGGCGGTGGGTGGGGGCGGGCTACTTTGTTTTTCGTGCTCAAATGTCTTTTTTTTGCTTTTGCTTTTGCGTGCTGTTGAACGGAGTTTGGCATCATGGACTGGACGACGACAGACGGACGACAAAGACGACTATGGACAGCTTTGCCACGATGAATATACGACGGCACTGGATACTTGAGTCTGTAGTTCACTAGACTTGTGGGGCAATGGTGTTCCTGTTGTGGTGGCGGGTTTTATGTGCATCACATACTACTTTTCTACATAGCGATGGGCGGTTTATGTGTTCTCGTTCTGTTTTTCTGTGCTTTGCTTTGGTGCTTTTGGTTACGTACGGTTGCGGTAGGTACTGGAGGCTTGCTTGGTTGTTTTGTGGATATGGGGATGGGGAAGTGTGTATCTCAGGGCGCGGAAGGTGTATTAAATACCTAGATCTTTTGTTCTGGATGTTGAAGGGCGTAGATAGCCTGCTTCCTGGATGGCCGGTTACGGTGCTTCCGGCCGGGGATTCTACTTGATTACTCAGCAACCGTGATTCTCCTCTCTAGGAATCTTCCGAGCTGAAAGCCAATCCGGCCGAAAGTAAGACTGTTGTGATATCTAGTGGTTGCTCCACCTTGCCAGGCCGCCCATAGTATTCTGCATAGACGAGTGACACGCTATGAAAACCTCCAAGCTGCAGCTTTCCCCACCCCAGCCCTTCCGCTCGAAATCACAAAGAACTCCTCACTTGACCACCCGATCCATCCACAAGCATCAATTCTCCGCAGCGGGTCCGTGCCACCGATTTTTAACCCCTAACCCACACTTCGATCTCCGCCGCCGCCGCTGCCGATCCCTGCAGATCCAGTCTTCGTGAGGGAGACACACCCATCTCCTTTGTCTCCACCGACAACGTCACCGCCTCCTTCAGCGCAGCAAACGGTTCGGATCCATATCAGCCCCAGCAACAAAAAGAAACCTCATTGTCAGAAAGAAATATGGCCATCTAGCCACCCACCGTCCGGTCAGTTCAGTGAAGCTCACTTATAACCCGCCCCGCGACAGCCCGCGTCGCCACCCATTCAACCGGCTTCAGCTTTCAACGTACCGTAGACCATGTCCGCAGCACCAGCCGCCGCCGCCGCAGCGGTCCTCACCTCCGCAGTTGAGCCCGCAGACCAGGAACCTACCATCAACAACAACACCACCGCCGCCGCCGCCGACCCCGACGCGGACCCCGCACCCTCCCCGCCTGCAACAACAAGCAACAGCACCACAACCAGAAAGCGGAAACACACACCCGCCGCCTCTGGCTCCGGGGTACCATCCACGCCCACCCCCGCCGAATTCGTGGGCCGCACGGTCTGGAGTAAACTGGACACAGTGAGCCATCCATCCCTCCTCCACCACCACCACCTCTCCGTCCTTCTTTCCTTCCGCCCCCCCTTCCTCTCCGCCTTCCCGCAGCCACGCTAATACCCGCACGCCATTAGCCGCTCCATGGCGCCATAGCGCGGATCACCAAGCGCTACCAAAAGCGGATCCAACGGGGCACGCGCAACCTCCCAGCGGAACGCGCATCCCTCGTCAAGGCGCAGAACTATGCGCGGCGCAACGGCGAGATCGCCGAGTTCCTGCGGGGCTATGGAATAGCGGTCGAGAATCCTTCTCCGCCGCTGTCACCGGCGGCGGACGACGACGAGGATGAGGCGTCGCCTGCGGTCTCGCCGGTGCCGGAGAGACGGGAGAGTGGCAGGGGGAAGGGGAAGGAACTGCTGCGGGAGGGGGGGAAGACGAGGGAGGAGAAGACTAGGAAGCCGTCGGTGTTGGTGGAGACCCTGGAGGCGTCCCGGACGGCCGCAGTAAGTGCGAGGAATACGCTTACTGCATTGCGGTATGTAGCTTCGCATTGTGCAGACAGTGAGGGTGCAGTAGAGGCACAGATTGCTATGGTCGAGAATTTTGCGATTGCTGCTGAGAGGTATGTGGGTGTTTTGATGGGGCAGATGCAGGCCAGTGCGGATGGTATCAGCGGAGAGAATGCGGCAGCCGTGGGTGTTGGGGATGGTTGATGGACATGTGTATCATTTCGCTCAGATGTGGGTAGCTTCATATTGCACCCTCTTGTGGCGGTAGGCCAGTTGTATTTTTTTGTAGTGCGTTGGTAGGATACTCATGCAATATCACTCGCCTTACCGAATGCTTTTCCTTTTGGTGTGGAGTTGCGGATGGATTTCATTATAGCATATTTGTATCCAAAGGTCAAGGCTGATTAGCCGGAGAATATATCCAATGTTTGGTAGAACTCGGTCATAAATTATCATCTTCGGATACCCTCTTCATTCCTCTTCTTCCGTACACCCTGAAATCATAAACCTGCCCAAACCATAAGTCATTTTACCCGTGAAACATCATCCATTTTACAACTTCGACCCAGCATAAGAGCTGGCCTCATCAAACTGCTTTCCACCAGCAATAACCGCCACGGACCCCAGCTTCGTCCTCCTGGAGATTCTAACACCCGCCACGGCGGCCACAACCGCCGCAACGATAAGCACACCCAGGGTGACGACCGCACCAATAACACCAGCGACCTCCTTCGTCACAGCCCTCGTCTCTTGTTTGTATGGCAGACAGTAGTCCTCGGTAGAACTACAGAATGCACACCACTCCTCAACACTCTTGAGCGAGATCTTCTCCATTCCCGCTTTGAAGTCGGCCCACGACAGGGCAGCGGTGCTGCTGTCAAAGAGGCGGAAGCTCTCTGCAGGAGCATCAGTGCCGTTGCGGAAGAGGAAGCGGACCTTGAGCTCGCTTAGATCCCCCGGGAAGGCGTCGGTGTGCGAGTATAGCTCGAAGGCGAGGGTGGAGGCGTAGTCGGGCAGTCCGTAGAAGTTCGCGTTGACGGAGGGGAGGCCAGCGAGGGCGAAGAAGGATAGCATGGTGTCGTATGAGCCGATGTTGACGTTGAGGAGGTTCTTGGTGCCCTTGGAGTCGACAATCGCCTGCAATTGCTGTAGCACCTTGCTGGAGAAAGTGAGGCCGGAGACGGCGAGGGGGTCGTTGGCGGAGGAAATGGCGCCGGCTTTGGCCCATTCGGCGGAGTCGGCGAGGGTTCGCAGCTGGAAGAGCTCTTCTTGGGATATCGAGTTTGATATGGTCTTGTTGTGTACCATCCCGACGTTGACGTAATCGAAGATATTGTAGGCATTGCTGTAGGACAGCTTGCTCTTGGGAAGGACACCAGCGAAGATGTTGTCGTAGAAGGAAAGGTAGAAGTCCTTCGTTGACGCTTCAAGGGCTTTAAACTCGGCCGTTGAGTTCCATCTGTCGGCAAGATCATCGTACGCAGGACATCCGTCGTCACCCTTAAGCCAGATGCTCGCCGGAGAGTCCGAAGGTATCGTGGCGAGAGGGACATATTGATATCCTGACAGCGGATGCTCAGATGTCTCATTGAGCGGAGGGTACAATCCCTGGAGGAAAACCTGACCAGACGTGACGAGGAGGGGCTGATCAGGTGTAGCGGCCGAGAACTGGGCGGAGTTGTAAACATCCTCACTGAGGTTTACAATCTGGTACCCGGAGACCGAATCGAGCCAGCGAGACCGCCAGTATGTACTGGAGTTGTAGAGCTGCTGCTGGCCGACGGCGGTGAGCGTTGTGGGTGGTGCTCCCTTCCATGTTCGGTCTCCGTGACGAGAGAATATCACGGCGCCTTTGACTGTGTCTGCATGGGCTGCGGCCAATTCGGCGGCCAGGAGGAGGACTGCGATTGATCGAAGCATAGTGAAGATATAAAACGCCGGACTGAAAACTTTAGGCGCAAAGGACGTCGAACGTGGGGTATTTATGCCTTTTATGCTTCTCGCATATTGTTGATCACTACCGAAAGAGCCGTGCCTTCCCGAAAGTCAAAATGGGGGACGCTCTACTTCTTATCCAACTATAGACATTGCATTTGCACATAATTACCCAGAAGGGTAGATGCCCACGATTATGCCCAACAATGTCTCTTCGGAAGACCTAATAGCGGTGGTGTCTCGCGTGGAATCTGTAAGCCCCGCACCTTTGGCCCTTTAGCGCGACTCAATGCCGAAGGGCCTGTGGAATCGACAAGCCTATCGGTTGGTTTGCAGTGCCTTATCGATAAAAGTTCTTTTTCCCAGCGGCCAGCACCGGCACGGAAGGTCAAACTTCGCGACCCGCCGAGGCTATGACTGAGTGAGGTAAAACGGTAGTGTCAGGTAATATGTGATGCTTCCGTCGGAGTTTGACGGTGGACATCTCCTCGGAGGAACGATGGAAGGCAGACAGGGGTGAAACTTGGGAGGCCCCTCATTCCCCTCAATTGGCCATCTCTCACGATCGTCCGTATTGCGGCCCTCTTGATGGAAGGCTCAGTGCGATACTTGCTACATAGCACTCGGGAAACTTGCCGTCCATAGCTTCTGCTCACGTGCGTACCTTTAGTTCACCTACCACTCTTGGCTCTTTCTCCACTCCAACCTGAAGACGTTCCTCGATACCTAGCTAATCCCACATCGTGATCGACGCCGAATCGCGATCGGTGAGTCCGGCTTACTACTTTCTTGCGGTGCGGGTCGAGATTCTACATGGTTACTGGTCTCAAACCTAACACCCAGCCCCTGGCAGCTCGATCACGTGACATGCGACATATATCCTCACTCAGTCTTTACCGTGTATCTACTTTTCTGGGACAGGCCGGGGCGGAGGGCAGGGAAAGCCACATCGGGCCGCTCGATGCAAGTCGGATTGGACAGTGGCGTGGAAACGGGGGGTTGAACGGGGTGATAGTGCCATGATCTAGATAGGCCGCATGTAATTACTTGTAATTACTGATCAAACAAAAACAGAAATGAATATATCTGCTGCACGAAAGGACCCTTGTGTGGTTGCCATAGTCTGTACAGGCCGTATGCAATTAAAAAACTGAACTGCTCTCTCTGAATATATCTGCTGTACCGGAGTGTGCACCATCACTAGAGTCGCCCCTTAAAACTTGGTGTGCTCACTGAAGTTGACTGCTGGTATGTGTGGAGGAGGGCCTCCAGTGACCAAGGTCGGATGGCCCACGATGTTCCCGCTGAAGTGCTGGTGCTTGCACATCGCTGCCGGCTTCTCTAAAGTAAAACAAAGTGGTGGCTTGTGCTACCACGTCTGGGACCTTTTGAGCAAACAACCACAACAACCAGCTAACCTCCTCCTCGCTGCAACACAGCTTTTCTTTCTTCTCAACCTTCCATCAAACGTCCATCTCACTCCTTTCAATCTTTCTTTTTCTTTCCTCGCGACCACTAAAACTACCGCCCATCACCACTTTCCCGCAGAAGTCTCTCTCTTGCCCTTCCCTGCCCCCATATCCATCTCAATCAACAGCAAAGTCAACAATCTCCGTCATACCTCCCACCTTACCGCACGCCATGGCCACCCAAGCTTACAGGGCCTCAATGCCGCAGGCTCCTCGCAAGTACGCTGTTCACGAGCTGCTCGCCATGAGGTTGACCCTGCCGTTCGTCTCATGTCCTCTCCACAAGTTCACCAAAGATGCCTGGGCGTACGGCATCATCAAGACGCACTTTGCCAATCAACCGAACGTACGAAATCCTTCCTTCTAGCACCATCATGCTTCCTTTCATCCCTTCTCCAAGATTATACTAGGTACTGACCTTAATAGACGGCCCGTTGGACCCCTCCGACTGAACTTGATCAGGAACGTCCTGAGCAGCACAAGCACCAGCCAGGAGGATACCTAGGTGGTGGAGGAGTGCGTAGTTCGCCTACGCCAGTTAAGACCGGTGAAACTGGCGGAGCGAGAGGAAGGGGAGGAGGACATGGCCATGTTGCACCTTCGGGATTGCCGTCCATCGAAACCCCGCAGATGCATCAGCAGCCCACCCTTCCTTATTCCGCTCCGGAATACAGGTCGGAATACAAGCGTCATTTGTCTTCCCCTATGGCGACGACGCACACTCCTATGACTCCCATGCAGAGCCATATGGCACCGATGCAGTCTGCAAGGACGAGCATAGGCGACCGAATCTCACCAGACTTCGAGCCGATGATGGGTAGCATGGATCCACTCCGTCAGGGAATCCTTCACAACATCGCCAGGTTCTACCCACACCTCGCTGAAATATATGCGACTAGCTATCGTCAACTTCAATCGGCTACGCCGTCCCTAACCGCGCA
Source organism: Tricharina praecox (assembly GCF_024521635.1). Taxonomy (NCBI): domain Eukaryota; kingdom Fungi; phylum Ascomycota; class Pezizomycetes; order Pezizales; family Pyronemataceae; genus Tricharina; species Tricharina praecox. Next base: position 341,670 of record NW_026250419.1, read on the forward strand.
AAATTTTCAGGCTCAGCAGCTCCTCGCAGCTCAGCAGCTCCAGGCCGCGCACCATTATCAGTCGCTCCAGTCGTCCGCGTTGTATTCCGGTTTTTCCCCATCCCAACCGGCAATGCCGACCTTTGAACAGAGGCTGGCGAGCATGTCTTTGGAATCCCCGATTTCGCAGCGCCGCATTAATCCTGTTGATCTTTCTGGTGGTTATCCAGCTGTCACGATTGGTGCTACCGGTTATGCTCGTGGACTCTCACAAGGATTTGTTCCAGGAGGAACTCTCAAGACCGTCCCCATGACTGCCTTGACCCCGACCCTGGAGATAGACGAGCCGAAGTGGGATGCTTCTACTGCTCCAGCTAGACCTCAGTTCGACCCTAGCGGACAGAAGTCTGGAGGCAGACGCGGCTTCAAAGGTCAGGCCGACACCAGCGAGCTCTTCCCACAGCCGACGCCCAAGAACACTGGATCTCGCGGTACCGGCAGGCAGTACGAGCAGTTTAACCCCAAAAATACCGGACCAGGTGGTACTAGCAATGGCCGTCCCGAACAAAAACACAACACTCAACCCAACACTCCGCTCTCTCAAGATAAGGCCAACATCCAGGGTGCGCCAGCTACCGACAAAGGGAAGGCCAGGGAAGTCATTCCTGACGTCGCCGAAGAGATCTTGGTTCCGCCCCCTGCTATGCTTGGGTATTTATCCCCCTTTCGCCGAAAGCTGCGTTTACTGACCGTCATTCAGCGCTAGTTCCGCCAGAGAGCACCAGCTCGCATTCATCCAGGTTTGAAATAGATCCCTATTATGGTGGGCTGGACTGACTGAGACCATTAGTTTATGAAAATGAAGAGCACTGCGAGGTCCAAGCATCAGCAGCAGCTGAAGGAGAACATGAATGCCACTTCCGCCGGCGGTTCCGACATGAGCTCGCATAGTGGTTACGGCTCTGGTTCTGCTGGGACTGTGTACTAAGTGCAAGCTTGGTGGCGACTCCAAAGTTTGAAGGTTCCTGTTGTTCCGTTGGTGTCTTCATTGTTTTCTGTCCTTTTGTTACGATTGACGCAAGGGGGGTAGGGAGTGGATTTTTTTGTTCGCGGGGATACCTGCAACTGTTGAAATACTCATGCCCTAGTACTGTCGGTGCCTTTGGCTGGGGGTTCGGGGGTGTAGAGATGATTCGATGGTTTGTTTCTTTGCGTTGGGGGTTCTCGGCAGAGAGCAGGGGGCAGCTTTTGTTCTAGCCTTCTACCGAGTGATCGCAATTGCTTTTCTTCATTGTTAACGTGGAAAAATGTACAATAGATACCACGACGTACATGCACTCATCTTCACTTCACTCCACTTGACAAAACAAAACAATTGGTCGTCCGATTCGGATTAAACTCAAATTAACTGGAATTGAAATCTAAATGTGTATATATGATCAAAAATGTCCCTCGCATTCAAACCGACTTCCAGCACGGAGGAAATCTTAGGGGCCGGTCTGCAACGCGATGGTATATGTGGATCTTTATCCGCCAATTGTTTACCTCCGACAACCATAGCTCACGAAAAGAATCGTGTGATTGCCGTGGTGATATTATTGGCGTTGAAAAGGGAAGTAATGGGAGAAGGGGGGATAAGGGGAAGAGTGGAGGGTTGCGCATGTGCTGAACGAGCTGGGAGATATCGATCTTGGATGAGGTATGGTTTGCTGAACTGGTAGGGTCGTTTGTTGATATGGAATGATAACATCCTCGTGTACACCGAATAGTCGTCTCGCCCAGCAGTGGTGAAGGCAGTGGTCCTGGTAATTAACATCCAACTCTACCATCACTGAAATCACACCGTTTCATCAGAGCACATCCGTTAATCCCGAAAAAAACCCAAACCTGAGTATATATCTCTATACTCAGCCCGCAAAACAACTCCGAAACCCCAATGTGCCGTGATGATGAGACGCAAATTATTTTTTTGCTTTCATACACCGGCGTGAGAGAAAGACAGCAGAAAACGTAGCCAACCCCTAATACCCAAACTAAAACTAGCGGTATGAAGCACCCTTTCTATTTTCCCACTGCTAGCCACGCCGCCTACCGCCGCTCATTTTGTCGTTTAAGCAGTGGTCTCGGTACCCTTGCCGCCCTTCCGCGTCAGGATAGCCTCACGGTCCTTGTCGAGCTTCAGCTTGGTGATGATGACCTTGCTCGGTGAAATGCCGACGGGAACCGACTGGCCGTTGACCTTCTCGCGGGTCACACGCTCGACGTGCACGACGTACTTGAGACGGTAGACCGATGTGACCTTGCCCTCACGACCCTTGAGAGATCCACGAGTGATGATAACCTCGTCGTCCTTGCGGATGGGGATGGAGCGGACCTGGAGAGCAGCCGGATGCGTTAGGGACGATTGCGCTTCGAAGTGTACGGAGTAGACGGGGTGAAGAATAAGGAGAAAGGGTAGGTACTCCGTGCTTCTCACGCAGCTCCTTGGACAAAGGGGCCGACATGATGGTTCTGCGGACCGACGAAGGGGCCGAGAAGTGAGCCTTACGCGACTTTCTGCGCGAAGAGGCGAGTCCTGATGCGAAAACACAGCTCCATCAGCATTTCCGTCTTTTTAAAGCTTTGCGTTCCCGCTCTTTGCACCCCAGCGCTCCATCTCTCCTCCGCGCTATTTGCCCTCGCTGCTCAATTCCACCACCGCAAAGAACCCAATCCTCCAAAGTAGCAGAATTTTGGTAACACACCGTTGTTGAGCTTAACCATTGCGTCGTTCGGTGGTCGGTCGTTCGGGGGAGGTTGCTGGGGTCTTCGGGGGGGTCGCGGAGTTGGCGTTGCGGCGTTGCGGGTGTTGATTTTTCGTGAAATTGGAATGTGCTCTGTGGGGCGAAGCATGCGCCAGGCGGGTGACTACTGCGCACAACAAGCTTGGATTTGTGCGGGCGAGGGTTACAGACCCTAATCTCCTGCAGTTATGTAACGAGCTAAAGTGAAGGGTACCCTAGCAGCCATATTAGGTTAGCTGAGAAGGTTCCCGCCGAGCCTCATCGCGCTACTGCGCTTTTGCTCGTGACCTTGGGATGAGAGCTCCGCCCACGTTTGTTTATCATATTTGCAGCTACCTTTTCACCAGTGTGCTTCAACGACTGCATATTTCACGTCAATAATCAGATAAAGCAAACACCCACGAACCAAAGCCAACAGATCAAATCTACGGTACTTCCCAGTAAGACATGTACGTATATTTTACTCCCGTGATTGGTGAAATTGTGCTGGGTTTATCTGGGTTGCATAAGCATGGCGGCAACAGAGTCGCGTACCGCTCATAGCTTTAACGAATAATGTCGATCGCACGCTGATTCCACGCTGATTCCGCCGCTACAGAACACCCTCAACTCCGTTCGGTTTGCTTCCCGTCTACCCCCGAACGTAGTGCGCACGCGCGCTTGTCGTCGGGAGTGAGCAGAAATGTCTTTAGACAGCGACTTTTCCTACGACGCGTCGGCGCAAAATCTCAATCCTCGGCGTGCACCTGTTCCCTCTGGAGACCGGCCTCCGTATCCGCTACAGCAGTATGTGAGGCCGGAAATCACTCGACAAACTGGGAAATGGGGTTACAACGGTACTCCTTATCCGACTATGCAGGGATATCAAAGCCCAAACTTCGGCGGAGGTGTTGGTGTCGGCGATGCGACTGACCGTCATGGGCCGGGCACGGTGGATTATGGGCAGAGATACCCGGTGGCCCAAGAAGACTACCCCAACGTAGCTACTGTGAGTGAAAGCCCCGATTCACAGCACGCGGGAAGCCGTGCTGACCTTCGTAGCAGCAACACCAGCCTCAAAAGTACGAGCAGCAGCAAACCTACCGTCCGCAACAGACAAGTCACGCACAGCAGTACTACACACAGGGACAGCCCGTCTCTACGTACACGGCCCCGACGTACACGGCCCAGGCCCTGCCTCCACAAACCTCGTCGGCCTACATGACTCCCGCGTACACGGCTTCTGCCCCGGCTACCCAAACGTCAGAGTACTACAAGCCGTCGCCTCCACAGAGGGCACAATCGCTAGCCCGCCAGCCAAGTGTGGACAGTTTCGGGGGACAGCCCCCAGCACAGCAGAGGACGAATGTTGGGCAAGGGTTTCAGCAAACTTCGGGCGTGGACCAGAGTTATCAGTACCCTAGTCGGATCCAACCTTCAGCGCTGGCATCTTCGTCGCAACAGTCCACCGTATTTCCACAGGCATCTGCGGGACATGCCCAAGGTGCTCGGTCAACGGCTCAGTTGGCACTGTTGGAACACAATCGGCAGGAACAACTCAAACTCTTCCAACAGCAGTCGCAGAGGGACCAACAGTTGCAGGAGGAGAGGGAGCAGCAGTTATGGAGAGAGAAACAACAGAGGGAGCAGCAGCAGAGAGAGCGGCAGCAGAGAGACCAACAGCAGAGAGACCAACAGCAGAGAGACCAACAGCTGAGAGAGCAGCAACAGAGAGAGCAGCAGCGGAAAGAGCAGCAGCGGAAAAAGCAGCAGCTGAGAGAGCAGCAACAGAGGGAGCAACAGCTGAGAGACCAACAGCCGAGAGACCAACAGCTGAGAGACCAACAGCTGAGAGACCAACAGCTGAGAGACCAACAGCTGAGAGACCAACAGCTGAGAGAGAAGCAACAGAGGGAGCAGCAGCTGAGAGACCAACAACTACAGCGAGAGCAGCAGCTACAGAGAGAGAAAGAATGGGCGATTGAAAAAGCCCGGCACCAAGCCTCGATTGTGCAACCTCCCACCTCTTTGCCTCCTCCGATTATACCTGTCCCTCCGGCAGAGCAGGGACAAGCGAAGTCGCCGACGCCGGTGCTGCGCTCGAAGAGCGTGCCCGTACCACCGATGGTTAAGAAGCCTCAGAAGCCTCAGCCACGGCTATATCTCCCCGAGCCAGCTAAGCCTCGCGTTACTCCCGGACCGGTCGTGCCTGCTTTCGGTACTTCACAAGCTCCTCAATCTATCCAGGCTTCTCAAGTTTCTCAGGCTCACGGAGCTCCTCAAGCTCCTCGGAGTCATCTTGCTCCCCAAGCGACTCATGTGCCTCAGGCTCCTCAGGCTAAGGCCCCCCGTACTGCTGGTGCTCCTCAAGCTCTCCAACCCCCTCGGACCCCTCCGACTGCTCAATCTCATCCAGCTCCCCAAACCTCTCAAGACCGCCCGGTATCCCAAGCTCCCAAGGCTCCTCAGGCTGCTCGGAGTCATCCGACCCACCAAACGACTCAGGTGGTTCCGGCCCCTCCGCCTGTTCAAGCCGCAGCTATCCCAGTTTCCGAGAAGCAGCAGCAGCCCCAGCAACCAGTGATCGTGACAGGCTCGTTGCCAGTGACAGGCGCTGCTGTTAGTGGAGTGCCTAAACAGGAACTAGATGTTCACGGATATCTTGCTATGCTCAGGACGAGTGACCCTACTCTCTATAACTCAATTATTTCGGATGCCCTGAGGAATCAGTCACCACTCATTGAGACGCTACAAACCTTACAATTGCCTGTATCCACTCCCGTTGCACAGCCTGCTACCCCTAACCAGGCCGAAGCTCTGCAACTTGCCCCACAACAGCAACAGCAGCTTCAGCCTGTGCCTTCTCCCGCTGGGAAAATTGCTACTTCACACCAGCCACAACCTCCGCGACAGGTTCCGCGACAGGTTCCGCAACAGGCTCCACAACAGGCCCCGCAAAAGGCCCCGCAAAAGGCTCCGCAACAGGCTCCGCAACAGGCTCCGCAACAGGCTCCGCAACAAGCTCCGCAACAGGTTCCTCCGCAACAGGCTCTTCCGCTGCAGCAGGTTCCGTGGGCATCACAACCGCCACAGATATCGCATTTGCGACCAGCTCAACCTTTGCAGCAGTCTCGGATTTCCGCCCCTGCGATCGGTGGTTCTGTTTGCCAGCCTTCTGCTCCAGGTCAAACGCTCCAGGCACCACATGGAGTCACAACGCCATCGCAGAAGCGGCCACTGCCGGTCGCGGACATTGAGGTGCTCGCAGCAGCGGCATGTGCATTCCATCTGACCAAAGGGGTATCCGTTCTAGTCGAGACGATCAAGCAGTTGCTTCGGGACGCCAACGATTTCGACATCATGTGTGCATACTTCGACACTCTAGGGCACTTGTACGATAGAGGTGAGTTGGCTCGGTACATGATAGCTTCTTTGGAGCAGGCTAAAAATGGAGGCTACACTCCGCCGGTTCCACCTCCCCGGGCGATATATCAGCAAGCCCCGTACGGGACACCTCCGCAACCTGCTCCAATAGTGCAGATAGATCAACTCCGGGGTCCAGGACATGCCGGAGATACCCCGAGCGGTGTTCGGAGCGGGAGGAGGGCTCAAGGAAGCTCGACAGTCGTAGTCACACCTCCATCAGGACCCGCGCAGATAAATTCTACGGCAGCCCAGCTGAAATGGGTAGTGCCTGCTGCGAATCCGAAACTAGAAGTGCACGTTGCACGTCATCCGCTATATGACTATTCCTCCGTTGCTCCCCCACGTCCGGCACCTGTATCAGTGCCATCACCATTGACATCAACAACAGCAATAACAGCAATGTCAGCACCACCCGAAAACATCGTGGTTCTCGACGACTCTCCCCCTCCGCCAGCAGCGGCCGAATATTTGGCCCCGCCGGAGATGGCTTGCATGGATATCGACAATCACTCTCCCAGTAACGGTGGCGGCCAAGTGCACACTGATGGTATCACACTCTCCGGACTAGGAACGGAGACCCCCCCAAGCATCGTCCCAGCTTTAAGCGGAGGAGGCCCTTCGCTGCGCGATCCAAACGCACAACATATTGGTTCGATGCAGTGGCCGCAGTTCAATCAGCCACTAGCCAAGGTGATCTCCAGAAAGAAAGCTGCAAGGGTGTCCAAATACGATCCAGCCACCATCGCGCGCGACATCCTGATAGCCGCACGCAGGCATCCAACCGAGCGTGGACTCAACGACCATCTGCTGCCTCTCAAGGAGAACTTAGGCCTCGATTGGAGCTGCGATCTCTCCACCATCAGATGGGATCTCGTCGACCCAAACCCTATTCTTCTCGATGCTGCCGATGGAGAAGTTGAGATGGATGGTGCGCCTATTGCGTTGTCGACACCAGTCATCTCTAAGAAGCGAGCTCGCAACCATGCTCGTAGATCTGCACCGGGAGGCCAAGCTTCGGAAGTTGCCGCTACACCAAAAGTCCGTGGCATCAAAAATGCGGCTCCTGTACCACATAGCGCGCCGTCATACCGCGCTTCTTCGCGTCGTGCAACCAACTTTGAAACGCAACCCATCTTCATCGACTCATGTCCAGAGTCCTCAACTTCGCCGATGACCTCAGAACAGCCAGCCAAGCGACGCCGAACGCAGGACACAGCGAGCTCTTTCACTCCGTCGAATTCCCGCGCTCGCAAATTCAAGCGATTCGGCTGCAAATGGAAGGACTGTGCTGCGGAACTCCACAATATCGACAATCTCAAGCGCCACCTCTTGACTCATAAGCAGGGCAGTTTTGACAGGGACCGGTTCACGTGCAACTGGCTCGGATGCGCTCGGCCACTTACAAAGAAGCAGAAAGCGATGGCCGGCGAACACCCACCGATATTGTTCGAGTTTGCAAGCGAGCAGGAATGGGCAGCCCACCTCGACGTTCATACCGATGCTGTTATGCAGAGTTTCGGAATGGGACCAGCAGTATTACTGTCAGGTTCGCTCCCTCTCCCTCTCCCTCTCCCTCTCCCGAACACAGAGCCGAACTAACAGAGAGAAGACCCGGAATCGGGTGTCTCGGATGTCGACTACCTCTCCGACCACGCCGGCAATCAGATCACGCCAATCGCTTCGGCCTCGACACCGCTCCACAAATTCTTGCCGCCGCCTGGATTCCCAATGACGAAGCTTTTCAAAATTGCCCATGGAATCAACTCGCCGAAAACTGCGCGTGTGACGAAGGCGCAGCGCCAGCTGTGCGATCGCTATGGCACGCTGGGTGCTGGCACGTTAGGAGGCCAGATTGGCGATCTGCTGGATACCGACTGGCAGGCTCTACTCAACGACACGCACATGCGAATCGTCAAAAGTCCTTTCCAGAAGCCATCTTAGCACAGCCGTCATGATTGCACAATGGAGATTTTTTAGGCGTTTGTCTTGGGGCGAAGTATTTGCTCGCTCCTCCGTTTTCTTCATTTGCTAGAGGCTACCATGTACTGTTGCGTTCTCTATATCCCGGGTTTGAAGATTCAAGTGCTTTTACCTTCAAATTTTGCATTCTTACTGTGCTCTGTATTCTGTGCTCGATTCTTTGTTAAATGGCGTTGATTGATTTCTTGTATTTCCACCAATCTTAGTGCATAGAGTGAGGTAGATACTTTCAAAAGGGGGGAGAGGGTCTCCCAAATGAGAACGGTTGCACTCTGCTGTTGCATTGCTTGATCCCGGCTATCACTTCCTAACCAGAGCCCAAGCACCCCCCTCAATCACAACAACCACAACATATTCATCAAGACACTGTACCCATCGATCCATCCTCCATTCTGCGCCGAGTACCTACAGTGCTGAGGGTGTTTGGTAGCTGGCTGGATGAGCACTCTCCCTTGTCGTCCACCTTCCCAGGAGAATCCCAAAAGAATCGACGTTGTGGACCGGTCTCTATTGTGTTTTATTATTATCACCTCGGGCTTCCATGACACATTCGTCTTCTGCCGCCATGTTCTCCCGAGTGGCAACGGTACGCCCTCCGTCTCATGGCATGGCGGATGCAGGTTGTTGTTGAAGCTGACGAAAACATGCACTGCAGCTCAAGAACCATCTCAAGCGGCACAGTCAGAAGCTAACTTCCGTAAAATTCGATGTTTGTCCGAAATGCGGGTATAACAGCACTGACGCCGATAACCCGACCTCTCTCCCGGGCGGAATCAATCCGAGTATCCTCCTCGACAGCTCACCATCGCCGCAGATGCTACTCTCAGAGGGCAATGTCGTCATCTACGCCAACAAATGCGCTGCGAGAGTCCTGAGGGTCAGGCAATTGGATGACCTCGGAGAGGAAGAGTCAAATGTTGCGGTGGGCGGAGAGGAGCACTGGATTCCCCCGGAGTATGATGTGCAGCGGGATGAGAACTTGGATGAGGAGGGCTTTGAGAAGCCTCTCGCCACGGGTCTGGAAGGACACACCCTTGACCAGTTGAATATTCTACTCGCGGACCCGGGCATACGGCAGTGGGTCTCCCTTATCCAGGTCTTTGAGAATATCAAGATCAGACTCCAAAAGCAAGAGGCGTGGAAGAACGGGACGGACGCTGCTGAGAGGGCGGAGATGTATGGAGAGGGCCCCAAGTACAACAGCTACGACTACTACGGTGAACAGGAGCAGTTAAAGCGGGGAGACGGTCTTCATTCGGATCTTGCCACGAGAGACACGGCTCCGGTTTGCATTGAACGAGATGATGGCAAGGAGATTCCTGCTACGATGTTCGTTGCGCTTGTTGATCCGTTCCACACCGGTTATTGCTACAGTACGGTGACGTTCATTCCAGGACTTCTGGATGAAGATGCTACATTTACTACACAGACGGCTACCGAGGACAAGCACCGACGCCGGAAGCGCGACATGTTGAGGAGAAAACAGCACCATCATGCCGACGAAGAGAAAGAGCTCGTCGATCCCGCCAACCCATTGGCAGACTGTGCCGTAGGCCAGTCAGGGTTGAACATGATGCAGCGAGTAGCACACATCAAAGACAGGATCCTAGACCAGATGGATTATTGCTTTATTGCTTTGTCTCCGGATGGTGACATCGTGATCACGAATGCTGCAACCAAGGCGGTTCTGGGTCAAGAGACTTTACAGGCGAGCATAGGGTAGGAACCACCAGCCGGGGCATGGGAGAGATACGCTGACGATATTTGTGCAGTGAGGGGTTTGAATGGATCGCTCGTCTTGATATTTGGCGACCAGATTTTTCGGAGCGGCTGCCTTTTGAAGAATGGGCTCTCAACAAACTCATCACCCACCGACAGCCATTAACTCAGGTTATCGGCTTGTATGCGGGAACGATACCATTGGTAGTTGAATTGAGAGGGAAATGTTTGTACGAGAACCCAGAGAAGGAAGAGGGATTACTTGCGGCTTTGGCGATCGTCGTGGATCAGACTCAATGGTTCTGTTAACCTGGCTGAAATATTTGAAATATGAGTGTTTAGACTAACTTCAACAGGTTCTCAAAGGAGAAGCAGATGACAGACGTCCAGACCAGACAGGAGATGTTCATCTCCACCATCTCAAGGGAGCTCAAAACGTGGTACCCCAATCCTCCAGTACATTGGTACCGGTGTATACTGATGGCTGCATTAGACCCGTGGCCGGAATCATAGGGTTGCTGGAGCTTTTGTATGGCACAAGAGACAAGCTGAACGAGGAGCAAGTGAATTATATCCGTCAAATTTTCGGCTCACTCAATTCTCTCTGTAAATATCACGTTCTCCCATCCATAGCCATAATTAATGACTCGTTTAGTGCTCGTACTCCAGGACATCATCGACTTCAACAAGATTACCGCCGGCGAGGTTGTCATCGACCGGCGAACTTTCATCCTGCAGGATCTTGTGGAAGAGCTGGAGACATTGTTTTCGGAGAGCATGGCTAAAGACGGGATCCGTTTCGAAGTCGACACATCGGGAATCGACAAGAGTGCTTTTGGCGATGGTTCACGCTTAATGCTGGTGGGCGATGACAGCAAGATCCGGCGAATTGCTGTCAACATGTTGTCCAACGTCAGCCGTCTTCTCCCGAGAGATAATGTGTGATCATTTCTGACGTGTGATCAAGGCCTTCAAATTTACGGTCGAGGGAGAAGTGAGACTGAAGGTTTTCACTCAAAAAGTCATGAGAAATTCGCTGGAGGTCAAGTTTGAGATCCAGGTAAGGGCCATGTATAGGCGTTTGGGTGGTATTTCTGACAGATTTTTCTAGGACACTGGCCTTGGAATCTCCGACGAAGACCGACAGACGCTTTTTGCACCTTTAGACAAGACTTCTGCACAGGACTCAAAGACGATTGGAGTAGACGGCATTGGATTGAACATTGCTCGGAAGGTTAGTGAGATTTACGCAGATGCTTACCCAAGCGGCTAACACTGCGCCATTCAGTTCGTTTCTCTGCTGGCTGGTGACATTGGGTGCATGTCCATCCTCGATAGAGGTACCACGTTCTGGTTCACAGTACCATGCGGTCGACCATCTCCCGAATCGGAGGTCGTATTTGGTCCAAAGGAGAAGACACTCTCGAAAACTCTTGGCATCGTCATTCACAGCAAAGACCTGGAAGACGAAGAAAATAAGATGGCATCCGAGTTCGCCAAGATCCACATTGAGGGCACTGTAGTGCTATTAGTTGAAGACAATTGGGCTCATCAGGTGGTCATGGGGAAACGGCTGGAGTCGATGGGATGCGAGGTGGTTAAGGCTCTGAACGGTCGAGATGCCATCAGTATCCTCAAGAAGAAGGATACCCATGTGGACCTCATCTTCATGGACATACAGATGCCGTTGCTAGTCAGTCAAAACCCAGTGCTATTTATTCTTCGCCACATGATAGCTGACATAATAAATAGAACGGATTCGAGGCAACGAAGTTCATCAGGACGGACCCAGAAATGGTACGGTGGAAGAACCTTCCCATTATTGGAGTGACTGCGACAGAAGAGCTAGGAGATCGTGAAAAGGCCAAAGAGTATGGCCTGACCGACTTTACGGTCAAGCCACTCAATAATGAGATAACCAGAAAGTTCATCGAGGAAATTATGGATCCTGTCGCTGTGGTGAAGCGGAGAGGGACCGTTGGAGGAGCGTCTTTGGGGCCATTGGGGTAGGGCCTGAGTAAGAGTAGTGTATGGCATTTGCACAAGTACACGCCGAAGCCGTATGAAGTCGAAAAGAAAGAGACTTCGCTTTACGCATTTAAATTTTGAAGTCACTGGATCACTGGACTTCGTAATAATTATGATGTAGTCTGTGACGGCAATACAATTCCCGCTAGTCAGAGCCACTACGCAGATGCTATTACGCAAGCGACTACCAAGCATGAGGCTCTTGGTTTACTTATGACCTCACCGGAACAAGCCCTCCAGACTCCAGAGTCCAGTTCCACATCTTCTACATACACCACCTATTCCCTCCATTTACTGCCTCCCGCTTGCCCGTCAGCAATCAAGAATATCCACGGAGTCGCTGAGGAAAGCCTGTATTGCCTGCATTGCAGAGATAATTCTGGAAACTGGATCCCCGCAGTTTTCGCCAACGGCTGCGCCAGTCGCTCTCTTATATTCGCCGCCGCCACACTCAGCCCCGGGTCCACCTCCGAACCCGAATCTACGCTCTCCTTTCCCTTGCAACCCGACTCCGACTATCCCGCCGAATAAGTCTCCTCCAGCCTTTCAACAAAGAAGCCCGTGTCCAGCGGCATGCGAACGGCTCCGTCACCCAACGCGTCAGCCTAAGATCCCGTTCGGCTCGGCGCAGCTTCAAAGACAACACCATGAGCTATAACAACTACGGAGAAGCACCGCAGCAGCAGCAGCAGAGCTGGGGGGGGTACGTAAGGGCTGCTGCGCGGTATGCGACATCTACAGCGTCGAGCACGACGGCGGACGGACAACCGAGGGAGCCCGGCGCGAGACGGAGGAAGCTGATACAGGCCGCCAGCGAGCTCAAGCAGAGCTACTATGCCGGATATAGGTCCAACAATGTGTCTGGGGAGAACCTGCCGGAGACGGGAGTGGTAACGGCGGATAATATGGAGCTATGGTTGTTTCCGAGTTATGCCCGTGAGCTGTCGGGGGAGGAGCGGAGACGGAAAGATGTCAATGAAGAACCCGCGTTCGCGAATTACGATGAGTTCTACCATGGCGACCTCGATTACGGCGAGGAGGATAACGTCTGCGAGGTCGATGTGAGAGGCTGGCTCTTTGCGTCACGGTCAGGGCCGCTGGGGAGGAAGGACAGGTGGCAGATGAGTGTTGTGAGATGGATGTGCGGATTGTCGTCGCAGGCACCTAGTCAGTCCGAAGACAGTGATGGACCACCTCTGCAATCATCCAGTGCGTCAATCCGCTCAGAAGCTGGGTCTGAAGGCGGCGGTAGCTGGAGAAGTGCATTGTGGCGAAGCAATCCAGCTCAGGAGCCGCAGCCTACCATGACTCCCGCAGAACTACGAGCTGCCAACCTTGCGTTTGACGAAAGACTTGCGCCGTTCACTCATCAGGCGATTCCCAGGACCCCAGTTACCATTATCTTCTACAATAACACCAACAATACCCAGGCTCACGAACACACACTATACACCTCTGAGAATGGTCACTTTAGCGTCAGGGAGCGGTTGTCTTTCGTGCCGACCCACGCCGTTGTCCGTGTGTTAGCGTCACAAACATTGTCTATCACTGAAGAGGTCAAGATGCATTCCGCCGAAGGCATCTCGCTAATCTCGGACATCGATGACACGGTCAAACACTCCGGGATTGGAATTGGCCCACGTGAGATGGCAAGAGCAGCATTCACGATGCCGGTGCGCGATGTCATGGTTCCAGGTGTGGGTGATTGGTACAAGACGCTCGCTTCACCGCCTTACAACGTTTCGGTTCATTACATCTCGAATTCTCCGTGGCAGTTGTACCCTGTGCTTAGGTCCTTCTTCAGCGAGGCCGGACTTCCGCCAGGGTCTTTCCACCTCAAACATTACAACGGTATGTTTCAGGGTGTTTTCGAGCCTGCTGCGGACCGCAAGAGAGGGACAGTAGAGCGCGTCATGTTGGATTTTCCTAGTCGGAAGTGGTTGCTTGTAGGAGATTCGGGCGAGGCGGATCTGGAAGTGTATACGGAGATGGCGGAACGATGGCCGGACAGGGTTATAGCCGTCTGCATCCGAGACGTCACGTCGCATCTCACACGAGACTATTCGGTCTTTGCCGGAGAACCCACCCAACCGGGATCCAATCTCATGAGCTTCGACGGCAATAATAGCAGCGGGACATTGCAGCGGCCTTCTCCTCTACGGGACGACTGGGCTGAAGATGAATCCCCCCTTCCGAATCCACGGCCGATCCCACGACCATCTCCTCATAGGAACGACGCATCGACTTGCTCTTCAAACTCTAGTACATCAACGTTGAGCATCCGCAATAGCACGCCTCCTTCACGGCCCGAAAAACCACCAAGTCTCCGCAGTCCTCCGGTTCCAAAGAAGCCCACGGCACTCCAGCAACACCATTCCACTCCGAATGCAATTCTGCAATCGGCGCAAGATGCACAGGCAACTTCCAGTCGCGGCACGGTTCCCCCACCACCGCCACCACCCCGTCGCTCCACCATATCGGCCGAACCATTGCCGCCGCCGCTACCACCACGTCGGGACACCTCCCATGACGTCAGGGCCGGCTTACCACTACGAAGAGTCATCACGGCGAACCCAGCACTGGAGGAAGTACGAACCGCAGCACCCCCTCGGCTCCAGCACCGGGTCGCAACCGCCACGGGGATTAGCGCTGGTACAGACCTTCCGCAGCTCACAAAACGTCAGATCGAATGGGAGAGGCGGTGGGCAGTCGCCAGGGAAAGACTGGATCGCATCAACGTCCGCCTGCTGTACTGGCGCGTTGGCACGGATCTGAAGGATATTACCGTCGGTTTGGTGGAGAAGGAACTGCGCGGTACTGTAGGGAGAAAGGAGTAGGTATTGGGTGGACACGAATACTATACTCTACGCTTGTAAACTTTTTTGACGACGTTATGCTCCTTTATCCTGTTTGTTGGCGTTGTGATGTTTTGATATGCTTGCAGTGGGGCTAGGGTTATAGCTTCTTGTTATATGGCGCTGTGGCTGGCTGGCTTGATGATTGATTTGGTTTTGCATGTGTTGTATACCTCAGTACCTATTGGACAAGCAATGTTAGGAATATAGTAGGTATGTAATTGCGCGTTCACCATCTTTTTTTTTTTCTTCTCTCGGAAGCGGCATCTACCTACCTACCTGGTAGGTATCTAGTCCAGCGCTTTGGCACTTGGGACTCGTCAGGAAAGCTTGTATTAAGATACATATCGAGATCGTCATCTTCGGAACGGAGCCACTGCATGCACTGGCCCTAGCGCGGTGATGAGATTCTGATGAGATTTCGAGTGATGGAAGACGTCGACGGGCGTCCAAATTAGGCCACTGCATGCATTGACCCTGGAGCGGTGATGAGGGTGGAAAGACAGCTAGGGGGTAGGAGAGAAAGGAACCACGTTTACGATCTTTAGGTAGGTAGTCTATGTAGGTAGGTAGGCTGAAACAGTGAAACCGGGACCCGCTGAGTTTGTAGGTACATACCAGTACATAGAGTACCTTTTTCGGTAGGTCCCGTAACGTCAAAGGGGAAGGGAGAGGGGGGCAGAGGGGGAGGACAGCCCTCCTGTACTAGCCCAAGTATCCGAGCTTTTTCCTTCCATTACGTAGGTAGAGCGGAGAACCAATTTAGCGGGTGCTGTGCGGTGCAGAGTGATTACCGGCATGTATTTACTCTACATATGATACGTATACGAGGCTGCGGGACGACGGGATGCCGCAAGAGGCGGTGGTGGTTGTACTCTAGTTGTGGTGGTTGTGGTGGGTGAAGGACCCAGCGAACTGAGACCTGAGTGTGCGGATACCTCGCTTGGGCCATCGTGCTTTGCTTTTATCCGCCGATCGCCAAATTCCGGGTCTGCGCTCTAGTTACCGTATTCCACTACTATGTATGTAGGAGTTAGTGGGAAACGGGGGAGGGGGGCGAATCACGGCCCGCTTCCTTCCAGGCCGCCCATCCACTGCTGCTGCTGGTCCCGGTCCCGGTCCTGGCGACGCGTACGCGGTTTCAACAGGCGGCGTGCGGTATGTAGGCTGTAATGCTGTAGAATAGAAGGTACATAGAAGGTAGACATGTAGCACGGGTGTCACGGAACGGAAATGGAAGACTACTACATCATGTTTATTACTACAGTATACCTGGCAGGGTGCCTAACTACTCCAAAGGCTTATTTTCTCGTAAAGAACAGCGAAACAGCGAAACAGCGAAACAGCGAAACAGCTAACCACGGACGCCAATTATCCCCCCCCTATTATATCACAAAAAGAACCCGCACAGGTACAAGCGAGCAGGGGAAAAGAAAGAAGAAGATATGAAATTACAGTACACAGACAGCGAAGCCATCCAGCACATTTTCCGTAACAGATACGTACGCCGATAGCCTAGTTTAGTAGCTCGAGCAGCTTATGCCCGCCGCGACAGCGCCCATATCGATCCACGCTCCCTGAGCACACGTAGCCCACTTGGTTCCGTTCTCGAGGCACTTGGTCTCGCCATCGACCGTGCACGCTCCGAGGGCGCTGTACCGGACGATCTTGCCGTTGCTGCAGGTGGTGCCCGAAGCCACAGCGCCCATGGGGACCCATGCGTCGTGGTCGCAGACGCTGAAGCTGGCGCCGTCGTCGGAGCACAGCATCGTGTTGGGCGTGCATTTTCCGGAGGCACTGATGACAGTGGGTGTGGAGACATAGGTGGCGGTGCGGGTGACAGTGGGTGCTGGGGCGTACTCGGTGATCGGGGTGACGGCTGGGGAGGTGGTGATGGCAGTGGTGTAGGCGCGAGTACGGGTGGTCATGGTCGAGGGGGTGTAGATAACGGTGGAAGTAGGGGTGGCGAGGTCTGCGGTGGTTCTATCCTCCACAACCGTGGTCTGGTCCGCTGTCACGACTATCTCTGGGTCTTCCACTTTGGAGCTTTCCTCCGCGCTGGAAAGCGAAGACATAGTCGTCGCAGTTGACTCGGTTGACGTGACGGATTTGCTACTGATAACGACCTCGCTGCCAGAGTCGGCGGGACATCCAAGGACTTCAGTTGCGGCCGTGCCACGGAGGCTGGCAACACCGTATTCGACCTGCTCACCAGGGTTGGGGTAGACAACATCAACATTCTCGTCAACGAGACAAGTGTCGCTGAAGATGTTGGCTCGGAACATGGCTGGGAGGGACTCGAACGAGGTTTCGGAGGCCGCGTAGTCGTCATTCTCAATGTTGACCCGCGCACAGTTCATGTACATTTCCCTGTTTCCGGTCTTGTTGATCCAACTCCATGCGAAGAGGACGTCCTCGCCAGTGGGAACAGAGGTAGGAACGGTGAAGTCCCAGCTGGTCTGTACGGGGCAGTTGCCGATGATGCTCTTGATCACCTTGAAGCTGGCTCCGTTGTCGTAGCTTAGCGACAGCTGGCAAGAACCACCGTTGTGAGGCGCCGAGCCAACGAGTCTGCTCACTGGTTAGTTATCTCGGCACATGAGGAACTCGGGGAGGGGAAAGATATGAACATACTCAATCGAATACGTCTGTCCCGCTTTGTAAGTTGCGGTGACATGACCACCGGCGTGGTGGGCGTTCATGCACGGGTAGTCGGAGCCATCAATCGCCATCGGGCGCATCATGTCGTAGTCAACGGCCGAACCGGTGTTTGTGGTGTCGTACTTGCTGCCAATCGGAAAAGGAGTCTTGAGTTCCATGTGCGCCAGCGCATTAGAGGTGAAGAGCGCGACAGCGACGGCGAGGGTGAGGATGCTCTGCATTTTGATTGTAGTTGTTTGGTAGTTTCGGTAAGGAGGGTTGTAAAGAGATGTCGAGTGTTGAGCAAATGTGGTGAGGGAGTGTGGTTGGTAGTGACTGTAAAGGTCCAGACTTTAAGCCGCGATAGAGGGGGAGGGAAAGAGCAAGAGAGAAAGGCGGCGAACGAGTGAAGAAATAGAAGTGAATGTGGTGTTGGATTATCGTATATTGTTTGCCGCGGAATTTGAACGGGGAAGCTAGCTTCCTTATACTACGCCTACCTTACCCTTCCTCACTCTTAATCATCCCGGGCGTTTCATCCGAAAGGGTCAGATCGTTTAAAAAGGTAAGGGTGAAATAATCTAGACCCGTTCACTGAATGTCAATCGCATTGACATTCACCTCGGTGCACGCCGTATCCATGGTTCCCCCTGCATCGATATTACTATTACTGCACATGTATATCGCCCCACAGACGTATCCGTACAGCTGGGGTGTACGCAGTTGTAGATCCCGGAAGTGAGGGGGGACAGCAGGAGGAATTGAGTGATTGTTCCAGCGAGTGCGAGGTAGTGCAGGTAGGAAGCCCTAGCGGCCAAATGCAGGGACACAGCCACGCTAAGAGGGCGCTTGCGCTTCGGTCACTTACCCCATCGAGCGACAGGTACCCCCGTGGGCTAAAGTTGGCAGAATCTCAAACTTATGTCAGCCCGCTCTAGTTACCCGGTGCCTGTCACACTATAATAATCCGACTCTTCTTCCCCCTCATTCCCACTCCTCAGGTGTCCCCCCTCATCGAAGCTGCGTTTCTGTGCCACAAACCGACACTTCATCTACCCGATGCTCGTCGTCTCCGTCCCCTGCACATGAGAAATTCGGAGAAATCTTCAGTCACTACACCAGTCTTTGTGCTGGCTGCTCGCAAGGGCCTGGCGTGAATCACGTCTGCAACAGGCATCAGAAAACCAAGGGCCCTCTCTCAAAAAGAGGTCACCCTGTGGAAGTCTTTGCGAAGATTGTGGATGATGCCATCTTAGTGCAATACGCAGCGTGCTCTTGTTTCTTTCTCCTCCGGGAGAGAGGAATGGGGGCATAATTCGATTCCGATTACTCCGATGAGGGGGGCACCTCACTTTTTTCTTCTTCTTCAGGTCGGTCACTACCTCTTCCCGCTGTGAGGAGTTCTACTAATTTGAGGGGGCGGTGATGGGTAGCGAACGGTGTCGGGGGAAGGCGACGGGCGGTGGACGGGGATGAGTACGAGGTGGACGGCGGGGAGTACGAGGTGGAGGGAGAGGAGTACGAGGAGGGGTCATGGTGGTGTATATGGACAAGGTTATAGGAAGACTCAAATTGAGTGGGTTTATAGTAGGTAGGTTAAACATGCCCGGGGTTCAGAACTTCAGAAGTTACCGCCTCCAGATCTATCTTTGTCGATGCGTCATGGTTCATCGCCAGTGCCCACTGCCCACTGCCCACTGCCTGTCGTTCAAACCTCCGTCCTGAGACCTGTTGTCCCGAGTCCACGATCGCACTCAGCCCACTCAGCCCCGTCGTCAGCAAGCACGGATACCCGCCCCCTCCTACATACCCACCCCATGCCATAACCCACCCCATGCCATAACCCACGGCCCTTGGTTCGTGTTCAAGTAGCGGCGCCGTACACCCGTCGGTGCCGCTTCCGCCCGCTTCCGCGCTGGCGCCCGGTGCGCGCCTTGTGCCTGGACAGTGATCCATGAACCTTATAGTAGTTAAACGCGTGCGTCAACCTCTTCATCCCGGCGCAACGTCCGTGCCACAAAGGAAGAGTGGCGTGTCGGCGGTGGTGGATGAGCAACGGTGACGGGCGGGGTGGGATGGGCTACATATGTAATGGCTGCCGGCACTTTTTTTTCTTTCGTCGTCATGGGATGGTGCCAATATTGTGCCCGTTACTGTGCCTCCAGCTCGGGCCTCAAAGAATGACTGCAATCGATGAGGCATGGAAGTCTGACGAACGTGTTTGCAGTGAGGACCAAATTGTGCTTGAAACAAAACATCACATTGAAGGCAGGATGGCCGAGTTGGTTATGGCGCCAGGTTAAGGTCACCTTAATACAATCGTTCCGATTCCTGGTTCGGGAAACTGAGCGTGGGTTCAAGTCCCACTCCTGTCACGACTTCTTTTTTTCTCGCTCTTTTTATTTCCCATCACTTGGAGAGGCTTCATCCTTGCATTGATTTGATTTAATTTAATTCAATTCCCCCAGCGTCATGATCTACGGCAGCAGCGACGACCATCTCCGCCAATCCAAACCCCATCCGACATCTCGACAGCAAAGCGTTGATCGACAAAAACATGATAAAGAATATATACACCAGATTGACCCCTATCGCAGCAGTAGCACTCAAGGAATCGTCAGCAGTTATGATATCGTTGCCTTCAAAGTTCATCGGACGTCGTTTTGGGGGCACCAAGGTAGCTGAGAGCTCCTTTCATAGTCATAATGCTCATAACCTCGTAGAGGACATCTGCGGCCGCCATAGTGGTCAGCTCCGCGTTAGTATCGTACGCGGGCGCGACCTCGACGATATCGGCACCGATGAGGTTCACGTCCTTAAGGCCGCGGATGATAGTCCTGAGCTCTCTGGTGGACCAGCCGCCGGTCTCGGGTGTTCCGGTGGCGGGCGCAAACGCCGGGTCGAGAGTGTCGATGTCGATGGACATGTACACGGGATCCGTCGTGCCGACGCGGTCAACGATCTTCTTGATGATGCCGTTGATGCCGATCTCGTCGATGGCGCGCGCTTCGACGATCTCGAAGCCGACGTAGCCGTCGTTTTCGTAGTCGCTGGGCCCCGAGAGCGTCGTGCGGATCCCGGCGTGGATGTTGGTGTCGTTGCGGAGGAGTCCTTCCTTCGCCGCGTGGTAGAAGTATGTGCCGTGGTTGATGGCCGCGACCTTGGTGGGCGCTCCGCCGAAGACTTTCGGCTTCCACGTGTCCAGGTGCGAGTCGAAGTGGATTACGGTTACGGGACCGTAGACGCGGTTGATGGAGCGCAGGATGGGCAGGACGATCGTGTGGTCACCACCGAGGGTAATCTGGGGAAATTCCGGTCAGAGTTGCTTCGCTGGGTGTGCAAGCCGGTGGGAGGAGATTTACCACTCTGGGAAGGGTCTTTCCCTTGAGACTGGGACCGGGCTTTGAAGCATCGCTAGCAGGCTCACGCGAGATGAGAGAATGATGGCCTTCCTCGATCTGCTTGATTGCATACTCGTTGTCGTACCTATTCTCCATTAGCCCCCATCCATCCATCCATCACCCTTGCTTCAAGAGAGGGGAACTAACGAAGTAACCGGAATATCACCGCAGTCCAAAACTCTCGCCCAGGAGTTGAACGGATTCACCTCGAGTGGGACGTTATATCCTCCGCTAAAACCGACACGATGTGAGCCTTCCATACCACGCACCGGTATAAGCCAACATGTGTGTACAAGATGACCAACGTACTATAGATTGAGGCGGCGAGAACCTTGACGGATGCCGGAGGGCCCGAAGCGGGCGCCGGGACGGTACGAAGTGCCGGTGTCGAACGGCGCGCCAAGGAAGGCGATGTCGAACTTCTCCGCGTCCGAAGCCAGGCAGGGGAAGTAGGGGAGGCGGCCGAAAGTGGAGATGCCCGAGAAGACGGAGTCGGCCTGGCGGAATGGGGCGTTAATGGCCGTTATATATCACGGAAACGGACTGCGGGAAAATTTACCTGAGTTCCACCATCACCGGGAATGTTATTGTACCAGAAATGCTCTTTGTGCGGGCCCTGTGCGGCTAGGAACACGGAGGGGTCGCCGGCGTGTTCGTGG
Organism: Tricharina praecox; assembly: GCF_024521635.1. NCBI lineage: Eukaryota > Fungi > Ascomycota > Pezizomycetes > Pezizales > Pyronemataceae > Tricharina > Tricharina praecox. The sequence goes on from NW_026250419.1 coordinate 363,119, forward strand.
CCGAAAGCTGGGCCGGCCACGACAGTGGCCAGTAGGAGGAGGGTGGCGACCGAAAGCATTGCGTACGAGCGGCAGTCAATTGCAAAAGTACTCTGAAGAAGAAAGCCTTGAGTGCCGGCTATGCAATGGTGAATTGGAACTGTCGGTTGGGCTGCGCGGGGAAGGACCTTTTATCGTGGCCAGCTCATCATGATACGAGCTCACGGCAACACAACAAACTTGCTGGATGGACATGCAATTCGAAGGTACATGCTTCCTTCCCTGGCTCCTTCCCTGGATCCCCGCCTTGCTGTCTGCTGTTGTACATACTTGCTGCAAGATCAGCTCTGCACCGACATGATATTAGGTAAATTGTGGTGAAGCGCAGCCTTCGAGGAGGAGGAATGGGCGAGGAAGCGCCATCGAGTTAGGTAACAGCGCTGGGCAGCGACGCCATCGCGCCAGCCAGCCAACCATCAAGCGACCGGCCTCGTCCATATGGGGCTCGTACATGTGTAGAGTTCGACGGTGACGTTCGAAATCGATTGGCTCGTTCCCGTCCTGTTCCTCCAGCGGGCAGCGGCGGGCGTAGGCCAGCATCCCAAAGGTTTAGTCCAGCTATCTCCAGAGTTTACGTCTTGCTCCATCGCCTATCCGAAGTTCCCCACTGATCAGCCATGTGGACAGGGTCGAGTCCCGGGGGATCCAACCGAACTATATATCTTAGTGCTGGCTTGTTTAAGCATTCGATGTGTGGTTGCGGCAGCGCCGCCAGATCGGTAGCCCAAAAACGTGGCCGCTTTTAGTGTCCTTCCGACATCAACCCCACAGCCGCCGCGCGCCGCCGTGATACCGGACTCCGGGGACACGAGTGGTGGCTCACTGCCCCCCCCGTTGTATCGGACTAAATCGGGAGGGGGTGGGAGGGTGGGGCGTGTGTGGGGGGCAGGGGGACTCGGCCGGCGGTTATCTCACTACATATCGGAAAAGCAAATATCAGGTGGTACAGATGTCATCGACCGCTACTTCTAGACTCATGAGACATACATGCAGCCAATCTTTTCCTGCGAATTCCCCCGCGGATGCTGCAGAGTATGATGTGTGTAGGCAATGCGGGTACACCACAGCCAACTTCCAAGACTTCAAGTAAGTAAGTCGTACGTACTCTATGATGCGCACGATACATGTTATTCCTTTGTTATTCCTTCTTCCCTTCCTTCCTCCCTTGATTCCTTAAACCTTCTGCCGTCCCGTCCGCCTTTCCATGCTCCCGTAAATGCACTTACATAATTACCCGAATCGATTCGAGTGTATTTTTCCTTTCTTTCCTTTTCCTTTCCCCGTGCCATCGCAACTGCCCGATGGATGGATGGGATGGGATGGGATGTCTTTACGTTTTGCGAATCGTCAATCCCTCTTACTCTATTAATTTTCGCGGGCTATTGCAGGTGCACACTGCAAGGCGCAGGCCGGGAGCCTACCTACCTCCACATATAAATTATAGTATGTACTACACACAAGGTAAGTATCATAGAGTAGATGATATGCCCGTGGGGGTGCCTTGATCGGGAGCTTTTTTTCCTCCTGCATGTAGGCTGTAGATAAGTTTTTTCAAAGCGGCGGGAACTTGATACCGCCGTTGGACGTTGGCCCCATGTCATGTCTGTGGGCCGTGGCTGTGACCGTGGGACGATGCTTGCTTTGCTTGCTTGCGATTACCTTATAGCGACGGCAGCGCGGCGGCCGGTTTTCAATCGAAAGCTCCCTGGGTCGATAGGGATGGGTATGGGTATGTAGAAATCGTGCCATGGCTAAAAGCTCCCGATACTTCCTTTGACGGATAAGTGGAACTGTATGTGCTAGATCGTCATACGAAAGATGAGCTTCATGAGATGGATTGCTATTTACTAAAGCTTTCCTTCCCGTACATACGTGAACGCAACCGCTATCTACTCTAGATCTAGACATCATGCATCACTACGTAAACTAACTGATAAGCGATAACCCTATCTACGGTGAATTTCCATGCCATACCACTACTCCTCCTCAGCCTGCTGAAACAGCCCACCGCTCTCAATCTGCTCCCCTTCGTCCATCCTCTCGAATGCCTTCTTGACCTGTAGATTCCAATCGCTGAACGCTACTAGCGCCCATTCCATAGCGCCCACTAGATACAGTGCGATGCACTGGCCGACCCACAAGCCCTCGAGTCCCCACCCGTTGAATGCGAGGTGTATTCCCAGCGGCAGGGCGCCAAAGTAGTAGCTGACGATGTTGACGATGGCGCCGGTGTGCTGTCTGCCCATGCCTCGTAGCGATCCACCGCATGAACCTACACAGTTACGATTCAACCTCGTCAATTCCATGTGTACATCTCCAAAACTAGGACTGAGAAAACAAACCATTGAGCCCATCGGCAATCTGGAACAGTGCGACGAACGGCATGACCTCGGCGGTGAGGCGCACGACCTCCATGTCGTCGTTAAAGATGAGCGCGAACGAGTCCTTGACGCTCATCATGGCGGCCAGAACCACAGCACCGACGATGATGCTGAGCCACGCAGCCGTATTCGCAGCTCTCGCGGCCCCGCGCGCGTCTCGTGCTCCAAGGAGATTTCCGACCCGCGTGGAGGCGGCTACTCCGATGCCGAACGGGATCGTGTTCAGCACTTGGTCGGTTGTCATGATCACGCTCTGGGCGGCCAAGGGAACGGTTCCCAGGCGGCCGGCGGCGAGAGCAACGATTTCAAAGGCCCACTGGAGGGGGAGGGGAAAGGGCGGAAGTTTAGTCTGTTGCTGGTGCGAATGAAACTAACGGGGGAGGGGGGATGTGACATACCCATTCCGTACCCACCATGATCACGCCTAAGCCGGCCAGTCTGGCGAATGTCCCAAGATTGCTCAAGCAGCTTCTGTCCCATCCGCCCCAACTTTCCCATCCGCGTACGAACCGTGCATATCCGACGAGACAGCCGAATGAAATCCAATAAGTCAGTCCGGTGGCCAAAGGGGCGCCCACGAGCCCCATGTTGAAGGTGTACACAAAGAGGTAGTTGAGCAGAGCCGAGAGCGGAGACGTAAAGAGGAGGACATAGGTTCCAGCCCTCATGATCCCCTGGGCTTGCAGGAACTTCTTGGTGGCCTCGAAGAAAATGTAGCCCAGTCCACCGGGGATGAGACATCTCAGGAACAAAGCGCTGTCCCGGGAGATCCCCGGTTCCTGCCCGAGCTTCAAGAACAAGCCCTCCGAGAACCACCACAGGAAGCAGACAGGCACGTACATGGCGCCGAGCACGACGAACGACCGCTGCAGCAGGATCCCCAGTTCGTGGGGATTCTTTGAGCCGGTGAACGACGAGGAGCAGAGAGTGTCCAGCGCCGTCGACCCACCCAGAGCTATCAGCCAAGCCGTGCACATGGCGAACATGTACGAGAACGCAGCCGCAGCCAGGTGCTCGGGACTCAACCTCCCCACCACGAGGACCGAGATGGTCTGCAACGAGTTTTGCAGCGTGTACGCCAGTATGACCGGCACGCTCATCTTGGTGAGAAGAATGAATTCCCGTACGACCAGCTTCATCCATGTCTCGTCCCCCGGATCTTCGATCGGAAAACACTCGCCGTCCTGCCGTGATACTATCGAGTTGGACGAATCCGTAGTGGGTTTCGGCAATAGTGAGGTGCGCTCGTTCGCTACGCTTTCGTCTCTGGTCCTTCGTATCCGTAGGAACCGGGGAACCCATGAACCGAGTGGCGATGCCGCCACGGGTGCCATCTCTTCCGCGGTGCTATCCGTCATAGCTAACGGGGGGACGAGTTTTTGTTGTTACTGGTGGTGGTGCTATTGTTGTTGGTGTTGTGATTGCTCTTTCCCTCCAATGGCAAGGGACGTCTTGTCCTGTTGAGGTATGCGTGTATGTACTGGATGTTTCAATCCGGGATCCGTGAATAAGGGTATTTGAAAGGGTCTCAAGGGGAGGCGAGCATACAAGATGGATAGGGAGGGTGTGAAGAAAAAACAAAGCATTGCAGGGCAGTACCACCCGTAAGCAGAGGAGATCGGGTCCCGGAGTCCGGCCTCAGTGCAGGTAGAGTACCGTAGGTGGTACCTATGGAAGTCAGTACTACTTACCAAGGTACCCTAGCTCTTGATTTTTCAGACACTAGCACAAGATGTTACCCAATTGCTATACTCATGATGCCTGCCCTATTAGGTCATTCACGGAAGAGAGGTCCATCAGTCGATCACAGAAACAAGCCCGACAGCTCATACTGCATGCAGATAGGGCGCAAATCTGTCTCGCACAGTGCGTGAGCTCGGTAGGTGTTTAGGTGTGTAGGCATTTGGGTATACAGTCGCCTTGCCGCCGAGTGAGACAACCGCCACAACCACTAAGAACGCGTCGAATGACAAAAATCGTCATTCGTTCGTATGATAGGTGCATGCCATGAACATGCGTTGAGCACCGCACATGCGAGCAGCGGCAGCCTGTGGTATGTCGTAGATCAATTGTCGTTTCTAGTGGGCCCGGTCTCTACGGACTGGGCCCTACCCGATAAACCCTCGGATCGGATGCACCCTTATCGCCCCACCGGGCCACCCCCTCCCCGCACAAGAAACTTACCGGTCTCGGCACTTTACGTAACTTGAGAAGCGGTTGACTGGAACACCGTGACCTTCTGAGTTCCAGCGGCACTGTGGTACCTACAGGCTACGACGGGACCATTTTGCCGTGGCGAGGAAAGCTTGGAGAGTGTGGCGCCTAATGCGGTTATCGCGCCAAGGCCTTGGTACATCCGAATAAGTTTGCTTTTCCAAAAACACCCCTGACAGTGCCGGCCTTGCGTCCATATCCAAGAAAAAATTGAGTTCAAGGCTCAACGAGGTGTTGCTCGCAGGGCCATGCACTGCCGTCCGTAACGGGGGGATTTCATTAATAATGAATCCAGTCAGACTCCAGAGTGGACACTGGACAGACAACTCTTTTTCTTCCAGCAGACTGCCGCTCCAACTTCCAAGCCCCCACAGCCGCCCCCACAGCCGCCCCCACACATTCTGGGGAACCCAGCAGTGCTGCTTTAACGATGTGGTTCGTTTCGTGGAAATGCAGCCTGCAGGTTTTCCATCAAGAAGGCGCTGCAGCAGAGATATGGGCTCGCTTCCTAGGCCTCTTTGAGCCGGTGCTCGTCTCGATCTGGTGGCCCACACGGTATGTCGTAGGTAGTAATCTGGATCGGTCATCTTGTTCATCTCATTCGTCCCGTTCGTATGGTACGTCTCGTTCATCCCGTCCATCTCGTTCCAGCTTTCCGGACGGCTAGTGAATGACTTGGAACGGAGGGGAAGCCTCCTCCTCCTCCTTCTCGACCGGACGAACCCACAGAGAGACCGTTAGGAACGGGTTGGTGTGTGTGTGATTGGGTGAGGGGGCAGTAACAGCCGCCGTCCGAATAGGCCGCGCGGTGAGTCTCTTGAGTCTCGATGGTTCATTTGCCGCGCCCATCCAAGTGAAAAACAGCCAAGGCAAGGCATTCCACCACCACGGTCGACTGGTGCCGTCGAGCTGCTTGTGTCTGCACTCCTTTCTTTTCGATGAAGACGACTTTGGCCCGGCAGTTGCGTGCCACTGTGATAGATGTTGGTGATATGTACAGTAAGACTTTTGCCCTTGCCAAGTGATGATTAGTTTTTTCTCTTCCACAATGTCTCCTGGTTTCGGTGGTCGTGGGATGCCCATTGTCGGTTTTTTTCTTTCACGATGTCCCCCGGTGTCGGTGGTCGTGGGATATCCATTGTACAATCCGGGGCACGCACCTACTACATACCAGCTAGTTTCCTATGGTGCTCTACCCGCAGAGCGTCTAAACTGACTTGGTTATATCGCGCAAACACGATCAGCTCAGGGGGCGGAATGGCCATTAAGCGACAGTGCATAGTATGTATCATACACACTGATCTTGCCGTAGCAAAAACACCGTTCATTCTTTTCATATCCCCATGTACTTACAGACCACACTAAGCGTCTACTGGCCTATATATGCATACGTCCTGATACCCATTCGGCTTCCTCAACCAATCAGGGCACTACAGCTAGAGAATCCTAGCACTTCTTGAACGCCGACAACACTCCTCCGCCCCCCCACGGAAACCCTGTATCAAGCCGCCGTCGCCGCCGCCGCTGCATCGCCCGTTCCATTCCCGACGCCCACAGATCGTGGGATAGGTAATCGTTACATGCAGACTGTCCTGAAACTTGTATTCGACCGTACCTGACACTCGGAACATTCGGCTCTGCCTTTCTTTCTCGTGGGTCCACATGGAAACGTGGAGAGCACAAGGCGATAGCAATACTGCTTGGTATGTAGTATAGTAGTATATGCCGTCCGTTGTCTTATCTCCGCCCCTCCCCTTCCTCCTGCTCCTCCCCCCCCCCCCCCCCCCCCCCCCCCCCCTCCATGTATATCACTGGTTCTTCTGGACCATCAGCGATATTGCCCCATCTCTTCGGCCTTTTAATCGCTCTGCCGAATCGCATACATACAACTCCAGTGTGCGGACAGTAATCGTATCGTCCTCAATCTCCTTACTAGAACCTCTCTGTGCCTCCCTTTCTCCCCCTTCTCGTCTAAACAACCGCCGCCTCCTCCGTCTCGCGGATCCGAGTCCAATATGGTTGAACCCACCGACGAGAAAGATACCGATCCCACAACCCCCATCAAAGCCGACAATGTACACACCGGAGTTGCCCCATCCTACGAGCAGGACCAAGGCTATGTGCAAGAATACGCAGCACCCAAGGCCGGGATCGAACTTCGTCCCAGACCGACCTCGGACAGATTCGATCCGTTGAATTTTTCGCGATCGCAGAAGCTCATCTGCCTTGCCGTAGTCATGTACTTTTACTTCTGGTTCACGGCGATAACCACCATCACCGTGCCGTCTTTCTTGCAGCTTCAGGAGCAGTACGGCATCTCCTACGCCCAGGTGAACTGGACCGTCGCTATTCCGGCGCTCGGGCTCACGGTTGGCCCGTTGATCTGGTCGTCGCTCGCCGATATCTTTGGAAGAAGGCTCATCTTCATTGTTGGCACGGTGATCGCTTTCTTCTCGACCATCGGGGCTGCCCTCGCTCCAGATTACAGCTCATACATGGCCGCACGGTAATAGATTCTCCCCGCCCCCCGGTATCTTTCTATCCGAGTGCTGTAGCTGAAACGCAATGCAAATAGATTCTTCCAAGGGTTGGGCGTGAGCCCTGCGTCAACAGTCGGACTAGCTATCATCAACGATTTATTCTTTGAGCATGAGAGAGGCCAAAAGGTTGGACTGTGGGTGTTGGCCCTGGATATGGGACTGTTGGTCGGACCCCTCAGTAAGTCGGTCTCAAATCAGCAAGTCATCCGAACCGGAAATACTGACCGAAAGCACAGTCGGCGGTTTCATAACACTGGTCAACCAGTTTTGGGTCCAGTGGCTCACGGCCATCATCTTCGGCGTCCTGTTGGTCGCCGAAGTGTTCTTCTTGCCCGAGACGCTGTATCCGCGCAGCCTGATGCTCTCCCGGCTGCCTACCACTACCGATGGATCGGAGAAGGCACCGGACCCCCAGCACGACGATTATCCCGCTCGCACTAGAGCTCTACCGTTCATCAACTTGAAGCCTGTTCCTGGTATGTACATGAGTCGCAACGTCAATGTTCCCAGGAACTCGACTAATGTCCACACAGGAGTTGGCGCCCAGAAGCCCTATGATGCTTTGTTCTATTTTTTCAAGACTTGGTCCTACCCGAACGTTGTTATTTCTGTCTTTTTTTATTCGTTTGCGTTTTACTGGTGGATCCTCTCGGTCGTGACTTATCTCCCAGTCGCCTATATCCAATACCAGCCGCAGATCCAAGGACTTCTCTTCCTCGGCCTCATCCTCGGAACACTATTCTCAGAAGTCCTATGCTCGGGCACGCTGAGCGACTTCATCGTCACCAAGCTAGCCAAGAAGAACAACGACGTCCGCGTAGCCGAGATGCGTCTGTGGCTGATGTACCCGTCGATCCTGCTCGCGACCATCGGCCTGATCGCGTGGGGGATCTCGGTGGACAAAGGCTACCACTGGTTCGTCGGGCAGGTCGCGTTGTTCCTCGTCGGTGCCGGGATTCAGATGGGCAACACTGCGGTCTCAACATACGTCGTCGACTGCTATCCGCACCACGCAATGAGCATGATCACATTCTATGCGGTCCTCCTGAACGGCTCCGCCTTCGTCAACCCGTTCTTTATCGCCCCCTGGTGCGATACCGTCGGCTTCTCCTGGACGTTTGCTGTCCAGGGTCTCATCACGCTCCTCGTGATGGTGCCGGTGACAATGCTCTTGCAGGTCTTCGGGGAGAGGATGAGGACGTGGAGAGGGCCACCGAGCTGGGTGTCGCCTGAGTACTCCATCTGAGACTCTGAGAGGCTGTCAATTCAGTCCCGGTCATATTGGCGCTTCATTATTATTATTTTTGGTTTTGGTTTTCTTTTTGGCAAGCTTTTCCATTTAGCTTTTCATGTTGTAATTTATTTTTCCCGGTCTGGCATTGTGTTTTTGTTTTTGTTTTTGTTTTTGTTTTTTGGAAATTTTCTTTTTGTTTTTGTGTGGGGGTAGTGGGTGCGGGATGTCGTCGCCGTCCAACAGCATTTTGTGTGTGTCCTGTCCTCTGTCTCAGTCAGTTAGTTTTGGTCGATCAGCTCTCGTGGGATTTTTCAAGCGAAAGAGGGCAGGAAGAGGGGAGGAGCCTTAAACCTTTTTCAGGGATCGGATCCTATTTGTACTTCAGGAGCTCAGGAAGAGGGAAGAGGGAGACGAGAATATTAGCCTCTTGTACGTAACAAATATTGTTAGGTTTGGGTATAAATCGGGACGGATTTATAATAGCCGTTGTTAATTTTGGTTGCCTACAAATGTATGTGGTCCAAGGGAATACGGGAATACGAGGCCGTGAGGACCCGGTGCGGTAGTCAGACATCGCGGTGCCACTGAAGAGGCGCCTACCTATCGGGTTTGTCCTTCTAGGTATGCCAACTTCCAGCCGTCAACTCCGAGACCCAGTCGATGCGATGCCAGATGGACGTTCGTCATCTGAATCATCAGATGCAACGACAGGGATGGGCTGAACTGCGTTAATACGATTAATTCGGTACGGTACCCTGTGTATGATAACCATCAGTTACGTCGAACGAGTCCATAGCAATTATCGACATATCTCTCCCGAGCACTCGTGTAGGACAGCGATGGCTATGGATTGGAACGCAACATGAGGTGCCTTACAGCTGCAATGGCAATGGTTGCAGCAACATCGATAGTTATCCGCGCCGCGCTTGGAATAGTCCGTTTCGTATGGAGTATATGGAGTGTCAATATCATACCTATCTCGAAAACGCAATGCTCACCACTGGCTAATACCATTTTCTAAACGATTAACGACCAACAACGAACAACCACCTAGCACTCCTACCAGCCTTACTTTGTGTGAGGATGCAGGTAATTGGACAGTCGGATATACACGAGAACTTCGGCTCTGCTTGAGATGTGCTGCATACCGAACTCCAATTCCATAGGGAAAGACCGTCAAAGCCGTGCCCGTTGACATTTGCTAGTTGCATTGCCGCTTCGAACTGCGACTCTGCGAGACATCGTCGGGTTTGGGGCGGCAGCAATGCACTTTCGTCATCCGGATTGCAAGCATCATCTGCATGAGGTGCAGTTAGCGACTGGGGTACTCCACTGCCGGGCTCCGAATATTTCCCCGGTACATACCGTACCTGCTTACATAGGGACGACGGACGTACCGCATGTCCAATTGAAGACCCTTCGTTCCAGCTTCCAGGCTTCCCGTTCCTTTCTAGCGACGTTCCTGACCGATCTGTTGGCCCTGCATCCAGCCGCCGCTCCGGCTCCGGCCATCCCATCCCATCACTGTTTGCTGCCATCGCCATCTCACGGGCATGACACTTGCAGGGATTTGCCCGGCCCGAACATCTGAGCTGTCTTGCGCACAAGCCCCAAGACCCAAGATCAAAACAAAGATGACGACAACAATATCATCGGTGGCTGGGGATCGGGCTTGGGAGCGCTTCCGATATTGGTACCCACTGAACTGACAGCCTCCTCCTCATCCTCATCTTCCTCCTCCTCCTTCACTTGTTCTCCTCTGCTTTTTCATTTGACTCCATCCCCCATTCCTCTCCCTCCTCTCCCGAATCAAGCAACCCAGCTTCCTGTTTACGATCGTGTTTTCATTGCCGTTTCTATTTCCAGTCCAATACCGTACTCGTTGATCCATATCGAATAAACATGCAGCTCCCCGCCTTCCTCCCCATCCTCCTCCTCTCCGCCCTCGTTGGTGTCCAAGCCTCACCACTGGCCGTTTTGCCCTACACCACCACAAGCCCGAGCTCCACGCCCAGCGTAGGGCCGCCCACACGGACACGGCCGACCTCCTTCGCCGGCCCCTCGGCCACGCCCCTCCGCGTACCCGCAGGCCTAAAACTCCGAGCCGCAGCCGCGGCCGCGGCGCCAGACCCGCAAGAAACGTGCGAAAACTCGGGCACCGGCAACACGGGATGCAACAACAGCGGCATCAACAACACGGGGACCAACAACTCCGGGATCAACAACTGCGGCACTGGGCAGTCGGGGATCGGCGAGGGGTGTGATGACGACGACGATAGCACCGTCACTTTCGTCGGTGTTACCACCACTGTCAACGGCGGGGCTGTGGTCATTGCCGCTGCCGCGACGAATACAGACGCTACGGTTTATACCACCATTCTGACTGGCGCTACAAGTACTGTCACCCTGATCGGTGATGGAAGGAACCGAAGGGTCGATTGTGCCTACTGGGAGGCTCAGGGGTACGTTTGCTCCGGGGCGGTCGGGAAGAGCGTCAGCTTGCTCGCGGTGGCGCTGGCGGCGGTGGTGACGGGGGCGTGGCTGGTGGTTGGATGATTGCTCAATTGCTTCACGACTCTAAGGTGGTGATGGTGGTGATGATGCATTTCTTTGATTTCTTTGTTTCTATTCACTCTACGGCGTTGGGTTGGCATACTTAGATCTGGGCTGGGGTTTTTTTCTGATGATGATGATGATGATGATGATACGGGGATACGAGGACATGGATAGCTGCATGTATTCTTCAGGATTACGAACGATGATGATGGGACTTCATATGTATTTAGCATGCAAAACAAACAAGCAAAAATATCTTGACAGGAGTGTGATTTGAACACACGCCCAGTTCCCCGAATCAGACTGCACCATGATCCATCACCAACCCTCGGAACGGTATCCGGAGAAAGCCCTGCTGCGGAAATAGCACTTACTTGGGTGCATTTTATACCCGCTTAGTAACACTATGATAGATGATGCGGTAAAGGAACGTCACGACCACCGTTCGGTCTGTCCAGTGTCCAGGTCGAATGGTCGTTCCCTTTTCCTAAGCTTCGTATTCTGCGATATATACCGTATTGTCATGTCAACTGTCAGCAACGGGGAGAGACCGACGGCCATGGCCTACGATTTCCAGCAAATCAAGTGTCGAACTGCATCCCCAACCTAAGTACCTGTGCACCTCAGCGAATCCGGTGATCTCCTGAAAGCTACCGGTATTACATACTCCGCGCAGTTACTCGATCCCGCCTCCCACGACATACGTACGTACGGCACCGGCGGTCAAACAAAACCCGCGGAAAAAAAAAGTCAGGGTTAGGTCTTTCACCAGCATCATTCCCAACCAACCAACGACGATCCATCCGTTGCTCGGCCGCCCGGTTGCGGGAGAGCAAGTTAGAGTATCCACGGTACTGAACTACACCTCCGCCACCTCCGCCATGTCGATCCTCCTCAACAACCAGCGACGCCTACTGCTACTACTACACTTGCGTCCGGCGGGTGTGCGACCACCACTACACAATGCCAACGCCAATGTCAACGCCAACGCCTCGTCCTCGCCGCTGCTGAGCCTCGCCGCCGCCGGCAGCCGCGCCTACTCCGGCGGCCCCCGCCCCAAAGCCTGGAAGCTAGCGCGCTTCAAGAAGAAGGAAGACAAAGCGGCTTTGCCCAAGAAGCAATCCTTCGCGCTCCTGCGGCGGGGCGGCCCACCAGGCCCACCCGGTCCACCAGCCGAGCGGTTCTCAGCGGGCCTTTCTCGGCCGCCACCGCGTTCACCACCACCGCGCGACTCCGCACCCAAACTGCCCAAGCCTTCCACGAAGCCGAAGTCCGCCGCAGCGACGACACGGCACTTCACCGCGCCGCACAAGAAGAAGCTAGTGCGGGCGGGGACACCTTTGTCGCGGATGCGGGACGACCCCTCCACGATCATCGTGCACACCGCGGGGGTGTGTGCGGCCAAGGACATGGGCTTCGCCGCCGTCGGCGTCTGGTTCGGGCCCGAGTCGCCCCTGAATCACGCGCGGCTCCTGAATAGTCCGCAGCATGCCGAGGATGCGGGGGACGTGATGACCGTGCTGCAGCCCGCGAAACATTGGGGCGAGCAGCTGAGGCGCGCGCAGATATGTGCGGCTATTGTCGGTTTGCGGACGCTGGAAAAGCATGCCCCCGAGGAGCGCAGCGTCCTCGTCGCTGTCGATCAGTATCTCTGGAAGGTCATGACGGATCTGGTCTATGCGTGGAGGAAGAACGGATGGGTCGAGGACACGGGGAATAGGGTCGAGAACTGGGTGCTGCTGCGCGAGCTGGATAAGACGGCGTATGAAATGGAGGCGGCCGGATGGAGGGTCAGGTTCTGGGGGCTGCTGAAGACGAAGAATCAGCAGGCGGAGGATATGGCGAAGGGGGTGGTTGAGGACGCGAAGGCGAAGCCGAAGGCGAAGGACATGGCTCAGACGAAGACGGAGGACATAGGGACGGATGCTGAGATCGACAGCAAGTGGCTAGTAAAAGCTGCTGCTGAGCGGATGTAAGCTACCAGACGCCATCGAGGGGCAACAAGTCGACAGAATCTCCTCAAATCCTGACCATGTAAATTACACCTGGGGGGTATAAACTGTAAAAACTGTAGAAATCCTGCATCAATCGATCGTAAACGTGCATACCGTACCAGCGACCAAGGGACTTCTCTTTACTCAACTCGCCAAATCAAACACCAGTATCCCATCGATCCGCGCGACGAACGGGAGCGTCATGAACCATCACACGACAATCGAACGTTTCATCTAGCCGATGCTTCGCGGATCATGGCTACTATCACTCGTCTTACTCGGCCATAAGAGCCGAGCATTAAGCTTTATTCTTGAATCGCTCAGACGGCAAGTACTCTACTCTACTTAGAGTAGGGGGAGCCGTTCTCTCACGTGCAGTCAGTCGGTGCGGATCGAATTTCCCTGTAGGGGCTCGGGAGGGTGAGGGGACGTGCGCCTCCCCCCCGGCCGGCTGTGCGACTCGCGAGTGCATCAATACTCTACTCTAGATATCGCCACCGCACCGTAACTACATCATACCGGGTTCCTTGGTAGTGGAGTAGGTTGTGGAGAAACAAGTGGATTGAAACAAAGTATCTACCGGTATCTAAGTACGAAGTATGTAACACATGGAAAAGAATATATACAGAGCCTGCCGCAAGTGCGCATGCCTGGTAGGTATCACCGCCTTCAAACAAAAAACAAAAGATATCTTACAGAACATAACCTCCCATAACCCCCCAACTCCACCATGCCACCCCACCCTGCCACTCACGCCCACCAGCACTACCACCAAGCCCACCCCCACAACCACAGTCCAACAACCAGCACCCAGCCGGGCCACATGAGTATCAGTAGCACAGGCGAGGGCTGAAACAGCAGGAGGAGCAGCTCATAGAAGCACGCATCCTTGAAGCGATTCCAGCGGCGGTGGATCCCCGCGCGTTTGCTGAGCTGTTGGAGACAGCAGAGGGAATTGCGAACCCCGGCGCCGAGGAGCAGCCGGATCGTGTTCGCGAACGCGAGCAGGATGAAGATCGTGTGCGTTAGCTGCGAGAGGAGGTGCGTGAATGTGCTGGGTGGGGATGGGGAGGCGGCGGTGGTGGGGGAGGAGACTCTGGTGCTGGTATTGGTGCTGGTACGGGTATGCGTACTGGCCGCCATCGAGGGGACGCGCGCGTGCCGGATCATTGTTTGTGGCGGTGGAAGGGATGGTCTAGGTAGCAGGGCTGGTGTAAGGGACTCTAGTGTGCGGTTTTTCTAGACGGTTGTTAGAAACACCATATCTCTCATCTCTCATCTTGAATCGCAGCCGGTAAACCTACATGTCTTCGCGGAAGCCAACTAGCCGTGGGTGCAAGTTGTGAGTTGTGAGGTGTGGAATGCGTGCGTTGTTGTGTATGAAGTCGAAGCTTCCAGATATGTAGGTGAATAGATAGGAGTTGATGTGTTGATCCTTTGTTTTGGTCCGGTTCGATGCGTTCCATGCGTTCAATGCGGGTTCGCTCGGACAGTGTTCGCCAACTGCTACCTATACTATATATAGTCGGATCGAGTATAGATTCTTGGAAAAGGAGGCAGTCGAGCGGCCGTTGTTGTTGTTATTGTTGTTGTTGTCGTCGTTGTTGTCGTCGACGTCGAGGAAGAAGAAGAAGCTTTTCTTTATCGCAACGGGGTTCTGCCTCTGCCTTGCCTCGCTTTCGCTTCGAGTACTCTACCGGTACATAAGGTAATTCTAGGTCCAGGTTCAAGGTCCTTCCGTCTACTTACATAGCATGAGCACTTACATACCGGTTCTTGCACCGGTAATACGTGCCCAGTGCCCACTGCCGGTAGCCCTGCAGATCTCCTCTCCTCTCCTCTCCTCTCCTCTTCCCTTCCCTTCCAAACAAAACAAATCTCGCGCAGCCCAGACCGTTTCCTCCCGACAGACCGACAGATCCTTCTTCTCCTCCCTCCATCTTCCCTTCTTCCCTCATCCCCTCTCGGCAGCATGCAAAACAATCTCCCTCCCCTCCCTCGATAGAGTACCCACGGTAGCATCCGACATGTGTGCCTGCAGCCTGCACTGCAGCAGGACGGAAACAGGGATGAGTTGCTGGAAGGCTCTCTCCCCTCTCCCCTCTCCTCTGAACAAGGTACTACATAGGACATGGGGTTTAGTTCGCTCCGCTTTCGTCACAGGACGACACATGACGTATAGTTTACTACGGTAGACATCTTGAGCGACCTTGAGGGACTGACGACCAACGGACGGCGGATGGACGACCGACGAGACTTGACGATGCGGGACGTCACTGTGGAGCACCTATTGTGTCTTGTGTCGGACTAACGGTTTCGAGGGACTCCATGGAGTGAGTGAGTGGCGGGGTGCCGGAGGGGGACGATCTGGAGTACATACCGGTACCGTACCGCAATGTGGGGCAGAGTGTAAACTACAGTGGGGACTTACATCACGCTGATACGGTACTTCTGCTCTCCTGTATACGGTGTGTACCTCGCCACTCAGGCAGGACCCGGGCAGACGATCCAATCCGCGTTCCACCAAACCTCGGTCCATCCCGCGCAGCCAAAACACAACGAAGAAATAAAAAAGAAAAAAAGAAGTAGTGACAGGAGTGGGACTTGAACCCACGCTCAGTTTCCCGAACCAGGAATCGGAACGATTGCATTAAGGTGACCTTAACCTGGCGCCATAACCAACTCGGCCATCCTGCCTTGGGTGTCTGTTGCCGTTTCATACGCAATCTGTTCCAGCGCTTCACTACATGCAATCAACTTTTCCCCATGTGTGAGCAACGGCTGGTTTCGTTGTCACCATGATGTACCGATCCATCCTCGTCTGATGGACGGGAAAATCAGAGACAAGGTATGTAGGTATGGGTTTAACCCGAACTCGAATGCAGGAACAGACCTCGCTCGCCCTCTCGCTGTGCCAGTGGGTGTATATAGTATCGCATTGCCAATTGCCATTCGCCATAACGCCGCCGCTCACAAAAAAACAAGCACCAAACCGCGTACGAACATCACGCCTGCCCGCCGCCCCTCTGAAACTGCAAACTATACCCTCCCTTCCCATCCGGCTTCATGCCAAAGTCGCTAGTGCTGATACCAAACGGCCTCAGTAGCCCATCCCCCAGCGTCTTCAGCCCCTTCATCGCATCCCCCACCTCGCTCGCCCGCACCTCCTCCAGCGCCTTCCTGCACCGCGCCAAGCTGCGCACACACTCCCTTCTCTCTGCCTCCGTCAGGTCCGCCTCGAGCTTGACACTCTCCCCCACCCTCTCCCCCTCCCGCAGCTCGCGCACCCTCCCCACCCCCAACAAGTCTTCATACTCCCCTACCGCCGTCTCGAGCTCCTTCCAAGTCCCGAGCATCTCCCTTGCCTTCCCGCGCCTCAGCAGCGGCTTCGTCCACCCCGGCCTCCGGCGGATCGCCTCGGCAGCATGCTCCAGCGCCAGCGTGGGCGCGGACAGCTTCAGGTGGCACGCGGAAAGGTTCGAGTGCAGGATTGCCGTCTCGTGGGATAAGTACGTCGGCGTGCTTTGTAGTGCCAGCGTGTACGCGTCGATCGCTGCCAGGTAGTGCGATGTCTGGAAGAGTGTGTTGCCCGAGGATTTTTGGAGGTGCGCTGCGGTGAGGAGGCGCTACGGGGAGGGGAGGGGGGTTAGCGGGGTGGTGGGGGGAGCGGGAGGGCGGGGGAGGGGGAGGGGAAGGGGAGGGGGGGCGTACGGATTCTTCGTCTGGGGGGAAGCGGGGACTAGTATCCCCCGCGACGCCGGCGGTGACGGTGTTGGTGGAGGGGTCTTCGTCCATGTCTTCGACTCGGCGCAGTGGTGATGTTGATGTTGATAGTGCTGGTGGTGCTGATGGTGATGATGTTGCAGTTGCTGTTGCTGATGATTTTGCTGTTGCTGTTGCTGTTGCTGTTGCTTTTGCTGCTGCCGCTGTTGCTGTTGACTGTATCTCGGCGGAGGTTGCGCTGTTGTTGTGCATCTCTATCGCCTCGACGGGCGAAGACAGCAGGTACGGCAGGGGGTTGTTGAAGAAGCTGTCATAGAACGGTAGAGCTTTGGATTGGAGAACGGCAAGAGCCGTAGCGCCCGGACAGGGCCTGCAGAAGGATGGCATCTTTCTTAATTTTCCGTACCGTAGAGTATATATCCGGGAGTTCCAATGGTTAACAACGTCTGACTGACTGACCGCGTCGAGACTGCACTGGAGATCTTCTTCTTCGTCTTCTTCGTCTTCTTCTCCCGAGGAAGCAGCAAGCAAGCAAGCAGCAGAGATCAAGAGAGAGAGAGGAAGAAAGAGAAAGAGAAAGAGAGCGAGAATATAAACCTCGCGGGAGACCGCACTTTATTTACACGTCATGAGCTTGCAGCTTGCTGCTGGCTAGGTGCTGGCGCAAAAAAACAGCTTACATGAGACGGATGGATTGATTCGGGAACAACCGTTGTGTATGGGGAAAAGAGGTCGCTATGATACATACCAAGACAGACGAGGGCGTGAATGCGTGAGTGCGTGGGCAATGGGCGTCCCGTCGGTGCAAATTTGTTCCGTCCTCGACATGTCCTTACTGTACCGTACTCACTAACGAGGTGGATAGATGGCATGGCTTCTCCACTGTGCCGTGGTATGGATGGTATGTATGTATGGAGGTGGGTGTGCTATGTGTGTAAGACCTTTCGTCGCTCATGCACATTCGCTAAGCGGCTGATCCCCTCAAAGTGTCCAGGGCGGAGAGTAATTGCTCCGCATCCCATCGCTGCTGGCAGTGGGGGGGAGGGGGGGAGACGGGTACTTCGATAGATATTGTGACACCACGGGTTTATCTCGCGAGGTGGCTCCCCTGTTTTTACGGGTGAATGCAGGCGGGGGCTGAGGAACGGAATTTGCCTTGCCCCAAGCTCGGACTCAGGCTCACAGGTCGGAAGCGATGTTGTCCCGCAAACAATTAAGACTCATGCACTGATGCGCGGTCACATGCCGGTCGGGGGAGGAAGGAGGAGGGAGGGAAGGGAGGGGGAATATGCAATGAAATTCCAACGTCTAGGTTATCGAGGATCGCTCCCTCTGCACCGTCGCTAGCGTAATCTAGAACAGAACACACGCCAAAGGCCAACAGGTATCCCATCGTCACCGACCACCACCTCCAACGCCGTCTAATTTTTCGCCGGAGGAATGACAATGCCGTAGCGCGTGTAGTCGAAGCCCTCGAGCGAACTACGCAGCTCGCCCCTTCCGTCGCCAATGCTTCCGATCGCCCCCATGTCCGCAGCCGGGGCCACACCCGCTTCAATATCCTTTTCTGCCTCGCCCATCAGACCCGCCAGCACCTGCTCCTCCCTGCCTTTGTACTCCTGCAGCAGGCCCTGATGCGGCACCCACACGACACGCATGCCCGCACGGCGTCCCGCCTCGACGCCGGGGACGGCATCTTCAAACACCAAGCACTCAGCGGGGGTAATCTCCTGCTTCCCCTCTTTGCGGAGGCCGGCATTGATCGACTCCAGCGCGAGCAGGTAAATATCGGGTGCGGGCTTCCCCCTTCCCAGCGGGATCCGTGGATCATCGCCGAGTATCTGCCGCTCCTTCGGAAACCGCTGGAACAGCTCTTGCAGGTGCGCCGTCTTGAGCTGGAAGTTGTATTCCGCCGACGACGTGGCGAGCGCAATGTGCAGCTTCTCTTCGGGGTGCGACGCGGGCGACGATGCGAGCAGCGTGTCGATCAGGCTCTCGACGCCGGGGAGAAGCCCTGCGCCCGGGAATACCTCTGCCTGCAGAGCTTTCTGGCGGACGAGATATTCCTCTATGGGGATGGGAATCTGGGCCCAGTCGCGGAAGATTTTGGTTGCCTAGGGCAGGAAAGAGTACGCGTAAGTAAAGTTCTCGTCTGGAAGGCTGGGAGCACTATACGCGAAACGCGCAAGATGGCCCGTGAACCAGTCGGTTTCACGTGACATACGTGTCACAAGAAACATGACGGGGGCTTCCGAAACGTGAAGTAGAGAAAAACATACAGCAGAAACTGGGCGGCCTTGGAGCTGGGCCTTGATGTTCCAGGTGAGCGGCGGACGGCCGAGTTGTGCGAGGAGCGTGTTCGTGACTTGTGTGTAGAGGTCTTCGGTGTCGAGGAGCAGGCCGTCCATGTCAAAGAGACAGGCCCTGACTGGAGGGAAGGAGCTATGTAGATTTCATGTGAGAAAAAAAAGGCAAACTTTGCGGAGATGGAGAGGAGGTTATCCTTACCTTTCTACGGGTGCCATTCTGGTGAAGTCTGTGGGATAAAGTCCAATATGTTTTTTGGTGTCTGAGCTGTTTGGTTTGTTGTTTGGTGGGGTATAAGTGTGGCGGGGTGTAAGAACCAAAAACAAAGAGGGGATGTTGGTGGGGGGAGAGTTTGGGGGCCAATTCAAGAGCCGACGCTAGTAGATAACTCTTTCTAGGAAGCTTCAACTGTGTATATGTGCCACGGGTGGTCACTCGTGAGAATCAAGGAGGAGTTGGGGGAGAGTTGTAGGGGTTAGAGACGATGCGGATGATGAGGATGGCCTGGAAGTCGGACAGTATGCTTCTTAAATACGGCCCACGCGGCCGGTGGCCACGGCAGCTCAGTAGAAGGGCCCGCGTTCGTGATGGCATACCGTAAACCACGCCTAGCACGATTGATAGGTGCCTCAGCGCTGTCGAATGCGAGTACGGAGGTGTTCCTCGCTGCAGTAGGTACCCAAGTGCCCAGCATGCCTACGGCAACCTGTAGCCATGGTCCAGCAGAGGACTGCAACTGCCCACGGGGCTTGCTCGCTTTCCGGCTGTCGTCCGTTCTCGCTTCCATCAGAAACTATCACCGTAGTAGCCGCGTTTGCTGTGTTTTCCCTTCCGGCCAACGGAGGAGAGAGAAAGAAAGGCAGGAAGGCGGGGCTCATCACTCCCATGCTTCAGCAGATAGCTAGATTGAGGGGCTAAGATGGTTCAATGCCAATAACGTCGACGCATGTAATCAATCGGCGGATCACAGATGCCTTCTCGGCGTCGAATCCGAAGTCTTCACTGTGCTTCCGTGGTGGTGGGCTACTGTATTAGGGCCACTTGCACGAGAAACAAAATCATCTCTTGCTGTGGCTCGGGGGGTGTTCGGACATTCACGTATCTACAAACAGCTTGTGAATGGGCCCAGCTAGCTCCACCCCACGTCGCCACTGCCGATGTGGTATGGTTCTGGAAGCCGTTCCTGCATCGACCTGCCCTTTCTCCCTTTGCGGCCTTGCGGCCTTGTCGACGAGCAAACGAAAGTTACGAAGCGACTGGCTCACGTTGGTGCGGGGCTATCTGGTGGCATTCCCCAAGGGCCCCGCAGATAGATAGGTAACTGGCCGTCTGCATCTCCCGTCGCGCTGGCCTCCATGGGGCTGGCCTGGCTCGCTCGCATGCCGGAACAATTGCTGCCATTATTCCACCCACCGTCGCCCCGGCGCCGGAAGAAGTGGGGGGTGGTGGCGAGAAGCGAGGTTGTGGCATTGGTCTGCAGGCAGCTCCGGAGCACGAAGGGAAACCTGGAAAGAGAGAAAGGCGAATCGTACGTAGAGTGCAGATGGCACGTATGATCGAGCGGGCAGAGGTCGGCAGAGTGGGTAGGAGATAGGCAGCGTAGGCAGAGGAGGTACCAGTACGCTCTACTCTCTACTTCCGTTTGGGCCGGGCTTTGCTGGAAGTAGGCGTTGGACTTGGCGCCGCTAATGTCGAGGCAGCAGCTAGGCGTGTGTAACCGCCAGCGCCCCACGTTACTCGTCCAAGATAACTAACCAAGTTAGAGCTCTGACAAACGACCCAAGTAGTTGCAACATCCGTCGCGGTCCCGTCGCGTCTCCCCGCTTCTCCTGCAGACACACACACCCTAATCCACCACTGACCGCCCCAGATGTCCGGAGACGACCACGACGAGAGCTATCGCGAGGCAAGCACCCAAGCAACCAAGCAACCAAGCACGCACGCACGCAACCACGCAAGCTTTGCTGCTGCTGCTAGCTCTTATCCGCCCAACTGGAGAGCTAACCTGGTGGGTCGCGTAGAGATTGAAATCGGCACTCTGGTACAGCGTCGGCAAAATCGTCGACGACGAATCGCTGAGCCTTCAGGTCAATGTCACACCGCAATTTATCGGTGCGTTGACAGAGCTAGTATATGCACAGGCGGGTACGTAGCTGGGCTTCATTTGTGTTGGTTTGTGGTTAAAGCCAAAGCTAATAAACAATGGCTGATAGAAAACGTTGCGAAAGACCTCGAATCATTCGCACAGTGAGTTGTATCCGATCATCATCACCACCGTGATCATCATCACCACCATCACTATCACCATCACCCTCCTCCTCCTCGATTCGATCATGGCTGACGAATCCTCAAGCCATGCGAACCGGAGTACCGTCAACACCGACGATGTCCTGCTACTCGCCCGACGCAACGAGGGCCTAGGTCAGGTTCTGGAAACGTTCATCGATAACGCGCGGGAGGAGAGGGAAAAGGAAGATGTGAAGGTTGGTCCTGCTAGGGGAAAGGCGAAGGCTACTGCAAAGGACAAAGGGAAGGCTCCTGCCAAGGGGGGCGTGAAGAAGCGAACATGATTTTTCTATATCGGCCTCGACTTCAATTGCATTATTTGGGTGGAACCTTCCTACGTATCCATCTAGGTACTCTAGATCGCACTTATTTACCGCGTCATGCGTCAGGCCGCGCGTCTGGTGAAGTTGTTTTTTCTTCTATTTTCTTCCAATTCATCATTGATTGCGTGCGACCTATCTAGATCATGGCGATGGCCAATCACTTGTTTCCCGATCCCTTTTGGGTGAAGACGCAGCTTTCTCGGTACAAACATAGTAACACTTTGTGATATGTACGACCCCCACTTGCAGCCAAGTTCATCCCAAGCCCAGGCCCGACGCATGGTAGCTCTGTAGTCCTGTAGCCTATGTACAGTACATACTAGAATACGAACGACCGTCTACACCTGTCTCCATCCAAATCATCCTTCAAACTTAGCGCGCTCGCGCTTCCGAGCTCACCTCACGGATCCTGCCATGCGCGATGCACATGCGTCGTCACCGGAGTAGGGGTTGTCAACGGTAAGTCACAAGTGGGGCCCATCTCTGTAGTCACTCGGTGACAGTTTTCAGCCGGGCACTCCTCAGGAATCAGCATCGCTTTTTTCCCACCCAGCGGACTCCGTGTTCTGAATATCGCGCAAGCCCCCCTCGTCACTGCTGCGGCCCGCCACAAGACATTGCCGCATTGCTATCGGGAATGAAGGAACGATCACATGGGAGTGGGGGTTTGACATCGCAGGTGTATGCGGTGATACATACTGATGCTGGCGGCGGCGGCGGCGGCGAGGGCGTATTCGAGGTACCCTATATAGACGGCCGTATCGTTGGTATGAGCCCGCCGCGGGTTTCTCCACCTTGCAGTGGCTAGTCACTGTAGCTCACTCGCAGCCCAGTGATCTCCAAATAGAGCGTAAAGTTTGGGCCCTGCACACTGCACAATCGTGATAGAGGTGTGCGGCGAATAGTTACCGACAGATACTACGTGGCGGTTGGGTCCTTAGGGGTGGGTATCGGATGTTGGGATCGATGTTGGGGACGCATCATGAATGTTGGAAAGGCTCACTATGGGTGCTGGGATATGGTTGACTACCGGTATGCATTGAGGATAAACCATAGATCATAGAAGATGCGGGAAGCGGGGCCCAAGTTTGCGAGAAGAGATCCGGATCGTACCAGTAAATATGGAGGCCAGGGCTGCTCTTGAGGGTTGTACACAATCCCGGGAAGTTGAATGTTGGTACATTGGTACTTCTTCTTACTTACTTAAGTACCTCCATAGTACGGCAGTTTCGTTCTGATCTGCATATATACCGTACATACGGTACTGCATGTAACGCGGTGAACAGAGGGGGCCGAAGGCTGGAGCCTGGAGCCTGGAGAATTCTGGCCTATGTTCTGTCGATCTGGGCCGGAGTCTACCCTCGGACTACCGGTATACTCCCAATATCTACCTGGTGGATATTGGCCCGCAATGACAGGTGCACAGATAGAGTGTAGGTTTGTATATACGCAGGAGAGAAGGTCTGTGAGTTTTGGAAGTACATGTTGTGATCCCGCAGCACAGAATCTCACCACGACCTCTACGCTTTTTGTGCATGGGATACTGATTATGTACCTGAGGTTTCTCTGGCTACTCAAGGAACGACGAGAGCGCGCCGGTACGTAAAGTATCGTACTCCCCGGGAGGGACAGGGTTAAAATGAAATACAAGTACTCCAGTTGCCATGGCCGAAACTGGCCGATCACGGGGAAAAAATCGAGAAAGAAAAAAAGAAGAAAAAAGGAACTAAGCTGCTCAGTGCGCTACGATGATCGATCATGGAAACCATGGCCCACGGCCGATCATGACGATGCGCCATGCCCTCGCCGAGCTAGGTACCTGGTATCTTGACGAACCGGTATGGTAGAGAAGCGTCACCGCTTGGCGGGCGAGCACAACGCCTACCGAGCATGCCACTCGGGAAGTCGGTGAGTCGGGGGCAACCGCGTCACTTCGCTCAGCGCCACAGAACCCGCAAGTTACAACAGAGTAATCCGGCCCAGCCCGCCGACCGCCGACCGACATTTCCACATTTCCGCCATTTCCCCGCACTTCTGGGAACATCACCGAGTGATCATGCATGAGCACTCGACTCCACTCCACTCCCTCCCTCCGATGCCATCACGTGACCCTCAGCCCTCCCTTCCCAGATCTCACATGACCCCACCCACCTCAAAGCCTCCCACTCCAGTCTCCAGTCTCCGGATCGGAGAATTGGAACAGTCACAGTCCAGTTACATTGAACTCAAAATAAAATAAAATTGCACTTCCCGCGTCACTGCATGGCAATGCGCCTCCCCCCCGCCTCCGTCAGGTCATGCACGGGACTCGGGAGGGAGGGCGAGTGAGTCACACTTTTACACGCGGAGAAGGGGGGGTAATTAGGGGGCGAGGGGGGGGTACTATCTATTGCATCGATAGAGAGATATCGGTGCTGCCTGAGGTATGGTACTCTACATAGAGAACATAGAGAACATAGAGAACATAGAGAAGAGAAGAGATGACTGCGGGGAGGGGCGGGAGGCACAGCAGATGGATGGTTGTTTGTTTGTTTATGTAGAGTACTGCCGGCCTGCGGCTGCTAGGTACTCTACCGTACTCGCATATGTATGTACCGTATATATGCCCCCCAGTGGAATCGCAAGTACTCTACTCTATAGGTGTTCGTGGAGTCAGACTCAGCGGAGGAGGAGCGTTGCGTGCAGACGGAGCGAGCCGACATTCACACGCTGGCTTTTATGTATGGTGCGAATCCACGGTTGAAACACAATCCTTATCTAAACCGAACCGAACCGTATCTAGAAACAATACCTGGGTACGGTAAACGCCTGCTCGACCACTCAGCTGACCGTAACTGCCTGTTCGAACACCTACTCTATCTCCCCGGTTAACCAGGTAGAGTAGGTAACTGACGAATCGTCGATCGAATCTCGATGCATGTGTTGGTACTGGTAGAACACATCCCGTGCAGATGTGAAACGTGGACTGGGGCCGCCGGGAATATATGTATGAGATTTCCGGGTCCTGGAGACTGGAGACTGGGAAAGAGTGGGGTGTTTACTTTAGAGTATGAGGTAGGTGGTTCTTGAAGGTTGAGGCGATAGGCAGATAGCGTAAAGTGTCAAGTTGGAGATAGAGGTAGAGCTCGGGTAGAGCATACATAGAGTAGGTATCATATGACAGAAATAGCATTCAGACTTAAGTTGGGATTCTAGAATGTGCGATGATGGTTATGCCTCCAGACTCTTGAGTCAATATCGAAACTATTTCTGGACCCTACTTTGGCCTCGGGAGTTGGATATCTGCCTTTTAGGATTTGTCCCATCTTGCAGGCCTTTTTTGGGGCCGTTTAACGGTTGAAGATCTTCGTTAAACGTCAGGATCCGCATCCGCATCCGCATGAGAGCTGCTGCTGCCGGGCGAACCGTTAAAGTGCCCAGGGATCGTCACTCGTACCGTATCTGCGCCATGAAAACCAAGGTGCAACCGTTGAAGCTTATCATGTTTGGATCGGCTATACGAGCTACCGGGACCCGTTACTTTGCGGCGCCGACGTCATCATACTCCCCGCCTCTAGAGTCAATCTCGCTACCGATACCAGCTACGTACGCTCCTCCTCATTGTCGAATTCCTTACCTTCGAAGAAAACCTTTTGAGCAAAAACCTCCTCTTTAACTCATCGCTGAGATATCAGCCAACATGTCTGATCTGATATGTACAAAACCTCACCACTGATAGCACTGCCTACTCATCGTGCCGAGGCTGGGTTATCTCCCGATCCCCGTCCGGCATCATATTCTGCATTCCGTCGGCGGTGGGGAGACACCCGGAGCCGTGCGGAATCGGATGAATGACTTGTAACGTGACCTTGATTTTCACCCCAACGACAACTGTAGAGTAGTTCTATCCGCGTCACATGTCCATGGCTGCACTTGTTCTGGTGTCTTGCTGCATACATAGTCGCCCGTTGCGGTTGCATCTGCCGCTTCGGACGCTTGGATAGAGTAGATGTCGCTGAGGTCACAGAGGGTCACTCGGCAGTTGCCAGCAGCACGTCAGTTGCCGATGCCCTCCCTGGCGGTCTGGCCATGAAGACGTGACTCGTGATGTGGTTGTCTACATACGCGCGACATCCATCGCGTAGAATAGATTTGCCGCGAGGGACATGCGGGGGAGGGGTGGGGGGGAAGCCGTTTCGAACGTTCTGCCGTTCTCCCGCAGAGTAGTGTACTTTTGACGCGGCACTCCAGAGCCAATTCCCAATGGCCATCGCGAAGGCCTGGCCTGACCTCGCCAGACGACGGATCTCGGCCTTTGCATCTGGCGCCGGGTATTCTGACCTTGACATCGATAGGGTTTTGCCAATCAATCGACTCGTCCTCTACCGTACAGATGTAACGATCAGCATGATGCAATCCTTACATGTGTATGCGGAGCACATGAGGGTTCGGAGGGTTCGTTGAAACCGTAATGGTCTGAGGTCATGGACGTGAAACGAATGTACGGATGGACGGAGTCGACTGCCTCTTCCGAGTCCTTGATAGATCGATACGCCGCTGACGGGCAAAGGGTTGTAGTAGCCCCAGGAGGCGATACCCAAGCGCCTCCTTTTTTCTTGCGTCGCCACTCGGAGGGGGAAGGGGGGTTAGGGGGAACTGGATTTCAGGCGTGACCTGGCTACGACAGGCTGGGATTTGCTGACCACCTTGACGACACCTCCTTTTCTATTTTATTTTATTATTATTTCCATTCTCTTCTGTTCTGTGCTTGTGGGCAACGGGTGTTGCTCTTCTCATTCCTCCTTTCCTTCAACTCCCTTCACTTTCGACCCCCTTCACTTTCGACGGTCGCTTGCATTCCCGTTTATCGCCAGCCATTTTTATTTTATTTTTATTTTTCTTCCCTTCCGACACGACACGGAATGGACGACCACGACGGATTTTCTTTCTTTTGAGGGGTAGGAGCTCCTTCGGCCGCAGAGAAACAGTCGCAGCAGCAGCAACAGCAGTGGGGGCAGACGAGGCGCCAGTCCATGTGGTCTCGTTGGTCAGTCGCGAGGTCGACGGTTTGGTTGGTTGGGCAGCGGGAACGCGGAATAATATCGCGGGCGACGAAAAGAGGAGGAGCTTCCGGATGGTGGTCTTGGTTGTGGTGGAGGGCGGTGGTCACTGGTGGTGGTGGTGTGTGGGTGGGTGGGCGGTTCAGCCAACGAGAAAGACGATGACGACAACGCAACACAGCAAAGCACAGCGCAGTTGGAGAAAAGGCTCCGACCGCCGACGACAGGCAGCCAGGAGAGGAGATTCCTTGTTTGGGACGATGACTGAACTCTACCGAACTCGACAAGACTTTGCAGGCCATGCTAGCCGGTTAGCCATCCCCGTCCTGGTTGGTTGGCTGGGACCAGCCATAGCCACAATGGAGCGACACACAGCGACGGGCAACATCCCTTCCCACCCTCACCACCACCACCACCACTCCACCTTTCACCTCCACCTCCAACACCTCCACTACCTCCACCACCAACACCTCCTCCTCCTCTGTTTCCTCCCCTCCCCATCCCCCCTCCCCCACGTCGCCCCCTTCCTTCGTTCCTTTCACTTCGTTCCTTCCTTCCGTTCATCATGATCCATTCTCTCTTCCTCCACCACCCATACCAATACCATCCATACCATTCACCCTTCCATCCATACCATCCCTCATCATCCATCCATGCTATCCCTTCTCTCCATCGTCCTTACTGATACGCGACTGCCTTACCG
Source organism: Tricharina praecox (assembly GCF_024521635.1). Taxonomy (NCBI): domain Eukaryota; kingdom Fungi; phylum Ascomycota; class Pezizomycetes; order Pezizales; family Pyronemataceae; genus Tricharina; species Tricharina praecox. The sequence continues at coordinate 390,458 of NW_026250419.1, forward strand.
TTCCACCACTGTCGCCAGCTCTCCGCTTCGAATTTAAATTTCGCGTGAGTCGCGAAAGAGGGGCTGTTCTCTGCTCCGTGATTTCATCGTTGTCGCTGCGATGCCGACGACACTTGCAACAACCACGGTCGCGCGCACACACTCACATCATTTCGCATTCACACTCACACTCACATAACAGACTTCTCTCTTTGACACACACACATACATGCTCCATTTATATCGAACAGATCACGCAGTCTTCCTTTCCTCCTTCCCTCCTTACGCACACTGACCTTGCCTGCGCTCTACTTACTCACTTGCTTTGCTGGCCGGCTCGCTTCGAGCCGCATGCTGGCTCTGGGGGTGTTGGTCGCAGTGGTGTGTGTGTGTGCGTGCGGAGTGTGGACAGCGGGTCCGGCTCTGTTTGAGTTTTTTCCCAGCTAACCCACGTAGCGCTTTTTTCTCCTCCCTCCATCCACTTTCGCCCCGTCCGCTTGCTGCCTGCTGTTGCTTGTTGTGTCCTTTTTCGGCCTTAACTTCATTTTTGTTGCATACTTACTCTAGAGTATCTTTGCCGCGGAGACTTGGCGCTCCTTACGCTTCTATTACTCTTCTCCGTTCAAAAAAGTGATGTGTTAGCGTGTAATGCAAGTGCAGCAGTGACTGGCCCCCCGACCCCCCAGGCCGTCCCGCAAGTATAAAAGGCCGGCTCGCCCACTCCAGAATTTTCGAAATCCCTTGGCTTGCCGTGCTTACAAACGTCCCACCCAAACGTCCCATCCGCCATCACCACCACCCCTAACGCCACATCTCCCTCTTCATCTCTTCTCTTCGACTTCCATCGAGACAGTTAAATACTGTCTGACCTCCTCGTCTCGAGCCATCTGCCCGAGTCGTCCCACCCTCTTTGAAAACGTAACCTCGTCGCCGTCGTCGTCGATAATACCTTCGTCCGGAACGCGTCGTCATCGTCTGCGACCGAGCGATAGATTCAGAAAAGAAAGAGCCTCCCTCTTCCTTCGATCCATCTATCACCACCACTACTCAGATAGTCCATTAGCTCGTTGGACACACATCCCTCTGTGACAAAATAAAAAATCAACAGAAGACCGAAGAAAGGGAAACACCACCAAAGTTTCAACAACAAAAAAAAAAAACTTCAGGGGAGACATTTGGTTGTTCATCTCTTGAATTTTCGACCCACACACCTAATCGCTTGAGCCGCTTCCGACACTCAGCATACCTTCAACTTCACCGGCACAATCGCACTTCTATTCTAGCCCTCGCCACCGCTAGCCCTCCCTCCCCCCTCCCACATAAATACCCCGCCACACCTCCAATCGACAACACCTCATCGCTCCTACATCCGACACCGCCACCTCCACCTTCACCTCCGCCTCCACCCCCCGGCACCGATCGCAACGACCCCGTCCGTAACCGCTCGCTACGACAGCAACTTCGACAGCACTCACGTCATGGCTGCTATCATATCTCACCCCCAGAACGCTCTGCAGGCGAAGGCGTTTACCGCACCATCGTCTCTGTCTTACGGCACTGGTGACATCACTCCTCCGTCCTCGGACGTCGAGGGTCAGAAAGCCCAGCAGCAGCAGCAGTCGCAGCAGCAGCAGGGAGACGCGCAAGGTCCTGACGCCGGTAACGCTCCTGCGACCCCCGCCGCTACCCCCGGTGGAGGCCCCGGTGTCAGCGGCATCGTTCCGACCTTGCAGTGAGTATTCCTCTTGTTTCTTCTGGTTATCCGTTATGAAAACAAAGGCTTAACTTGCTTGCGCAATGATCGAAGAAACATCGTTGCGACCGTCAACTTGGATTGTCGCTTGGATCTGAAGACCATCGCGTTGCACGCAAGGAACGCGGAGTACAATCCAAAGGTACTTGATTGCTCTGCTGCTGTTGTTGTTGTTGCTGCTGCTGCTGCTTTCGCCGTCGTTGCTGCTATGGCGGCGACGACGATGACAATGAAATGGAAGAGAGACCTTGGCTTATACGAATACAATCTATCTAGCGTTTCGCTGCTGTTATCATGCGCATTCGTGAACCCAAGACTACCGCGTTGATCTTCGCTTCGGGCAAGATGGTCGTTACTGGTGCTAAGTCTGAGGACGACTCGAAGCTCGCCTCGCGCAAGTACGCGCGAATCATACAGAAGCTGGGTTTCGGCGCCAAGTTCACGGACTTCAAGATCCAGAACATCGTCGGGTCTTGTGACATCAAGTTCCCAATCCGTCTCGAGGGTCTGGCTTCGCGCCATCACCATTTCAGCTCCTACGAGCCCGAGTTGTTCCCAGGATTGATCTACAGAATGATCAAGCCTAAGATTGTGCTCTTGATCTTCGTCTCCGGCAAGATCGTCCTCACCGGTGCCAAGGTCCGTGAGGAGATCTACACTGCCTTCGAGTCAATCTATCCCGTGTTGTCTGGTAAGTTTAAACCTTGTTTCCCTCCATATTACATTGTAGAGCTTCTATTAACATTACCCTCAGACTTCCGCAAAGTCTAAACAATACCCCAGATCGGATACTCTTGTGTTTCAGCGACTCATCGGACCGACTTCTACACATGTATTACTACAACTCGCATACAACCTTCCACTTTTTCTGTCATGATCCACGACACGACATTTTCCAAAAGTTGGGGAGACATGAAACCTACTATTACTACCCGGAGGAAGGAGGAAGAACCTGCAATAAAAAAATGAAAACAAAAAGGAAAAGGAGATGAAATACGTGCTTGTTTGTTGCGAGCAGAGATGAGGATATGATGGTACGGATCGGACTTGGGTGTGGTGATGGCTTCCATGTCCTGTTCTGTCCTGTCTACCTTTCTCTCTGTAGCGAACATGCTCTTCTCTTCTAACTTTTTCTTTTCTTTTTAACTTTTTCTTCCCGCATACTTCCTCCCCTATCCTCTTTTTCTACATCTTCCAAATGCATTACAAAGGCGCGCGTGTTTTTTTTTTGTTGTTTTCTTTATGTTTGGGCTTTTCCTTTCTTCCTTTCTTCTTCCCAGTTCAGTTCAGTTGCGACCAGACTGTTTTGTGTGGCTTTTTGTGTTTCGTGTGTGCTTATACGGGGTTGGATTTTTTCTTCTTGCTTTCTTTGCCTTACTAACTTTTACCTGGTGTTGTTGTATCTGCGCGCAGGTTTTTTCTTTTCTGAGGAGGGGCTACACTCTAGAGTTGTTGGCTTGCTGCTTTTTGCTTTCTTCTCTCTGTTTTTTCTTTTCTTTCTGGCTGTGGGCTAGATGTGGTGCTCTGGTGTTTAGGGGATGGGGACGGGGAAAGAAGGGCGTGTGAGTGGGGTGTACATAGGTTGCTTAGCATGATGAGTGAGGAGGATGAGGAGCGGTGAGCAGTGAGGATCGTTGAGGGGGGGGGGGGGGTAATAGCATTGCGTACCCGTTACATTTTTATCTCTTGCACTGAGCTGTGAACAAGCTGTGAACACTGAACTATGATGCAAACTTGGAAAGCCATGATGAAAGATGGAAATAGATTGTGAACGATGATGAGAAATCCATGGTGAAAGATGGAAATAGATCTTGTATGATGCTTAACTCACACTCGGCGACTCTGTCAAAAGAACACAACGCTATCAAACAGCAACGACAACAGCAACGACAGCAACGCATCCAAAACAAACCCAACCATCACCACCCTCACCTTTCCTCCCCCCTCCTCCCACCCCCACCGCCCCCCTGCCTCTTCAACCGTCCAGTAACCACCCACTGGGCATACGCAAGATACCTCTTCTTCCCGCCATCCTCGGTGCCGACATCAAGCGGGTTCTCTGGAATCTCAACGGCCTCACGATACACGACGGCGTCCTCGTCGGAAACGTCAGGGACCCGTATCTCGACGTAGCCCTTATACTCAGCGACAACGCCGGACTGCACGTCTCTAGCGCTGGGCGCGCTCGACGTCACCAGCGGCAGGTGCAGCGGGTGGTCCATGTACCGTCTGTACTCGGCGCGCTCCTTGTCGCTGATCGATGGGTCGAGCGAGCGCTCGACGGCTTGGTGCATGTTCCTTGTTTCGAGGGGGAGGTCGGATGGTGCTGGTGTGGTGGTGGAGGTGCTGGTGGGGGGAGGGACGGGTAGGCTCGGCGGAATGGGCCAGTGCCGGACGGCCGAGGTCTTGTTTGCTAGGTCGGACGCTTCGACTTCGGCCTTTTCTCGGAAGCCGGGGAATTCGATGATGCCGCGCCGCTGCTTGGTTTTTTTCTTCGAGGATTGCGCTGGTGGTTCCGCCGCGGCGCTGGCGCTGCGTACGACGAATGGAGACAGGTCGTATTTGCCGTCTTTGGTTTGCTTCAGTGGGATGTAGCGGAGCGTGCTGTTGAGGTTGTAGGTGAACACTTTGAGGAACGAGGAGACGGCCTTTGGACGGTAGTATTCGAGCCAGTAGTCGTCGAAATAGTGGTACGGTTTGTCGGCGAGCGGAGCCGGGAGCGTGGGAACATTGGGGAGCGTACGTGGTGAGAGGTGCGATGGCGTCCACCATTTTGTGTAGCTGCGCCGTTTGCGGCCGAGACGTGGGTCGGCGTGGTGGAGGTAGTAGTCCGTGCTGAGGTCCCATAGCATCGGCTGGCCTTGCGCGAAGATGTAGTTGCCGAGAAAGAGGTTGTATGCTTCTTGTCGCTGGCCGTCTGTAGAGTATTAGTAGCTGGTAGGGACAGAGGGAAGGGGACATACCGAGGAAGGAGTTGTTGTAGTAGCGCTTGAAGCTCTCGAGCATGTCTCGTGAATGGCTGCTCCACTGATTGATCTTCCTGTAAGTTTCCATGGTGTTGACTAGATGGCTACCAGCGTACTGAACCGCGATGGTGTCACCGTGATCGTGGTACATGTGCGTGAATAGATCCACGGCGTCCGTGTCGTAGTCGATACTCGTACCATTGATCACGCCTAGAGCATGCAGTTGATGTCCCAATGCTCTCTTGCCAATCACAAACTGCGCGGCATTGGTGCGATCGAGGCAATCGATGCAGTTGGTCCTGCATACACCGTTCTGGAGTTTCGGTTGGTGGGTTCCATTGATGGCGCCGTTGTGGAAGAAGCCAGTGGTGCTGACCACGTTCTCAGCAATGATCTCGAGTGTCTCGATCACATCTTGATCCCGGCTCTTCGCCGCTCGAGACATGTCCCAGGCAATGTAGTGGATGTGCTTATCGTCCGGCAGGAACTGGTTCAGGTAGTTGATGGCCTGGGTGAACTCCTTAAGCAGCAATGACTCCCGGGGCATTCTCTCCCTACTCTTGACTAGATTCAGCACGATTATCGGTGCACCGTATCTTCCGAATAGATCATCGAAGTGCAATGCCGCAGCACTGAAGAACGGATCGACGAGATTCATCTCCACGGGTGGTTTCGGCGTCGCGGCATCGTTCTTCTGCGTCCAGAAGAGTGGGATGCTGCCGCGGTGCTGTACATAACTCGTGTAGTTTGGGTTGGAATACAACGTCCTGCCCGGGGCGTGAAAGCTCGTCGTCAGCATCTCGCTGACAATCTGCTCCGTCTCGACGTCGTTGGCGACGTATCCCAAGTCGTTCGCGCCACGCTTCAGGAACCGCGCTCCGGCAAAGTACCGCGAGCGCCGCGCGATGATGGTGATGTAGATGGAGCGGCCGTAGACGGCGATGTTCGCCTGGTCGACGTAGCCGTGCACTATCGGCATGCACCAGTCGTACGTGTTCTTTATACCCGCCTTCGCTGGTTCCAGGAGATAGTGGTTCCACGCGAACATGTCGTTGTAATCATGCTTATCCGAATGCGCCAGGCCCTTCGCCAACGCCTCCCGTTGCCGTATAATATTGTGCTGCAGCGTCCGAGTGATATCATACGAATAGCTGAAGTAGAAGCCGCGCGTGAGATCCAAGTTTCCGAGGATACTGACGAATCTGGCTTCCTCCGAATTCCTGTCCGGTTTCTTGGACGCGGCACTGGTCGTCAACGGCACCATCTCCGTGTCGTCGATTTGGTAGACGTAGTGTCCTCCGATCATGGCCACCACGCTGCGCTTCGTGATCAGGAGCATATAGAACACACCGGTGAAACGGATGAATCCGAGCAGTCCCCAGAACGGACACCTCTGTTTTAAGCCTCCAGTAGCGATGTTACCGTCTTCGATCGTAGCCAGTAGCCGCATCATCTCCGCTCGAGTGTATATCACCTCGTCCTCGATGATGCTCAAATCTCCTTCCTCCGCAGTCCTATCGATCTTTATGATCCGAAACTGCTGATCCAGCAGGTCTGAGCCGACGATGTAATACCTCGTAGTAGTCTCGTAGAGTGTGAAGCGATGCATTCGGCGGACCGCATACTCAATCGTCTCATCATCGTCATAATACCTCTGCCTCGCCCCACCACCGCCACCACTCTGCGCCGTACGGTCAAACGACTTCGGCACGCTTGGCTCCTCATCCTTGTCGTCCGACAGCGGTTGTCTCGTCCCGGGACTCGACGGCGGATTATTGCTCAACTGCGGATACGTTGGGCCGGACTGTATGTGGACCTTACGTTGCGCAGGCGCTGGAGCAGGTGGGGGAGGCGTCGGCGCAGGCGTGGGCAGCGCTGCGGGTGGCGCCGGTGGTGGTGCCTCCTGCGGTCCGGCGTCGTCAACTTCGAGCAGCGGTGCAGGTGGCAAGTCAATAGGCGCGCCGTCTGGTAAGATCTTTAGGCTTTCGCGTGGAATGTCGGCCGAACCCCGAGGCCGATGAGCTTTCTCGTCGGATGCGACCTTTAAGTCCTCATCTTGGACATCCACTGCTGCCACCGACGGTACTGGAGGCACGTATCCCCCACCTCCTCTTTCATCCCCTCCTTCTCGTCCGCCACTGTCGGCTGGTGACGGCGGATCGATGTTTGCGGTTCTGGTACTGTTGTCAGTGTCGATGGTCGGTGGTGGCGGCGGCAACGACGACGGGGGGTCGTTATCGTTCATAGTGTTGGGGTGTGCGATATTGATGGTGTTTGAAGGATCGCTTGCTGGGGAAGCTGAAGCTCTTTCCTTTGCCCAGTTTCTGTGCCGTCCTGGAATATCTCCCGTCGAATGCGCTCGAGGAGTCGTGAACACTGATCGCCATAGGTAGTCCATCCATACCTGCAGGGCACAGGGCGCTGGGTGCCCCCGTGACGTAGCTTGGCTGGTTCAGGAATGGAGATAGGCGCCACATGCTTTGGCCCCGCGCCGGCTGCAGCAGCTCGCAGCTCGCAGCCAAACGCGCCCCCACGCGAAGACCATCGTCTCTGGCCGCTTCGGTACGATACCACGTGACTCGTCTCTGAAGAGTACGAACGCCATCTGCTCCCACGGCTTCCGCTTCATCTACTCTCCGCGGCTATCCTGCGACTTCTATGTCTCTATCTCGTGCATTTCACTTTCCCCGTCAATGCGCTCACATGTTTTCGCCGTCCCTGGCTCCGTGAGTCCTTGCCAGTTCCATCCGGTTTTGGCCTTGCTTCTGGCCTTCCGTTCGTTCGCTTAGGCCCTCCCTCCCTTCCGGCCTGCGCTGACATGTGAAGGCACAACAAGAACATGGCCCGGCCTATCTTCGACAAAGAGATACGCACGCCAATCTTCAGGCCGGCCAGCAATCCCCCCCGACCGCTGTCCCTCCGCTTTCACATGCCAATTAAAAACTCGGACGGCAAGAAAACCAACGAAAGCCTCCTGCGCACGCTGCCATCTTCTTCCAGTCCCTTCCCTTCCCCTCCCCAACTGCTATCAATCGATCGATCAGCAAACGGCGATACTACTATCGGAACATCTCGCGACGTGCCAGGAGACCATCCACCCGGCAATCAGCCCATCCCATCTACACGCGACCCATACTATACTGGCCCTCATCTACCCTGTGTCTGCACCACCCGACGAACTTCCGCCAACTACTCCAACCCTATCAGCCCTGAATTGAGCAACTCAGCATTGAAATCCAATCCAATCCACAACGATGGCTCCGGTCCCAGCCCCAGAACCGCACGACGATCCCCTCGTCCACAAAACCCGTCTGATCGAAGGTGCCCCCCCTTTCGACTCCCCCCCTCGCACCGCCCACTAACCCCACCAGAAATTCTCTCCACCTCCGACCTCTACCGCGTCCTCGGTGCCAGCCGCGGCAGCTCCAACAACGACCTACGCAGACACTACCTCGACCGCTGCAAAGTAGTGCACCCCGACAAGCTCCCCAGCCACCCCCTCAGCACGCCGGCCTTCCAACGCCTCTCGCACGCCTACGAGAGGCTGCGCACGCCCACTCTGCGCGCGCAATACGACCGCACCTCGCCGCGGCGCACGCCGCAGTCCCCCTCCAGCATCGGCGTGGAAACGACCTTCCGCGGCGCGGTCCTCAGCATCCTGCAAGAGTTCCTGCACGGCGATTTCCAGCTGGTGCGCCGGCTCCTGGGCGCGCTGGGTAGGCAGTATCCAAACCTGGTCAATGACGAGGTCGTGACCAGCCTGGAACGGAGCTTTGCCCGCATGCGCGAGCTCGTCCTCACTACTCAGACGTATGCCCTGCTGCTGAGCATCGAGCTTGGGCGCCTCCACCGCGTGCAGAAGAGGTTGATGGGGCTGGGGTACTTCGATGTGGTGGGCCGCATGCGTGTGGGGATGCAGCTGGTCCGGGTGACTTTGGCTATTCCCGTGCGGGTCGACCGCGCGCTGAGGAGGAAGGAGGAGCGCGAGTGGAAGGCGAAGCAGGAGGGGATTGAAGGGCGCATGGAGGGCGAGATCGGCGCGAGGCTGCTGAATGAGAGGGTTGCTAAGGTGCTGGAGTTTATTGTCGGTAGTGAGGTCGAGGATATGCCCGAGGATGGACCTGTGAGGTGGGGCGGTGGCTGGAATGAAGGCACCAGGGCTGCGTGATGTGATGTTGATGTTGATGTTTGGTTTTGGGTTTTCTTTCTTGAGACGGCGTTCGGGAGTACGAGTGCCTACCTACTGCTTTTGGTTGTGGTTTGGCTTGGGATATAGACGGTTGTACATGTACTTTGCTTTTCGGGTGGTGGTGGTTGCTGACTGACTCTTCTCATGACGATATGACGATATTCGTTCAAATTATCGGTAGCCCTTAGAATGCTACTGGTTTTCATTATGCCATGACATCGGGACCACACATCTCCAAGTACTTAGGGAATGGTATCGGAGAGAGAAAAAGAGAACGGAAATAGATGAGTCCGAATTGATTCTGAAAGGCCTGATATTTTCGTCTCAGTTGGTCATGCCTTCGGCCCACTAGGTACTCTACTCTATGTTCCAGCTCCAGTCAGATTGTACAGCCTCTCCATGTAGGTAGTTCGGTAGGTAACGACCGACTCCGACCGACTCCCGCCCACTACCCGTAGTCCCGATGTCCGCTCTCGCCAGATTCACCTTGCGAAGCGGAAGCGCATTTTCGGAGAGTCGAAAAGCCACCGATTTCGCGATAGAAGGGGGATCAAGTCAAGAAGCAGTGCGAGGGTGAGGGGAAGCAGAGTGTGACCGCAGCTCCGCAGCAGAAGCCTCGTCAATCGACAGACAGGCTGCCTGGCAAAGCGTTGCCTCATCACTCGACTCGACCTTTTCCGGCACAATGAGCGATTTCTTGGGTACCTATTTCCTTCCTTTTTTGTCTCCTCGCCGGTGGAGTTCCGTGGGGGAGGGCGGTCGAGGTGATGGTCGGTGGCTTCGTCGTGCTGCGAGCGGATCGGAGTACAACGGGAGAGGACGCGAAGGCTGAAGCCTGAGCAAACTGTGGGTTGTGCCTACTAACGCCTGGCGACTGGGCAGTGGGGCGAGGTTGATATCACTAATTTTGGGTCCTATACTTATTACTATTACCCCGAATCACATGTGCTCCGCCGAGAGGGCGGTATGTCGCTCACTGCCGCTCACTGCCGCTCACTACCGCCACGTGCGGATTGATCGATATGGCATGTCTACTCAAAACCCACATATTCTTCGAAATACGCACATGCGAAGCGCGAGGGATCCTTGGACGAGCAACTGATACTCTGAGATCATCTCGTGTGGTGAGACTGGAGTTTGACCGAGTGACGACTAGTGATCGCCTCCCGCCACGGAATGGTAATCCATTTCTCCGACTTGTCAGGACTCAGCCGTGAATGGTCGGTGCAGATAGGTAGACAGACAGCAGTAATCGCTATTGTAATATTCTAGAACCGACAAAAGCACGTTTCCCGCAACCGCGCTACGGACTCAACCTCTTGACAGTCCACACCTCGCTGTCGACACTCTCGCGCTCGTACACAAAGCGATCATGGAGTCTACTCTCCCTGCCCTGCCAAAACTCAACGTATACCGGCCTAACCCTAAGCCCGCCCCAGAACTCCGGCACCGGAATCTTCTCTTGACCCTCAAACCTTTTTTCAACCTCGCTGACCCTCTCCTCAAGCGTACTCCTATGCTCAATAACCTCGCTCTGTCTACTAGCCCAAGCACCAATCCTGCTGCCCCTAATCCTAGTATCAAAGTACCTTTGACTCTCCTCTGGGACCAGGCGCTCCGTGACACCTTCAACACGCACCTGCCGCTCCATCTCCCGCCAGTAGAACGTCAGGCTCGCCCACGGATTCCCGCGCAGGTCCTGCGACTTGCGCGACGTCCCAAAGTTGCTGTAGATTACAAAGCCCGTCGGGTCCAGCTCCTTGAGGTACACGGTGCGCGCGCTGACGCGGCCGGATGGGAGCGAAGCGGTCGAGAGTACGAGGGTCTCCGGCTGGTACACGGATGCCGACTGCGCTGCTGAGAACCAGCCGTGGAATTGCGTGAACGGCGAGGAGGATAGGTCGGCCGTGGAGAGCGTGCCGCGGGTGTACTGCCCGTCTGCGGGGGCGACTGGGGGTGTTAGTTGGGGTTTTTAGAGGGGAGGGGGAGGCGGACAGATTAGTTTTTCGCCCGTAGGAGTGGTAGAGAAGGAGGTGGAGGAGGCGGGGGTGGTGTTGGATGAGCCCATGGAGATGGGCGTGGAGGCGGAGGTGGAAGTGGAATTGGAGGAGGCCATTCTGCGAAGGTTCAGAGGTGGCGTGGTGGTGAAGAGTGTGCGTGTGAGGTTGCGAAGCATACGATGTGGGTATCAAAGGTGTAGGTAGTCGAAGAGAATAAGTGAACAGAAGAGAAGCTGCCCAGCAGGACAGAAAATGGCGTGAGAAACAAAAATAGTCCGATCCCCGGAGCAGAACGTAAAGCTTCCTGATCTAGGATTCTAGGGACATTTGCCCCACTGTGTGACCGTGGACCGTGGAGCGTGGTACGGCGACTTCCGCCCCGCAACGTCATCACGCTCCGATCGCTCACCTTAGTTACGCGCGAACCAGCTCCTTCCCTCCTCCCTCCCCCCACAACCCAAGATGACATCCTCACCCCCGCCCCCGCAAGAGCTCGCACACAGCACCTACTACCAGAACGACCTCGCCCTCGTCGAGCCGCACGACCCAGACGCGTGGAAGCGCGTGAAGCCATATTCCGCGGGCTACCGCCGGCACCCCGTAACCTTCATTCCGGCCGGGCAGACGTCGTCAACGTTCCCGAGCACCTCATCGCCGCACACGCCCAGCAGCAGCGGGGCGGACGTCGCGGCGCGCTACCTCCGGCTCGTCGGGATCACCTCCTCTGCACCCACACCCGCCGCCGCCCCACCGCCGGAAAACTGCGCCAGCTGCAACCTCCCCATCGCCACCGGGCACGAGCTGACGCTCGCGCACCAGTCGTCTTTGGAACACAGTTTCCCGCCGCACCACCACAGACGGGGTGTGGGGCTGAAGATTCTCGAAGAGAAAGGGTGGGATCCCGAGGAGCGCAAGGGGCTCGGGAAGCAGTTGCAGGGCGACCGATACCCCGTCAAGGCGGTGGAGAAGAAGGATCGTCGAGGACTGGGCGCGACCGCGAAGAAGAAGCCTACGGCGGGCGCAAGGGTCGAGAAGGTAAGGGAGAAGTTGCATGCCAAGGCGGTCAGGAAGAGGGAGGGCGAGGGGAAGGAGCGCAGGGAGAAGATCATGAGGGAGCTTAGGGGAGGTGTCGATTGGGGCGTCATGATGGGCGGGGAGGAGATGAAGGGGCTGAGATGATGTGGGGCCTTGTAGGAGTGCTCATTACTGCTATTGCTTGGTTTTGCTTGCGTGGGTCATCGGCGTTGGGTTTGCTGGATTGTGCGTAGAGGAAACGGAACACTCGCTCTAGGATATATACCACTCTTCTCATGAGTTGTCGGCCTCCACTGTGTTGACACAACACACAGAGACATGTGAACCTGCCGAGTGATTGAATCGTCGCCACGAATCACGCTCCTCGCCACAATCCTCTCCATTTTAAAGCGCAGCTAGTTCGGCAGCAAAATGGAGAATCTCTCTATTTAGAGTAATAGGTACGAAATTTACCAGCAGCAGATGAACCCAAATCCGTAACAATAAGTATAACAAACGCCGTAACACATGAACGTTAACATCAATCCCGCTTTTGGCTTGCATCCCATTCCAGTCACCCGCCCACCGTTTATCGACTCCTGGTGGTTCCCATTCCTCTCTTTCCAGCAAACTATGTCTCCCGTTAGCATCACTGTGCAAGAAGAGAAGGAGAAGGGAGCGTACCAAGTGCTTGGCGATACTGGCAGTCTGGTGCCTATCGGCCTCACCCTGTCTAGCCATGCGGTTCATCTTCTTCTGACTCAACTTCGCCATCTTCTCAGCCTGGGTTCTGGCAACATCTCCCTCTCCAGTTCCGTCGTCACGTCTGTTCATGCTTCTAGCCCTGGCCTTCGCCTTTTCGATAGCCTTCTGCTTGTTCTGTCTCGGCACGCTCAAGCCTCTAGCCGCACCCTCGCCATCCTCCATATCCACGTCCTCGTCGTGGCCACGACGGCCCCGCGACTTGCTTCGTGCACGCTCAGAGATCTTGGTGTGGTCCAGACCAAGCTTGTCAAGATGCGCCTCCATCTCGGAGAGCTTCTTCGCCGGGCCGTTGGAGCGCGGCATGATGGCGCGGTTCTTGAGTGCCTTCTTTGATCGTGCGGCATTCCGGATGAGCTGCTGCTGCTCGCGGATGTAGTCGGCCTTCTCTCTGATGTCCATCTCCTCCTCGTCCTCGATGTCTTCGGGCTCGTCGTAGTAGCCCGACGCCTGCAGCTGCTCCTCTTCCTCTTCGAGCGCGGCGAGCTTGGCGTCGATATCGGGATCGATAAAGTCGTAGACGTTCTTGCCGTTGAACATCTCGGGGATCTTGTCCTGCTTCCAGTCGTCGTCCTCGAGGAGGTAGTTCTTCTTGAGGTTGATGTTGTAGACACCTGCACCACCATTCTCGGCTTCGAGGTCGCGTTCGAGCTTGCGGCGGTTGGGGTCGTTGATGTCGAATTTCATGCGGTTGAGGACGGCATCGGGGATGAATGGCTGGGGCTCGACGCCGCTGAGGGGTCGCGAGACGTGGATACGGTTGAGAATGTTGACGGCCTCGTCGGAGGCAGCATTGCCAACAGCGTTCTTGAGTTTCTGCTCAACGCGGACGGCGAGGAGACGATCGCAAGCGGTGTTGCGAACCTCCATAACGCCCTCCTCGGTGTGGCAAGACAGGCGCAACATCTCGACCTCTCCAGTCTTGGTGATGGTCGCCAAAAGCTCCTGCTTCTCGGGATCCAAATCCTCGGGCTGCATGGCATCGATCTTGTTGACCACGAGGAACACAATTTTGTTCGCGAACAGGGGCTTGATCGAGTGGAACAGCTTCACCTGCGCCTCAACGGTGTATCCACACTGCTCCGACAGATCGACGAAGTAGAGCACGGCGCTGCGCAGATGCGCAATAGCGGTGATCGATTGCATCTCGATGGTGTTCATCTCCTCGAGCGGGTGGTCGAGGATTCCGGGAGTATCGATAGCCTGGAATCGCAGGTACTTGTAATCAAAGTGACCGACGTACAAACTTTTCGTGGTGAACGCATACGGCTGCACATCGACATCCGCCCTGGTCACGCTCTTCAAGAAACTCGACTTTCCAACATTGGGGTAACCGCAGATCAACAGCGTCCGCGTGTTGGGGTCGATAGAGGGGAGACGACCCAAGTGCTGGCGCACCTGCTCGAGGTATTCCAGCGAGCCCTTCAGACGCTTGGTGATTGTCGCCATACGTCCGAGACCCGCGCGCTTCAGCTGCTTGCACTGGAAAAGTGACTGCGCATACTTGATGAGACGAACATAGTCACGGGCGACTTGCTCGATCAGATGTTTTGCGGTCGACAGCTGACCCAGGGCGATACGGAAATGGTCTGCATCGTAGAGCGTGTTCATCAGCGCACTGTGGAACGGATGGATATCCTGCAGTCGCGGGAACGTGTCCAGAATCGCCGAAAGCTTCTCGTTGAAAGTCTCTGCCGTGTACTTGACTTTACGAGTGTAGAACGCTCGGATACGGGAGATCTTGAAACCGGCACGGATCTGGGTGGGCAGGCGGCGCTGGGTCCGGGACAGCACGATGTCCAGGAACTCCTGCGACGTCGGCACCGGTGCGATGTTCTTCCAGGTCTATTGGCGGGCGGCGAATAGCGGGGGTCAGCAAAGCAATGCAAAGCACAGTGGCTGTCGCGCAATCCCGTGACAATGCGGGGGACGGGGGCTACTCACGAGCTGCATCTTTACTGATCGTCTATTTCGGTCGGTGAAAGATGGCGATACCTGGTGTGGTGGTGTTGTCTGTCAGAAGAGAGAGAGGTCGAGAGAAAGTTTCTACGATAAGATTGGGAGCGCCCACTTCAAAAGTGTGCTGGAAAAGTTTGTGGTGGGGCTAGCACATGCGCTAACCTCAAGAAGGTTGGTGCATCCGCTTGGGGGCGGATTCATTACCACTCACTCGCCATGTGACAAGCTCATTATGATTCGACGACCCAGTCCTTCAGTTCATCCAATAATCCAGGTGAGCAGCTGTCCACTCTCCCCACTCGATATCTCATACTAAGCACGCTGGCCAAAGCATAACCTACAGGAACGACGAACACCTTGATACGCAGCACCCGTCTGTCTACGTTGTCCATGGCGACTGCGCACACATCACCAGCCACGCCACATGCCACGCCCGAACGGAGAATACAACTCAAACCGTCCTTCAATCGTTTTCCACCAGCCCTCCCATTCTCCGGTGATCATCGTCAGGATTGAAACGTCAACCCCCCCCCCCCACCCCCCATCTTTCGCCTGAGGGAGGGGTATGTGGATGAGCTCGGGCGAGCGAGCGAGGGGAATCGCAGGCCGTATGCCTTGGGCCCATCGATGCCAACAACACCGTTTCCATGGAACAGAACAGCGCCACCGCGTTCGCTGACCGGCCCAGACGTCGTCGTCGACGTCTGCGTCTACGTCGACAATACGTATTCGCGGATGTGCGGGGGGGTGTGTGGGGGGAGGGGGGAGGGGTGAAGTATGTATGCGTGTGTGGGTCACAACTTCACCTCCCACTCCCACGGCATAGCTCGATGTCGTGGCTGGATCCATCTCTAACGTTCGTGAGTTCGACTCGCTGGAGGGTCGGGGGTCGGTGGTGGTGGTGTTTTTTTTTTGTTTTGCCCCAAACACCACCACCACGGTCCACGCGCACCCCAGCGGCGCAAAATCGACGATTTGTGGTAACGAGGACAGAAAAGATTGGGTAAACCGATGAGATCCCCTTATGCTGCATGCGTCTGCGGGATGAATGAAGCTGATGATGATAAAGCTGATGACGATGTTCGACCCCATCTTTTCTTTTTTTTTTCTTGCTTCGTTTTTTTGCTTGCAAAACTGTGCTTCTTTTCGAAAGATCTACAACATGTACGATACGAGAGCTCGAGAGTCGAGTCACCTCCACCAGCTCAGAGCTATCAATTGACAACCCGCTGACCACTCGATAGACCAAACAACAGCCTGGCCCTGCCCAAGCCACATCGCTATCGCCGCTGATAATCTCCAACTCGAGTTCGGGAGGGGGGGGGACGGGTGGTCCAGACTCCAGAACTTCATCTTCTCCACACTCTTCCAGTCACATAGTTGACATGCGCAACGAACGTTGCAGTAGAGTATGGATCGTTGGGCGGTGATCGACAGAGTCTCACTCGCAATTTCGCAGCTTCCCAGCAGCGCTTCCAACGACAACACTCGGAACCCACCGCAACCCACCCAAACTCCGACTCGAGATCTGCTAATTATATACATACATGCGGTATGTACATACATTGTTTTTCAACTGCAATTTCCCCAGGCAGCGAGCAAGTGCGGGGCAGAGTAGAGTACTCTACATACATCCATACATACATGGAAACCATCTCCCGCGCGCGAGCGAGCGCCCCAG
Organism: Tricharina praecox; assembly: GCF_024521635.1. Taxonomy (NCBI): domain Eukaryota; kingdom Fungi; phylum Ascomycota; class Pezizomycetes; order Pezizales; family Pyronemataceae; genus Tricharina; species Tricharina praecox. The sequence goes on from NW_026250419.1 coordinate 406,761, forward strand.
TAGATACATAGAGTACAGTAGTGGGTATTCAAAGGCAAGCGTACGTGGCCCATGCATGCCCTCCTCCCCCCCCCAAAGCTCATCCTAATGGCATCGACTTGCTGCCACCACCGCCTCGACCGCCAACCACAGCCGTCGAGCACACACGCAACGCATGCTAGGTAGGTGGGTAGGTGGGTGGTGGGAACATGGTGTTCCGATAGGCACGGCATGCCGGAACAACTGGACAAATCACTGCCCACAGGTTCGCCCTTCGGTCGTTTGCCTATCGCACCATCTATTCAGTACTGCACCTGGAAGGCAAGCAAGCAAGCAATAACACCAACAACAATAACGCACTAGAGCAAATGGCGGAGAAAGGTAGAAACAGATTAACTTGCCGGGCTGGTGGTTGGGCGGAGACGGTGGTAAACATGTCGGTATATCCGATATCAATGCAACTGCAACTGCAACTGCGACAAGACAGACCATTTAAAAGTAGAGTACAGTATAAGCTACCAGCAGATATGAAAGAGGTGAAAAAAAAAGGAAAAAGAAAGAGAAGCCGGACAAAGACGAAGAAAAAAAAAGTAAAGAACCGAACGGAAAAATCAAAGCTTGATAAGCCACATATCGATACAAGCAACCTCCCGTCGCAGATGCCGAAAACAAAAGCTCCAGAAACAGAAACCCCATCCCCCAAACTCCCGCATAAGGCAAGCGAGTACAGATAAACCGCGTTCCAAATGTAGGCACCAAACGAACAAAAAAATAACGATAGAGCAAAAACAAAGAAGAAAATCATTCATACCGAGTAGAGTAAAGCATTCCATCCGAACGCCAGACAACAGATGCAAAAAGCAGTTCACTTCCAACAGTGCAAGGAAACCCAGACGCGAAATACTGTGGCCCCGATCATGAACCAGGTAAAGGAAAGAACTAGGTAGGCATCTATGTCCAGATAGCAGGCACAAACGCAAGAAGCTGAAAACAGATGACAAACGGGCTGAAGGAAAAAAAGGTGTCTAGTAATACATCGTTAGAAAGAAAAAAATGGCCTTAGACTCTCCCTTGAGAAGAGTTGGTGGGCCGTGAATACACCCAACCATCACAGAAAGATTCTTAAGTGCCGTACTCGCAAGCCGATGGGCTCGTACTGCTCGATCTCGAAGTGATGCACCAAAGTTGGGTGTTGCGGTCGTGACGGTTTACGCACGACCACGGCGTCCGTGTCTCATTGTCCACCGTCCCCTTCCTCTTCCGCCAGCACCTCCTCCTCCGGCTCCTCCCTCTCCGGTTCTGCCCAATGCAGGGCTGCCATTTCCCTTTTGGATCCTGGTATTGGCATCAAACTGGGCACGCGTAAGGAAACTTCTCTCCTGGCGCTGCCCCCTACCTCCTCGGCGGGAATTGCGATTTCCGGGTTGGTGTGAGGTTTTCTTGTACTTGCTCCTCGCATCGTAGGGCAGGCCTCCCGACTCGGATTGCCTCCTCTTCTCCAACTTTTCCAACTTTTCCTCGAACTTCTTGTAGCCCTCTTTGGCTTCCTCGGTCGTTTTGGCCCTCCACTTTTCCCACAGCTCCAATTCACCGGTAGGATCATCCGCGAAGAGCTTGTCTTGCTGTTTATCTCTCCTGTTCCAGCGATTGGGATCGCGCCTCGCCAGCTCCACCTGACCGACCGTAAAACCGGCACTGGGGATCATGTTTTCAGCGTAGTAGTTGGTCATTGGGACAAACTCAAACTCCTCGCGTATGCCTCCCAGGTCGTTGGCAGTCTTCTCGGCATTATCCTGGAGCATCCTAAGGATTTTCTCGTGTGGATCCAAAGTGATCTCGCTGAACTCCTTCCGGGCCATCCTATCGAGAATCCGTGACCACCACCACTGGTAGACATCCGCCATGTGGTGCAGCATTCCAGAACTGTTGATATACTGCGCGGCACGCCTGCAGATTTCGGTGTCCTCGCGATACTTCTCGACAAACAAGTCTGGGTTCTCCACGGCTTCAGATGTTGGCTCGGCGAGCAGCGAGTGATCTGGAGGGATCGGGGGCCTGAGCTGCCTCGGAGGCAGTTGGTTCGGCTGCGACGGCTCGCTGGGCCGGCGGGGCCGGTTTCGTGGCTTGTTGCCAGAAGGCTGCTCCTGCCGAACACTGCCATTGGCGCCAAGGACCGGCCACTCACAGCCCGGGGGTGGATTGCGGATTCGTGCAGCTAGTAAACCAGCAGCGCCGTGAATCAGATTGTTGTTGTTGTCACGCGGCACCTCTAGATGGCCGGAACGATCGTGGTAGGCTCGATGAGCTGGATGAGCTGCTTGCGGTCGCGGCGATTGCGGCAGTGGTCGGGGGGGAGGAAGAGGAGGAGGAGGAGGTAGTGTGGACAAGTGCTGCATGGAGCCGGAGTGGTCGCTATTCCTGCGGTCACCCCAGGAGGAGGGCGTGGACGACGACGACGACGACAACCACGGCGACCGGGGCTCGGTGGACGATGCATCGGAGAAGTTGTGGGGAGGAGGCCGGTAGCGAGCAGGCTCCACCTGCGGTGGTGGTTGGTAGGGTCCTGCTGCAACCGGCAAGGTGTCTTGGTGTGCACCACGACCGCCGCCTTGTTGCCAGCTGTCTCCACGCGGAGACCAGGCTTTAGAGGTACTGCTGTCAGAGCGCATTTCTCTTTGTCTGAGTAGTGTAGAGCTGTAGGAAGCAACAACAACGAGACCTGCAAAGAAGGAAAGAATGACAGTAGTAGCAGCGACAGCGCAATGCAGAAGCAAAAAAAACGGAAGTGGCGTGGTAGGAGGTCAAAGAGGAACGAAGTGCAACGTACAAAAAGGCCTGTCTGGGTGATTGTGCGCTCGCGGTTGTTCTTTTCTTTTTTTCCTTTCTTTTTGGTATTTCTTATTTTTGTCGTCGTTCAGACTTCTCGAGAGGTATGTAAATCGCGGGGTAGTTGTTTGGTGGTGATGGTGATATGGCAAGGTGTGTGTGGTCGATGGCAGTTGAGATCGGATACTTGGGGGGGTACTTGGTGAAAGTGTCCGGGGGTCAGGTGTTGGTGTCTCGTCGACGTCGTTTGATTCGTCCCACACACTAGCGACAAGGGTGTGCTGGATAAACTTACAAAAGCAGCAAAGTAAGTGTGGCTCGTTCTACGCTCGGTAAAGAAACATTGAATTGTATGTGGTGAGGGGGATCATCCCGCGCGGTTGTTCTATATACCTGGCCACCGCCGTAGTTGGGATCAACGGCATAGAATCAATATATCTGCTTCTCGAAGGACTCTCAGAGAGGGTAGCTTTATCTTCAGAAAATATCTGGGGGGGATATCGCCCAGTTCCCTTCGGTGCGCAGCCTTTGCGAGCCGTTTGTGCCACGAGGAGCGGAATATTATCAAGGCTTCAGCCTGGTGGGTCGGGTAACGTCCTGTTGAGAGCCTAGGTCCCTGAGGGTTTGCGATCTCTCGATCTGCTCCTCGAGGCTTCCTCAGGTGCGAGGCTGGCATCAACCCAACGCCTTCTTCGGCCTGGCCTTAACTGCTAGTACTTACCTTAGTTGTCTGGGAAGGCTACACACGAACTTGACCGGTCTGACCAAAGTCAGCGTTTCGTTGTCATTCCCATCACACCACCTCTGGGCAGGTGATCGGAAGCTGCGGGAAGGTAAAACATTGCCTGCGCCCAAATATGTCACGATAGCGATATGTATGTGGGCTGTAGGCACCGATATCTCTATCGCAGCTGTTGCTGTGGCCGTGCCGTCGACGTTGCTCATGCAAGATCGATATCGCAGCTGGTTCAGCCGTCAACTAGTTCTCGTCGACGTCTTGGCTCAGCGGATGGCTTGCATTGCTTCTTTACTCGCTGTTGCGTGCTATGGCGGGGAAATTAGTACAAATGGTGGTGGGTGGGTGGGGGTGGGGGAGGAGTGTTGACTGCCACTGCTCGGATATCGATATCTACCCTCCAGCCTGCGGGCTGCGCCCTCTTCCATCATGACGCCTTTCGAGATAATTATGGGTGGTGCTGGTGGTGGTGGCAAACAAGTCGCCCATAGCGTAGATACGCTACAGGGCAACGTGACACAAAAAGCAACTCCCGAGCATCCCTCCTTGAAGGGCCGAGTACGTAATCCGAAGCTGAGCTTCTTTCAACTTCACCTCTCCTTTTCTCGAGCTCCCCCTTCCATAACCATTCAGTTCTCTCACCCCGGCGGAATGCCGACTTGCCAGCGATGCTCCACCCGAGTATGTACTCCGACAACTCCCCAGCCACGAGCTCGATCGGATCCATCAACTCCCGGACAACTGTGCCCACGCTCGGACCGTTGACCAGGCCTCTGGAAGTTCCAGAAAGCCGTTGAAGGGAACCATGACACGACCAGCCACCCCCGATGTTCTCGAAGGACAGGAAGACGGGTTTGACATGCGTTACCGACCAGCGTGTCCGTGGGTGCTGGCTGACCGGGCGTGGACATTCCGCCTCCCGCCGTTCGACCGCGGACAATAAACGAGATGAGGCACTCGTCACCATACTCCTGCACCCGGAGGGGGGATGGCAAAAGGAAAAAAAAATGATGGGAAAGGTGGCAGGGCAGCGCGGGGCAGGGCAGCGCGGGCAGGGCAGGGCAGGGCAGGTGGAGGCGGAAGCGGAAGCGAAGACACGCAGCACACACACACACACACACACACACACGTTCACACACACACACACATACTCACACACACACTCGCATACTCACACGCACTCACACTGTCTCTCTATCCAACCGTGTGGGGATGTGGGGTTATGCCAAGCGGTGCAGTTATTCCCTTTCTCGGCCGTCCACCAGCACACAGTTCTTCCTCTACGATTTTTGGTGCGCCGCTTACTTACCGGACGGATGGGCCTTCTATCAACGTTCCGCGCGGTGTTAATGGGGGTGGCCGGGGGTTGAGGTGGTTGGATGGAACGGATTGAATGGGTGATGATGTGGAACCCAGAACGGGAATAGGACTCGCAAAAAAAAAGCCCACCATTCGAACGTTCGAACGACGTGGTTTTGCTGCTGCTCGCTGGCCGGCTGGTACATGCGAGCCAGGCAGCCAGTAAGCGCGTACATGACAGCTGCGGTGTGATGGGACTATTGGGTAGCGCGACAAGTCACGTGCGCCGAGGTGGGTGTGTGTGTTGCCGCCCCGTTGGTTCGTTGCGGGCCATATCCTGCCAGCAGTTCGTCCAAAGTTTGTCTATTTATCTGTTTCCGTGGAATGGCGGTTTCCGGTTCGTCGGCGGGCCCTTCCCTTTGCTTTCCTTTCTTCTTTTTCCATTGCTGATGCCTGCTTGCCGCTGCTGACTCGCTGGGAACTAAGTACACACACGGCCTACTCTACTCTGCAGTAACCATGGCACTCCTCCCACGTTAGGTGGAAGCTTGAGAAGGTACTTAGTGACATGTACTCCACTGAGCACACATGTACTCTGCACACTCGCGCACTCACACACACACACGTACGACCCAACCAACAAAGCAGGAGGCTGGCAGCAGGGTCAGTCACAACGCAGCAACAGCAGCAACAGCAACAGCAGCAGCAGCAGCAGCGAGCGACCCGCGATTATGACTGAAACCCCACTCCTCTCCCAGCAAAAAAAGGTGAGGGCTATGCATTACCGGTTTGGACAGGAGACTAACTTGCTACGTCGACAGGATGGACAGCAATTCCCACAACCCGTGGTAACATTCGAATGGCTGAGATCGATAGGGGTGGGACGCACGAAGCCTATATTTCGCGTCCCAACTGTCCGCAATCGACAGATAGAAGCAGAAAAATGATGAAAAACGAAAAATAGAAAGGCGATGCGGCATCCGCCCGTTGATTTGACGGTGCTACTGCTGTTGCTACTGCTGTTGCTACTGCTGTTGCGACTGCTGCTGCTGAGTGATTCGCCCGTCTCTCGACCCTGCAGTGGTAGACTAGCCAGCCGGGCCCCATTGACTTTGGGGCGGCTGTGTTCTTACTCAGTCAAAAGCGATTGCGACCGACAGAGAGAGAGATAAATGCAATCGTCAGTTGTTGGTGGCCTCCACTATACGAAACGTTGTGGCCAGTCGGATCCCGGCACGACCCTACTTCTGCCCGCGCGCCCGCTGGATAGTCACCACCAGTAGCAGAATATGGCAGCCAGCTCAGATGCATTGGCGGGGACGGGGGGAGCTGGGCGGAGGGAGGGGTGGTGGAGGTGCGGTGGTGGAGGTGGTGGTGGTGAAGGTGGTGGTGGACACATCTCAAAGCTAGGGAGTCCCCCAGTCGGCCTGCGAGTTTCTGCTGCTGCTGCGGCCGGTTGCTTGACGAGAGACAGCACTGCAACCGGCACTCGAGACGAGGTGGTCCGTGAGAGATGGCATGAAGACCGCACCGCACAACCGGCCGGTGGGGTGTTGGAATGGGGTACATGTAAAGTAGCAAACCCAGGCTGTGTTGGAGCACGCAAGCAAGCAAGCAAGCAAGCAAGCAGGCAGGTAGGCAGGCAAAGAAAGCATGGCTGGCTGGCCAGTGAAGCATTCTCGGCCACTGGAGGATTCCCGTCATCGTATCTAGAACGAGTAACGAGCAAGGAGAGCGTGTATGTACAGCGCGCAGCTGCCTACTCTGCTGGCACACACCTCTCGGACTTTCCCAGATGTCGCGCCGTAGCTACATACCTACGTCTCGCATCCATCGTGGCCATAGGACTTTTAGGCGTTTAAACTCACGAGAGCGAGCAAAATATAGAAGCAGGCAGAGCACAGTAGCACTAGTTAGCTGGGCTATAGTACCCCAAGGCAATAGTAGATGAATAAGTATTTGCGTATCGATGCGTTAGGTAGGTGCCAGATAGCTGGCCCGCCAATATTTGCGCGCTTCCCGAGAAGCGGGACAACTCATAGACGATCATTCTTTGCCTCCGCCGGCCTTAGGGACAACGTAGACATTCGGAAAGTAAAAAAAAAGAAAAGGGTGGCGTTGTCGTACCGATGTGCGGTAGTGAGCAAGTGAGAAAGTGAGCAAGTAAGCAAGTGAGCAAGTGAGTGAGTAGTAAGTGAGTGAGCAAGTATGGCATGTACTGTGTGCACAGATACTCTGCTGTACATACGGTGCAGAGTGTATGCTATGCAGCATCGTGATTGTAGAGTACATACATCTAAGGAGGTACATACTAGGAGCGTTGTTGTTGTTGTTGTGTAGTGCGGGCTTTTTTAGTGTGATGGGGAATGGCGGCGTTCGTTGTCGCCCGGTTGCTGTTGTGGGTCGGGGTTCTCGTTGCTGTTGTTGTTGTTGTGGCCACCATGGATCTGGTTGCTTGGGTGGTCCGTCCGTGGGGCCGTGGCCATGAACCATGGGGCTTGCTGGCCGTCGTCAATCGTGTCAGGGATCGCCTCCACCTCAACCCTCCTCCTCCAGCTCCACCTCCACGCCTACCACCCCCCTCCCCCTCCTAACCCACCCCCCGAGCATCCAGCTCATCGCTCCGCTGCCCCCCTCCCCTAACCTAAGCTCCGTTTCCAGTCCTGGGGTCCAACGTCAGTCAAGCTTCGGTCCCCAGTAACGATCCGCGCTGCCACATACTACTGCCCTACATGCAGCATCACAACCCACCCCCCCCCCCCCCAACAACAACAACAGCACCAGCGCATTGCGGCCGCCGTGTAGAATCGCAAGTATAGAAAAAGGCCCGCCTTCGCCAGTATTTCCGTTGAACACAGATTCATCTTCCTGAAGATCTTCCTCCGCTTCCATCGTCTTCTCATAACCCCGCCTCCCTCCCCCCGACGCAACCTGCAAGTACCTCTAGCACCCTCTCCAAACAATCCCGTAAAAGAAAAGGAAAAAGGAAAAAAAGAAAAAGTCATCGTTACTTCTTCTTCCATCTTCTACTCCTACCGCCACAGCCACTCATAAGGTCAGTGACAAAGCTAGAACGATGCAGTCCCCACCTGTGTCCAATGGCCCCCGCGCAATTGCTGTCGAACCCTCCATATTGACACACTGCAATATATAGAAGTCCCGCATCTCCCACCTTCCACAGACCCCATCAACTTCATCACCGGAATCTTTATCCAACATCCTACCCCCACCCCCAGCAATAATCTCCAACATGGCAATCAAAACCACTCCCGCTGCCTCGAGATGCCTCGGCCTCCCAAGCTCTATCGATTCGCCGAGTCGGCTCGTCCACCCCCGCGCCCGCGAACTCTACGAGCACCTCCGCACCTTCCCGTGGGACGTCTCGTGTCTCACCTACCTGCGCTGCCGCCACGAAATCTTCCCCGAGGTCTTTGCCGGAAAGTCCACCACCACCCAGCTCGTCGAGTACCTCGTGGAGCTGCGCTTCCTCGCCACCGCTCTCAACGGTTGGTCGGAGGTCGCCCTTGGCCGGTAAGCACAGAAAAACAAAATCCCCCCCAAAATCTGCGCGCTCTCTGTCGCTCTCCTCTTGTGGGCAGTACTCTGCAGCCCCATCCAACCTCGATCATGCAGCTTTCTCTGCAGATACAGGCTAGCGTCAGGTGGCAGATATACTTGCCAGCCAGCAGCGGCTGCCTTTAGAGCTCCGCTGGCACTGCATCCCCTAACCCTGTTTCACCATCTCCCTTTCCCCCTCTTTTTGTTTTATACAAAAAATCCCACAACCACGTCAGTCGTGCATCCTGACTGACGCAACTTTCTCCCGTTAGCTCCCCGCACCATCTCGCGCCACTGGACAAACGCTTCATCATCTTCAGCATAGCCAACGCCTACCACGAGCTGCCCGATGTGCTGAAGGAGCTCATGACGATCAAGGATCGATCGTACAGCTCGTCGGTCAAGAAGTACTGCGACGAGGTGCATCTCGGTCTGACCGAGATCTACCGCCATCCCGACATCAAGGCGCTCTGCGAGAATGTTAAGCAGAGCCCGATTCCGATGGAGTTTTAGAGTACATACGCACCTCGCATTGGCCATCGCTGGCACCACGCCGCCACCACGCTGCCAGCACCCAACACTCAACATCCATACCTTTCCACCGTCGTCCCGCCGAGAATTACCTATATCCGCACGATTAATGTCCCTATTTCTTCGACACCGAATTCTTTATTATTACTTTTCAACTGTCAATACGCTTTTTACCCTTTAGTATCAGAACCAGATTGTGCGAGGAGGACACAAAGGAACGAATACCTTACCTAGTACACAACAATATGCAACCACCGACGGGACACTTTTATCAATTCATCGCCGCTTGAGGAGCGACAAAAATCAATCATCTTCATCTTCTCCTTCATCTTTCGACTTCTCCTCAACCTTCTTCATCCTTTTCTTCATCTTGGGGGCTTCTTATTTCTCTTCATCTTCTTGGTCTCCTTTGTTTAATCTCTGGGTCGGGTTCGAAAAGATTGCTACTTCGCTGCTGCCAGGTTGCGCGCGCGCCAAAAAGCTGTCCCACTTTTTTTTTCCGGCTTCCAATCCATATTTCATCGGAGAGAATGGCGTTAACGATATGATTTTTCGGTCGGGCATTTTTTATTTCTTATCTATCATGCATGAAAATATCCGGTGTTATGAATCCTTTTTTTCTTCTTTTTTTCTCTCTCTTCCTTTTCATCTTCGGGGTTGTCTGTCTCACATCATCTTCTTTTTCGTTCATGGCGCAATGTTTGGGGTCTGTCTGGATTTTCCTTTTTATTCTCTTTTCGGGCTTTTTTTTCCGGCTTCGAAGCGAGGGGTTGTATGTATGCTCGTGTACTAAAACTGGGGGTCTTTCATCGTTTTTCTTCTTCTTTGATTGTTTCTGTTTCTGTTTCTTTTTCTTCATATTTTTTTATTGGTGATTCTCACGAACTATCCGTGCGTGCGCCATCATCAGTTACTGTAGGTATGAATGTGTGTCTGTATGTATGTTTGTCTGTGTGTGCATGTATCTAACGGGACCGGCGGGGGCAGGGCATGGTGGACTGGGTGTTTTTTTCTGCATAGAACGGCTTGTTCTTGTTCTTGTTTTTTGGGGAGGGAAAGAGGGGAAGATGACGGTGGAGGACAGCCTGGGCTTGGGACGGTGGGAACGGGAACGAGGAAGAGGGGGAGCATGCTACTTACATACATCTTACATACAACTTCATACCTGGGTATCGTGTCATACGAATGAACGCTTATGATCATCATTGCTGTTTCTCGCCCTTGGGCTTGTCGTTGAAGTTGAAGAGGATTCGCATGCGACACAACTTGGATTGAAGGTGATGATGATGGCGATATACACCGAACGGCTCCTGTTCCTCATCGGACGGTAGTTATACCGTATAGCTATCGCCATGAGTCCATGAGTCCATGACTATGGTGTGCGCCGCATGCGAAGATATTTCGTCCGTCCGCTAGCGGGATGGGGTCGAGTGATACCGTCTGATCCTGGTCCGTCGTAAGGCTTTCCTGAATCCTCGTTTATGATACGAGGCCAAACCCAAACCCCGCGCCGGCTGGGGAGGGAGGAGGCTGATATTTATACCTTTTTCCTCCCTTCTTTTTTTACCACTTACCCCCTCCCTCCCAACTCACCCCCGTCGCTTCTCGGATCGCTTCTCGGCGGTGAACTCCGGAGGCGAGACTCGAGAGGGAGGGGAGGCGAGAGAGGGGCAGAGGGAGGGGGGACGGGGGTTCGTTTGTTTTGTTTGTACTCTACTCTAGGTTTGTTACAGGGACGGTGGACCACGGCGGCTGCGTGGGTGTTGGTTTTTTTTTGGGGGGGGGGAGGCTTGCGGGGGCTTGGGCAATGGGGGGGGGGGGGGGGGGGGGGCTTGGGTAATGGGGAGGGGCTTGGACTTTGTTGGGCCCTGGGGTGGTGATGGACGGAACTGGAACTGGAGTCTGGGGGTTGTTGCACCAAATTCCAACGACTATTACTCTACCTGCTCTACTGAGGTTGCCGGCTGTGGTTGACGGCTGTAGTTGACGGCGCACGGCCGGCTGTTGGATAATGCGGGGGATAGGGATCTGGTGGCTTCATTGAGGGTTGGGGAAACATCGTGAATCATCAACATACCTATGGTACGGCATTCACTGCAGACCCCGGGGGAGGTTTTCCGATTCACCATTCACCGTTCACCGTTCACGTGCGTGCGGGATGGGGGCCTGGGAGCGGCTGACGAAGCGGGTTACGTTTACATACTAGAACCTAGCATACACCGCCGGGCGCTGACTCTTCTCGAGTCCCGAGTCTGACTCTCTGAGGTGATGGATCATGGATGCGGCTGTCTGCTTACTCCAGTCTTGCCTACTTTCTTACATAAGTCAGTAGTCTACTGATCCACGGCGCATGGAACGAGCGACGAGCGACGGGCGATAGTTACCGATGTGTAGCTTTGGGACTTGGTAACGCGGCTTCTACTCACTCTTCCTCCTCCTCCTCCTCCTCGTGCGGCGGCGAACCAGCCGCCGCCACGGCGCCACTCCAACCCCAAATCCAACCCCAAATCCAACCCCAAATCCAACCCCAAATCCAACCCCAAATCCAACCCCAAATCCAACGCCGATTCCCTCCGCCAAACTCGAGCGTGTGAGTAACTTACACAACTTACATAACCTACCTACCGACGCTGCATATCTAGGCCGACCGCCGAGCAGACATGACAGCCATGAGTAATTCCCACATCTTTCGTATGCAACTGCGCATGCAGCGCGGAGGATTGGCCTTGTGTGTCGCCGTGTGTGTCGTGTGTCGTGTGGGTGGTGTGGTGTAAAGTAGGCAGGCAGGCAGGCAGGTAGGCGAAGTGCGTATACATACGTGCGGCTGAGCTTCCTGACATAGCTACGGTACCTATGGTAGGACTCTAGATATATGGAGTAGAGTGCCTATGGGGTGCTTGCTCTGACTCGGGGTCTGGGTCGGGAAACGCCTTGGGTATCATTCCCGACGTGACTGTTGCCAATGCCACGTTGTGACCAGTGTCGAGTTCGGGAATTCGTGCACGAGGAGAAGAGAGGCGACTCGAGAGGCGAGAGGCGAGTCTGCCCTGTGGCCGTCCGGCCGGCCGGGTTCCTCGACTGCCGTACTCTACTCTACTCTGCGTATCTAAAGCACGGACGGTATGTATGTGTGTATGTGTGTAGGGTAGATGCCTGGCAAGGAGCACGAAGTGGTGTGCTGTGTGTGCTCAGGTGAAGGCGGCCGCTGCTTCTGCTGCTGCTGTTGGTGTGGCAGCGAGCAGAGTGCGGTTGGGTTGGGTTGGGCTTTTTGTTGGCTGGCTGGCTGGCTGGCTGGCTGGTGATACAGGAGGTTGTGTTGCCGGGGTGCGAAGGCGAGTGGGAGGCAAGCAGGCAGGCAGGGCAATCGCACTTGCAATTCATAAAGAGCTGGTGTGCTGCTGCTGCTCTGCTGCTGTGACTGCCGTCGGATTTGTTGCTGCTGCTTCTGCTGCTGCCGCTGCTGCTGCTGAACTGACGACACCCGCCACCTGCGACTCAGCGAGCGAACGAACGCGAGTTCTGAACCGCTTCCTTCCTACTACGCACACACGATACGACACGACCCCCGTCCAGATCCTACACGAAGCGAAGACCCGAAGCGAAGACGAACCCCCCGAGACGAGACAAGATGGTGAGTTGCATCTGCATCCCGCTTGCTAGTACTATCTATGCCCACGGTACATATCTGGTGGCGGCGACTCCATACCCCGCCTAAAAGCACTACTTTCCTAGCCCACGGCCGCACTGACACCTTTTCCTTGCGCGCGTATAGGGCAAGCGACGATCGCACCGCACGCAATCGGGGTCAGGGCTGCCCGCGCGGCGGAAGGTGGTGATAGTCGGGGACGGAGCGTGCGGCAAGACGTGTCTGTTGATGCGATTCTCGAACAACACGTTTGACCCGGACGCGTATGTTCCGACTGTGTTTGAGAACTACGTGAAGGACATTACGCTGGGGAATGGCGAGAAGGTCGAGCTCACGCTGTGGGATACTGCGGGCCAGGAGGACTACGATCGACTGCGCCCCCTGTCGTATCCTGACACCGACGTCGTCCTCATCGCGTTCTCGGTTGACTCCCCGGATTCACTCAACAACGTCTACGATAAGTGGATTTCGGAGGTCCTCCACTTCTGCCCCATGATCCCCATCATGCTGGTCGCGCTGAAGAGGGATCTGAGAACCGATGCTGCGACCGTCGCGAGACTGCAGCAGCAGCAGAGGGAGCCCAGAGGTCCTGTCACGATGGAAGAGGGCCAGAAGGCCGCGAGGGAGCTAAATTGTGATCACTACATCGAGTGCTCGAGTAAGACGGGCGAGGGCGTCTTCCAGGTCTTTGAGAAGGCTAGCACTCTGGGCAGAAGGGGTCCGAAGCCAAATAAGTCCTGTGTCATTCTTTGATGGGCGATGATGGGCGATGGGGGGGAGGGGGGATGATGCCGCCCCGCCATGTCATGTAGGAAGCGTGGGGGCGGGGGCGGTTTTGACAGGCAGGGATGGCTGGGAAGAGGGATTGGCGAGGCGCACTTTTTTGTCATCTAATGTCTTCCTTTTTTTCTTTCATTGTGGTGGTGTTTGTTTCTGCTTGTTCCATCGTTCGTTTTTTCTTCTTCTTTCCCGACGAGCTTCATCTACCATTGTAACAAAATATACGGATTGAGGGTGGTGACCATGGAACCTCGGCCGATTGGGTGGGAGGGTGGGGGGGGGGGGACCGTTGGTACTCTACATATGATTCATCATTCACCCAGCGTCGTCCCATGCCGCATAACTAACAGGCTATGGGCTCGTCATAGGCTCATATGTAGTAGGCACGGATTGTCCATCGAGTTACTGGTAGATTGCTACTGCACTCCGGAGCACTCTGCCTCTACATGGCCAGCCTAATATGCCCAATGCCGGCAGGAGGATTTGCCTTATCGAGACGAAGGCAGGCTGGCTGGGAAGACGGGGAAAACGTCGGGTACCTATCACCGTGGTCACTACCTACTTGGCCGGACGGGTTTTCCATGGGTTGATGGGCACAAAGGACTTGCTTACGTACATACAGAAGAAGAACTAGAGTTATGTACAAAAGCATATCGCCACTCACACACAAAGCACTCGCACTCACACTCACACCGGACCCAACAGAACAGAACAGAACACCATCGTTGATTCACGTTTTCCATAAACCAAGCCAGAGTATATATACCCAAGCATTTATCCGTATAGGTGGAACGAGACATCAAGGAATAGAAGAAGAAACAGAAGTAAGGACCCGACCCAACATAGCCCCAATCATCGCAGAACATACTACCTAACCACATCTTATAGTTAGCATAAAGCATCCACCAAATTCCTTCCAGATTCCGACAGATCACCAAAGCGCGACGAGGGGGTTGATTACCTACATATGTAGTTATCCTGATCGTCCAAAATTTGCTCGTCGTCGTCTTCGCCGCCGTTGTTACTCTTCTCCCCACCGCTCCAAGCAGCACGGAACGACCCCTTACCACTCCTTGCTAGGGAGCACCAGGTAGCCTTGCTTCCATCTAGCGTGTGACACTTGGTGATCTGGGCCGTAGCCGGACTGGATATTCTCGATATAGCTCAGTGGGTGTCTGGAGTTCTTAGCCTTGCGGGCCTCCATGATCTCCATCCTCTGGATGAGCGTCATAGGGCGTCCGGCACTCTCGGAGCTCTCGCCCTTGCGGGCCATGCTCCTCTCGGTCTTGCTCCTGTTCCCGGCCTGACGGGCGTCAATAGTCTCGAGCAGGGTCATTTGACGCCTGTAGCCTCCGGGCTGGCAGGCCATACTACCCTCTGACCTGGCGGACATGCTCTGGTCGGGCTTGGTCTCCATGAAGTGCCTGTTGGAACCGCCAACGGAGCCAGCCACATTCGGGATCCTTGGGGACATCGTGCTCTCGTCGGGCTTGGGATTGGCGGCCATGTCTCTCTCGGCCTGGCGAGCCGCGATGACCTCGATTAGGGTGAGCGGGCGCCTGGTACTCTCAGCCGTGCGACCCATGCTGCGCTGGACGTGCTGGCGGCCCCTGGAGCTCTCGGTGCTCTCGCCGTGCGTGGTAGCAGAACCACCCGAGACAACCACGGCCGGAATCCTACCACCGCCGCTGGTAGGATTTCCGGCGTGGGTTTGCCACGGGATGGGTAACTTACCACCAGTAGCACCAGCACCAGCACCAGCAGCAGAAGCAGCACCAGCAACAACACGACCGAAAGTACCCGCAGCACCAGCACCAGCACCAGCACCAGCAACACCAGCTCCACCAACTGCACCGACAGCACCAGCACCGACAGCACCAGCAGAGCCAGCAGAGCCAGCAGAGCCAGCAGAGCCAGCAGAGCCAGCAGAGCCAGCTCCAGCAGCTCCAGCAGCTCCAGCACCAGCTCCGGCAGCACGACCACGACCAAAGGTACCAGCAGAGCCAGCACCAGCACCAGCACCAGCACCAGGACGACGAACATCACGGGCGGCGGCACGAGCAGCGGCAGCCCGAGCAACATCCGCACTCGCAACAGCACCGCGAGTGAGGGCCTTTGCTGGCGCCTTGACTGCTCCGATCGGAAACTGTCTGGCAACCCGCAAATTACCACCGGGACCACCAGCACCGCCACGAGAAACCTCCGACTTCGACTTCTAGTCCGAAGTCTGGGAGTGAATAACCTGCTGGTGGCTAGTTGGGTTTGTGTTGGTGTTGACGGCGTTGGTAACAGATGCCAACGGCTTGTTAGAAATGCCGACCGATCCAACCGCAGCCGGAATCCTGCTATCGCTGCTGCCGCTGTCATTGCTGTTGCCGTTGCCGCCGGAACCCCTGCCACGGTAACGAGACGGGACTTGAAACTTACCACCAGAACCACCACTAGCCCCAGCGGCAACACCAGCACCAGCAGCAACACCACCACGAATTGGGGTCATCTTGAGCGTCTTGACAGATCCGGTCGGGTTCCACGTCGGAAACAGCAACTGCCCAGCCCCGCCAGCACCACCATCAACCGCACCGACCGGGTGTGACCAGCGCTGCGGCATGGTCTCCTCGGTCGGCTCGGCGATATGTGTACCGTCTGGTAGTGTCAGTACGATCCTTGGGATCGAGATTGAGTTCACCTTCGCCGGCTTCTGGGCTTGGTGGAGGAGGAGATGCTGGAGCTGGTGGAACTTCTTCAGTATCTGCGAGCGGATACCTTGCTGGTGTGGGGCGCGCGGCTGCAGATGTGGGTGGACGTTTTGGCTGTTCGCTCCGTCCTGAATACGGTATTCCATGTGTTGCTGGGGTGTGGGGCGGTCGGCGAGGGATGGGAGTGGGGAGAGCTCGAGGGGCGAGGAGAGCTCGAGGTGCGGCGAGGAGGAGGAGTCGTGGGGAAGGAGGGACTTAAAGATGTTGGCGATACAACTCATCTTTGCTTGCGTACGTATTCAACGGTTGGGTTGGGTCTGGTAATAGTGGTGTTGGGTGCCAATATAGGTGTGAGTGCGGATTTTGGCGGTGGTTTAAGGTGGTGATATGCCGATAGTTGCCGACTTATGGTGGTGGTGGAGTAAAGAGGAAAGAAAGGAAGGAAGGAATGTGGTGAACACGAGATTATATTGAGCGTCACGCCGAGTGTTTGGAGTTTGTCGTTGTAGGATTCGTAGGATTCGTGGGAAGTCGTTGGTGGGGTTGTGACGCCCATGGAAGAGTCGTGGACCGTGAAGAGTAGCCATGGTAGAGTCGTGGACCGTGAAGGAGTCGTGGACCGTGAAGTAGCCATGGCAGAGTCGTGAACCGTGTCCGAGGCGAGATGGAGTCGTTGGTGATAATTAAGTCGAGGACCGCAAAGTGGGCCATGGTAGTGCTCAACCGTGTCCCGAGTAACGGACGGTTCAACACGGCAGCGAGAACGGAAACACTGGAAGGAAAACATTTCTGGCCCGACTTCGTACCAAAATGAAGATCGTAGATAGGTAGAAGACAAAATTGATTGAACCAAGGAGAAAATTGAGA
This sequence comes from Tricharina praecox, assembly GCF_024521635.1. NCBI lineage: Eukaryota > Fungi > Ascomycota > Pezizomycetes > Pezizales > Pyronemataceae > Tricharina > Tricharina praecox. Next base: position 423,679 of record NW_026250419.1, read on the forward strand.
AATCGCAATCTAAGCATCGCTATCGTATCCGGTATTTCGTATCCCATATCGCAGCTCTTCTACCGCGCCATCACCCTCTCTCTATTCCTATCCCTGACCCTCTCCTCCTCGTCCCTCTCGTTCTCCTCGTCCCTCTCGTTCTCCTCGGCCCAAGGCGAGTGACCCACCATCAACGGCGTGCGCTCACTCGCCCTGTGGCCATTCCGTGGCTCACGGGGGATATGCTCCTCCTCGTCCAAGGACTCATCATCCGCCTCCTCCTCCTCGACGCGGCCAGCCTCCGATATCCTAGCGCGGCTCGCCGACTTGGCCGCGCGCGCGAGTTCCTCGGTGTGACGTTGAATAGCGATCAACGCGACGACCTATCATTATTCTCCGTCAATACCCGACTCCCCGAGTACACAAGTCTTGAATGCCTGCGACCAACCTTAAAAACCGCAAGCAGCGCAAAAATCGCAAACAGCATCTCACCAGTGCTAGCGCCCGCCTGCATCCACGGGACGGAGCACGCCTTTGTCCTTCCGGTCGCATCACTGCACGAGGTGACATTCCTCGGCGGGAACGGATATGCCATGTGGGTGACGGTGCGGTAACCGCAGCAGCTGAGATTATCCTGGATGCCGCGGATGGTCTCGCCCTCCTTCGCGCGGAACAGCTCGTTCCACCGCCGCTCGAAGCGGCACGACGACAGCGGCGTCGCGAACAGCATCGACGACAGCGTCAGCACGATGGTCTCGACGAACAGCAGCAGCACGAGAGGGAGCGTGGTGACCATCTTCGTCACCGCTGTAGGCACCGCGTGCAGGAGCGCGTGCCCGAAAATTAGAAAGTTGAGCAGCGGCAGAACGATACCCAGCAGTGGCAACAACAGCGAGATGGGGAGCTGCAGCCGGACGCTGTTGTACATCGCCAAGATACCGAGAAAGAGGAGCAGGCCGTTGAGCTATGCTCACCATTAGCAAGTCGGCCAGTCGGTCAATCCCCGCCCGGGCGGGAGATAAATACCCCTCCCGCGATAATGATCCACCATCTCTTATTCCGCGACAGTTGAATCCACAGGTCAGGCATCGTCAATGCCTTCTTATGGTGTGTGTAGTAGTTTGCAGCGAGGCTTTCCTACGGAGGAGGAGATGGAAGAGAGTTGAGGACGAAGCGAGGAAAAAAGCGGGGGGCCGAAACCACGGGCGGGCGGACGGGGGGATGCCATTTTTATGAGATTCTTGCGGTTGACCGGTCGTCCCCCATCATTGGTTAGAGGGCCAGAGTTCCTGCGTGGCTACGTGTTTGAGCGGCTGATAATTCCATGGGCCACAGCAATATAGAGTACCTAGAGTATGGTGCTCTGTGTGCATATGCATGAATGTCTTGGACTCTGTTGGATAACAACAATCATGCATGTCACTCGATTGAGCGAGAATCGGGCGGTCCGACAGATTTGTATATAGACCTGAGGCCCAGCGAGGGATATAGAGAGCTCTGAGAAAGGGATTGTTGCAGCGCCAGGCAAAAGCAGAGGCTGAGGGAAGCGAAGGTACTATCTACACCGAGCTCGTTACCAGGACTGCAGACAGACCCTGTACTCTTGATAGGCTGCACGAACCTAGAAGAAACCTAGCTCCCGGATAACGGCTACTAATCAACTAGTGACTTCGAGATCAACTGGGATATGATCGTATCATATTGAAGAAGAACATTATACTGCAGCCATGTCCTGCTTGCAATCTTGCTATTTTGTGTATTAACCTATGTGACTAAGAAGAAATACAATTGCATTCTGGTTTCTATTTCAACCACATGGTGTACTTTTTTTTTGTTCGTAATGTACCCGTAGGTATTCGGCCAATAACATGTTTGTCCAAGAAGCGTGGGGGGTCTCAACAAGGCTGTCTGAGTGAGATGCGATGAATGACATGTCGTTGGTTAGGTGTGATTAGGGTTGCCGGCTAACTACGTTAGGTTATGTTAGGGAATGTCGACCAACTACGGGATGCCAAGACATCTCCCGCCCCACAACAACCACCTACTTCTACCTGTGCCCTCTCTCTACTTTCAACACATCTTCTCTACTTACATCCAACACAACACTACTACATCCTCGATCTACCACGTCCTCCACATCAAATCAGTACGCATATATGAGCGAACATATATCACGTTCACTAACCCCACTATGCGATGCCGGCAAAGCACCCATCATCGCCGGGTCGTTAGATTTAGCTATCGACCTTAGAAAAGCTCCCCCGGTGAAGGTTTGAAGCTTCCTATCCCTCAAATACCGCTTTCAAAGCTAACTGTGGATGGCAACACAGAATAGCGGAGCGGATGGAAATGTGTGAGCCGAAGAGGGAATTATTTCCCTCGGCTCGGGCCCGAAAATCGGGCCCATGTTGGCGGGGCGCCTGTGGGCGTGCCCGCCGACGGGGGAGACAACGCCGCTGCGCAGGTCGCAGCGGGGGGTGTCCTCCCAGAACACACTCGCTCGCGGTGCTGCTGCTCGTGCTGCAGCTGCTGGTGCTGGTGGTTCTGGTGGTAAGTCGTAAGTCCCGTCGCGTTACCGTGGCAGAGGTTCCGGCGGCAACGGCAACCACAGCGGCAGCAGCGATAGCAGGATTCAGGCAGTGATTGGCCCGGTTGGTTCTTCCAGCAAGCCGATGTCATCCGTCACCAACGCCGTCAACACCAACGCAACCAGCCACCAACAGGGTATTCACCCCCAGGCTTCAGGCTAGAAGTCGAAGTCGGGAGATGAAGGTGGAGGTGGGCTCGATCCCGATCCCGAGAATCGTGCTCACCACACCAAACGGAGCTAACATGGGCGAGCCAACTGAGGAGCACACGCCGCGGCGGAAGTCACACTCGGTCGGAGCGGTCGCCCATAGTGATAATTTGCAGGTTCTCGGGAAGCATTCGGCCGGCGCAGTCAAGGCCAAGGAAATGACGCTTTCTTGAGAAGATGGAAACATTTCCATCATTTCGGTCCGAGGACCGAGCTCCCGACACCCAACGGGATCGACAAGGAAGATGCCAACAACGGACAACTGTCCCTTGTTTTCCGCCGCCAGCACCAGCGCTGGCGGCCAGGATCCTCTGCAAGTCTGCAACAACCGGAATATATCAACACCAATATTGCGACACCGATATCCACAACTATTATACCACCTCCCCCTATACCAACCGTCACATGGCTATGCAAGCCAAGATGTGTTGCCTCACTGGCGCCCTCAAGTCCTTCCTCCTCCCCAACGAGCCCTCCTCGCCGTCTCTCGAGCTCTCCCCACTCCCCTCACTCGCCTAGCGCCCCATACCCCAGCAACACATGGAGTACCGTATGCATGGTGGAGCCAACACCGAAGACGCCAACCGCCTATTGTCCACCACCACCCACCATCTGGGTATCCGCTCCAAGATATTGAGCAAGCTTCACAAGCTCCACCATCTCCTCCTCCATCAAGGCCAGAAGCCGAAGGTGAATTCGATCGCGATCCCAAGGATCGTACTAACCAGACTAGACGGCACGAACATCGCCGAGCCGACTGAGGAGCCCATGCCGCAGCGCAGGTCACACCCGGTCGGTGCGGTCGATGCTTCCGAGAAGTCGCTTGCTCGCGATGGTGGTGCTAGTGGTGCTGGACAATTGCTGTTTCCGACGTGGCACCCGGCCGGAGCCGTCAAGGCTCCCGAGGAGACCAGCGCTCCCGAGGGGACCGACGCTTCCGAGGGCACCAGCTCTCGTGGTGAAGATACCCGCGAGAAATTGTCTCGCGAAGATGGAAATATTTCCATCAGTTCGGTCCGAGGACCGAGCGCCCGACACCCAACGGGACCCATAAAGAGGACTACAAGGGACGACTGTCCCTTGTTTTCCGCCGCCGCCGGTGCTGGAAACCAATCTTCTCTGCTATCTCACACCACACACCAGACGGGCATTCGCCCCGTGGTGTTGGTACATCCGTTCTTCTCACGCATCCGGATAAGGCCAATGGCCGCCTATCTGACGGTCATCATCTCATTCCGGGTGTGGGTACGCATGTTGCACTCTTGAGTGGGCTTGAAGTACAGTACGCCTTCGCCACTCGGCCGGCAGTCAAGTCCCTCACGATTCGGATCCTCGCTAGAGGTCCGAAGGCAGAAAAACTGGGAGCCGAAGAGGGAATTATTTCCCTCGGCTCGGGCCCGAAAATCGGGCCCAAGACCCCCGGCGGGGCGCCTGTGGGCGTGCCCGCCAACGGAGGGGGCCAGCCGGCTGCGCAGGTCGCGGCCGGCTGGAGCGGTGAAGGCGCTTCACAAGACGCTCGCTCATGGTGGTACTGGTGCTGCTGGAGCTGTTGGTCGTACTGGTTCTGCTAATTCTGCTGGAGCTGCTGCTGGTGAGTTGACCATCCCATGGCGATATCACCCCGGAAGTCTTACCAGCGGCGGTGGTAGGATTCCGGCTGTGGTTGGCCCGGTTGGTTCTGCTACCAGGCACGCCGAGCGCATCGAGAGCACCAGAGGCCGCCACCACGTCGAGCGCAGCATGGTCCGCCAGGCAGTGAGCTCCGGGCGCCCCCTTACGCTGGTCGATATCATCGCGGCTCGCCAGGCCGAGAGAGACATGGCCCTCAACATCAAGCCCGACGAGCGCAGCATGTCCCCAAGGATTCCAGCTGTGGTTGGCTCCGTTGGCGGTTCCAGCAGGCACTTCATGGCGACCAAGCCCGACAAGAGCATGTCCGCCAGGTCAGAGAGCAGCATGATCTGCCAGCCCGGAAGCTACATGCGTCCGATGACTCTGATCGAGACCATTGACGCCCGTCAGGCTGAGAACAGCAGCAAACCGAGTGGAGCATAGCCCGCAAGGGGCGAGAGCTCCGAGAGTGTCGGACATCCGATGACACTCATCCAGAGAATAGAGATCATGGAGGCTCGCAAAGCACAGAGCGCCAGACATCCTATGGCCCCTATCGGGAATATCGAGCCCGGCTATGGCTCAGATCACCAAGTGTCACACGCTAGATGGAAGCAAGGCCACCTGGCGCTCCCTGGCAAGGAGCGTTAGGAAGACGACGAACGGACGATGGAAATATTTCCATCAGTTCGGTCCGAGGACCGAGCTCCCGACACCCAACGGGATCCATGCAGATGGGGCGACCGCCCCTTGTTGTTCGCCGTCGCTGGTGCTGTCAACCAGGGTCCTCTGCTATCTCACACCACACACCAGGCGGGCATTCGCCCCCTGGTGTTGGAGCAGAGGAACTGGGAACCGTCGGAGTTGTGCTCGATCTGAGATCGACTTCACAACTCCGACGGGACGCACGTGGACGAGTATGTCCCGCCGGGCCGAGAGCCCTAGGCGCCCGATGACCCTCATTGAGAGTATGGAGATGATGGAGGCCCAGAAGGCTGAGAACTTAAGGCATCCTATGACCCCTATCGGGAATATCGAGTCCGGCAACGGCCGCGACCACCAAATTTCGCACGCTCGCTGGAAGCAAGCCCACCTAGCGCTCCCTGGCAAGGAGGGGTAAGGAGGCGTTCCGTGCTGGACGACGAGCGGAAGACGGAGACTCGCAAGCTTTTTGTCGGTTGGGAGAACTCACTCACTAAAAATCTCGAAAAATCCGGTGGATGCTATATTCTGTAGTTAGGTATGTTCTGAGATGGGTTGTATGTTCTGCGATGGATTGAGTACTAAATTCTGCTTTAGTTCCTTCTTTCCACCTGTATCGATAATTGCTTGCTTGGAGTATCTCTACTTTAGCTTGGTTTATGAGAAACGGGAGATAACGTAACCCACTCGTCAAACAATTTGGTGGATGCTTTGTTCTGGTTATCTATGAGATGTGGTTGGATATGTCGTATGCTCTGCGATGAATGCAATGAAGGAGTGATGTGGTTGAATAGCCGACATACGGCTGGCTAGAATTACATAAACTTTCTAGTATACAAATATTGGTTGTAACATACGAACCTCTCACTGTTAATCAACTTCCGTTTTGACGTTTTGCTACTCGCTACCTACTTGTCATATGATGTCTTTTCAACACTGTATTGTTCAGCGATTCTTCATGCAGCATGATTTGCGGTCCAGGTGGGCAAAGCCCCCGCCGTAGCGGAAACCGGATGTAGTGGAAGATTCTCGGGGGTGAATTTCAAAAGGAGACAGGGCAGCAAGTATAACGGCGCAATTGAGGAGTCTAGCAGACCGCGGGAAAGAGGTAAGAAGAAGAAGCCGAAGCAACGGCGGGGCATATGGAAGTACATATTCGAGCTGTCCGTGGAAGTAAAGTAGATATGCCCAACTAAATACATACTGCGCCGTCTCGGTGACACGAATATAGCACAGCATAAATCGGTTTCACCGGAAGGCGGGAGTCGGACCGTGGCCGAACCGGGCCGGACGCGGACACGGACACGATGGGAGCGGAAAGGAGGGGGGGTCTGGGGAAGAAAGGCGGACGAAGTCGAAGGACTCCCGTCTCCTCTCCACGGCACTAGGTAGGCAGATGCTTGTCTTTCCCATATCCTCTGGCTTTGTGCGGATGATCACGAAGATTCTCACGAAGATGCTTCCTCTTCGCCAGATCTATGGAGCCGGTCAACGAGCTGAGGAATCGCGAGGAGGAGGAGAAGTGCTGTTATGTACCGCATGTCAAGAAACTCGGTCATCCCAGCCCTCGTGCAAACGTATCCACAACGCAGCCATCGATATGCCGGTTTCTGTTGCGGCCGAGTCGGAGTGAGCAAGAGAGGGTTTATCTGCTTCCTTTCCTGGTATGTACATACTTATGTACTCTTGGTGAGACTTGGCGGTGTAGCCTGTAGGTAGTATCCTGCACTCGTGCGAGCTCTGACGGACGGAAGGAGTATGTAGATAGTTGCATCTGATTACCGTTCGTTCTGTGGGAGTGGAGTAGTTAGATTAAAGCTCGCTGCCTTGGGATGACCATGCAGCTACGCCTCCCGCTGCTGACTGCTCACCGGGTCATGCTAATCGGGTTGGAACTGGGCTTCTCGGGAGTATGCTTATCCGAGTCGTTTGATTACTATTCGCTCCCTAAATGAATACGAGCCCTACTTATGTATGTCCATATCCACACCCGCCAATGCAGAGGATATATGCCAACCTCCATCGCTAGCGAAACAAAACAATCCACAACTGCCGTAGATCCGGAAGGAACCGGGAACGTATGTCGGTACGGAACGGTTCTCACAAGCCCTCACTCGTTCCACTACGCCCACCTCGCCAACCCCCCGGACGCGGCCCGAGTTCCCGGTTGTGAGGAGTATATTTAGCGTGGCCCGTACGATGAATGGACCGATGCCCTAGCTGCGCTTACATGTATGTATGTACTACATAGTGTAGGTAAGTACCTGGGCATGTGGTCCGCATGATATATATCGCTGCCGTCCCCCGCCAATTCTTGCTGTAGGAGTAGAGTAGGACGCTATCTGCCGGGGCTTGGTAGCTCGATAGCTCGATCAGCTCACCTTAAGTTTAATTCGGGCACGGGCCAATCTTTCCCCGCCGCCCGGTGAGCGGGAAAGAGTGAGAGAGAGAAATAAAATACCTGCTTTCATTCAACGTCGTAGCTGCTGTTATACTGATCGGTGTCAGCTATATACTCTAGAGGGAGCCTGTTGCAGCCTCGGCTTCGGCCTGCTTATCGGTGGGCAGGTAGCACACACACGCCCGGTCCTAAGCCTACACGCTGAGACCTATGTGTGCAAGGGCCGACCTCAACCTATAGCCTGGGCGCTGCGCGCAAGGGCCGACCTTCTCTAGGCATCAACCTCATCAGTAGGGACGTTCTGCAGACTCCACGCACCACAACTACAACTATCCAGGGGTATCAGATGGGGTTAGCTGGTTGGTGAAAAGTGGGAGGTTTTGCAAACCCCAAACTGCGAACTGGAACTACAACTACAACTACAAAACACGAAATCAAACTATGGAATGGTGGTGCGGCCGTGCCCATTGAGCGATACTGCAAGAGACAAGCGTTGGAGACAGTGACATGGTTTGTACCCTGTCTTTGACGCTTTCATCCAATCAGCGTGTTTGTTATGATCCAGATTAAATCGAGCTAACTCGCGCTACTCACGAACTTCAGTAGTTGTTGGTAGCGTCGCCGACCCATGTCCACACGATAGCTAGCCTGGTGACCTTCCTCCATTAAGTAGGACCCCTATCCGTTGCTGTGGTGATAGTTGTAGTTGTGGTGCGCGGAGGGGTCGCAGAACGTCCCTAGTGTATGTAGCTTCGTCTACATCCGCGATGCCGAGCCCACGAGAGCAATGCTGCCTGAAGTACCGATGCGCACAGTAGGTATTAAACTGCATGACCATTGCATATAGCCAGCCGAGCGGGCCGGTAAACGTTAGATTATGCACAGCTGAGTCAAGTACCAAGGTAGGCAATATATCTCCCCCTCGTATTGACAGCTCACGACGTCTACCGGGGCGTCTTGGAAGTTAGAAGCTGTCGTCGAGGGGGTATATCTACCCCGTCTAGTCTCCCAGAAGGACAACTCCTCACCACCGCCATACATCGGTCTACTCCTCCTCCTCACCACTATCCACCCACTCCAACTACACACCGCCACCATGCAGTCAATCAGCACCCTCCTCCTCCTCCTCCTCCCCCTAGCGCTCGCACTCCCGTCGCCACAGGATGCGTCAACAGTCGAGCCGAACGCGTGCACGACGACATGCGCCAGCGACTTCGCCTGCGTCGACTCGTACCCGGAGTCGTGCATCTGCTGGAACCAAGTGATCGCCGACTGCGCGGCGAAGTGCGGTCAGGCCCCGGCGCCGACGGCAGACGACTGCAGCGTCAAGCGGGCTGTCGGGTGCCAGTCGAATTGTGTGGGCAAATACGCGTGCCTCCAGGTCTGGCCGCAGAGCTGCTACTGCGAGAACGCCATCAAGACCCAGTGTGCGGCCGAATGCGGAGGCACGCCGACGCTGGCTACTTGCCCGCCGCTGGCTGCCGAGTCATAGGCTGGCTCGCGTTTTGGATTGGGGGTGCGCCGTTGCGTTTCAGTGCTGGTTGTTTCCGAGGTATCCACTCTACCGGAAAATCTGGGGAAAGTTGGGTTTATGGTTATTGGGATGGATGGATGGCATTGCTGCGGGGAACATGTGGAAGGAAAGGGAAAAAACAATGTATGTAATCAAAATAAGCTTGTCGCCTGGGTATCCCCCCCTTGGGTCTGCGGGGGGATGGTTTCAAAGATATTGGATGTTGGTGCATTCTCATGAAATATGATTCGTTGTGATTCGGCCTCGGTATCTTCTTCTTGGTGGTGGTGGTGGTGCGGGTACAGTGGACAGGGCCGAAAGTAACAATGCATAGTAGGATAAACTTCGGGGCCCCGGTCAGAACGCATCCCCCCCAGACGCGCGTGAGATCTCATCTCATCCCCCATCTGAATATGCCGTGCCTGTCCGGTCCGATCACAGCCCATCACCTGCAGTTGTCAGCCTCCATTCGACATGCATGCTGACGGGAGACGGAGACGGAGACGGAGATAAGTCCAGTCCAGTCGCAACTACCGAACACCGAGCGCCGAGCGCCGAGCGGACAAAAGCAGGCTGACGAATCCAATCCAATCCAGGCGGCGCAGAAGTAAGCACAAAGCACACGCGCGCACCCACTCTCGAGCAAGCGCATACCTACTCTACCTACATACCTAGCCAAGTTGCCAAGTTGCCAAGTACTCTCATACCCATAGTTACCCAGCATGTATTGTGTTGTGTTGTAGTTTTCGGTCGGTCAGTCGGTCAGTCGGTCGTGTGGACTCCGGCCGTCCGTCCCTCCGTTCGTAAGCGCCTATGTGTGTCTCTGTGTCTCTGTGTGTGTGTGCTCGCGGGGGGAAGGCCCTCGAGCCTCGAGGAGAACACCCACTAACCAAAGGTGCCAAGGCTGGAGCCTGGGCGAGACCAGGCGAGACGGGAGCTCAGCGCGATGCGTGCCTTTCCTGCCTTACCTGCCTTTCCTACCGCTCCGAGCTCAGAGCTGAGAGCTCAAAGCTCAGAGATCACAGCCGTCGGCGTTTCGTTCCGGTCGGTGGGCAGCTGCCAAGGTGCGGGTAGGTGCCTAATTAAGCGGCATGCGACTCGCGAGACCGTTAACCGTGGCTACATAAAGTGGGTAGAATAGATTCTGAGAGGGGCTCATTGGAGCAGGCGTTCGATCGGTGAGTGGGGGAGATGAGGCTTTCCAGCCTGCCTTCGTGCCTTTCCTGCCGTTTAGAGCTCAAAGCTTAGAGCTCGAGCTCACAGCCGTCGGCGTTTCGTTCCGTTCGATGGCAGCTGCCAAGAGGCGGGTATGTAGTTAAGCGACATGCGAGATTGTCGACCGTGGCTAGGGAGTTAGTGAGAGGGGCTCATTGGGGAAGGCAGACGTTCGGTAGGTGGGGGGGAGATGAGGCCAGCCAGCTAGCCAGCCTTCCTGCCTTGCTGCCTTCCTGCGGGTGGAGAAGAGTGCAGTTTGCACTTTCCATGTAGTTATGTATGTATGATTCCATTCAATTCGATTTCATTCCACGTGCCGATGCGCAGAGGATGCTACCTAGAGTACTCTACATACGGTACTCTATCCCTGAGCAGTGGGCACGGAACCGCAAGATGGACGTTGAATGGATGGATCTGACAGCCGTCCGGGGGATTGGTGCTGTTGGATATTGACATGTTTGGATACATGTTATCGGGCCCATGCGACGGCCAAAAGTGCAAAGTGCAAAGTGCAAACATCTCGAATGGAATAATTACACTTGTGTACAAACATCGGACTCATGCCCGTGCCGTGAGTCATGCACCAACATTCGCCCACGCAGCGCGGCGCAGCGATCTCAACTTGAAGCTCAACCTCAACCATTGGTTAAGGGAATCCAACATCAATTCATTGTATTTGTCGCATACCTACACATCTACGGCCTATCTATGGCCTATCCACCGGTAACTACCAGTAGACTGTGACGTCCAACCTCAACCTCAACCTCAACCTCGAGTCCTCAACCGTTGCAATACCGAGTGAGAGCGTGGTGAATACGCACATTAAGCCCCCAGATCGAGTGACAGAGTCGAGACATGTTTCGACTATAGTGCCACCTACACGAGGATGAGATTAGTCGCTCAAACAAACCAAAACCCCTCGTCGATGGATAAATCCCCATTGTCCGATTTTGTATGATACCAACATCGTATCGGACTCACCCGACGCCGCCGCATAAAACTGCCCATCCACGGTCCACCAACACCCGCCCACCCGCACACCCAACACCCGCACGCCCGCCATTCGCCGTTCGCCGTTCACCGTTCGTCCCCCGACCCGTTCCGACCGACAGCGGTTTGCTATGTACCGGTATCATATGTAGAGTATGTAGAGTAGAGCACCAACACGACCCGCTCCGCTCGCGGATAGACATGCTTGCTTGCTACTCTCACCACTCTACCCACCCACCCACCTATCATAGGTAGCCTCCGCCCTCGCCCTCGCCATCCGCCATCCGCGCCGCATACGTGCGTGCGTGCCAGCGTGCGTGTGTGCGTGTGAGCAGTAACCAATTTTTATTTTATTTTACCAATTCGATTCGATTGAGGAGCTTGGGCCTCCTCCTGCTATGTACCTCTGGAGCCTGGAGTTATATGTGGTAGTTATTACCGCGCAGCGCACACGATCCAGATTCCAGAGTTCTCAGTTAGTCGCGTCGTCGCGCTCCAGCCCCGAATCATGTGTAGAGTATGACAATGGTAAGAATACTCTACAGAACCCCATGCGACGATGACGCCAGCTGGGTAGATTGGACTGGATTGGATTGGGCTGGATTTGGATTGCCCCCAACTGTTTTTTGTTTTGTTTTGTTTGTTTTGTTTATGGGCGGCAGGCACAGCTTCTAGAGTACACACGATGACATCGCGTGGGCGTCTGTTGGGGTTCACTCTTCACTCCTGTCCGGCTGCCCCCCCGTTAACTGGAGGGCCCAGGCGCGGGTGCGTGGGGGGTCGGGGGTCGGGGGTCGGGGAGGCGGCGCGCGGATGGGTAATCAAGACACTGCTTCATCTTCAGCTTCATTCGTCTTCCCGTCTCTCTCTCTCTCTCTCGGGGGAAGGGGGCGAAACGGCAGCCCCACTCGCTCGTCGCTCATTCGTCCCGACATGGTAGGGAAGGGACGGGAAGGGAAGGGAAGGGAAGGGAAGGGACGGGAAGGGAAGGAACGGGCCGGCGAGGCGAACCCTTCCATCCATCCATCCATCCACCCGTCCATACCAGATGATAAGCGACTCGTTGGCACATCGCACCTCGCACATCCGCGCGGAAGAAAGTGCCGGCGGCGGCGAAAGAAGAAGCGGAAGAAGAATGAGAAGAAGATTGGAATCTGCCGGTAGGTAGTACTCTACTCTAGGTGACAGAGAGAGATCCCCGGCTGGTGCTGATTGTTCCTTCCCCCCCTCCCCCCTCCCCCTTCTGCTGCTTCTGCGTTTTGTTCCAAACCCACGCACAGCTAGCCAGTGATCAGTGCTCACTGGCTGGCTGGCTGGCCGGCCGCCGGCACGGTAAGAGATCTTATCTCCTCCCCCCCTTCATGCTTACAGCGATCGCGGCGACATCTGGTTTTTGTTTTTCTGTTTTGTTTTTGTTTTGTTTGCCATACCGTCCCGTTCCACGTGACGGCGGGTTGTCGTCTCTCACACGTGGTCTCTTCTTTACATATCGCCTCAATCGCTGTCAATTCACACAATGATTTCTTACTCAGAGTAGAGATCAAAAGCACACGGGAGGAGAGGTAGGGAAGGGAAAGGAGGGTTTGTATGATTACCCCCTCCAGCAGCCAGCTCCTCCTCTCCCATGCAGCGGCTCCACATGCTCCCTCCCTCACACCCTCCCACCATGGCCAAATTATGATTGCGAGTACTCTCAAGTAAGTACACACGATACCTGAAACGGAGAGCCCACACAAGAGCGCACACACGTACTCAGCGCCAAGGAACCATCTCGAATTCTCTTTTTGGCGTAGCACTCTCGAGCGCATGGCATGGCAAAGGCATGGCATTTGTTGTTTTTGTTTTTTTTGGAAGCTGAAGGGACGCGGGAACGGCTGGCTGGCTGGGCTGCTCGGACAAAGCTTCCGGGCCGTATAAATGGGTGTGTTCACCCTCGGCTCACGATACAGATACATACCCGATACACGATAGATACACGACACAGCTATAGGGCGCAGGGCGCATGTCATGTCATCGGCGGCGGCGGCACGTTTGTGCAACTCGAGCAATAGTCACTCTATGTAATTACGGCCAGCCGAGGAGCACATTCCGCCGTGATCGTGACCGGTGAGCGCGGGACGGCCGAGGCCATATAGGTACGACACCATGACACCACGTCCGACTGAACGGACGAGCTGTGCGGCAAAAAACACGCGGGCGTGACGCGTCCATCGCATCGCCTCGTTCGGACTCCCGCAAGATTGCCAATAACTAAGCGCACCTGCCGCCTGCCTGTCGCCTCCTTGAGGCGTCCTCGGCTGCTTCTTTCCTTCCTTCCTGTTGAATGTTCAGTCCGCTGTCGTTATTGTTGTTGTTGTTGACACTACACACCACCGGAATCGCTTGCGACTAGGCGACTGGCTGGCGATAGATGGCCGGTTTCATGAGCGAGTGTTGAACCGGCGGCGGCAAAAAGCCCATCGATCCCACCGGTATGATATGTAATTCGAGAGTGTCGTGGAGAACGAGCGGCCACCGGCCACCGGCCAGGAGCAGAAGCGTCACGTTTTTCCGGTTTAAGGAGGTTGAGTTGAGTTCTCCAGAGTCTACATACCAAGTACCCAGCTGCTGCTGCAGCAGGGGGCGGGGGTAGCATATGTACATACCGTACATAGGTGGCCAGCGGTGAGAGCGGCGATGGCGAAATTCTAGGTGCATGATATAGAGTAGAGTAGAGTAGAGGGAGCAGAAGTTAGATACCCATCTACAGTACTTACTCCGAGTGCGGCGATGCGGTGGGGAAGTAGAGTAGGTATCGACTTGCCCTTTGTCGAAGGCCGCATAGGTATTTAGGTGGCGGAGGGGAGACATGTGACCTCGATCGATACGAGGTAGGTATAATACATAGAGTATGCGGCTGGCGGGGCGTTTCACGAGCTCGAGAGGTGGGGGGGGGGGGGGGAGGATTTTTTTGGGGACTGCTCCGGAGCCGGACGGACGAGTAACGGTGACGGTGACGGTAACTGTAACTGTAAATCTGCAACTGCAACTGCAATTGTAACTGTAACTGTAACTGTATGTAACTGTAACGGTATGTAGCTGTAACTGTAACGCGGGATTCGGACCGGAGTGTTCATTGGATGGGGATTGGCGGACGAGGAGCGGGTGACGAGTCGTATGTGTCTGTGTAGCTACCGAGTTCATCTGCGGAAAGCCGTTCGCATTCGGTCATTCACGGCATCATCGGTTTTCGCCTTCAGAGATGTGGATGATTGGGGGGGGTGGGTGGTTGCATCTTATCTTATCTCTCGCCCATGTGCGCGCGTTGCGTCTCTACTGCACTCTATGTACCCTAGTGTACGGCGACTCGAGTGGTCACGCACGAGGGGGGCAGGGGGGTGGGGGATACTCATTGGCGGTCGATGAACTGGCAATGCACCATGCAAATGCAAATGCAAATGCATGCATAGGTACACCGGTTCGGTCTTTTCCCCCGGCGGAAATATATCACGGTGGGGACAGGGGTGACACCCAACCCCATCCATCTCTTCGCCTTTTTTTTTTCTCCCACGAGAGAAAGAGAGGGAGGAGGTGGAGAAGGTGGTGGATGAGGGGGTTGAGGTGGTGGAGAAGCGTACTAGATACAGGTACATACGAATACGCACACGCCGCCCGATGATTTTTTGTCACCGGTTCAAAGGGTGTCGCTTATCGGGTGCGTGTGCGTGTGCACTGTGTGTGCGATATGTGTGTGTGTGTGTGTGTGTGTGTGTGTGAGTGTGTGGAGTCGAGGGATGGAGGGAGTGAGGAGGATGAAGAGGAGGATGAAGACTCTGATAGGTGCCATCCGATGGATAGGTACTTCCTTACTCTGTCTGTGACCGTTTCGGTTTCGGAAGTCCACTGTTCGTTGACGCTGCTTTGTCGTCTGTCTGCGGATAGCCGTGGGTTGTGCGCCCGGGGGGATCATGTACTGTGGTACATACTAATGGTAAACTCTCTTCCCTCTCACCGCAACTCCTTCCTCGTCGCCGACGTCCTCTTGCCGGGTCGACTCTTCACATTCACACTCTTTACACTCTTCATGTGAATCATACATACGGTACTCTACTACCCGGTACAGGTATGTGCGACGGGATACACAGGACACGAACTCCGGCATCACACAGACAGTGACCAGTAAGTAAGTCGTAGTAGCCGTGAGCGGGTACGGAAGGGCGGGAGGGAGGGAGGGAAGGGAAGGAAACACGGGCGGACAGGGTTCGGAATGCGGCAGGCCAAGCTAACTACTAACCGCCTACTTCTTAGTTACTCCAGAGCACACTAACTACACTACACGACACTTCCTCGACTCCCCCCTCCCCTTTGTGTTTGAATTGTCTCTCCATTCCCATTGCGAGCCGCATTCCGGGCCATGCGGTCTTTTTTACTTATATCTCGCACACGTTCCCCGCCCTCCCCCATTCATGATTTATTATTTTTCCTTTTTTTTCCTTTTCTTGTTTTTCGGCTGCGGAAGGGGAAAAGGAAATATCGAGGCACGGGGCGAGGCGGGGCGGGGCGAGGCGGGACAACGCAGAGAGAGAGAGAGAGAGGGAGAGAGCGAGCTGCTGAGCAGTGCGGAGCGCTTCGAGATACTTACCCAAGTACTCACCGAGGACTTATGCTTCGTTGGGGCCACACTCGTATGCTATGCATGTCCTCGATGCATGTCCTCGATGCGCGTGCTGCATACACTTCCTGCAAGTGGGTTGGTTGCCTACGTAAGTAACCAGACTCCAGAGGGTTCTTCTTGCCAAAAAAAGATTATTCCTTTCTTGCCGGTGCGGGGAAGGAGGAGCCCGGATTTTGGCCGCTCGCTGCGGGCAAGCAGCCAGCGGATAGCGGACGGCGGACAGCAGCCAGCGGACAGCAGCCAGCAGACAGCTTGCCTTCTCGCACGAGAACCAGGACGACGCCAGGAGTACCTAGTGGGTGCAGAGGGGGAGGGAGAGAGAGAGGGGCATGTTTCCCTCCAGGCACCAGGACCTGGGACTGGCTTAGGTGGGCCTGAATATCTACTATGCGCGTCGTATGTACCTGAATCTTGCCCTGGATGCTGGAGCCATGGTAATAACTGCTCTACATATAATCCATCGCGCATAGAACGGATGGTAGCTAGCTGAGTGCTAGAGATTCACTCAATCCGCCTGCGGTTCTGTTCCGCGAGTGCATGTTCACTGTTGGGATCGACAGATGCACCGGGAGCGTGAGGCACTTGAATCCTTCTCCCTTGATGGAAGGATGGATGGATGGAAGGATGGATGGGAAGATGGGAAGATGGCGGATGATCTCGTCCGGCTCCATCGCCAGAGCTTTGGCCATCCGGTGGATGGAGGTGCTATCCACTTACCGCCTCGTGCCTCCCGGCTACGGAGGGAGTGGGTGCAAGTGTTATCCGCTTACTGCTTCCTGCCTCCCGGCCACGGAGGGACGTGGCACTGCGCTTGATCGTCGTCTTCCTTCTATTCCTTCTGGTGAAGAGGCCGAGCCGATTCGACGGTCACCTGATTCGGCGCTCATGGACACATATGTACTTTTTATGGAGGGAAGGCCCCGTACCAGTGCAGTATAGCGCCGTATACACCTACTCACTTGGCTGTGGCACGGATCGACCATGATATCATCTCTTGCGATGTGAAATAGGATGGATGGATTCCGTCCACGGTGCGGCGCAGGTACCTATCATACATATGACAGACTTCCTCTAAAGTGGCCGAGTGCATGTGGGCCTGGCTTTGAGAGGGATGGGATAGAACACTTGATGCGGTTAGAGAAAACTCGAGATGAACTTTTTCTTCCTGTGATGTGATGAGCGTGAGATGTGAAGGCGAGTACGGTAGGGAGAGTACGTATGTAGGTAGGTGGAGCAGGTATGTATCAACGGTATGTGTCTATGTAGCGCATGGCATGGGGAGTTTAGCCGGGCAGGTAGGGTGAGGAGAGAAGTGCACCCGGCGCGGATATCGATGGTTATCGATGGACGAGCAAAGCGCGGATGTTGGCTACCTACCTGCTTGAGGGAGGAAGGATCGGAGCGAGAGACAGCGGCCATCGGCAAGCTCGGGCTGAGCCCGTAAACGCAAGCCTGGTCTCTGGTGGAGAGTGTTGAGTGTAGAGTGTACCTAAGTGGGGCCATCATCATTGGGGGGATTGAAGTATACCTCGAGGTGCTGAGTAGAGTATGCAGAGAGTAACTGCCTTCCCTCCCGGTCACGGTCAGACAGAACTAAGCCAACAACTAACCGCAGCATCTGCCATCCATCCACACATCCATCCATCCATCCATTCGTCATCCCTCATCCTCGTTGGTGCAGCTTCTTTGATTTATTTTTCTTCTTCTTCTTCGTTTCCATCTGTTTGGTTCGCGGCTGTGCTCGGAAAAGAACCGTCCCCGCCCCCCTTACCACCACCAACACCACCTCATTCACCACCAGAAGCAGTCCCGGACTCGCGTCGTATGGTCGACTGTCCTCATATCCGAACAATACAAGCGCTGTTTTCGAGCGCTCGATCGCTTGTCTCGCCCACAGCTACAGTGTGCTAGTGTTTCGGCGGTCGGTCGAGATCGGTTACGTGGGCCATCTATAGTACTATACCATACCCAGGGTTCTCCCGCTTCGTTCCTGTCTTGTCCCTCATCACGACTTCGTCGTCTGCCATCCGCCATCCGCCATCCGCCATATTCGCCCACGCTTCACGAAGCGACGAACACCAAGGACCTCCCCTCTCGAGGATCCAATCGATTACATACACGCCGAGCCCCGACTCGCCCTGACCTGACCTAACCTGAACCTGACCTAACCTGAACCTGACCGACGGAGAGTCGAAGCGATAGACTGCCGAGGAGAGGAGCTTCCTTTGAACTTGGTACGTGCCGCGGCCGGTTCACTTTTCCGTTCACATTTCTTTCCTTTTCTCTTCCGAGTCGCAAGCGGGGCTGTGTTGGATTTGCAAGCCGGCGCGCGCGCGCCATCATTTCGTGTTCGTTTCGGCGCCGCTTTTTTTGTTCGTCACTGGGCCCCATCAAGCGCGCTGTGTTCCCTTTCTCGAGCTCCTCTCCTGGCTGGGTGGTGACTGTGTCGTCGCTGCGCTGGATTGATTGATTGAACTGAAGCGAAAAATAAAAAAGCCCTGAGCCTGAGCCTGAGGGGGAAGTGGCTGTTGTATTACCTATTGATCTTGCGTGCTCACTGCTCTCACACTCTCTGGAGTCGGAAGCCTCGATCTCTCCCACACCTTCCTCACTTTTCCTCCCCTTACTTCCTCACCCATTCATTCTTCTTCTTTTTTTTTAATACTTCCCATCCAGCCTCCGCCATCTCTTTTGCTTTTATCCTGCCATTCTAACTTGCCCACCCCCCCTCCTTCAGTCAAGTCAATACCATTCCCCACATATATCACCACGACTACCCACCACCACCACTACTAAGTACCGGTACCCACCTCCACCTCCACCACCTCCACCACCGCCCACCACCCACAAACGCCACTACCACCCCCATACATCCATCCATCCACTGTCGTCATTGCCACCGTACCGATTCAATCTTGAAGTATGTAATCTGATCCTCCTCATCCTCCCCATCCCCTCGCCGCCCTCTCTCCCGCTTCCGTTCTACACAAGCACGCACCTGAATGGTGGAGTGTAAGTGGAATCAAAAGCCAATTCAAATCTCTTTTCATTTCGGATCCCATTTATTCGCCCCAAAACCCATATTATTGCCGTCCAGTGCAACCGCTCTGCTCCGCTGCCTTTCCCTTCTATTCCCACGCCCTTGCGCCCTCTCGCTTCGATCAAATTCGTCGTGCTCTTGGTTTCTTTCTATCTGCTGTGAGAGGCATGTATGTGCCTGCTCCACATCTTAGGTACATCTGCCTCACTTACTTTAACCCTCTCGGTTGCTGCAATTGCAGGCTGAACTAGACCGACCTTCCCCTTCCCTCTGCACTATTCCCTGGTCCCATTTCACTCCACCCCACACACACTCCCACACCACTCCCACACCACCACTACTACCACCAACTCGCATGTTCGATCCCCCCAACCTAGAGTACTTTACCTACCTTACCACATCCCTTACCATGTCCAAACCCCCCTCCCCCCCCAAACCCGGCCACTCCATTGCTTAGCTGTGTCGTTGTCCCTTCCACCACCCATCATTCCAACTCACCCAACCCAAAAATCTCTCTCTTCTTCCCTTCTGCTCAGACACCCATTCCGCCACCCAAAAATTCATCACATCCCTCACAATAACCCAAATTTCTCACACACAATTCCTCAGACCCTCCTCATCCTCCCACCCCTCTCCCCCCCACCCATTACGCTCTCACAAAAACTCGCTTCAGAGCAAAGCATCGCTTCCAACAACAAAACAAATCCCCATCACACAACATAACAGTCCGATTACCCCCCCCCCCCCCCCCCACCCCTCCAATTCATCACCTCAAAAATACTTCGCAATGCAGTTTCTAATCGCTACTTTTTGAGAATAGCCACCGAATCGGAACAACAACACATCCGCAACTCAGTTGCTTAGCGAATCCGAGTCCTCTCACCCGAAACCTGCCTCGTCGCCGTCACCTCACGCACAAAATCAGCTGGCCGACCCTACTCCCCAACAGCCCACCGAGCTTCCTCGCCTCGTCGCAGACACCGAGCCCCTGCGAAAACGTACGCGTTACGAACTGCCCGATCGTTATCCCGTGCGTGACTCGATGGACTCAGATGCTCTAGCCGATCTGTTGGTTGCGTTGCCAGAATGGGTTACACGGTTACAAAACATCGCAGCCAGCAAATTCATCGACCACGGCACGGGCCCAACGGTTGCTGTTAACCCCGGTGGCCCTGAGTCCAGCAACCCTGCGCACATTCGCAAGGTCGAGCGTCCGAAGTCGATTCCCGAACAGGCCGTTCCCAAGTTTGAGACCGGAGGCAAGAAGATGAACCTGAAGCCCGGTTCCACCAAGGCAAAGTTCTCGAGCATCACCGGTCCGGAAATCTACTATGACGGGGACAGCCAGAAGTGTTTGTTCGATTGTTGGACCTCGCTTAACTCGAAGCGAGGAGCGCTACGGAAGGAGATGATGGCTATCCGAAGGAAAAAGGTGATGACGTTGCCTACCGCCAACTACGGCTACAGCGATTCGGACGACGAGCTGGAAGCGGACGACTCGGAAAAGGAAGATACCGAAGAGGACCGACTGCAGCGTGAGGAAGAGGAGAGGCAACGGATCGAAGAGGAAGCGAAGAGGAAGGAGGATGAGAAGAAGAGCAAGAGGTTGGAATTCATCGATGGCTGTCTCGACAAAGCTGCAAGAGCATGTGAGAACGCCGCATATCTTTGGCTCAAGGGTGAAGGATGTATGGGACACGTCGTGTTCATCACTCAGCGGATGATGGAGGCAGTGCAGCGGATTCAATCCGAGATGGCACAAAACATCAAGCCCCCCATGCGAGTGGGCGAGCTGGGTCCGGATGAAGGTTTCGGCGAGGACGGAGAGGACTGCGACAGTGCCCATGCTTCGGATGAGGAGTTGCACCACAAGCGACCTTCCGATCGGTTTAGAGGCCGTGACGAGCGACAAACAAGTCCGAGGCCGGTTGAGGTGGCTGGATAGTTCGATGGCTTCGGACCGTTCACTCGCCAGGATTCGGGCATCGTTTGACAGAACCATGTAGTCCCTGCGACCATTTCAACCGGCGATCCAAAATCGTCTCACACTCTCTATACCTATCCCCCCAATACCATCCGTTTCCGTACATACTTTAACACACATACGAGCACCCTAACGACCTACATACCCGATGACGTACCGCCTTCCTTCCTCTTAACCTCGACAAAAGCCCTCTATATCGTGCATCGCCGCCCTACCCGCGGTCGCGACCGCCATCATTGCTATCACCATCTTCTTACCGACACTCGACACTTTATCGGTTACCACACCACTCCTCGCCATCACCTCGCTACTTCAATGCGGTCAATCCTTTTCGATGTGGGGTAAATGGGTCTGTTTTGCGAGCCAATATTCTTTCACTGCTCTTGTGATACGGATCGGCAGGAGTTCGTCCCATATTTTTTTACCATTATTTCCTAATGTCCATTCTTTTTCCTTGAGCATTTCATATTGTCAGTAATTGGGAATGCATCGCTGTTGGACCTGGTGGCATGTATGTGTGGATACGGATGGAAGATGACAGGAGGACACGAACACCACCAGCCATTATGTTTTTGCCACAGCTGCAGCTGTATCTTGTTGGAGGATGTTGCGAGCTTGTGAATCACATTCATCGTCATCGTCATCGTCATCGTTCATCATAGCGGGGGGGTTATTGCTTGGTTCTTCTGCCGTCCGTTTGTTTTCGCCTTGTTTTTTTTAGCTGTTCTCGCCTCATCTCATTGTTATTTTATCTTTTCACTTTGAAGTTTTGCTGTCACCGTGAAGTGTGCGCGTGCGTGTGTTTATTTTCTATATATTTTTTCCTGTTTTCGTTTTTTCTTCTTTGTTTCGTTTGGCCCCGTTTCTTTCTCATGAAGTTTATGATACCCCGATTGCGGGTTGGGACGAGCGGTCGGTGAGGGGGAGTTTTTTATTTGTTTATTTATACATAGCTGGCGGAGGAGGTTGCGGTGGGCGGTGGGGAGGGAATCATCAAATGAGCGTCGATTCAAACCTCTTGTGCTTTTGTGCAATCAATCATTCATTCAATGTGTATCGCCATGTGTTGGATCTCAACATCTACTCTATGTAGGACGGACGGAAGCATTTCCACCTAGAGTATGTATGCGTCTATGCTTTTTTGTGATGACGATTGCAGCTCGGTCGGTCTGGCCGTGCGTTTTTTTCCCTTAGATACATGACCCTTCCCTTCCTTTTGACCTTCTTTCTTTCCTTATTTCGTCGCCGAAGGGCGGGTATTTCTTTTTCTTGCTGTCGTTCTTCATCTCTACGTGTAGTTTGTTTTTCTCCTGGTTGCTAGAGTTGCTAGAGTTGCTACCTAGAGTTGCTAGAGGATATTGCTGTTTGGTCGGGATGTGGGCCGTGAGATGCACAGCGATCCGGACTCTGAGCGCTCACACACACACACACACAAAGAGTGCAGAAACAGAGAGAGACACCGCACGCCGGACAAGCGCGTGCGGAATTGGTTGCGTTTCGTTGGTTTGTAGAGGACAGCACTTTTTTGGATAGGGAATTGATGTAGATGTCTGGGCGCGCGAGGGAACCGCCTGCTTGCTTGTGTGCGGTGCGGTGAGTGTGTGTGTGTAGGCATGGTGTGCGTATGGCAGGGCGTGGCATAGGCGGTGACGGGACTGCAGCATGCGCGAGCGAGCGAGCGAGCGAGCGTCCGGCGCCATCTTGCCGACTGGTTGACTCTTGCTGGCTGACTGGCTGGTGGATTGGCGCCATGTTATTGGGTGCGGCATTCCCGTCCGCGCTGCGCTGCAGATTCGCCGGGGAGGGCGAGGGAGGGAGGAGAGGGAGGAGAGGGAGGAGAGCGACAGCCTACAGCCTACGGCCTACGGTACAGGGCGTATGATATGTTCGATATGTACGAGATGTATGTAGCGCCAACACCAAGCACAAGCACTGGGTTTTTGAAGAGCCGAATCGAAGAGTCGAAGCCTCGAAGCCTTCGTGTCGAGGCGTATGTATGTGGCTACTGTAAGGTGGGCAGCCCGCACTCCTGCACTTCCCGCACTCCCGCACTTTCCGCGCCCTCCGCACCCGCACCCTCCGCACTCTAGGTAGATTATAGTATCGCGGATGATTGGCGCCGCGACGCGCTGTATGATAGATGCGTACGCAACCTCGCTGGCACGCTCGCTCGTCGGAGCAAACAGATATGCCTGCGTTGTGTTCACATGGGAAGTCGGGGGGATCGGGGGTGGCGGGCGAACCGCCATGGCGGGTATCGTTCGTTCGCTCGTTCCGTTCGTTCGCAACAACGATCCGGAACATGGTCGCACATACCGTACTCTACACCTACTCTACATGCATATCAAACAAACCGGAAGGTCCGGGTGTGTGTGCGTGCGTTGCGTCGCGTGTCGGATCTCTGCTCAGTTGCCTGCGTGCTGCCTGCCTTCCTTCCTCCTGCTGCCTCCTGCTGTGTGCCTCCTGCTGCCTGCCTGTCTATGAAAGATAGCCCATCGGAATTCTGCGGCTGCTTCCGAGTCCGAGTCCCCATTAGGCCTACGAACGATCGAAAACAAGGGGGGAGGGGGGGAGGGAGCCTGGGGGGGGGGGGGTGTGAATTGGGGTTAGATTAGCCGCTGTTAGAGTACCGACATACTTCTACACACACACACACACACACACACGCCGTGAACTGGGTTGGCGTGGGTTGCGTTGGGGGCAGCGAGCGAGGGAAGATTAAGCTCCCGCGCGCCCGCTCCGCGCCCGCGCACCCGCTCCGCGATCGACGGAAACGTGGTTGGCTGGCCTGGCTGGCCTGGATGGATGGCTTGGATGTATGGATGGATGGCGGAACTTGGAAGGAATGAAGCATGGTTGGCTGACTGGCTTTGGAATTGGAATTGGATACACGATGGCTGGCGAATCATCAGGCGTAGCTGAATCACACGCATCACGATTCACACGCTTCACACGTTCTCGACGGGGATGGTCAGTATGCAGAGTCCAGACATTATGTGTTCAAGCTAACTAGGTACCGTAGGTGATCCTGATTGAGCTTGTATGCAGACATTGAATTGTTTCCCTGACGATTTTGCTTACGCATAGTCTCGACTCTCGACTCTCGTCCCTTCCTCATATGTATGCATATTCACTCCTTCTTACCTGTACCTAGTAGAACTCACCCTCGGGAGTGAGGGGGTTATCAACTGCCATCGTCCACGGCGACTTCTGGATGGGTAGTTATCCTGATCGTCGTATCATCTTTCTGCTCCACCTCATCTACTACACTGTACGACCTGACCTGCTAAGGACACCCTCCCACTTCTGCCTCCACCGTCTTCTCTCTTCCATTTACGTCTCATACCATACTCCTCCATCTTCGCCTCCATGAGCTTTCTACCCTCGTGATGCGTGGGTCTCCGCCCTACCCTTTTGTGCCCACTTGAGCTTGCCTTCCTTCATTCATTCCTTCCTTTGGTCTCGACCAGCCTGCTCGTCCGTCCCTAACGAGGAGATGAGGGTATGAAGTCCTCCGGCTCGGGCTCGGCCATTTCCTCGTCATCACGACGAAGGCCGTGATACGCGTCCTCACACACTCCATCTCCTCTCAATCCGTATTCGCCTGTTTGTACCTGGCATTCGCCCGTTTGCGCCGTTTAGCCGTTGCCGCTTTTCCATGGGCTACCATATCCCCGGGAATCTCGCACAATTGCACTCAATGCCTCATCTGATCGATCGGTGGTGGTGCCTTGAAAGGCCTCAATCAGTCCAGTCGGTCAGTCAGTCGGTCACGGGGCCGTCGAGATTGAAAGCGGAGCGGAGCGCAGGACGGAATGGATAGGAGGTCAACACCAGCCTGGGCCACCCATCACGGCGGTATCGATGCTGCGGTCGCCGACGTCGTCCTCGCCGTCGCCGCGAATAAACAACGCAGGCGTCACAGCCAACCGCGCGTTTCCCACCGAAAAGACCCAATGTGACCCGGTTGATTTCCGGGCTCGGTCCAATATCTCAACTGGGTATATATTTCGGGATATATTTCGGGATCCTGGCCTGGCCTTGCCTTGTCTTGTCGTACCTTGCATTGACACGGGTCTTCCCACACGTCCGCCATGGTCTATGGCCCGCGTATCGGATCGGTGGTCATACATGGAGCTTCAAGCGTGGCACTGCATCGAGATCTTCAGCCGTTGAGGTGGAGTGTGTGTCTGGAGAGCACTTGTTCCATCCATCGTCGTATCCTCAGCGGGGCGGATGGGATCGCTGGCGAGCGGGCTTGTGGCGGCCATTTGGTCTAGGACTGGGGGGTTTTCCTTCGTTCCATCTTGGCCGTCCTGAAGACTTGATTGTGCCTACTCTACTCGGCGATGGAGATCGAGAAGTTGTATTGTGGGTTGTGGGTCATGGGTTATGGGTTTCGTACGGGCCAAAACGAGTGAGATGGTATTCCCCAACGATAAATGGACCGATTTCTGGTCCTTTGGGGACAGCATCAAAGGACAACGTCTTTAATATAAGCTACGCAACAAAGAATAGGTTTGTTACCGGTCGGTACTCTCGAACAAAACTACGGTTCTTTCGAGTTACCTGGGACACCAGTGATTGTCCGGGCTGGGTGGCCATAATTGTCGAGATAAGACCGGTGGACAGCTGGACTATAGTAAGGGAAAGAGGGATATCCGATTTCTATAATCTCATGTCAACGAGCCCAAGCCAATCATGAGAACGTGCAGACACCCGGTTATAGGTACCGGTATTTGTAACATTCCATCTACCACCTATCGCTTTTACATCACTCATTCGCAACCGCCACCCATCACTCGCACAATCACAACTTTTGCTACCAAGACTTCATAGGGCGGAGCCTCATCCCACCAAAAGGTCAACAAAACAAGTAAGGGACTATGTACCGATCAATCCGATCCCAGGACACCCACGAGGTCTTTTATCTTCTTCTAGTTTACATCCTTCTTCACCACCATTTCCTACTACATTGTACCATACTCATACCATACTCACACCATTTTTACTACCCCCATCAATTACAGCTTGCTACCCGAGATACCATTCACAGAACCGGCCTTCTGCGCCTCACACTCGTTACTAGCATTTCTTTTGTCTGTTCATTTACCACCTAATACATCATGAAACCCGCGCTGTACCTTCTCGCCGCTGCGGCAGGATGTTTTGCAGTTCCTCTCGACAGAAGAGCACAGTCGGTAAGTCAAATCTACTCATGGTAGGCTAGATTCCGACTAACATGGATCAGCTCGCAATCAAGACTGTTACCGCCAAGGTAGTACGGGTCCACATTGAATGTTGGGAATGACATAGCTGCTCACTCGTCGGCGAATAGCAGACAAAACTTCCGCCGCATACGAAACCCAGCATCCAATCCCAGAAGTTAACACTGTCAGTGATTGTCGTTGCAACTGCGACGACAACAGCACAGGTTCAACCGACCCAGACCGCGGAACATGAGGCATCCATTCCAACCGCCACGATAATCCACCAAGCCGGAGCTGGCGCCACAATATCCATCGATCCGCTCTCCGCCTCGCACCCATCATCCACAGCGCCCCCCACACCCACGCAGCCCTCCGCCACCCCGACCACGAGCACGGGAATCTCGCGCCCAGCGATGCTAGCCATCTCGCTCACTTTGCTCTTTGTATTCGTGATCGCCGCCGCAGGCGGGATAGTCTACTGGTCGCACCGGCAGACGGCGAAAGCATACCGCAAGTACCGGCGGGCGCACCACGGACAGCTGCTGCGCGTCAACCTCGAGGGCGTGGTGGAGTGGATCACGCCGCCGACACGGACCCGCGCCGACCTCGGATTGTTTCACGTCAACACTTGTGCCGTTGGCTACGGGAAGATGCCGCCGGTTCTCACGGCGAGGCTCCCGGGTGAAGGCAGCCAGGAGGGGAGCCAGGAGATGAGCCCGAGATCGAGGAGGACGGCAAAGGCAAAGGATGAGAAGGCGGAGTCGGAGAAGGCACAGGCCGGCAGCGACACGACGGCGCCGAAGGAGGATAGTGGATATGTCGAGGGAGCACTGGACGCTTCTGGCGAGATGGGCGAGATGGGAGAGCGTGGTCTCGAGCCTGGCGAGAGGGTGTACAGGATCGAGCGTGGTGAGAGGGTGCACATGATCGACCGTGGTGAACGGAAGCAGGTCGGTCCTACGCCCACGGATGAGGACTCTGAGGACTCCGAGGAGGACCTCTCCGATACTGTTAGTTACCGCAGTATCGACGGCCACACGGCTGGCTGGCTGCGCGACTATGGATATATGGGTCCTGCAGGTAGGTAGTTGATCCTGCCTGGGTGGTGGTTGATCCTGCCTGGGTGGTTGATCCTGCTACCGTCTACAGATCTCGCACAAGTCCTTTCCTTGTAGGTAGTGTAGGCAGCAATTCCGAATCCAATTCCGTTACATATACGTCAATTTCATCAACCATTATCCACCCCCCCTCCCCCTCCTCACGGGGCGACATCGTGCATCTAATAGTAGCAGCTTTGACATGTATAACGCGCAGGAATATATATACTATACATGAGAAGACCCGCCTCCATACCCACCCCCATCCATCCATCCATGTTTCGCACTTATCGTTCGTCGCCCCCCCGCCCCCACCGCCAACCATACCAACCATCTCATTAATTCAAGAAGCAAAACCCCAAAACTCTACGCCAGCAAACTACATAGTTAAACAGTAAATACAAAAGTATTAGAAGAAAAAGGTTTAACGGTGTTCTCATTCCGGTTGGTTCATCGATCGCCATCGTCCCCGCCGCTGCCGTTGTCGCTGCTGCCGCTGCCGACGTCGTCTGGCTTTTTGCCGTAGATGAAGAATCTGCGCATTATCGTTAGCTCTCTCACTCTCACTCGAGCTCACACACACCAATCAACGGTGCAGATGGGGAGGGGTGGGATAGGATAAATAAGCTCACGTCTGAACCCAAAATCTTCTTTCGGCGAGTATGAGGTCCTTCGCGGCGGCGAGGATTTTATCCCTCACCTCCTTCTCGCTCCATTTCAGCTCCCGGGTCAAGAGTCCGGTCGAAAAGCTGTTGAGACTCTCCATCATCCCCTGACGCCCCCAAGTCCCAATCTCGTTGAGCTCCTTGATCTCGGGCCAGGGCGTGAGCGGCCATGCTTTGATCTCCACCGTGATATCGACGAATCCCGCATCCCGCATTAGGTCCTCCATGTCCCGTGCAACGACTAGTGGCCGGCCGCGAGCTTCAGAGATGCGGAGCATCAGCGTCCACCAGTCCGAGAAGGGCGTTGACGGTGGAGAAACTGGGTTGAGCGCGTCGAGGTGTGCTGGGTCGGGTCCTTCGACAAATAGACAGGCGCCGTGGTCTTGGAACTCGACGAAGCCGCCGGGTTTTAGGTGTCTGCGATGGGGAGTCAGTAAGGTGCATGGTTATGGTGGGACGATGCCGACGGGAAGACGCACTCGTAGATTCGGCTCAGTAGCAATGGCCAATCGGAGAAACTGCCACTCATACTTCGCATGTGGACGAAGTCAAAGTGGTTGCTTGGGTAAACCCATTCGCTCTCGGCGTCGTCAACCTCGAAGACACTGAAAGCTTGTTAGAAAATCGTATGCACGCAAATCCTTGGAAGATGCCTCGTTTACCAATTCGCGGGTATCCTGCACGCTTCTGTCAGTTCACAGAGATGGCCTCAGCTTCATGAACCCGAAAGGAAGCATACCATGGAGGCTGAATGCGACTCAGATCGTTGCCGATGACCTTCGCATCCGGATATTGCCTACAAAGACGAAACGAAAGTTCAGTTTCAGCCAGCAGTCTTGCATCACCCCATCCATCCATCCATCCGAGCATTCATCCACCCATCTTCCACCTCTATCTCCATCATCCATCTCCAACTCCAACTCCAACTCCAACTCCAACTCCCACTCCATCTCCATTTCCATGTCCATGTCCATGTCCATCATCCACCATCTATCTCCATCTCGCATTCCACGAAAGAAACCTTCCCCCCTGCCAAAAAAAAGCCGTACTGGCCAAGGACGGGAACGGAACCAATCCAGCACTTACTCGGCCATATCGATCGCCCATTCGCCAGCTCCGGTTCCGACATCCAAGACGATCTGTGGATCGTTTAGAGGTGCTCTGTGCAAAGCTCCTCCCAGCAGCATCAAGAAGAGGTGGTGATGCAGCTCCAACCTGAAAACACAACCAGTCCATCGCCAACGATTAACTCCTGATGCCAATGGGGGCGCGCGCGCAGCACGAAGGGGAGGGGGCAGAGGGGAGGGGGCAGAGGGGAGCGGGTGATTGAACCTTCTGATTTCCGGCTCATCGTTCGGTAGGATGTACTTTCCGGCGCGATATGCGTGGTACCGTCGCCCGTTCTCGTACACGTATGAGTTGACGTTCGAAGCAGCTGAATCACTGGAGATACCGTGTAAGCCGCTCGCCGGGAGGAATTCACCCAATGCTAGATGCACTCCACACATGATGGCTGCGTACCCAGCCTGGGAGGCGGCGAACCCCGAGTCGATGAGAGAGACCGAATCCTGGCTAGATGGAGTGTCAACCATTTGTTTCTTATCTCGTCCCTTCGGAGGCTCGTTGAGTTGCGGATTTTTTTCGTTCGTATAAGGGAGCGTGAGAAAGCGTGAGAGGGTGTGAGGGAGCGTGAGGGAGCTCTGATGATTGATCAGCCCAGTGTGTGGCTGTGGGGGCTTTTTTGTTTTTTTCTTTCTTTTTTCTTTTTTTCTTTTAGGAAATCTGTGCGAGCCAGACACGGGTTGGGGGGAGATGGGGAATGGGGGGGGATGGGGGAGCACATGCGAGGAGGCTGGAGGAAGAAGAACGCGAACACTCAGAGAGTCAGAGCACTGACATCTGGTACACTCGGAGACTAATAGCTATTTTGAGGTAAAGCTTTAAGCCATCATCTTTTGTTGTGTGCCAGGAGTCTCCCGCTGTTGGAGTTTGGGAAAAGAGGGCAAGGAAAAGAAAAGGACTATGTACCGTAGTTAGACGTTGCTGCGGAGGTGGGGGGTGAAGAAGGGTGATTGGCCAGCAAGCCGTAGCGGGTACAATTAAGGCTCGGTGTGGACGATCGTTTGATCCCGAGGGCCAGGTTAGGCACCCCGCTCTCTCGCCTAGGTATGTTGATGTGGGATGTTCGAACTGGCACATCTACTGACAGTTGTGTAGATAGGTTGATACTCTACATCCATCCTCTGTTCGTAGAGCCGAAAAATTACACCAACAGCAGCTGAGCCACAGATTGCAGTGGGGGGCAGACTTTTTGGCGCTGGGCGCCGAGATATGTAGAGATAGACATAGAGTAGAGCATCTCCCACGGCCCTATCCACTTGCGGATTAGTCTCCGGCCATGGCTGTGGACCACAATGCCCCCAAACTCTTTCGCCTGGTCTTTCCCTGTAGAACACTGGGCAGCAGCTGGCCTGTCTCCTCCGTCTTGCATGCTCGCTCGCTTCCCCGCCGGACGGGCGGGTCTTTCGAGGGGGCTTCTTTCGAGGACGCTGACTGTGCGCCTTCTGCCTGCAGCACCGCCGAAACCCCTACCTATCATACGACACTCGTTTGGTTCGGACAGGTGCGACACTCGGATTCGAATCCTGCACGCGAATTCATCTCCGTTTGCCATAATGAAAGGATAGGTAGGCGTGAAGCAGCAGCTGGACAGGCACAGACTTCTCAAGCGGCATCATCCCGAGGGTTTTGGCATTTGGGATCCTACACGCCGGTGTTGACGACAAGATGGATGAGATGACGATGGACCCACACGTCGAGATGGATGAGATGGCGATGGACCTGCCGTGTATCGAGAGGCGTATAGTAGTTATGCCGGCAACTACCGGTACCAGTCGATCCAACAATTAAAGGGACACTGCAGGGGCCACCAGCCACACCAGCCACACCAGCCACACCGACCACACCGAAACACCCATTCGAAAAGCCCCTCGCCAGCGCCACAGCACAGAGAAGGACGATCCAAGCCAAGAAAATCCATAGGAGTGAAGTCCGAGGTGTTCTGGGCGTATATAGGGTGGGGGCGGCCAATGGCTGTTGTCGCTGGCCGAGATCACCAGGCCACGGCGTGGTTGATGAGGCTGCTGTGGCTGGGGATCTTGGCCTGTTCTCGTTTTTATTGGATCGTCTGCCTAAATGCAGAGATGCAGTTGGCTGAGAATGCGTTGTGGATGTTGGGCGAGGCGTTGGTGAAAAATAGGGCGGAGAGCTCGAGAGTCAGGATCATGCGCAGGACGCTATGCATTGGCGTCCAGCGCCCCCACCATCCAGCGGCACATTCCTTCTCCTCCCCCATCCCTCTTTCCTTCCTACATCCCTCTTTTCTTCATGCATCCCTTCTTTCCTGCATCCCTCAAGTTTCCTTCCTGCATCCCTCTTTCCTTCCTGCTTCCAGCTGGCAGTCGTAGTTGCATGAAATCAAGGAAAAATCGTAGCGGACTTCTTTCCACCCGTCCCATGATCTGCTGTCGGTGGGTCCTCCATTTAATTTTTAATGACGCGGGGGGGTGATGCTGTCGCTCGTGCATAAACCTCCCACCAAATTGACATTCCCTTAAGGTCCTTTTTCCTCGTATGTATACCGGTATCCTATATACGTGTCTTAGCGCCTGACCAGGGGCAACTGATTCGGGGGGGATCTGGGCAAAGGAAGAATCCCACAAATCTCGGGGAACAAATATGTGAGATGTGGAGCGCAGCTCAGCTCAGCTCATCCCGAAAACGCCGCCTTTCAACGGTGCGCGGAGGCATGGACTAAAGGAGAAGGAATTTGTACATAACGCAGTCATCGGACGACGTGGGGTCTGTCCAATCTTTCTTTCTTTCTGACGGTCAGCGACGCCATTTTGCTCGGTCTCGTCTAGAGTATTATTCCTGCGCACCGAATGGTAATGGTACTTAGATATGTGCTCTCTGTCATCCAGCTGTGCATGTGTGCTTGCCCCATAACCAGAGTAGCTACCGTATGGCATGTTCCGTTCGTATAAGCTGACTGGAAACGCCACAGGTTCTGCTTCCAAGACTTGGAATGAATTTCGCCCCGTCTTGTTACTCTAGCTCCGGATCGTGTCTCGCTGCAGACCAATTCCTGTCTTTCGTGACTAGGTAGTTAGCGTCTTGTAACTACCTCAGCGCCAGCCCTGACGAAGTGAAAACGCTATCCAGCGCAGCGAATGAGGGTGTTTATGGGTTGAACCGGCTAACAAAACAGCTGGTACGAGACAACTCTGGCTCAAGGGAAGGAAGGCAAACTTGCAATCGAGCTTTCACCAGATTCGCCACCACTATAGGAGAGCTTCCTCCTGTCCCATCTCCGAGACTCCGACTCGGTTCTCTAGGGTATCCAACTAGTTGGTTACTCCATGACGGGTCCATCGCCATCCGCGACCGAAGGCCGCCGGTTAGACCTCTC
This sequence comes from Tricharina praecox, assembly GCF_024521635.1. NCBI lineage: Eukaryota > Fungi > Ascomycota > Pezizomycetes > Pezizales > Pyronemataceae > Tricharina > Tricharina praecox. The sequence goes on from NW_026250419.1 coordinate 456,008, forward strand.
ATTTCATGAAACCAGGGGTGTTTATCATCGTGGAGGAAAGGGAGAGATGCTAGAGCTGCTCGGGTTCTGTTGATTTTCTCCGACAATGCGGCGGTACAAGCGCTATCTGCCACATCTTGCAAGTTGCTAGTCGTATGTTTGTGGAAAAGGCGGTGCACGGACTTCCAATTGCAAGTTCAGGAGCAACGCACACCAGTGCCCCCCGGGTTAAGTGCAGTGATGGATGCTTGGTTCGCGTTCTCCGAGACAGTGATGAAGGCAGAGAGCAAGCATGCATGCATAGGTAGGTGGTAAACCATGGAGAATCGGAGAGGGAGAAACACCTCTGCGTCGATACGAGGAGTGCCGGGTGCGAGCGGGTGAGCGAGTTCCGTTTGAAAGTTGATCTTGAGGTGTATGTAGGCAGAAAGTATGTAGGAAACGAGCATCGCAGAGCCGGAGGGAACAGGGGGAGCTTGACCCAACCCCGGCTCCACTGCATAGCTATGTAAGCACTTACTAATCAGCCTGCCCGACCAAATGTCCATGTTGACCCCGGGTCGCCATGGTTACGGTGCCAACAGCCTGCTCATATAGAATCTTCGAGGCCACCTTCGCATCGCAGGGCGAGGAAGATAGGAAGACTTTCGGGCCGCTCCCTTTCCCGCTCCCTTTCCCGCTCCTACGTCTTTCGCACTATGGAGCAGCAGAAGCAGTCGGTGACCTTCGGTACATAACCCCGGGATTCACGTGTGGTACTCTACATACCAGTTATCAGGTGTATACCGAAGTATTTATGATAGGACTACGTATCTACGAAAGTACACACAGGAGCAGTGAGTGGCGAAGTGATAAACCACCAGTGCTCGGTAGGAGCTGGCTGCATGCGCTCGGACGCTCAAATTGAGGGTGCTCGGCACGTACGTACGGTAGATCCAGAAGACTCCTGCGCGAAAACCACTCACAGAGGTACATATCACTCGAGTAGGTACATTATGTACCTTGTACCTCGAATCTGATGGAGTACGGTACTGGGTACCCAAGCCTGCCAACGGGTCACATCAATGAGTGAGTGGGGCCGTGTCTAGAGTAGTTACGTGGTTCTGTGGCCACTCCAACGGTAAGCGGCCGATCAACCAGAGTGGAGTAACTATCGGCAGTCATGTGACGCGCGAGTGAGCGTTATGCTTCGATTGCACAACTCGGTTACACTCACTCACTCGTTGTTGACATCACGCGTCTTATTGCCTGTTCCGGTGTCACTGCTATTTTCCACTGTCTTTTTGCATACTGCCCTCATTTCCTTCGTGGCTGCTTAGCATTGTCCATGGCTTCTCACCAGTCAGCTTCTTCAGCTAAAAGCCTTCAAGCCTCAGCCTAGTCCGGCGATCGCTCGAGACAGTTGCCTGGACGGTGGACAGGAATAAGGGAAAGTAAATATGATAGGCCGCCATAGTCTCGATACCCAGGCGGGAATGCGAGTACGCATGATGAAACCAAAGGATCAGATAGGAAGTACTGATGTCGACAGGAACGCCCCAAGGGAAGATACAGAGGAAGAGGGGGGAAAGTACGAGTGAGTCATCAGCATTGGGAGGGAATTGGATGTACTGTACTTTCGTGGCTGGAAACGGTCGAATACATCGAGAGTCAAGCTGATTTTGGTTGACGGTCTTGCCTTGGCCAGATTTGTGTACCGTCGGGTCCTTTAGAGGATATTCTCTACTATGTAATACCTACGTAAAAGCCTGGAGTGCTGAGAAGTAGCCAGTGAAAATTTTAGTAAGGTTCGTGTAGCGGCCGGCCGAAATATCTGGCTATGTAGAGATGGCTAGGTTTCTGACCAGCCCAAGCAGCCTGGACTCAGCACTGCCGGAACACACTGGCAGGTTAGATGCTGGGGACGATGCTCCAGGGTCCGGAAAGCTTTGTGATATGCGCGGCAAGGAGAAAAGGACTTCCAATTCATATATCTATTTATTCCACCACTTTCACCACTTTAATATGGAAAACCTTACTTGATTCAAGCTCGTCAAATCTCCACCGCCGTCTCAATACCTTCAGATCATACATTAACCGCCCCCCCTCTACCACCTCACCTTACTGCGTATCGTAATGCCCAGGCCCAGTTGCCCCAATATCTTTTCCTTGCGAAGCCTTCAGCGTGTGCTTCCCTGGCCTCATCTGTTTCCCACCATGGGTAGGCCCGACATGCTTCCCCTCGACGCCGGGCGGTAGCTGGTCACCCATTAGGGTGACCACCTCGCCGGTGAGCCCGGAGACCTGCGGGTTGTCGGGGAGATCGGTCATGTTGTCGGCGGAGGGGTGGACGAGCTTCGGATCGGTCTTGAAGTGCTTCTCGCGGGCGGACGAGTGCACGACGTTTTGCGTGCCCGAGTCCGCGGGGATGTGAGTGCCGCCGCGTGCGGAAAGTTCGGCGAGTGTGCCGCCGCGGTAGGCTTCGTCGTCGGACTTGGTCTTGGACTTGGCGTTAGATCGGGGATTGGACATGCCGGGTTTTGTTGCTTGGATTTGCTGAATGGCGAGTGCTGATGCTGTCCTACATGCCGCCTGAGAGGTGCTGTTTATATATACGGGCGGTCGTGATGAGCATGCGTTACGTCATGAGGTGTGAGGTCGTGATGACTTCAGTACGATCCAGTGCATACGCATTACCTCATCTACCCGGAGACACAGGTACATCACTCGGCGTGATCAGGGTCTTGCATTCTCCATGTACGGGCCCGAGCAAAAAACGCCAGGGCGGAGGGCAAAGGAACCCCACATCGCGCCCTCCACTTTGCGGGGAAAGACAGTGGGGAGGAACCGGAATATAACTACCATGATGAGGAAACAAAAATCCGAGCAGAACCCCCTGGATTCCCTACCGCGAAAACAGAGGTCTCTATCCTACTGCCAAAGTGACGACAATTCCTCAAGGCCCAACGGTTGAAGGCGAAATATCACTTTTAGTAGATAATGAGCTTTTCAAAATACTATGAACCACAGTCGTGACTCGTGACTAGGCCAGGCTTCTATTAAATCATCACCAAACATCGCTCATCAGCGTTGATATCATTAACGTAACTAAGCACCTTGTTCTTCGGGATTTCTCCAAAAATCCACATCTTACACTCCCTCAGCAGACCCACCCAGCTCTTCCAACGCAACGTTCGGATGCAGCACATAAACCACCTTTCCGGCATCAGCGCTGCTCCCCTCGCCCGCACCCTCGCCATCCTCTCCTTTCATCAGCCCCTCTCCGCGAATCTGCATCACTACGTTATCCCGCACCATCCGCTTCAGCACCTTAGTGACCAGCACCCGCTCCTCCTCTAACTCCTCCTCGCTGTTGATTTCCTCCTCTCGCTGCTCTAGATACCAGGTCTTGAGCTCCTCTTCCTCCACTCCGGTACCGCTGCTCGTCTCGTCCGCGTTGATACGACGTACAAGCAGTGTGAGAATCGACATGTACTTATCGTACGTGATCTTTGTCTTCTCACGCGGCGGCTGTGAAGAAGCGGTGGGGGCAGGTGTTGATTCCGGAGCAGTAGCAGCCATATCGGCATCGCCCTCCTCGTCAACACCCACAGGAGCCGTTTCCTCCTCATCCACCTCAACATCATCGTGTTCGACGTGGATGATACTCTGGCGAAGCAGGCCGAATGCCTCGGTGACGAAGGCCTCCGTGACGTCCTCGACACAGTTGGCTTTGGCGATGGCCTCAGAGAGACGGATGAGCGATTCCAATTGACGCACTGTGATTCTGTACGAGTTGCGGCCGATACCGCCGTTGGCATCGTCAGAGCGCAGCTGCTTGTACTTCTCCACCAGTAAAATCTTGGCCTCGTCTGTGAACACGGGCTTGAAGGTGCGTGCGAAGCGGATGTAGCGCTGTAGCTGCTCTGTGGTGAACTCGGGCGTAATGGCCTCGTCGCGGTTGCGGTGAATGTTGACGATGTGCCTGGCGAGGTTGGTGTCTGTGGTCTCATTGCAGTCATCGAGGACGATAAAGAACAGATCGAAACGCGACATGATGGGAGCCGACATGTTGATGTTGCTTCGAAGCGTGGCCTTGCGGTTGTATCTTCCACCCACGGGGTTCGCGGCGGCAAGGATCGAGGTACGCGCATTCAGGGTTGCCTGGATACCCGCCTTTGCGATCGAGATGGTCTGCTGTTCCATGGCTTCGTGAATGGCAACCTGGTCAGAGATATCCATCTTGTCGAACTCATCGATAGCACAAATGCCGTTGTCCGCAAGCATGAGGGCTCCTGCCTCGATTGTGAACTCGCCCGATTCCTCATCTTTGACTACGGCGGCGGTGAGACCGGCGGCGGAGGAGGCTTTCCCGGATGTGTAGACGGCACGGGGTAAAAACGAGCAGATGTACTTGAGAAACTGGGACTTGGAGGTGGACGGATCACCGACGATGCAAATATTGATGTCTCCACGTAACGCCATACCCTCGGGTGTATACTTGTGAACTCCACCCATGAGCTGGAGGAGAAGTCCCTTCTTGATGATTTCGTGGCCATAGACGGTGGGCGCTATTGAGTTGACGAGACGACTGTAAATGTGGTCGCTGTGTACCATGGATTTGAGCTCAGCGATCTCGGCTGGAGTGAGAGTGTTGAGGAAGTCGTCCTGTGCACGGTCTTCGTCATCGGCTTGGGTGCCACGCAGAAGACGGGCAACCTCTTCCTCCTCATCGGATCTCTTCCCACCGATTGCACCGGGGACACCGGCAGTGTCGGAGGTCACCATGCAGGCAAGGAACGCAAGGCGGTAGGTCAGGTCGCGGACACCAAGGGATTTGAGACCAGTAACCCCAGTACCTTCTGTGCCACGAGGTGCGTTCTTGGAGTCTCGCATAGCCTGAGCTTTTAACCCGGGGAGACCTAACATTGACACATCTGGCACGACAATCAATGTCCCAGTGAAAATGCACTTTTCACCAGCTTTGGCGCGCTCCACAATCTCGCCGCGCAAAATAACATCCAAGGTCCGTGGCATCGAGCCTGTTGGAATTTCGCCAGAGTTCTCTTGCACGCGCACTTTCTGCCAGTCCACAAAGCTAGACTGCTTGATTTCCAATCGCCAACCCACGCGGTTTCCACATGTAATGTTGGGGCATTGTGTCGGCTCAGTGTATCGGAAGGTCTGTTCGACATTGTGTACTACCGTGCGGCAGTTCTCGCAGGTGAAGGTTCCGAGAAGGAGCTCCGGCCGGACTTCCGAGGTGCGGGTTACAGTAGCTGAGATTGAGGAAAGATTGCCGATCTCGGCAGTGCGTAGATTGCGGATACGGGTGGTGAGGGGGAGATTGTAGAAGGCAATGTTGAAGACCTTGTCGGTTTGCGGGGTTGCCTGAAGAGTTGGAATGCTGTTCACAATATGGCCAGGAAAGTACTCACTGATTCGCTGCCGCCTATTTGTCGGCCTGTCTTTCCCCAGTATTCAGGTTCGTATTTTCTTACGCAGGCTTCAAGCGCGCGCCGAATGAATGGGAGGAACCGGTAGTGTCGCTCCGTCACAGCCTCCGCGAGGCCCTTGACGTGTGTTTCACTCCAGTATCTTAAGTGCGAGAAATCGAGGTATAGTGTACACGACTCCGTGGCGGACATGTTGTGGATCTGAGCGATGTAGTATTTGTCGGTGCTGATGGCACCTGACATTGCGGACGAAATGGGCGGCGTGGGATTTGGGTTATTTGGGTCCTCGATGAAACTACATTCAAGTCAGTCTCCGCATTTTCAAGGTCTGGAGTCGAAAACAGACTGTTCTAGGAAGTCCATGAAGGCCCTCATGATTTGGTCTCCAGCGTCATCCGATACCTTAGGAATCTGGCTCAAGTCCGTCCTCGGCCGTCCAGCCCGTCCGCCGGCAGGGCCGCGAGGTCCAACAACTTCGTCATCAGGGTCCATCTCCATCTGGTCGGCATCGCTTGTAGGTAGGCCAGGCCGTGAAGAACCTGTCGCAGATCCACTGGGACCACCGCGTTTCCTTTGGTGGGGGCGAGGTGTTGGGGCCTCATCGGAGAAGATGTCCTGCGAAACGATGGCGTCCACTAACGAAGACATTGGCGCGAATTGTTAAATGTATTTGTATTATATGCCGGTGTGTTTTGAGAAAGTGGGGGATGGCGTAAGAGTGGTGATGGATTGATGGATATAGCGGGGGAGTTGATCTGCTGGAGTGCTTGCGGCGCGATCTAGGGGAAAAACACAGACACCGTGTAGAGTGAAATTTGGCGCGTTCCGACTTAATCAGAGGTCACGGGAGATCATCCTGTATCTTATCGAAAAAACAATCTTATCGACTCGTGCAGCTATCTAATCGAATCTGATCTCATCTCGCCATCTCTCGCAATTCAACCTCATTGTCGCCTCGAAAGAAAAGGGTCGGTTACCTTCGATACCTTCAACCCCGCCCGACGGCAACTATTCCGGCCTCCTGACCATCGCGTGCCATGACTTGAGCCCAGTTCCTCCTCAACATGCGAATCTTCCCTCTCTAAGCAACAGAAAGCCATCCTTTTCGTCTCTCAACAGACCCACGTCGCACGTCGCACGCACGCCGCACTACAATGTCTCGCCCCTCAACTACTAACCTCTACCCACCTTCAACAGCTCATACAGCCCACGCTGCAAGCAGTGTTTCAAACGGCGGCAGCTCTAGGACTTTGACCTTATGGATTCATGATCCCGATGCCACATCTACGCTATCCCGTCATGACGCCGTGCTTAATTACGACCTGTTCGGACCCGGCGTGGCGAAGCCTGGAGATGTCGCCGAGGTCCGTCTGATTCCGCAAGTGGCATCTTCATCGTCCGGCGGGAACATGTCATCGGAGGGCTACTCATCTGGAGGGAATGGGCACATATCTGACAACGGAACTGGCATTGCCGCGTCCGAGCGACGAGCGACGACAGGGCGGAAAGGAAGCTACTCGGGATCGGTGGCTGGGGAGGATGACAGGTCAAGGTCCGAGTCGCAACCGAAGGAGGAAGAGGGGAACTTTTTATTTGTCATTAGAGAACTGGAAGAATCACAGCGCAAGCTTAATGTACAGGTACAGAGCTTCCTGCCACTGATTACGGTATTCGGGAGAGCTCATGTCAATGTACCTAGATATCGCTCGCCAGTCATGTTGCCGCTTTGTTCGGCTTTCCGTCTAGAGCTACGGTTCGAGTTACAATCGTATGGCCCCTTGCTAGCTCGTAGGCTGTGATGTGATTGCTCACAAGTGATTGACAAGGTCGATAAACCCCTTCATGAAGCTTCCCATGTCGAAATCTTCTTTCGCGATCAATATATCACTCGCAACGACATTTGGCGATTGACCACCGGTCTCCTCTCCAACACCTGCCCTTACAAGTCGCAAAAGCTTCTCTTCATCAACTCGATCCGAGCCACGGTGGGTAATGTTTGGGTCCGCGGAGAAAAGGTCAGATCCGCATACTTCTCACCTCGGACGGTTCCCATTTTTCGGTCTGAATCTGCCAGATATGTGATATTCATCCAAATGAGCCGGGAAATGTGGCACTTTGATACGTATGATGGGTGCGATGGAGACGAGCCTAATGACGATCCAATGGCTGGAGGTACTGGTGGTGTTGGGGGTGAAATAATGTTCAACAAATTAATCAACGGGTTCTTGCCGGAGCTCTTCAAGAGGTGGCGCCGGATCGATGCCCATCACCTTGTGTCGATTGTGTTGTTCACTCGGATCGTGTACGAACACGGTGAGCCGGTTGGGATTGTGTGCCAGGACGAGAAGTCTGACGATGAGTTCCTCGGAACACCCGGCGGGATCGAGATCGGCGAAGGGCGGCGATATCGCGACTTCTTCCGCGTCGTGATATCCAATATGGGAAGCGCTGACTGGACGGTAATCCTCCACCGACTCAAGCGCGAGTTTGCGACATTCCTGAGAGATGTGCTGGTACAACCTGTTCCCGAAGAGGAAAGTGCGGAGTACAACATGATGGATCTCACGCCTCCTGTGTCGTCAGCTGCCAGTATGGTTTCGAGGCCCGGCACTCCCGCGATGTTACCAGTAGACAAGCTCCGCCCATCTTCGACCCCGAGCCAGTCTCCAAGGTTACCGGCGACCGGGAAATCTTCGCGCCCGCCAAAAACGATCATCACTGGCCGGCCCTCTGCCGCTATTCACGGGAATATCTTGGAAGCAATCAACCTTGCTACCATCCAATTCTCACGGACGTACATTGATGTGGATCTCGTGCGAACGGGAGTCTCTATCGTCCTTGTTACGCCTGGCACCGGTCTTTTCGAGGTGGATTATGAGATGTTGAAGGCTACAACAGAGGGATTGGTCTCGAACGGGATGGGCATTGATCTTGTCTGCCTTAGCAAGGCTCCATTGCATATGGTTCCACTTTTCCGTTACCGTAATCCTGCCAGTAGCAGGGACGAGGAAACACAACTTCGCCCAGGGATTTCTCCGCCAAAACACTATCCTAACCATCAACCACCACTACAACCGGGTGATTGGGTTTACTCAATGCCTCATTGGATCGATATCTCCTTCTGGTCATCGGCTTCCGAAAAGAAGACACGGCGTAACCGTGGTCCGGTGAGCGGAAAGGTTGAGAAACAGAAGGATTCCAAAATCCAAAAGAAGAAGGCTACTCAAGTATTTAGAGCCAGATGCAAAATCTATGAGCTCCAGATGATGGGAATAGTCGAGAACGCAACATCCTGCATAACCGTCCCTTTTCTCCACGAGAATCCTCTGTGGAAGTCATTGCCAGACTCTGGACCTCCGAGAGAAGTCGGCGGTAAGGACGCCGAAAAGAAGAGGAGAGACCAGTGGAAGGAGGACAACTTCGGGTGGATGGACCAGTACGACGACCTATCATTCCGCCCATTGTACGTGTTCCAAGAAGCCATTCGGCGAGCCGAGGAGCGGAAGGTTAGTATCGACGAAGAAGACAAGAAAATCCTGCAGACACTGGATGAGGAGGATGAATTTGTGCTCGGAACGAGCTTCCGCGGTGATTTAACCAGGCAAATGTCCGTCCGTTCTGGTGGATTCTTTGACCGCAAGATGAAAGAACGGCGCCCCGAGTTGGAAACTCCTATGGAATCGAAGGCTTCAACGCCTGTTCCAACACCAGCTGAGTCAAGCACGGGCGGTGGCGGTGGTGGTGGGTTATTAGGAAGACCTGCGGCACGGCTAAGGCAAATCAGTTTTGGATTCAAAGCTTGGGGCGGTGCGACCAAGTCTGCAGCCAAAGTGACGACTACCGACGTTACTGGTCTTGGGACAATGGTGACGAGGGGATTCGATACCAGTGAGCATAGCCTTGCGTCTCCCAAGAGTGGGCCCTTATCTCCTAAGAGCACAGTTCGAGAATTTAAGTTCGAAGAGAGTCCGGAGAAGCCGATACGGGGCACTCGTCCAATATCCATCACCGGATCGAACGTCTCAACATCGTCACTGGAAGTTGTAGCAAGAGATAGGGAGCGGAGAAGAAGCATTGTGGGATCCCCATTAGAGCACCGCGCCCTGGGCGGCATACGGGATATTGAGATGATGAAAGGGTCATCGGCATTGATTCGGCCGCCAGGTTCCAGAAACGATCATGCCCCCAATGTGGAGAAGGGATTGAGCCATATGTCAACAGTATCACCAACTACTGCCATTGCACCTTGGGTACAGATTTTGAACCCGAGTAATCCTAAGAAGAATACGCACACGTCCGTGAGTCAGTACCGACGTTGGCACCATGTGTTTCCGAAACCTATCAAGATCTCCTCAGTCAAATGGAAGAGTCTGTGTACTCCCGCGCTACTACCCCTAACCACTGAGCACTTTCCCACTGCGGAACAACTAGCGACCGAGTATCACGAAAGTCCTTATGTTATCTCACAGAACTCCGACTACGAACTTAGCGAGACATCGGGGAACCGGGAGGCTCTGGTCAGGGCGATGATCGCGCTTCGTCTCACGCAAGGCTTCCAGATTGTTGTGGGTAATAAAGTCACTGATGCAACACAGGGGAGAGGGGGTCAGAACGGCATATACGATAAGACCTATATGTCCACACCGGGATCATCGTGCTTCATGAGCCGTGGGGCACATATACACCAGCTGATCTGCGACGAGGAGTACAACGTTGAAGTCAAGCGGTATATCCGTAAGCCGGCAACCGCAATTACATCATCCAAGAAAACCGCCGACGACGACTACACCAGCTACATCAAAACGCTTCTCAAGCCCACGTACAAACCCGTCAGGGTCAGCTTGTATCAACCGGTCAGCGACTACAACTGGAACTACGCGGATCAGTTTATCGGAGGATATGAAGACGCCATGACGGACCAGTTGAGGTATTGGCGAGCTCGATTCGTCCTCATTCCGTGCGATCCACCCGATTTTGCACGTCGCGGGCAAGGCCCAGGCTCCGAGCTAAACGACGAGGAGATCCACCTTGAAGGTATCCGACGTTTGACGATGATATTCCAACGCAACCGGTGGGTTCCTCCCGAAGAGCGACACTATGAGCGTTACGGTGGTTCCCGGCAGAAAGCCAAAGAAAAGAACCCTTTGCAAATACTCTATCAGACTGTGGATCCTTCGGTGGCAGTCGCCCAGGAGCTCGAGAGTTTGTTTCAATCGGATATTGACGGCCACATGCGACGCAGCCAGCTCTTGACAACCGAGATGTTTGAGTCTAAGAATCTCGACATCAAGGCAATTGCGCAAGAGCTCCAGGGGCCCCGTGGCGTACGATTGCAGGATCGACGCTGGCACCTCAGGCTACATAGCAATAGCTTCATAGGAGAAGAGATGGTCACTTGGATCGTGGAGAATTTTAAGGATGTCAACACGAGACAGGAAGCCGAGGCGGTCGGCAACAAACTCATCAAGTTGGGACTATTCCAACATGTGAATCAACGCCATGATTTCCGCGACGGTAACTTCTTCTATCGCATAGCAGAAGCTTGGGCAAATCCGGCACGGCCTTCAAGCAAGGGAAGATGGCTGCCCTCTCTGAGGAGTAGTGATAAGTCCGTCCCTCAGACACCGCTTTCCGACACGGCTTCATCTCCGCTCCGCCGCACGCGCTCGCGCTCCAGCACGATACTCACCGAAGATTCAACCGGCAGTGAGAGCGGTGGGGGCAAAACGCCGACTGCGTCTTGCCACCCGCAGAAGAAGAAAGCCGAAGTCGACCTCTCGAAATCCATGAAGTACGATGTCGATCCCTCACGCAAGAGTTATCGTCCCGAAATCATCACCCTCCACTACGACCGGCTTCACAACCCCGACAACTGCTATCACATCCGCATCGACTGGATAAATACGACATCAAAGCTGATCGAGGACTGTCTCACTTCCTGGGCTCGCACTATCGACCGATATGGCCTTAAGCTCGTAGAAGCGCCCATCGACGAGGTCTCACGCATCTCCAAATCCAACCTCTTTCGAGCGCCCATCGTCGTCAAACTTGCGCTCGCACCACCGCCGCCTCCTTCGCCATCCACTTCAACATGTCTGACGGAAAACATGGAGCTCTCAACAATCCTGACACCTATATCCTTTACGCCACAGCCGCCTCCAGACCCGTGGGTGCACCACAAGCTGATCCTCAAAAAGTTCAACTTCGTCCTGGACACCGAAGCCGCCGGCAACTTCCCGCAGGACGTGCAAGTGCGCTACTCCTGGGGGTCGCTCGACTACCAATGGTCGCAGTACATCCACCGCTCCGGCGTAATCTTTGCGCAGATCTCAGACACGGGTGACTTCTATCTCATGGCAAACCGCGCATACACTCTACGCGTCAACTCGCCGCCGCAAGCGCGTGTTGGCGGGGTGGTATCGCGGTCGGAGATAATAGGCGGTTCCTCCGTTGCTAATATCATCGAAAGCAGAAGGGAGCCGGATGTGGGTAGCCCTATTTCGCCCAGCATTCCCCTCCCTACGCCGGAGGGGATCAAGGCGGAGATTCAGGCGTTCCTGAGTGATCCCGAGGCGCTTAGGAGGTTCTACGAAGAGGTGCTCAGGGGCAAGGGGGGGCCGCGACAGGCGGGCGGGTTGGTCGGTGGCAGGTGGGATAGCCCTATCATTGCGCCGGTGGGAGTGGTTAGGATGGGGAGTCCGACGGTTGGGGCGAGTGAGGTGCACGCGTTTGGGGGTCCTGGTGGGCTGGGTGGGGGTGGAGGTGGGGGTGGGAGGGGTGAGGGGAGGGCATTGAGTCTGGGCAGTGGGGGGACGGGCAGTGGGGAAGATGAGGGTGGGTCTTTTATGCTTGCGAGGTAGGTATGAGTACTTAGTTGTTACCGTTTGAAATGTGGATTGCGTGGGTGTTGGGAGTTTCATTTTGTACGAATAATGGGGTGATCCGTTGAACGCAACGGAATGAGTGCATCTTTTGAGATCCAACACACGGCAACCGAAGTCTTATGGCACCGATCCCGTGCACGAAGTTCAAACTGTTTGTAGTTAAGAACCGTGAGGCTTTCCCTATCATATGCACGCATTCACTATTCCACTATGTATCTACCGCCCAAAACCCTCCGCTGTGTCCAGCACAGGATACCTTCGGGTGTTTGCGCTGGTAGACGGCGGTGCACCGGAAAGCCTCAGACCGGACATCGTGTTGAAATTGAAAGAAGAACTTGACTCGATTGATGCCGATGATACGAGAAAGACGAGAAAGAAGACTGCTTATGACGGAAAACGATCTTATATACTAGACAGAGGGATGAAGCCTTAGACAGAGAATGCGAATAGACAATGCCGGACTGGGCTGGGGGCTTGAAGATGCTTATTCTGGTGAGAAGCCAGGGACAATGCTGCGAAGCCACCAAGGCTGCTTACTTATGTGACGATGCAAAAGGACACAAATCCGGAAAGGAGTCAGTAACACCGACGGAATAGGTAGGCAAGAAGACATAATAGGTATCAACATTTCGCAGGGTTTATACACGGGTGATATCAGGTGAAGCGCGGTATAGTTACAGCATCACGTGGGTGGGGGAGACCGAGCCTCACCGCCCAAGCCATCGAACTCCAACGAGGACGGCCTGGTGCTCAGTACGTGCGGTGTTTCCAGCCGACGAGCCCACAGCGTTAGCAACTCTGTTATGCACACTACTTCCGTCAAAAGATGGCAGGGAAGGGGGTTGATGTTTTGGGTTCCGAGGAAGAGTGCTAGTGGATATGATTCATTCGATTATATCGTGTATCTGTGCAACATGGCGGTCTACATAGAGTAGGTATATAGCCTGAGTCCTGAGTCCTGATGCATGGAGCCGAGCACGCTGATGCTCAAGAGCAATTGATCCCGAGACTCTGGAGTCTGGACTACAGCAGCACGGTAGTTACAGGGTTCACTAGTATAGTGATATCGTATGAAGAACGCGCAACATCACGTGAAAAAAAAGAGTCCAAAACACTTCCTCCTACGGAACCCCAAGAGAACATGAACGCAGGGTATATTAGTTATGCGTGTTTCCACCACGCCGGACCGGCCAAACCAAAATATGTACCTGTCTCCAAGGCAGTCCCAATGCCTAATGCCCAATGCCCAATGCCCAATGCCCAATGCCCATCCCATCGCATAATCTACTATCGTCACTACCGATACCGGTATTTCCCCCCCCCCTCCCCACCAAACTCCGGTGCACTGGCACCGGATGTATATACATAGTAAACCACGTTAACCTTCTCCAGCCCCGAATATCCCCCATCCGCCGGCGCATATCGTATCGTATCATATCACATATCCCCCGCCGAATTCCCCCACAAATGCCCACCCTCCCCCCCCGTTTCATGACATAAACTCCGGTCCGGATCCCATTCCAACTCCACGAAAACAAGTGTGGTTGAGCAAAAGAAAAATAAATATAAAGAGTAATAAAATGCCGTAGGTGCAGATGGTGAAAGAAGAAAAGAAAAAGATAAAAAAAGGAGAAGAGATGGAAGGAAGGAAGGAGAGGAGATATCTATCAATATCTAACAGTCGTATCGTATCGTAGCTCGTTCGTTGCAACACATTACCATTACCTCGAGTCCTCGACCCAACTCACATGCACGCCCGATCAATCACGCCGAACAGCACTGTGGTGTCGACCACACACCCTTCCGTCGATCCTTGCGGACACAGCTCCCGCGTCAACCCTTCCATTGGCGTCTGCGGCTGCAGCTCCGAGATCATTGTCCGCGCAGCATCGCACTGCATGGCGCTGTGGCAATGCCCGTCCAGAGAGGGGATGCGATGCACGTGCATTTGTTTATCAGCGTCTCGATGATGCGTCATGAAATTGTCGGAGAGCCCTTGCAGTGCCGATTGCTGCTGATGCTGCTGCTGATGCTGCTGATGCTGCTGCTGCTGATGCTGCTGCTGATGCTGCTGCTGATGTTGCTGCTGCTGGAACGAATGGAACAGGTACAGATCGCCCTGCGGCTGCTGCGCGCGCTGCTGCTGTACGGGCGAGCTGTATCCCGGCGTATGCAGATACATCGGGCTCGACAACTGCGGGGCGGAAGCGGGATTGTCCGGCGTCAATCCCATGGCCAACGCCGACGGATCCTGAGTGGTCGGCGAGAACGCCGAGACCGAGGAGCACGGCGACGTTGCTGTTGCCGAGTGCAGCGGCGGCGGCGTGTGCTTCTCGACCTTGATCTTCCTGGTCTGGACATTGAGCTCGTGTTTCCCACGCCGCGTGCGTTCCACCACCATGCCCGTGCTCTTCCTGCGTCCCACAACAACCGCGTCGTCGGCATCACACGGCCTTCTGACCACCAGCGCCTTCTGGACCTTATCAATCGACGTCTGCGCACCCGTGCCCGCACCCGCACCCACACCCGCCGGCGCCGCAGCGGCACCATCCTTAAGCCAGCCATCCACCTCGGCATCCAGCACGCCCTTCCTCCTCAGCAGCTCGCGCAGCAGCCTGTTCTCGCGGACGACGTGTTTCGCGGCGGCCTGGACTTCACGCGACGCCTCGGCGCCCGTGCGCTGGAACTCGCGCAGTTGCCCCTCGATCGACGCTACGTACTCCTTCCGGCGGAGCCGCGACCGTCGCTGGTTCTCGCGGAGGCGCTGCGCATTCGTGTCTTCCGGCGGCGAGTGCGTTGAGTGCGAGTCCGCGGCGCCAGATGACGGGCAGGATGCCGTCATTGATGGACGGGCGGGGAGAGCGCGGGGCGGTGGTGGGGTGTACTGGGTTGGGGGTTTTGTTTTTTTGCTTTTTGTTTTTTGTTTTTGTTTTTTTGGAGGGGTGTGTGGGGCCGAGGGGTGAGGCTCAAGTTCAAGTGGCTCAACTCAATTGCCCGCGGAAGGGAGGAAGGTTTTTGAAACAACGGTACGGAAGTACGGAAGGTTGGCTGCGGAATAAATAGGCGCCAGATGGGGCTATACTGCACGATGAAGGCGGGTGATGACAGCGCGCCAGAGTAACGAGTTCCAGCCTTGAAAGAACGGGGCGGGGCATTTATATGAACCCAGCTATTCGTCTGGCGTGGCGGGGGATGGGGTGGGTTAGGTGGGTTAGGTGGGTGGGGGAAGGGTGTTGGGTTTGGGTTGTTGTTGGGGATGGGGATGGGGGGACAGACCAGAGACCACGCTACTTACTTTACTACCTTTGCTTGACTTTCCTTAGCTAACTACACTCCGCCGGCATCCCCGAACCCACCACCACCGCACCCACGCATCCGGGAAGGCTGAGATAGACGTGGCTCCCGAAGGTGAATCACGAACGGAGAATCGGCCCATGGAGCATTATCGACCTGAGACAGCAGCAGCATTGGACAGCAAACAGGCAGCACAGTGCAGTGGCGACCGGCGACCTGGGCGCATTGCAAGCTGCTGCTGCTGGTGCTGCACTCGGAACCAATGTGACTCTGGCGTTTGTAGGTGTCAAGAGGCAGGTTGGCTGCAGGCGGACGACACCTACATACACATGTACATACCGACACATGTAGATACATAATACACACATGTTCGAGCAAGTGCATTACCCACCTACATCATACATGATACTTCTTCACACATACATACTTTGACATACCGTACATGCGGTACTGCGCTCTCCTCTGGTGCAGCGAGCAAGCAGGCAAGCACACACGGTGGATCTGCTCTAGATCCCCTCCAACTGCCATGCACGGCTCTTTCGAGCGATCTCGGATTTCGCTGCGGCTGTTGCCCACGGCCACTGACAAAGCGAAGGGGGATCTTGCCCAAAGGAGATACAACTGCAGTGCATTCCGAGCTAGGTGGTTGGAGGCCCAAACGAGTGGTCGGTACATTCGTTGTCATCGTCGAGGAAGAAGGGCCAGCTCCAAGCTGCATCGCGATGCATACCAAGCACTTACCTACTCTACTCCATCTCGACCAAACGTGGTGGACGGTGAAAGAGGGCGAAGATCAAATAGAACACCATCGACCCTACGAACGGACTAATGGCGCATTCAACAAGCATCGATCTCCCCGAACGAACTAATCGGGCCTTCAA
Source organism: Tricharina praecox (assembly GCF_024521635.1). NCBI lineage: Eukaryota > Fungi > Ascomycota > Pezizomycetes > Pezizales > Pyronemataceae > Tricharina > Tricharina praecox. The sequence continues at coordinate 472,481 of NW_026250419.1, forward strand.
CCGGCACAGTCCGGCACAGTCCAGACCAGTTGGCCTCAGTGGGATCGGTGCCGCCGCTGGCGGGGGGACTCGGACGGAAGGTTGGCTGGCAGGCTGGCTGGCGGTGCATCGAGACACAGCAAGACGGGAAGACACAAAGACATGAAGACACGAACACAGAAAGACAGACAGACAGGAGATCACCGACGATCGTTCTACACTAAGCTCGCCCGCCCGCCCCCGCCGATATCCAGGAATTCGGCAAGCCAGCAGCAGCAGCAGCAGCAGCAGCAGCAGCAGCAACGGCGGCGGCGGACACTACGTGCAAAGGATGAGAGTCCAGGGTCCCTACAATCATACCATCACCATCACCAACCGTTTCCCTGTCACCCACGAGAAGAGAAAGAGAAAAAAAAAACGATGTCCGCCGCACCCATGTCCCAACATCGCTAAATGGCTAAGCATTATACCGAATCCCACCGTCGTGAATACGCAGCGTCAGCATCGACAGCCTACCGCTGGCTGGCTTGCTCGCTCGCTCATCGGCTGGCTAGCTCATCGGCTGGCTAGCTCGCTGGCTGGCTGGTTGTTAAAGCAATAACACGGCCCACATATACCAACCAAGCAAACGTCACACTTCACGGTTCCAGGTCTGACGAAGATTTCCCTCCCCTCCCTTCCCCCCTCCCCCTCCCCCCGACGACCTGATGAGAAACTGTTGAGGATCTCCCTCCTTATTTCCCTCTTTCATTCCCTCCCTCCCTCCCTCTTTCCCTCCCTCTGTCCTTCTTTCCCTCACCCATCGCTGCCGTCCTGGTCCAAGCATGAACTTACCAAAAGTAACCTCCCGCTGCTGGTGCTGGCACAAAGATATCACACCGTCCAAGACCTACATACACTCGTACATACGTCGTACATACAGAACCAACTCGCCGGCGGCCGCTCAGCTTTGGGGGCGTAGCCGGGGCCGTGGCCGTGGCCGGTATGCCGGTAGCGCCCGGTTGGTACCGAGAGGCCCAGGGAGGGAGCCTTTTTTGACGCATGCAAGTAGAGTCCTGTACAGCGGGAGCGGGTGTCAAGGAGTGGTGGTCTATGCTAGGTAACTATTGTTTCTCGGCTACTACTGTAGTTAGAGTACTCTACCTATATGTATGAGGAAAGGGGAGGTCAATGGCCACTGCACCTGGCACCATGTGGCCCGCTAGTTAGCCAGAGTGGCTGCAGTCTGGGAGGGGGAAATGGTGCACTGCAGCGCACTGCAGCGCATGCCTTGCCAGCCACCCACTCGGCCGGGCTGCTGCAGCCTGCAGGGCGCGTAGAGTAAAGCAGAAGAGCAAGGCCAGCTCCAGCCCCGGCGCCAGCCCAGTCAGCCCATTTGCCAAGCCCAGGCCAGACATGATCCATATGGCACCGTCTATCGGGCGAAGAGATGCCCAGTGCCGTGTCTGTATCATATCAGCCCTGTATGTAACACTAACCCAACCACGGCTGTGGCTGAGACCGAGATTTGCGACGAACCTCTTCGATCGAGGAGGGGCAGAGGTGAAACACTCCGGCGAACGACGACTTCCCAAACGGAACGACGGGCCAGGACAGGCGGAATTCTCTTCCGGCCAGACGCGGAATTTCAGCGGCTGGAAGGCTGGGGATGGGAGTGGAGGGAGGCCGGGCTGTTGCGCTTCGTTCTGATAGGTAGGCTGTTCGTTCAAATGGATGGATGGATTGGATGGATCACTGCAACTTAACTCCGTTTTGACCCTTTTTCTTAAGTATGGTACCCCCCAATCTGACACTGGACACTGGACGGATGGCTGTTACGATAACCCAATAATTACGTGTGTAGCCTCCGCTGTTATGAGAGGAGAAATCTCATATGCAAGCAGTGTTAACATACTCTACATATCATGCAATGCTAACTAACATGCGATGCCAACTACATGTCTATGGCGCTGCTGATATCAGGTCATGGTTACTTTGCCTCTACATACTCTACATATCCCACTCTAGAGTCTACTCTAGTCTACAGCTGAAGTGAGAACTTGGCGTCTGTTTGTCTCAGACTCTCACTGTATCAAACGGGGCGGCCGATAAGCTGCGTGATGGCTACTAGTAGCTACAGTTATAGCCGCGAACCTGTTTCAGAAAAGCATGCGGCGTGATTACTCTAGTGAGTGATGTATAGGACCACGCGCGAGAGAAAAAAACCCCGGTGGTGGTGACTGGTGTTGGTGGTGGTGACTGGTGTTGGTGGTGGTGACTGCTGACTGCTGACTCCCTTTATTTATTTATTTCAATATCGAATCGAATCGGAACGAATGAAATCGAATTAAATCGGATGGAGGCAACAAACACTGTGAGTACTGAGCCGGACTTACTTCGAGGTACATACATAACGAAGGATTGAGAATTCGACGTAACTATGGTGTAACTAGGACTATGTATAACTGCATACTTAAATATGTAACTGCATACCTACCGTGCTCATCCGCCGTGGGCCACCGGAATTCGGCCTCAGGTCATCCTCATCATCACCATGCCGACTCCAGAGTCCGGGATACGGTATGAATATTCATTCAGGCATTTGGGCAGTGTTCGACATAGTCCGGTCCGGACTACAGTCCATGGATTTCGTGGACTAGGTGCGGACTGCAGTCGACTACAGTCCGATTTGCACTCGGTTCCACTTATGACTGGAGAAAAAAAAACACCTCTGAGTGCTGACCTATCACGTGACATTCCAGCACGCTCTTTTCTTCGACCGTGCGTTACTTTGGCGCGATTTTGCCAGTGCTAGAAGAAAAAACTTTCTTCATCTCTCGGTATTCGACTGCAGTCGACTGTAGTCCGTCCTGCCGTCAATTTTTTTGGACTACCTAGTCCGTCCAAAAACCGCACCCGGACAGACTGCCGAGATACTATAAAGTCCAGTCCGAGGCTCAGGACGAACGGACGGACTGGAATAGGCGCCTAGATATGTCGAACACTGAGCAGTTGTGTTGGTTCGATACCCGGCGGCGGCATATGTCCGGGTGAGTAGTCCTGGAATATAGATATGAAACATTCATCCAGGGCATTTGGAATATGGAAACAAAATTAAAAATTGTTTGTTGCATGGATGATGAGCTCAGATTTGCTACCGTATTTTTAAGATAATGGTAGTGATATGGTATAAGTACAGTCAAAATACGTGTTTTTTATGCCCTGATACGATATCAATATGCGTCCAGCGAGAAACAACGTTTTTATTACCCGCCCTTAAACTATGCAGTATCTACAGGTCAAGTCCTTTTCTTTTTCCTATTCCTCCCTTTCTCCTTAAACTCAACCCGAGCCTGGTTTCCGCATTGCTGGCCCGGGGGTAGATAGGCGTCAAGATATTTGATTTCAGTGCCGTGTTACATAGGTAGTCTACAAAATTTCCGCTACGCCCCCTCCTCCTATCATAGTCCTAAACGTTATTGAAGGGGGAGCTTTGACCTCTTCTCACTGACCGTCAAATCTGAGAGAGAGACTCGGGAGTCGGGACCCAATCCTCTTTATCGAAATCGCTAACTAGTACGTGCATTACCTACTAGGTATTAGCGTTCTCTCTCTTTCTCCCCACTCCCCACTCCCCACTCCCCACTCCAACCTCTCCACTCTAACGTCTCTACTCTAACCGAGAAACCGAAATCTGATATTTGACGTGATGTTGAAGGTTCGACCCCACTTCGGGACTTTCGGCGGCGGTTCACGGTTCACGGCCTGCAGCCTACGGATCAATGGCATAGGTAGCAGTGGAGTTCCAACCGTCCGTCCCTCGAGACCGAACCTTCCAGCAGTAGTCAAGTATCTACAAACCTACTTACCTACCTATCTACTGCTATGAAGCGAAAGAGAGGCTGGGCAGTGGGCTGGGCTGGGCCTCAGGCAGTCTTCCGTCCTGCCTGGGCGAACATATGCTGGTCCCGCTGCCGGTAGAGCACCTACTATAGAGTGATCAGCTGCACATAACTTACATGTGACTATGTGACTATGTGGTGCGGTGCAGTGCGGTGGCCTGCCAATCAATACGGTAGATCGCCCATTCATCCATCAAGCGGGCTGCGGGCGTTGAATGGATTGGGGTGAATGGAAGTGGGTGTCGTCAATGCTCACTAAATTACTCACTGTTCAGACGACAGCACTGAGGGAGGATACAACTGGTGCGGGTGTGCCGGCGTTCCGCACACCCTTGAGCGGAGCGGATGGCGTTGCGTTGCAAGACCATTCTGTGACAACGGGCTTTCCTGCCTCCCGCTCTCTCGTCCGTTTGATACACCTAGGTAGGTAGACTACGGTACTGTGTAGGTCGTCGTCCTCGATGGGAAGGAAGAAAGGAAGGAAAAAGCCCCGAAGGCTCCGAAAGGGTTGCTTTGCTCTGCGCTGGTCAAAATCTCGGTCATACCATTTTATTTGACATCAGGCCCAGACCTCCGAACCATATTTGGCACACCCACTTCAGTTCCCAAGTATAGGTAGGTATCCAGAACCTGCTCGATCTATTCCTCCCAACACCATCCCGTCTCCTTATGTGCTCGCCGACAGGCTCATCGCTCACAGTACTGCCGTCACAACTCACGTCACCCCTAGGGGATCGAAAAGTCAATTCTTGGACTTCTCCATCCAGATAGACACTGCCACGATGGACCGGAGGGCCCGGAGGCACAATCAACCTAAACCAACCCCCTACCTACTATTCTACCTGCTAAATTGCGAACAGATAGACAGATGACTTCTTTTCCCTGATAGGATAGACTGGGAGTGCGAACATGGCATGTACCTGCCTCTTGCTTCGTTCTACTCTTTCCTCATGGTACAGTCAACCTTCGATCTTCGCACGATGAAATAGCTGTGCATAACCATGTTGGACAGTGGCTGGCAGTCGTTTGGGATGGTTGGGTTCTGCCAGGACCAGGACCGCAGGACAAATCAGATCTTGCTTCGCGATGAGCTGAGGACAGATTCCGCTCCGGCCTTCTCCTCAGCAGCCCTGTTCACTGGGTGGCGACGGAGTACCCAGAAGTAGATATATGTGATGTCGATTCAACGGGGAGTGTACGGTAGATATTGCTCCGGGGGTAGGTAATCCACTTGGATGCGCCCCCCTCCCCCATCTGTGCGATTCTAAAATGATTAGCCGAACTATACGGAGCCTTAGACTGCGGCCTGCGGAACTACATACCGATAAGTCCCCGATTCGGATCGGTGGTGGGACAGTCAGTCTCTGCTCGATACCGTACCGTATGCACATATGTACTCGAAATACATATGCCACCACCACCATACATACGGCCGTCCGTATGTGTAGAGCCTTCCTGCAAGTACAGCAAGGTCGCCTCCTCAAACGCCGCATCATACTCATGGGCGAAAAAATAATAATCAAGCGTCGTCCCACCACATCCACATCCACATCCATTTTCCGTCGTGCGTATGTATGTATGTATGTGGGTATGTATGTATGCGTCTCGCCTGCATAAAGATGAGCACGACTGACTCCCAAGTGCGTGGAGCCGAAAATCTCGTTTCTTTATCGTTATCCCTCCGCCGCCGCCGAAGTTAGCCTGGATCACGGCATCATGCACGCCGCCGCCTCCCGCTTTATTTACGCGCTGTTACCGACGACGACAGAAAGGTAGGTACTTGGGTAGGTACTTAGGTAGGTAGATATGTAGGGTGTGCTGTTGCACCGCTTCAGATTCACCCGAAGGTTGCCGCTCGAATCTCGATTGCCAGCAAATCCATCCATCCATTCCATTCCGGACGGCGGGGCGGGGGTATTCCCCGGCTTTCCCCTCTTCTACCAGAGGAGGAGGAATAAGAGCAGTAAATCCTTTCCTTCCTTCCTTTCAGTCAGTGCCTACACCTACTTACCTGCCCCCGAAACCTGTTCCCACCATCTATCCATCCACTGCATGACATGTGACAGCCATGGCCGGCCGGCCGGTTGGCGTTTCTGACGTTTCTGACGTTTCTACCTGTAGCCGAAACACTTTCCTATGTCTGTACCTACCCAATGGAACGATTCAGAGCTAACCTGTCCCCCCCCCCCCCCCCTCCCGCCCCCCGCCCGCCAACGAAGGCGGAAAACGAAAAACCTCCTGTCCGGTGCTGACATTCCCTACAAGCACATATCATCTAGGCGTATCAACCCCATAACTATCTATGACACCAGCCAGTACCGTAGCCAGCTCCAGCTCCTCAATCTGCTACCTTTACCTTCACCCTCCCCTACCTACCCTACCTCTCACCTCTCACCACCCACCACCCACCATTCTCGGAGTTCGGAGTTCGGAGTTTCCTACTGGCCAGGATTCTGACTTCGAAGAGCCAACCCGTGAGCGAGCGGAATTCGAGATGCCGCTATAGTAGTTACTACGGGTGGCTGGCTGGGAGCTGTGGGCAAATCGATCTGCGGCGGGACTCGTACCCATAGGTTGGATTTGGTTGACTTTCTGGAGGGATCCTCAGCAGAGAATGGCAAGGCCAGGTCAGGGGTGGTCTAAGTGCATGCAAGTTTTTTTCTTAATGATTGGAGGTCGGGGCCGGCCGAGTGATACCTTGTGTGGAAGACCGTCTCGGAAACTGGAGTTCATACTTGCAAGTTATATCACCCGTTGCTTTTCGTTGAGTGGGTTTGGCGATTCCAGTAACTAGAGTTTGCGTCTACGGTAACCACGGTCCATCTAGCATAATATACCCGCAGCCCGCTATGTCACGCTCATTTTTCCGTAGTTTCCCGACGGAAAATAGACAATGTGGTTCCAAAATTCATCACCCGGCCCCAAGTCTCAGGTTCCCGTCGGATGTCGTCACTAGCCAAATCCGTGTGGTTAGGGACCTGAGGTTGAGTATATATAGTTACTGATCCGAATCTACTTAATGCCATCCGAATCCACTTCGCCAGCCGCAGCTGCCGTGGCTACCGCGGCCCTGGGGCGTATCCTTCCGACCCGTGCCACTGCCGAGCGCATCCCGGCCGCACCGAGGGGGAAAATACATCTCCGCGCAGCTAGTGCGGTGCCGCCCAGCCCCGAGCCACAAGGGATCCTCCGATCACTCGATGCTCCGGCCAACTCGCCCCTCCCCCTAGGGTCCAGGTAATGGGACAAGTCGGATTCAATTGAATTCGAGTCTGCATGTAAACTGGCTATTAGCAAAAAGTGCGGCTCATTTTCACTGGAAATTCAGGCTTCTGCCAGGGAATGATTGGCCTTTTTTCCTCATAGCGTACAAGTTGCAATGTTTATTTGGGCGGAGCCAAGTCAATGGGCGGTTGGTAGTAATTGCGGCCAGTTTAAAATGGTCAAATTGGGCTATTCTACATAATTTCGCTGTAAATACTCACGGTGATGATCATTGATCCCCACCGACCATTCGCCATCGAGTATGTAGCTCCACGGTAAATTCCTAAGCCGAGGAGGTGGTCCTACGTGTTAATGCCATGCTTAGGAAGCACCGATTAGTATCCGAACCAGGGGGAAAGAAAAAAAATCCTCAAAAATGAAAAAAAGCCTTGATTATCTTGAGTCCGGGCCGATCACCGCATAACCATCTGGGGGGAGAGGGGACTATTCGTAACCACCGCCTATTTCTTCCTACCCTCGTCCTTCCTGCCCTCGTCTTTCTCGACCTCGTCCAGCCAGCGGGGGGGAAGGTACCTGACGACCTCCTTGGCATCGAACCTCTCACTCGGCAGCAGCCTAAAGATGCCGATCATGACGTGTCTGAACCACTCGAACTCCTCACCGCCCATGCCGTGTACACCCTCTCTATGCATCCTCGCATAGCAAATCCTCGAGATGAGATCGCTGCCCTTGGGGACAGCACCGCCGTCAGCAGCCATGTGATGCATCAGGTGTCCGTACTCGTTGAAATACCGCGCGCGATCGCTCCACCGGCTCCACCATGGCTCAGGCAGCTTCGCGAAACACAATGTCAGGTCGATCAGCGTGTCCTGGTAGCACCCCGTCAGCGGCACCCACATGTAGTTGTTGCTGAATATGTGATGCAGAACGCAACCTAAAGACCAGATGTCGCACGCGGGAGTGAGCACGTCGTGACATTGAATCTCCGGCGACGCGAACGATGGCTGCGTCAGGATCGTCTTATGGACCTCGTCGCCTTCGATATAGTAGAAGGCGGTATTGAAGGTGCTGCGAGGGGGGTGGGTTAGTGAGGGGAGAAGAGAGGTGGGCGAGAGGCGTACGTTATCTTGATGCCCGGAGACTCGAGGCAGAGCGAGGTTAGCTGGATCAGCGGCGGGCTCTCGACGAGGTACTCTGGGCGCTGCGGACTCGGCCGCGGCTCGTACCGGCGGCCGCCGAAGCGGTGGCGGTTGCACAGGTCCTGCATTATTAACTTGCTGGGCTCTCCGAAGTACTTACGCAGCTCCTCGGGGGTCCACGAGTCGACGCCGGGGATGGTCAGGGAGAACTTCCTAGGATTGAGACCTAGTGGGGAAATCGTGAGCAGCAGACATCATCACACGGTCGAACAGCGGCCGGGGGACAGGAAGTATGTGTATAGGTAACCTACTACCATGGACTACCTGGCGGGAATGTAGTTCGGCCACCGCATGGACCATCTTGACCCCGATCTTGCGCGCCGCGTTCATAGGAAACTCAAACTCCTGTACGGGATCCTCCATGAGATCACCGATGCTGTTACCTAGCACCTCGCTGACAATACAGCGGTGATCGCCATTAGGTCCAGAAATGGTGAAGTGATCCAGAAGCGCGGGGAAGAACGAGGCTTGAGGCTTGGGCTGGTCCTGCACCCACAGACCACCCAGCCGCTGCCATACCGAACGAGGCGGCGCTGGCTCTGGTCGCAGGTGGAACAAAACTTCGGCTTCAGTATAACCTTCTTCCGAGACGGCGGCAATAAAGATCCGGATCGAGACAAGCCGGTTCTTTTTGAGGTCGCGAGCTACCCAAGTCGTGGACCGGCTGTCGTGGCGCAGCTTGTGCTCAATCACATAGCGCTCGTAGATGCGGTCTCGAAGATGCACCGGGTGGTAGCCTCCTCGGCGATAGAGAAGTATGCTTTCGGTGCTAAATGGGGCCATGCGTGCGGTGTTGTATAGATAAATTGTTTGGTGCTGTACAGTGTGAGGATTGAAGTGCTCGGCGGCTTCTTCAACTCGAGAGTCTACCGAACTAGTGAGTTTTAAATATCGTCTTATCTTATCTTATATCGCATCACCCTGCTTCGATTGTACTGGTTTTTGGTTGCGGCTCCCTTAAATATTCCAAGCTCGTTCGTCTACCTATCGTATTCTCACTCACCAATTATCACTGCACGCACCGCACCGCACCGCTTCGCGTTCGGATGTGGCATGGGGAGGATTCGAACAGGTGACTCTTCACCACTTACTTCGCACCAGAATTGGCGACAGTTCAACTCTGCTGGCAGCAACCCAACGAGCCTTAACTTAAACATACATATGCACCACAGGTCCAGAGGTCCACAGAAAGTTATGCAACACCAGGGTAGTTGGCCGGCTGGTGTTACTGATTCCCACGGCTATATTGCAAGCCTAGCTACTCTATATGTGCACCTGGGGAAGCGTTGTACTAAGGTAAGCAGAGTAATATACTAACTGGCTACCTACCTAGCTTTGGTTGCTATGTATGTGGTTACCGGGGGCGCGCAGAAGTAAAGTGGCAAGCACACTCCCCACTACCTGCGGTACCTACTTGAGCCGACTGATACCATTGGGAAAGCTGCACGATGTCAGGAGATACCGTATGTAGTTGTCGGCAACTGCTAGCGCTGCGGGGCTTCCGAACTGGCCTATGTAAGTATGTAATCGGTCTACTCCGAGCCAATCCAACTTTCCCTCCACGAGCAGTCGAACATCACGGCCGAATGGTTAGTTAGCAGCTGGATAGTTGCATCTTCTCTTTGTATGTACCGTACCACACCACACCATGCCATACCAGACCCACCTACCTACATAAACGCACGCGAGCCCGTACCCCGCGTGGGGGCCAAAGAAAGAACAGGCAAGGTCCCCCCAGCCCCATTGTACTCACACGCCATTAGTTAATCGCCGTAACACGCGAGACGCAGCTCAGTTATCGATAACACACAACCACAATATTGCGGATGATCATCTGCACGGTTGCTGCGTGCTGGTTCTGCTCACTCACATAGCCTCGGCCGTGTTGGGTATATAGAGCTCCCCGCAAGCTCCATTCACTGCCTGGAAACAACAACGAAAATCAAAATTGGTTGAACATTACGGCCCGGCTGTGGAGGGAGTGTGTTGGTTGGGGAAGTGACCGGCGGCTGTTATCTTGGTGGTTGTGGGGGTACATTGTACCTAGGCGGATGAGACAAGACAGCTGGTTACTACCGTACCAGGTGCTGCGAGCGAACTTTGGACCGGGGAAGGGACGGTTCGTATATGACTTTCATACACACATACATACGACGGCGCCTTGTCCGCACGGTGCACGGTGCTGCAACCATGATGGTGCCGTAGGTACATACGCATATATATCACTTGGACCACCTGCAAAGCTCGTCACAACGCCACTTCGGCCTATAGTTACCGGTATTCCGAACCTCGCTCGTGGTGGACGGTCACGCACTCATCGTTGGATTGGGCTCACTCTATATAGTAGTACGAGCATGCCTTCAGAGTGCACATATCTGAGGCCCTCCAGGTAGCTTTTCTGGTGCTCAAACAGCCCTTTAGAGGCAATCGAAATATCCCTCAATGGGCGTTTCAAATACCTTATGGACCGCATCATGTCTGTCTGTTGGCTCACCCGTCGCCGTCTCCAACGTCGCTGGCAATAGTTTACCTATGTGGGTATCCGCTCGCTCGCTGTGCGATGTCTACATACATATGAGACATAATGTAACATAACCACAACGCCACATCTTTTATCACCGGCGTTAACTACCTAGGTACCTATCTGCAGTGCGTCTGGCGCCGACTCACTACCTATAACTAAGTACTCAGCTAACTACTTACCGCCGAAAAGAGATATTGGCTACATAGAGTTCCCAAAGCATGTTGGTCGTGCTCCTGTTCTGTTCCTTCCTTCATCTACATACAGACAACGGCAAGGGGCCTCCGGTACCGAATTGCCGTGAATGGAAGACGACAGCACGTTTGAAAATGTCTCGGAAGGGACGGGAAGTTTTTTTGCTGGTTGAAATTATAGTAAAGAGTCAAGACAGCGTGCGGAGCGGGCGAGACACTGCATACGAGCCACCTTCGCCTATATAGGTATAATTCTCAGTACGGCCACGATACCGTATGCCGCATGCGGCAGAATATTCAATACCACCCAACGGCAAGTATTTGGGGGATTTAGTGCCCGTCGGGATATCGACGGGATCTCCGTCTTCTCTGTGTCTCGAACCTCCTCATAGGTATCTATTCGATCGAAGCCGAAACATAGTAGCCGGCAATATGTAAATCACAGCGTCGCAACTCGTGCTACTACCACCAACGCCTTAGGCCATGGTCATGACTACATACCTAGCTATCGTCAGTTACAGTCGTGTGTACCTACATATGCCTGGGGCGGCGCGGCCGGAGAAGTGCCGACGAAATACATGCGTGGAGTACGGTATATATAGGCAAGGCCTGCATGCGGGCCGGCAATCCTCATTTCTCGGGAGTAGAGTACGGTAGAGTATAGTAGGTGATACGTGACGTCGAAAGCACCTTGACAGCTACAGCACAACATCCCGCTCGTCTTGATCGAACTTACCGAAACGTACGTACGTCCAGTGGTAGAAATGCCGGACCGGAATGGTTCACCTCGTAACCTGGAGGCTGGGATATGATGACTACGTACGTACCATACCATCGGATCGTTATGACTGACCTGAGCTGCCAATGGCCATTACGGGGCACTGATACTTTTGTTTCGGGGGGCTGTATTGTTTTTTTACCATGTAGTTAGAGGGTTGCTCGATGCGATTGCCGAATATAGTATGTAGAGTACCTGTTAGCGCTATTATACCAGGTAGACGGCGTCTGTCCCGTATATACTCATATATCTCCTTCGTATGCGAAATAATCAAGTGTCGCAAATCACCCTGGAGTAGAGTAATCAACCGCTGTTCCATGATTAGTGAGTGCCATGGAGGGATTGGAGAACCCAACTACTATATGTATGCTAAATACATACAAATACCGGTAGATAGCTACGCTGAAGAATAACCCTGCAGAGGATCACAATTTTCCGTGGCTATATGTATATGTAGTACGTACGTACATTCCTACCTACATAGAACCGTCCAAGCCGAGGAGAAGGAGGAGGAAGAGGAGGAGGATCATTCCAATTTACCGGTACTGTACACTGCTGACAAGCCTGCATGTGACCGTAAGTAATGCAGCATTACAGCAGGATAGGGGCAAATGGCACAGTGGGACCTTCATATGGATATTTATCAGATAATACCCAAGTAGGTAGTAGAAACGGTACTTACTCCACTTATATATGTATATAGAGGATGAAGCTCGTAACGAGCCGTCATTTACCACGTTCGGCAGCTCCGACGTTGTGTAGTGCTATGTGGTGCTGTGTTGTGTTCAGCCGTCGCGGCCGGTTTATCCGCAAGTTCAAGCCACACCCCTTATACCGGTACCGTGGGTACATATCGTCGGTATTGTGGGTAATCCACCCCGCCACTTCGGTGGTTCCGTCTCTTCCTCCTGAGCAGTTCGGCATCGCCGGTGCACTACGGCTGCCTCCCGAGTCTTGACTCGAGCCTTTCCCGCCGATACATGCTCACGAGTCACGCCTGCAGGCAGCGGGAGATTCCGTCCTGAGTCCGGTATGGTATCGTGGCCTTGCTCGGATCGGAATGGGGTTCGAAGGAATGGAGAGGATCAAGTGACATTGAGAGCACCAGCCGGGTTTATACTCGGGTGCGAAGTGGATACCGGATTGTGCGGGTGATCCTTAGTTGTACACTACATACATGGCGCTGGGTATGTCTCGGGCACTTTCGAATCTGCTATACATATGGGGCTGGTGGTTGATTATGATGGGTATAGCAGAGTTCAAGGGGGCGGATCAACTGGTGAGTAGAGTCTACCGTACATTCCCTTCGCCACATTCTGCTGCAGACTGCAGTAACCAACCGGTTAACTAGGTAGGAAGTTAGCCATAACCTCGAGGACCCTACACCGAGCCGGCGTGGCCGACGTGACCGGTGCAAAAAAGAAGATGGCAGTACCTTCCTACCTACCGTACCCACCAGACGTCCAGATCCTTAATCCATCACAAATCACAACCCCTCACTCAACCTCAGGCTGACCGGCTAACGGGACCTTCCCCCTCGCCCCTTGTCCCCAACTCCACGACGTTCTGCCCGAAAGCAGAAGGCGTGTCTCAATGACTAGATCCTCCATTCTTGGCCTCATAAGACAGCGTCCAGTAGAGTATTATTCTAGGAGAACTTCCCGCACGCGCCGTAATATCGGTATGTATGTGCTTGCCTTGTTGCGCATCGCTAAGGCCCCCCAAGAAATGTGAATACTCATCCGCGGAACTGCGAACAACTACCTATGGGTATATGTTGCATGCAGGCGCAGGTCCCGGGGGCATACTGTACATAAATGGGAAGAGTAGACTACGGTAGGTAGTCGAGAGTATAGTACTATAATAGTAGCTAGGCCGGATGGTGTCGCTCGTTGATCAGCGGGCTGCAGACAATGGACATCACCGTGCTGTTTTTCCCTTGCCTTTGTCCCCCCTCATCGCATGCGGGAAAAGTGGGTTCTGCTCGAGGTCTATGTGCTCTACCGGCAGGGGGTGGGGAACGTACACTGCTGTGCACATATATATCCATACGGTAATAGAGTACCGTAGGTATGCGGATATATGATGTGATACCGTATCGCCTCTGGCCAAGACCGCAATCTCAAGCCGCCGCCTCCCCGCCGTCGCCGTCGCCGTCGCCGTCGCAGTCGGACACGAAATCCAGCGGTAACTAGAGTAGGCATGATACATAACTACAGCTCTGCATGCGTCAACTAGTTACTACGGAGCGCAGCACGAGCACGCGGAAACGTGGCACCATCACAAGCGAAACGCCGGCGTCACTTGGAGTCTTGGGGCCCTCACATCGACGAGACGAGACAGGATGAGACAGGATGAGGATGGGGCTCGTTAAGAGGTATGTGGTTAGCAGCTACGAGAAATACCGGTATATGTAGGTGACTACTAGCAGGTGGTTACTTGACTAACTACTAATGACTATCCGCCCCACCTGCTTAGAGCAGTAGTTAAGCCAAGACTGCCGCCGCCAGACACACACCCACACACACAACATACATGTGATCTGTATCTATCCGCCGGCTTAACAGCGTACCAAGTACACATATCCAGGTGCCTCACTGCATTCGTTCTGGCCAGTTTTTCCTCTTTTTTTCCTTTTTTCCTTCTCTCTTTCCTTGCAAGTTGCAGGTCGGAATTTAACTAATGATGCAGACGGCCTCATTGGATCCGTACTATGTAATAGTTAATGGATCAGTTCAGTTCAGTTCGCTCGCGATTCCATTAGATTCGATTCCGGCTGGATTGCCTGAAGCCCGTGGGTGGCGGGACGGGGTTGCTTCCGTGCATTCGTACATTCATGCTCTGTGCTCCGTGGTTTTCTTTTCTTTTCGTACATTTCTTTTCGTGCATACCTCTCCCTCTCTCGTCAGCAGGCACGCCCGGATTCACGGGCGGACCAATACCGGTGGTTAACTAATACCGGTGGTTAACTAACACCGGTGCGATATCTACTCTAGAGTACTCTACTCCAGCCATCGCAGTGTGCTGACGCATTACATTATTGCAAGGGAATGCGCCGTCGTAGAGTACGGTACGGTACGGCAGAGTACTGCACGTTCCTATCGTATCGTTTGCGCGCTGCTGCTGCTGCTGCAGTGCAGCTGCACTGCAGACCATCCGAGGGGGCATGCGCGCTACTACCGTATCCTATGGCACCTATGATACTCTGCTCAACTCAGCTCTGCTCCAGAGTGGCGATGCAAGACTCGAGTATGAATGTACGTACATACCATGCATACCGGCACATGCCGTACTAGTTACCGTATGTAGCTGTGTAGGGTATCGCTGGCTTTGGGAATCCTTAAAGCCACCGCGTGGGATGGGTACATATCGTATGTAACTAGAGTACTAGCAGGTACCTATCATATCATATCGTGGCCAGTGGCCGTAGCCGGGAACCCCCCGGTCACCCCCCGTAGAGTACTGCGAGATTACCGGTATTATTTATTGTTTATTAGTACTATTACTATTTCCATTTCTATTATGTACTCGATAGTACTCTAGAGTCTACTCTACAGGAAATAAATTAAAAAATTCATCTAGAGTACTTGGGTATTTGCTTAGGTACTCAGGTATCGTCAGCTACAATTATTGCAGTTATGATATGTAACCCCTGGCGGAGATTCTCGAGATTCTCCTGCCAGCCAGCCCAGCCAACCCGGCCATCGTTGGTGAACAACTCTGCCACCCTCACCCTCACCCGAGTGTTTTTTATTTTTTATTTAGTTTTTGTTGGGGCGTGGGGAAGAGGGGCCAATGTTCGCGGCCGACTCTCCGTGCACGAAGAGCGGACAACGGACAGCGGAAGGCCAAAGCGGAAGCGGAAGCGGATAATTTTCGGAGGATTTGTGGATCGGTAATCGACATCGGATGGCCACCGAACAATGCCCCAGAGAGTCAAGGGTATGTGGTGGGTACTTACTTGGGGAGTCTACTCCATATATGTACGCGCGAGACTGGGCGGTGGGCACTGGGCAGTGGATATATGTACCTGTGATTCTTCGTCTGGAGTACTGGAGTAGGTAGCATGCCGCTACTAGTAGTTACCGGAATTCCAGGATAAGCGCCTATTTGCGTTCTCCTCACTAGATGTGCTGTTGAGAGTAGTTATGTGCTGTGACCCGTGGCCCGCCCGGTAATGATGTGTGCACACTGCACGAGTGACTTACTTACTTGGGTGTGTATTATTACTTGTAATCCTCGAGGTGGACACTGGAGGCTCCTACATATGGATGGATTTTTGTACTCTACTCCTGCGTCCCTTTTACCCGGCCAACTGCGCGCGGTAGAGCAGAGTAATATAGAGTAACCAGGTACCTACTACCTACCTGGTACAGCAACAGTTCCAACAGTGGCCGAGTACGAATAGTACATAGAGTTCACAGGTACCGGTAGGTATGGACGGCCGACCCCTACCGCCGGTGTACCATACTCTCCTCTACAAGGCGGTAAAGTACACACTCCCGACTCAGTTGCAAGTTCGGGATACCAACTCCGTCGTAGGAGAGTACCAAGTACCGGTATGTATATACCAAGTAGGTAGCATATATACCTACCGTACTCTAGAGTGCATCTGCATCTGCCCGCCAACCGCTAGACTGAGTCCGCCACACGGTCCGCATTACGTGTTAGTACGGATTCGGGGGCTGGCACGGCTTCTGGCCCATGGTTAATAGCGGTACGTATGTAGACTACCTATGCCAATCGATATTCGTACGTACGGTCAATGAAAGTTGCCGCGGCACCTCCCAGTAGTTTTTCACTGGAGAATCTAGCACTACTAGTAGGTACATACTGGCTTACAGCAGAGCGCAGATCCGCGCCCCCCGTTGTCGAGTCGTCGAGCATCCGACGTTTGCCCGGGTAGGTTCCGTACCTAACTACGGTACTTACTTATCATGCCTAATTTACTTGCCTAGATACGAGAGTACTATAGAGGAGTATCATACCCAAGTGAGTACCTAAGTGCCTATGTACTCCACTCCTAATTCTATGCGCTCAACTCACCTCACCTCACAGCCGGGCACTCCGTCAGGACAACTACTATATACACATATATACAATTGGAGTTAGAACATGCTATTACGCATGCATGCATGCACCTGAGCAGGAGAAACCTGGACAGGAAGCGTGGCATTGATTACCACCTATGTAGAGTACCTACCGCCTAGCTATGGCCATTGACGGCGCTTCCCAACGGCGGGCAACTTACCGAGGAAGGAGCACTTTGCATCGCTACTATATATACTAGGTAGATGGTTCTATCCACTCTAGAGATCACCGACCGGGAGGGAACTTGGAAGAGTCCGGCCAATCATATTATCATACATACACCTTGCTGCATATATTAACATTCCATATCCGGTAGCGTTGGTGCTCTACTCTTGAGCATGGTAGTTATGGACTTATGTAAGTGTTTACTAGCTACCTGGCAGGTCACTACGGTATCGCGCCGCCGCTGTACGGAGTTAGAGTATCTACTGCAGAGTAGTTACTGCGCGCGGATCCTGGCGGCCAAGAGTAGAAACTACAGAGTCTACAGAGGTCCGGCATAGGTATAACTTTGTCACTTATGGAATCATGGATGCCCCGTCTGGAAACGGCAACCCGCTGCTACCTACTCTTCTCTCAAGTTGCTTCGGAGTGGAGTAGAGTACGGTACATACTCAGGTATGTAGAGTCCCTAGATATTCCCAAAGAGCCCGCCCGCCCGCCCGCTCCGTCAGTACCTAAAGTATCATAGTAAATATCTAAGCATACATACCGCACATTGCCCCCCTCGAACCTGGTGCACCGAGGGGTTGCAGTGTGCAGTGTGCACTTCTTTTTTTTCCCTTCATTCCAATCGTCACAAACGTGCTGTTTATGGCGGCCTCAGACGTCCGCGCCAGGTCACGGGTGGTGTTTCGTCTCAACCACAAAAAACCGACTTTTTTCCCCTAGCTCGGGGTTAAAATGGAAGAAGAAAAAAGAGGCCTTGGTTGACTGTAGAGCACCGTAGTTCTGCGTCTCAAGTTTCAACCAACTCTTTCTGCCCTTTCGGATCGCAGCAAGAAAAAACAACCGGATGACCGTACATGCTCTACGGTACTCTACTCGTTGTTTGACCCAACGTCCACCCCTTGCTAACCCCAGGCGTGGTACGTAAGTGCACTATTCTACCGTAGTAGTAATTGGAAGTGTTTTTACCTAGAGTACCTAGAGTAGGTACCTATGGTCCTATGGTACTCTACATGCTCTACATGCTCTACGTCGAACCCAGACCGGTCCTTCAGACTTCTCGGTCAGAAGTATTTCTACTATATACCCAGAGCACATACCTCATACACAGAGTACCAGCCCTTGTACCAGTACTTTTACGGTACGGAAGAAAAAACAAACAAACTAAAAACACCCTAAGGTTCTTGCACGTTGCCACGCGACCCGTTCCGACAGATCTAAGAACAAACTAATAACATTCAGCACGCAAGCCACAATGTTTCACAGGGGAGGAAGAGAAGGAAGGAAGGGGGGGGGGGGGGGGGGGGGGCAACGATGTTGGGCCCGTCCCACTCCACTCTACTTTACTCTACTCTACGGTACTCCACTCTAACGTGGCAGTTAGTTACTCCACTATGATTATTAACTATTCCACGACACATGGCGGGGAGAACGACTTGTCTACTCTACATATCCAAAGAGTTCGGTGGGTACTAATAGGTAGGCCATTTCTTTCGGCGTTGCAGGTTTTTTTATTTTATTTTGGAGGCTAAATGTTTGTTTGGGGCGCACGCACGGGGGGAAGATCGGGATGAAAAATGAATGCAGCTCTGCACTCATCATAGGCTTTTTTTCTTTCTTTCCTTTCTTTCTCGTTCTTGCTTGCTTTCTCCGCTGGAATAGTTATCTAGTAAGTACATAGATGAACTCACTCCACCACCACCGGTCGGACTACATATCATACCTAGAAACTTGAAAGAGTGCTCCAGCGTGCACTGCAGCCCATGACTAGCTCGGCGTGTGCTGTGCGTGTGTGCGTGGGCGTGTGCGTGGGTGTGCGTGTGTGTGGTGTGTGCGTGTGTGTGGTGTGTGCGTGTCAGTTATACCTACTTTACCTACTCTACATACAGACGTTTCATCCCTCGCAGGCTGGAGATTGGAGATTGGGGATTGGAGATTGGATATTGGATATTGGAATGTGCATCGCATCGCATGGCATCGCACGCCTGCCTGCCGAGGGTTCTGAGTTTCTGAGTTCTGAGTCCGTGTGGCTACTATACTAACTATAACTACCATACATCCATACATCTACTTCGTACACTAGGTTGCTCAACCCTACTTCTACTCTAGTTACTCTAATTACTCTAGTTAGTTCCTCTCTAACATGCGCTACCGTATTACGATATGAGTTAGAGTTGTCGATATGGTATGTACCGCGAGGGAGGGACCGCCGCAATCCACAAGCCGTCGGCGGCGGCGGCGGAGCCTGCATGGCGAGTACTAATAGAAAGTACCGTAACTCAGTAGACTCTAGCGTAGAGTAACCACTTGTGTATATAGTAGGGCTAGTTATACATCGGCATCGAACATCACCGGAACACCGTCGTTATTTGTTTCGAGCTGTTTCCACATTACGGCCACCAAATTCTCCACCTATGATTGGCAGAGTACAGTACCTGGCCGGTTATGGAGCCCTTGGCTGGCAGATTAGCAAACGCAACTGGCCAGCCAGACATCATGGAAAACCCCCCATCATCATCATCATTATCATCATCATCGTCGCACCCCGCTTGCCAGCCAGGCAGGAGAGCTTCCCGGAGTATCATAGCAGCACTATGATAGGCGGGTTACGCGTTTTCCCCGCCGCCTGATTGGCTCCAGCGGCGTCATCAACACCAGGACACCACCCAATCGGCCGCTGTTATGTATGTGGGAGCCAAAACAGAAACCCAAACGAAACGGAAAGGAAGAAGGAAAGAAAGAGTGCACAGGAAAAAGCAAGACGGCATACAGCATCCAAGTAGATACGTATGCACGAAATAGCCCTGCGACTCTGCGAGAACTGCAACTGCTGTGTACCACGCTATGTACCCCCCTCAGATATGCCCACGCAATAGGTATGTGCATACTATACATACCGTTCATTGGATGCCAGCACGCTCAGCTGAAGTTGTGGATTATTACCCCCTCACCCCTCCTGGACGGTTGGCGATTGAACGGGGGAGAAGAACTGCTGCCTCGAATACCTAGAGTACCTAGGGCCCGGCCGGGGAGGAATCTCCTGGAGACGAGAAGGGCAACACGGTCCGAGCAGGTCAACGGCGAGGCGTGTGTTTGGTCGGGCGTGGTCAGGTGCATTGCAATGGTTCAGCTTGTGCATGGGCACCGGGGCATTGAATCGTTCTCCCTATGCATACTGCTGCTGTTGCTGCTGCTGAGGTTTCTGCTGGAAAGTTGAGGTTGCTTTGACTTCGCTAGGCTTCGTTGGACGCGGAGATCACGCCTGCCGACGGAACCCAATTATTGTAGGTAGGTAGGAAGGTACGAACGGCTACTATATACCTGTTTTTGGAGTTCATTGGTACCTACCTACCCACATCCCCATATACCCACCTACCCACCAGCTTCCTGTCGTGTCGTGTCGAACCCACCCACCCGAGGTGAGCCGAACTGAACCTTGCTCTCCGACTGCATAAACAACTACCGAGCTGGCGATGCATTTACATATTGGAATTAGCATTATTTTGCAACCACTCGCTTGCCTGCTCTGCTCTGGAGTCTGAACCGGGAATCTGGAATGTGTGCCATCTCACTCGCCTCCCTGGGTTTCGTCGTGTTGATGCCTTGCCTTGCCTTCCCCGCCCCGCGGTTCCGGTAGGTAGGTACCTGGGTACATACAGCAGCAGCAGGAGGAGTTGAAAATATCTACGGACCAGACCCATCATACCAAGCAACTACATGATGCAACCCGATCCTGGCCGTCACGAGAGTAGAGTGCGAGTAGAGTACATACCGTACTATTACTAGTACTCTACATACCAACCGTCTGGGCGTGGGAAGCGCTACTCTAGTTACTCAAGTCTACTCTACTCAAGTCTAGTCCTGCACTAACCAGATCACCTCTCTAGCCTGCTGCCTGCCCAGTCGACAATCGACTGATCAGTGGTCACTGAACGGGTACCGCACATGATTTTTTTCCATGTATGCATACACCATCGCCACACACACCACACACACACACCATCCATTTACATATGTATGGTCCACAGATCCCGAACTGCTGTGCGTCGTCATCCGGGAGCCTGGAGGGCGATCAAGGGGGTGTTGGTGTTGGTTTGTGGGCTGGCAGTGTCATAATGATGATGATGCTGATGATGATGGTGCTGCCGGGGAGGGGGAGGGGGCGTGGATGGATGGATGGATGGATGGCTTCATCCAGCCCCACCTCTCAGCTGATAACTGGCAACTGGAAATCCGCCGATGATCTGGAGTACCTATCAAGGTGCACTATTACTACTAGTAGTACCGGTGCGTGCGCGCACCGTACCGTACCGTACTCTACCTACTCGGTCCACCGTCCATGTCCGTCCATATCAGCCTCCGAGTCCGGGGCACGTCCAGCCACCCACTCTCTCCTACTCTCTCCCCCACGGTACATACTCTGGTTATTCGGAACGATTTCCTCATTTTCCCGCAGGCAACCGTCCATGGTCCGCATTGACAGCAGCAACCGCCCAACAGCAGCCGGGTGGGCGGTAGAGTAGTGGGCTAGTTACCTATAACCTGTAACTATTAGTCGGCTATGATAGTACTTGCGGCCAGATCCCGTACAACCAACCAACCAACCCGTCAATTCCTTGGAATTTGGGGGTAACCGAGCGCCTGAAGGTTGAACGCCTCTTTACTGTTGTTGTTGCTGCAGCTTCTGGCTGCTGGATTCTGCATTAATAGACTATGACCGCAGCCGTCCGGGCAATAGGTAGGTAATAAGCCGGGCTGTCATTGTCATCGGGTCATTGTGTCATCGTCTCTCCCACCCCCCCTCACCCCCTTCGGATTGTACGGAAAGCAGGCGCACCGCAGCCACCCCCAAGTACTCTACTATACATTCCTCGACTCGAAGCCCCTAGTCCTCCGTGTTTTGTGTGGCGGTCGCCGGCTACGAGCTTCTGTCCTCTGCCCTCTACATACAAATCTATGTGCATATTATATACCACTATATACTCTAGCTCGACTCGCTGCGTGGCGTTCGCTGGATCCTCTCAGCTCCTATGTTCGCAATAACCACATACCGACATAATAATGGCTGAAATCTCACAATGTGACCAGGTAAGTCAGTAGGCAGGCTACTCTACTCTAGCTGCTGGGTAGGTCTATAGGTTGGTAGAATACGTACGTCCGTCGACAGGCAAGGCGACCGTGGCACAGAACATCACACCGGGCGCTCATGATTGGCTACCAGCCGACGTCCATCGGTCTTTCACCCGCCCTTTTTCAAGTCAAGCGCGCATCCAATCAGGCGTTCAGCCGCCGGTGTTCGATTGGCAGTTCGGCTGGGGGTCTCTAGAGTAGAGTCTACGGGTTTTGCAGGGGGGTGTTAGGTTGTTAGGTTGGCTGCATCTATTTATTACTTGCTTGCTTGACTGCTTGAAGGGGAGGTTGCTTGGGGCAGTTTGCTTCTTCTTCTTTGTTACATTCAAATGAGGGCAGAGCTGTTAATTAGTTAGGCACTGTTATTGGGGCACTTGATAGACTGGGTACTGTGCAGTGCAGTGCTGCCAGCGTCCTGGCCTCTGTTTCTCTCTCTCTACCTGGTAGTGCATTCCGCACCTGCTCCCCCTCCACCTCCAACTCCTCTCCTGCCTTTCTCCCCTCCTCTCCCTCTCTCTCACATCTCTCTTGTCTCTTCTCTTACTTCTCCCCCGCCGTATCCCCCACGCCGCCCTCGCTCCCTCGGCCCTTCTCTCCATCGTCCTCCACCAACTCCCTCCCTCGCCTTCGGCTCCCGCGACCTGATGCTCTAGTGCGGCATCTACTACCCGGCCACATTCCCGCTCTGACTCGATAGACTCAGTACGCTGGTTCGATACAACTGTAATACTGTGAAATTGCTAGTGACGAGCTGTCGGGTTGATTGATTGACTGACTGGTATGTACCGTACTTGGCAGTGTTGGTCCTTTTTTCAATTTTTCTTCCATCTCTGCCCCGATGCACCATTGCCATTCCCACAATCACACACATATACGGCCGAAGAAACAATGAAGGCCGGTGTGGCTGGCCGGCCGGATGCACTCGACGATGGCGAGTTGCCGCTACTAGTTAGGTGCTCTGTATTATACTCTACGTATTGATCCATCACTGCGGAGAGAAAAGGGCTTAGACTTTCTACTTTTATTTTTTATTTGGGTTCGCAGAGTACAAGAATCGGCCTCATTCCGCCCCCCACCCGCCCCCCAACCTTCCCCTTCCCCTTCCCCTTCCCACTGGACCGACCGACTGACTGACCGACTGGCTTACTGGTCTGGCTGTCTTCTTCCCTGCCTGCTCGCCCGCCGACCATCTACTCGGGCCTACCCTACATCAAGTCCCCCCATATCTACCCGTCCCCCCTATGTACCGCACTCCCTGCCACGCCTCCGCTGGAACTACATAAACCTCCGCTTATCCCTGCCATACAAAATCCCCCCCACCCCCATTGCTCCCCTCCATCCTTCGTCCCGTCTCTGGTCCTCACCTCACCTCACCTCTTAACCTAATCCCCCCCCCACTCTACCCTTCTACCGCACACTCGTATGGCTGCGCACAATTCATTGCCTGCTGGTTAACACAAATCTGTTCTTACATAGATCCCAAGACGAAGAATCGTTTTTTTTGCTCTGGGCTCGCTTCCTCTTGCTCTGTCAAAAATAAACGTCATACACCAACAACCCCAACCCCAACCCCCCCAAGAACTGGTCCAAACAACCGTTTGTTGATCTGCAACGACCGCAACGGCCACATCCCAGAATACACACTACCTCGACGCACGCATGAGCAGCTCCCAACACTCTTCGCCCCCACCACCGTCGTACCCCGCTATGACCCAGGACGAAAATAGCCCCGAGGTCTTTCTCGGCCCCACCGGCTCGGAAACCGAAGAGTTCTATTGTTTCCAACGCTCCAATCCCGGCCTCGAGAAGGCGGAATATCTGGAGTGGTTTCAGAAGCGGTTCCACAAGGAGATTGAATTGCGGCGAAGGCGCTCCGACCAGCCGTCAGACCTCGAGTTCATGGTCATCAAGAAGCGCTCCAAATATCGCGAGCGGATCGGCGAGGAATCTGCAGAATTGTGTCGCCATTCAGAGCTGTTTCCTCACAAAACTTATCGGGAACTCGCAGAGTGGTTTCAGGATCGCTTCGGAAAGGAAATTGATATCACCGCTATCTCGAGTATGTCCCCCGTCCCTTTGCTGTGCATTATTCTGGAGGCCGCTCTCGCCACTTCCATATCCATATTCACCCTCCCTCTCTCCCCCGATGATCGCTGCCGGGCAAATCTTTCTTAAAGGGCTGACCCTTGTTTAAGATACCCTTCCACCACCGCGAAACGGTTTACTAACTTCGGCTCACCCGATAGGAGCCTTGAAACGTCAACGTGAAGGCAATGAAGTAAGTGACGGTATTCCAAGCCCGGATCACGCACCCCCGGCTGCCAAACGTGGACGCCGCTCGCTAGGCAGCCAGAACAATGGCTACCAGAACCAACAGTCACCGGGCCCGGTGGGTTCGCAACCGACCTTCACGGTGGACATGGCTGGAACTCCCCTTTCCCGCCAGCATACTCCAACTTATACCCCCGCCCACACGCCAAAGACCATTGCGAGAAAACTTCCTACACCGGAAGAGAGCGGTGCAAGGCCGGCGCAGCAGCAGCAGCAATTCTCGCATCGGCAGCAACTGCTACAGCAGCAATTGCTACAGCAGCAGCAACAACAACAGGCGCAACAGCAGCAGCAGCAGCAGCAACAGCAACAACAGCAACAGCAGCTTCAGCACCAGCAGCTTCAACAGGAACAACGGCAGCAGGAACAACGGCAGCAGCAAGAGCAGCGGCAGGAGCAGGAGCAACGACAGCAGCAGGAGCAACGGCAGCAGCAGGAGCAACGACAGCAGCAGGAGCAACGGCAGCAGCAGGAGCAACGACAGCAGCAGGAGCAACGGCAGCAGCAGGAGCAACGACAGCAGGAACAACGGCAGCAGGAACAACAACGGCAACAACAGCATCCTCCTCATCCGCATCCTCACCACCCTCGTCCTCATCCGAACGCTCACCCACCACCGCCCCAACCACTCTACCATCATCCTCATCCCACCGTGAATGGCTCGTCGACCGTCGATCAGCCCTCTCGTGGCACTATGTGGAACCCGGTTAATCCTGGACATAACGGACCTAGTGCTGGCATGGGTCCCGGAGCCGCATCCGGTCCTGGAAACACCTTCGACATTAGGGGGGAGATGCCCGGCCGTCGAACCCCTCCACAACCGATTCAACCATCACAGTCGGTAACAATAAAACACGAAGCCCCCACCAACAACATCACCGCCCCCACCACCACCACCACACGTATGTTGAGAAGCAAGTCCATCTCACAACAGCAACAGCTACAACAAAAACAACAACAGCAACAGCAACCACCTCAGACCGTCCACAGCATTGCCCCGGGTCCCCCGCCGTTGCAGCCTCGCGCGAATTACGCGCCTGTGCAGAACCATCACCCGGCGCCACCGGCCGTCCTACCGGCCGCTTCACCGATTGGACTACACCAACAACACCACCCACAGAAGGACATCGCTGTGCTGCTGCAGAGTCGGATCAATAGCGCGATGGAAAAGCATTTGAGAAGTTTGGAGGAGCTCAAGGCGTCCACCGAAGACGCGAACGCTTTCATCCAGAACGTATCAAGTCATCACGTTCGTTGGCAGGAGGAGGTCCAGAATTTGGCGATGGAGAGAGATACCCTGCTTGCGAACAATAGGGATCTAAGGGCATGGGGAGATGATCTGCAGCGAGGAAACTTGGAGCTCCAGCAATTCGAGAGAAAATTCCATGATGCTAGTCGGCACATTGCACAAATCGAAGACGAAAACCGACGTCTTCGAAGCGACGCCGAACTCGTCTCACGGCTACAGGCCAATCTTGCGCATCGGGAAGCGCAGTTGGCGAATGCTCGGATGGTATTGCGGCAGAATGGCTTCGATGCGTCGGGAGAAAGGGCTTCGTCGGTCGGCCCCGGTGAGCGCAGGACTAGGAGGGAGCTCGATGAATGGGTATCACGGGGATATGCCGACGCATGTAGACATGAGAAGGAACTCAAGGTGCTCGTGGACGGTGTTGAGAGCGCTGGTTGGAAGGATCTCAATGGCAGGTTGCACACGCTCAAGGCGTACTTGGCGGAAATGAAAAGGGAGAGGGAGCAGAAAGAGGGCGAGTGGAAGCGGTACATTGGGCATATTTATGGAAGCCAATCACCGATCCCGCCCTCGCGCGACGATGCCGGCGATGATGCGGATGATGAGGGTGAGGGAAAAGTCATTGTGAACGGCATCAAGGGTATGTTTACATCCAATCAGCTGTAACCATCCACGGAATACTAACTCTTTCCAAGTTGCCCATGCCATTCCAACGCCATCCAATCCAGTCAAGTCGGAGCGTACCAGTGGTCCAAACACCCCCACATCCAACAATACGATCGCTAGGGAGGATGCGGTCCAAAAAATGGAGGTCGATTCATGAGCGGTTGTCTCCTTTTCGCGACATGCATCTACCACCCAACCCCCGGCATGCGATACCTTTCTCTGTACATTTGACATCGATTCCGTTTCTGCAGCTGGTGCGATGCATGCAGAAACCGTATTGGTGCTATTTTAGCTTTCCCCTTTCCTTTAATGGTTGTTTTTGTACTATTTTGGGCGGGGCATTTCTTACATACCACCTACCCCCCGCGCCATTTAAATGGGTTCTTCGGCGTCTGCATTTTTTTCTTTCTTTTTCTTTTTCTTTTTTCTTTCTTTTTTCTTTTCTTTTCTTTCCCCCTGCGCTTACTTTTGCCCGCAGCCGTTTTTTTTCTCGTCCGACCTTGCCATGTCGTCCGCGCCATTCCAATGTGGGTTGGTTGTTTTGATATCGATTTTTTCTTCTTTTCTTTTTCTTTTCTTTGTATTGTTCACCTGGATATGATCAATGGCGTATGCGTATTTTTTCGATTTTCGGGGTTTTCAACAGGAAGAAGGAAGGGGTTGGGTTGGGGGGTTTGGGGGGTTAGGAGGGGCGCTGGGTTACATAATAGAGGATTGTGTATCATACAGTACTAGGTGCTACAACAGGACCAGGACAAGTGTTTGTCTGTTGGTCGTTTCGTGCATACTAGAATTCCCGTGATATTATCAGCTGCATGAGCACTCGGTCTGGTTTGGATCTATGTAGATGTGGTCCAAATGAATGGCGGGAGGCGGGAGTCGGGATTCGGGAGTGGGGACCCATAAGATGACTGGATGGCTGGCATGCACATTGCACACATTGCACACATCCTATCGCCACGTGGATAAAGGATTTCATTCAATACTGTACTGGACATTGGCGCATCATTGTGTGAGATGGGGAAATGATCCGTTGACACAACAAGGCTACCGCTACCGTTACCGTACTGTACTTATCATAGCAAGCGCGGACGCCCCAAGATATCGGGCGAGTGCCTTTCCATGCATGCATGCGGGGCGGGCCATACGGCAGGTTATATATCAGATGGCATATGTAGAGTGCGCCGACAGAAGCTTACTGTATCCTGTATCCTATATCCTGTATCCTGTATCGATAGGGCGGGGATCTTTATAGGATCGTAAGCGAAGTATGCATGTACTTACTGTGTATGGAGAGTACATATCAGCTATGCATACCTATCGGCCCGAGTGTGTATGTGCACGTTCTATCACTCGCTCTCTTGACTTTGGCGGGGAAACTGGGTTTCCCGTGAGGCTGAGATGAACCTTTTTTTGCTCGGTTCATTGTTACGTAGGATTGTAGCTACTCTATGTACATAGAGTACACGGTAACTATCGTCACCGAGTCGAGTCCGGTGCCGAGAATACACTCCGCACTCTGAATGGACTCTGCACTCTACTTAGACTCCGCACTCTACTGAGAATTTAGTACCGCCAAACCGAGGAGCAACGACGGAACTTACCTCTTCTCCGCCCCACACCCCCACCGGCGGACACCGCTGCACGTAAGACGGTAAGACGGTAAGACCAAAGACGGTATGTAAGCCCACCTAGGTGCCGCTCGGAGTGAGGTCACGGTGCATCACCCACCACTACCATGTCGGCGACGGGGGGAGGGGCGGACGGCGAGTTCCGCTGGACGTCTTAAGTTCGGGCTGTGCGGACGTTTCTCGGACGACTATAGGACCAACATGGCGATACGGGCTCCGCTCACGGCAGGCAGTCAGGCAGGTGAGATTCTGACGGCGTCGGTGGGAGGTTCCGTGCTTGCCTCCGATACGGTAGGTTGAAATGTGTGCGTAAGGAGCGGATGAAGCCGCGGCCTTTCCCATCTTTCCATGTTCCACGTTCCAGCCCGGGGCCGGAATATGCCGGTGATCCTCAGGTGCTGTTCCCCACGTGCTGTTCCACTTGGGCCCCCTGCGTCGCTGACGTTAGGGAACAGGAGGCCCGTCGCTCCGTTCCGTAGGTACCAGTCCAATCGGCCCAAGCCGTCCACCGAGGGGTGTATGTAGGGGGGGGGGGGGGGGGGGGGGGGGGGGTGATCTCCGCGCTGACTATGCAGGCGTTGATGGACTCGCCCTCGGAGCCAGTGCTATGGTTTGAGTTTGGCATACTTACCCTGCTTGCTGGAAGGGGCTCCGGACTTCCGAACCTCGGGCCAACTTCCTGCTGGGACGGGGAAACCGTATTAGGTGTGTGTAAATGTTATTGGATCCGAAGAGTTTGGAGTTCATCGCCATGGTGACGTTGCGGAGTGGCCAGTAGGTTGCCATTCGGGTTATCGAAGGCACTGGCGATCG
Source organism: Tricharina praecox (assembly GCF_024521635.1). Classification (NCBI taxonomy): domain Eukaryota; kingdom Fungi; phylum Ascomycota; class Pezizomycetes; order Pezizales; family Pyronemataceae; genus Tricharina; species Tricharina praecox. The sequence continues at coordinate 501,337 of NW_026250419.1, forward strand.
TGGGCGTCCAGTTGGGGCCTGGGCCAAAGGCTGGCTGGCTTCTGAACGGACTTTGCCGTATGTACTATACGGACTGTTCCATACCTTTTACCGGAGGGACTTAGAAGTTAGGCTTCACACGTATTCCATCCCATTGGAAAGGCATTCTCGGACGACTCCGATGGGCTCTTGGAGCACTGGAGCTGTGCTTTACGCACCACGAATGACATCTCGGGGGCCTAATCTCACCCTTCCCCACCTCTCTACCTAGTTCCAAGTGGCTTTTTTTGTTCATTCATTTATTGCATGTTCGTTCCAAGCGGCTGGCTATCAGCCTTTTTTTTTACCACCGAGTGCGAGTGACGCCGTGTGATTTCTACTACCGAGTGATCAATACGCACCGACACCTCCCGCTGCTCTAATAGGTATACCTATGCTGTCGATGGTTTCACGAGAGGATAATCGACCGCTGCCAAGTCCTTATCTCCATTCATGCTCAAGCGATTTTCCGGCACTGGGCAGGGCATCCCGCCAAAAGGCCTGCTGCGGGTGATTACTACGCATACTACTATTACTACCCTGCTACCCTGCACCCCCTACTATTCTACTATCCTACTATCCTACTATCCTACTATCCTACTGTCCTACTATCCTACTATCCTACTATCCTACTGTCCTACTATCCTACTATCCTACTATCCTACTATCCTACTATCCTACTATCCTACTATTCTACTATCCTACTATTCTACTATCCTACTATCCTACTATCCTACTATTCTACTGTTCTACTATTCTACTATTCTACTAGGTATGCTGTCATCCTACTATTCTACCACCATCCTACCGTCCTGATTCAACCACCCCACTAGCCCGTTATCCTATTATCCTACTATCCTACTATTCGCCGACCACTATACCGTAGGCAGACTAGGGAGGCTGTGCAACGACTGGGCAAATAATTGATCCCGCCCCCCGCGGTCGTGGTTGCCGGGACGGACTGACGAACACTTTCTTGGCATATTCGTATTCCTCGGCGGCGGCGAGAGTCGGGCACGATTGGATGCTACAGTGCTACATAGACTTGGAATTGAGGCGCAGGGCTCTGCAGTCGATCTCGGGTATGTAACTAGAGAACGCGGGCGCGCGGCAGGTTACTACGACGACACCGGGGCGTCGAGTTTGTCGTAGGTACATACCGTATCCCACGAGTAACTGGTTCCGCAGTAGGTACTCAGTACCAGTTAGTAAGCATGCCGAACAAGGAATGCCAGCCGCGTGGTACGTACCGTGCGGCTGAGACTCGAGACTCGAAGACGGCAGCGAGGCCGCGAGGGTGATTACAGTGAGGGTGCCTGCATGGGGCGAGGCTGGATTGCATACCTACTCCACATACCAGGTACCTATTAGCAACCAAGTAGCCACCAACCTACGTATCTGCGCGCATAGCCTCGTTCGGGAGCAGCACGCAAGTCCGGTGTTCCGGAAGTGCGGCGTGTTCGCTTCTGCTTTGCTTCTGCAGACTCACGAGCAATAACCAAGTAGGTAGATAGACAAGTTGCGGTCCGGATATGTAGAGTGTGTGTTGGGCTACCTACTTGTCTAGGTACTATAGCTATAGATACCGGTACATATGCTTCTTCTCCCACCGACCTACCTCCCTTGAAGAAGTGAAGAAGTGGGAGCCTCACTCACTCACTCAGGAGTCAGCCAGCGCCTGCGCCCGCGCCCGCGGCCCACAATGATCCCAGGACGCTCCGTTCGCTAAATTTTGCTACTTTTTGGCCTCGCTTGAGGTGGTGCATGGTCAACTGGTGCTCTATCTACTATATAACCAACTATACCCTGCATGGTGATAGATGACCACCGTTGTGGGCTGGGCAGTGGGCAGTGCGGAGTCAGTCGCGGACTGCGGAAAACGCTCCTTGCATGCCACGCCGTTCTTCACCGTCGACGTTGACGTTGCCGTGGTCGTTGTCGTCGTCGTGGCGGACATTGTAGTCATGAGGTGCTAGTTAGCAGAGGCCTTGCAGAATCCCGATATTCACTCGCCCATCCACCAACCCCTCACTCTAGCCCGATCCGTTTTGCATGCGCAGCGGACTTTTGGGGAAGTTGGGAGAAAGTTGGGAACTCAGAGTCAGCGTCAGCGAATCGAATGCAACTCGGGCGCTACTATTTTTGGGATCAAATAGTAGGACTAGGGGCTTTTGGCGAGCGTCACACAAGACGCTGGGTAAGGGCCAACAATAATATAACATGTGCAGTCACAACACTGCACTGCGGTGTGGAATTTCCCGCGGTTTGCTTTGCTCGTGCGCGCGCCGTGGAGGAGACTGAAGAGGAGAGACGGTTCGAAACAGAACTGGCGTTTCGGAAAGGAGAAAGGGCACAAAGCTGAAGGGAGACGGAGCAAAAGCAAAACTCCCAACAGGCCGGCTAGCTAGGGCGAGTCAACCAGCCGGTGCGACTCTCGATCTCGAGAAAGTCTCAGGAACACCGCCAGCTTGAGTGGACTCAAACAGTCCGCAATCTTTCTTTTGGACATGCGCAGCGCTGAAAAAAACCCTTGATATGTATGAGATCACACATGCCTACGCTGCCTGCGTATGCCCCTCTCCCCCCCCTCCCCCCTCCCATGGTCGGCGGAGCAGTACATAAGGCGGAGCCCACACTCTTTGTGCGCAACTATTCCTTCTCCTCCTCTCGTCAGCTCATCCACCACACACCCACGCTTCCTGCAAATAGTCGAACTCCAAGTGGCCTGCCGCTGCTTTTCTTACAGAGGTGAATGCGCGACCCGTCGTCGTCGTCGTTGGTGATAAAAAGCCGGACTCGAGAGCTGACTCGAACTGCACAGCAGACCCCACACACACTCACCTTGTATCACCTGACCCCTCGCGATCCGCGATACCTTCAAAAATGGGCTTCAATTGGCTCAACCCGCTGCGGATCTTCCAGGCCGTGCTATCGCTAGCCGTCCTGATCTCGGCAGGAGTATTCGTCTCCGGCGACCGAGATGGCGCCGGCGAAGGCGCCTTCATGATCTTTGTCGTGCGTACCCCCACCCACCCACCCACGCAGCTTACCGCTTCCCGCCCGCCCGCTTTCCAAGCTAACTGACGGCCCCCACCACCCCCACTACAGCCCATCTTCACCCTCATCGCACTCGGCTACCTCGTCGGCGCCCCCGGTTTCTTCCCGGCAATATTCAACTCCTGGGCCGCGCTGGGGATCGAAGCGTTAACCTGGGTTCTCTGGTAGCTCCCCCTGTCCCCTCCCCTCCCCCTCCCCCTCCCCCGCTCCTCCCTTCCTCTATGTACTAACCCCCCGCCCCAATAGGCTCGCCGGCTTCGCGGCCCTCGCCTCGATGCTAAACCGGTACGAATGCTTCGCAGACGGCACACAGCTGTGCGGCAGCATCTCGGGCGCGCGCGCCGCCACCGTTCTCGGCGCGTTCACGTGGCTGGCGTTTTCCGTCTCGCTGGGTTACTTCATCTTTCAGCTTATACAGGCGCGTCGCGGCAGCGGCGGGGGACTCGGTGGAGGGCTCGAGGCTGGTGGTATGTTATCCCTGTCTAAAGGTGGTGAGGAGGGAGAGGAGGAGGAGAAGGAGCAGGCGGCTGATGCGTGTGACGTAGGACATCCGAATGCTCCCACCACTGGCCCGTACGATCAGAGCGTTAGCATGGAGCAGCAGCAGCCGCAGTATGCTCCCCAGCCACAGTACGCGCCCCAGCAGCAGCAGCAGTATGCGCCTCAGCAGCAGGCACAGTATTAACCGGATATCTGTGTACGAGGAGGGGGTGCGGGTTGCGGGTGGATGGGATACGGTAGATAGGTAGGCCGCCTGGTGTGTACTGGTACTAGGTATACTATACACACAAGGTTGGATACTTATCGAGGATTCGAGGGTGCCTTGCGCCTGCGTCGTGTGATGAGCCATGGCTGGCTGGCCGTACGGATGGGATACTTTCTTATTATGCATACTATTTAGAGGAGGCTTTGATGAATTTAATGATTTATATTTTCTGGGTTCTATGTAACTACCGGTGTGATGGCACTTTGGACGGGGTGGGTGAATCGGAATTGTTTGTATGTAAGAGGTATGGAGGCACCCGGCATATTGTTCTCGTGGAATCGAATGCTGTGTTTTCTTGCGTCGTATGTTGCTCGTGGAGTCTGGGGAAACTTGAAAGTGAGGTTTAACCGAACACCACTTCGAAACATCAATGCCCAGAATGATGATGATTTATCACCCGCGGGCCAGATGTACTCTACCGCTGATAGCGGTAACTACGAGTAGCAAGAAACACATTTTCAGCGAACGTCGTGACGAAACCTACACATCAAGAAAACAACTCTACTCTCCGATTATCATGACCGACAGTACAGCCGAATTTTTCTTCTCCGAGTACTAGCTACAGACAGCTCCAATGCAATCATAGTTTATAGCTGAGCAGTACTCTAGTGAAGCTCCACACAGAAATGCGGGGTAAGTAGCTGCTTCGGCTTCAATCGCGGACACGTGGTAGTTTTATACTCCATGCAGGCCTTGCAAGGCAATTCATAGTAGGATCCATCTAGTGTATCCAGGCTGATAAGTAATACACAGCCTTAGTTATCTAAAAGATCGGTGATTAGTTAAGGCTTAAACCCGGCCCAGCTGCCGGTGGGCAGTCTCCACACCTCACTCCCGCGCGCCATCCCATTCCCCCACAATTCCTCTTCTGGCGACGGCTTCCCCACACCACGCCAACGGCAACCAGTCCCTGCGTTGATCTGCTCTCCGCTCAGTACCGGCTGGTCTGGGGGAAAGACACCATTGCTTGAATGGAATTGTCGGTGGGTCCTCGTCGAAGCACCGCCGGTACCGGTATGCACGGTATGCACATGTATGGGGTAGTATGGGGTAGTATGGGGTAGTATTACATGCCGCATGAGTACAGGCCTGGCAATTCGAGCTCTCGCAGCTCGAGTTCTTTAAAAGACACTCGTCGCCGCCGCGGCGATGAATGAGCATCCCAAAGCGGCAATCCACAGCAGCAGTAGAAGCAGCAATGGCTCCCCCATCAGCTCTTCCTCCACTCCTTGCGGAAGACTGCCACTCCGGTATTCCTGCGCGCCACCACCAGCAAGCAATTGAGAGTCGCGCCCGCCTCTACTCAAACCGCACCGTTCCCGCTTCTACCCCCAGATCCCAGGAGACGCCTGTGCTCCCGCCCGATGTCGATAGGGAGACTTTCAATCTTGCGGTCGATGAGCTGAGGAAGCTGCTGGGCGCTGAGAATGTAGAGCTCAATGATAAGCCCCTCGTGGATGGGTGGTATATGGAGCATCCGTATGTCTTTTCTTTCTTGGGCTGGATGGCTCTGCGCGGCGGCTAACCTGGTGGCAGTAACACCCACGACGCCTTCCACATCGTCGAGCAAGAGGACCTCGTCTCCTCGGCCACGGTCTACCCCGGCAGCGTCGAGGAAGTGTCCACCATCGTCAAATGGGCGAACAAGTACCTGATGCCGATCTACCCGATCAGGTGTGTACCCCTTGATCCTCGCATCTCATCCGCTAACACCCTCCAGCATGGGCCGCAACATCGGCTACGGCGGCGCGGCACCGCGTCTCCGCGGCAGCGTGGTCGTCGACCTCGGCCGGCGCATGAACCAGGTCCTCAAGATCGACGGCGAGTCCGCCACGTGCATGGTCGAGCCCGGCGTCTCGTACTTTAAGCTGTACGAGGAGGTGCAGAAGACGGGCTTCCCGCTTTGGGTGGATCCTCCGGATCTCGGCGGCGGGTCCGTTCTCGGAAACTGTATCGACCGTGGTGTAGGCTACACGCCGTACGGTGACCATTGGGCGAATCATTGTGGGCTGGAGTTGGTTCTGCCGACCGGTGAGATCGTAAGGACGGGAATGGGCGCGCTGCCTGGAAAGGACGGCGCGGATAATCCTACGTGGCAGTCGTTTCAGCACAACTACGGTATGTATCGCCCCCCCCCCCGCTCTGCTGTGCAGCCACTAACACCACCAGGTCCCTCCGTCGACGGCATCTTCAGCCAGAGCAACTTCGGCATCGTGACGAAGATGGGCATGTGGCTGATGCCTGCAACCGAGCACCAGACGTACATGGTGACCTTTCCACACGACGACGACTTCGAGCAAATCATCGAGATAATCCGGCCTTTGGCGCTGCAGCGGATCCTGGGGAACATCCCGCAGCTGCGCAACGTGATACAGGAGCTTGCGGTTCTCGCCACCCCGCGCTCAAAGTACTGGTCCGGCAGCGGCCCCATGCCGCGCGAAACCCTCCGCGCCCTCGCAAAGAAATACCTCCCCACCGGAGACTGCAGCTGGATCTTCTACGGGACGGTGTACGGTCCCGAAGCCACCCGCAACAGCCAAATGGCAACAATCAAGGCCGCGTTCGGCCGCGTGGCGGGAATGAAATTCTACCTCCCCTCCGACCTCCCGTCCACCCACTACATCCACTCGCGCGTAAAGATCTGTTCCGGGACCCCGGAACTGAGAGAGCTAGACTGGTTGAACTGGGTCCCGAACGCAGCGCACACCTTCTTCGCGCCAATCACGCCTACGCGGGGCCGCGACGCGCGGATCGTGCACGAGCTTGTCACCTCGCTGCACCACAAGTGGGGCTTCGACAGCTTCCCAACGTGGTGTGTCGCCGGCCGCGAAATGCACTACATCGCCAACATCGTGTATGACCGCGCGGATGCCGATGCGAAGCGCAGGGTTAACGGACTGATGCATGAAATGATCGCGGCGGCCGCGAGGGAGGGCTATGGTGAGTATAGAACTCACCTGCTGTATCAGGATGTTGTCGCCAGGACCTATGGCTTTGGAGGACAGGCCCTGCTCAGGCTTAGTGAGACGCTGAAGGATGCGCTCGATCCCAATGGGATTTTGGCACCTGGAAGGGCGGGCATTTGGCCTAAGAGGTATAGAGGACGTGGATTCGAGATCCTCGAGGCGAAGGATGAGAGTGCGCCGAAGGCAAAGCTGTAAATAGGATTGGGTTGTGCGTGTATTATGTATGTAGGGAATGTGAAGATGGGGATCACAGTCATGACGTTACACGAAATATGAAGGCACAAGTGAGATACTGTGACGTGAGGGTTTGCATCGCTGTTTAGATCTATCGTTCCACCTATCCATCTATCCCAATCCAATCCAAAAGAAATCCCCCACCCGGGTATCTAAAACATCCACCCTTTGCATGTAAAATAAACTGAAGATCTCTTTCATCCTCCCTCATACACCGCCCCCCTCCGGCCCACTAAACGCATACCACACAACGCCGACCAGCAACACCGTGACAACGCCGACCGCGACCACGCCCAGCGCGCGGCCCTCCATGGCCGCCTGTTTCAGCAGGACCAGATGCTCAAGCACCTTCTCGGGACCAAGCTTGTACCACACCAGGCCCGCCAGCGCAATGCTGTACCCAATGAACTGCAGCAGCGTCACTTCCGTCTGCCAGATCAGGATGCTGAGGACTACTAGGAGGATATCCTTCAGCACGCCGCAGAGCGTCAGCACGAGGGAGGAGGTGCGGCCGATCTAGACGCGTTAGATGAGACGGTAAGATAAGATGGGGGACGGGGGGACGGGAAGGGGGGGTTACAAGGAACACGACGGACACGTTCAGCGCGAACGCGACACAGGCGTTCAGCGTGAGCATTGGCAGGCCGACTTTTCCCATGACATCGTTTACCCAGCTTATCTGGCCCGCCTCGAGCACCAAAAAGAATGCGCCATTAATCAGCGCGCACACCGGCGCGAAGTAGTACAGCGACACGAGCGGATCCATCTTGTACTCGTTTGCGGAGAGCAGGCGCTGCACCATGACGAGGCGTGTGGCCTCGAAGCAGATCCCGAGGACCTGGTAGATCACGCCGGTCGCGTCGAGGGCGATCTCGCCCCATGACGCGATTATCACCCCCACCACGATCAGCGCGACGTTGCCGAGCGTGCGCAGCGACGGCGTCGACAGCGAGAGCGCCCATGAGGCGACGAGCACTGCTACGGGCGTTGTGGCCTGGGCTTGCTCAGCGCCTGATAACTACTGCGGAGAGGACGGGCGGGAAAAGAATTGTACCTTCAGCATCTGGATAAACGCCACGCTGAGATATATGTACGCCTTGTTACTGCAGATCAGCGACAGCGAGAAGAACAGTCCTATCGGCATGATTGCGCGGAGGTATATCCGCCCCGTCATCTTGACGCGGTGCCGACCATCCAGCAGATCCGTGGTGCGCGCGAGTAGCTGCGTCGCCGCCGTCGCGAAGACCAGGTGCCATGTCGTCAGGAATATTGCTGCGTCTCGTCAGCGTCGGCGGTGGGAGAATCGCGAGGGGCTGCTTACGGAATGCTAGCGGGTGTTAGTGAGATGCGCGCAGCAGCAGCGGGGACAATGGGACGTACATACCGAACTCGCAGGTGGACAAGATCCACTTGTTGAACAGGATCGTCGCTGACGACAACGTGATCCAGAACCTGGCGGGTTAGCTCCCGGGACTGGCTGAGATGGAGGGGAGACGACGGACCCGACATAGACCGCTGGGTGGAAATTGAGGCCGCGTCGAGGAGGAGCTGCAGGCAGTGGCGGTGGAGGCGGGTCGGGATTGCGCATCGACGGGAGCTCCATCAGGTGTTCGTCGGCGCCGTCATGTTCTCGTGGTGCGGCCATTGCGGACATTGCTGCAGCTGTGTACTGGAGAGGCCTTGAGCCCCAGCTCCGGCGGGAGTGTGCTGGGTTCGATATGGTGGCAGTCGGTGAGGTGTAGCCCCGGAAACGCGTACGTATTCTGTGCGATCAATTGCGGCAATGGCGGATCAACGGGTTTGGTGCTCGATGACGCGGGTGGGGTATCTATGGGTATCTAGGCCGGAGAGATAGAGTTGGAGGTAAGGATTGATGCTGCAGGTCGGAGCTTTGTCCCTGGGCTCGACAATTTTGACCGGCAAGGCCACGCGGAGCTGGCCACGTAACACAGGCAGATCCCTAACACCCAGCTTTTTTTTGTTTAATCATCATCGCACGGCAGTTACATACGGTTTTCCAACCCACTGCCCTCGGCCCGTTCCTGATCTCCGATCGCTCCAAGTAAAGTACATGTAAATGAGAGAGACGGAACGAACGGATATCCATCTGCGCGATTCCTGGGCTATCCCCTTCCCCAGGTTATTCCCATCATTGCCCCCAACCTTTTCATACTTAACAGCCAACAGCGCAGCCGGCAAGAGTCGCTTTCTCACATGTCACGAGTGATTGCAAGTGCGCGCGACTGTACTGATAGACTTGCGCGATCGAGTCAATTCGTACTATCAATTCGTACATTCGCTCGATTCAACGGAACACAAGTATCCGCTCAAGCAATCGCCATCATCCGCCTCCATATGTACTTAGGAACCTCTATCTAATGATCCCCTGTGCTCACGATGATATCGGCGCATGCTTCCGCACCTGCTCCTCACTCCACTCCCACAGCCTCGACGCTAATGCATCATCGCTTGCAAGCTTCGACGGGCGGCTCGTGTACCACGCGTCATCATCTTTGATCCCGACCGGAACATAATAATGCCCGCTATCCTCTGGCTTCACTGGTCCGGTTGCACAGAACAGCTGGTTCAGGGTACCGTCGGGAACGCTCGTGCACACGAGACTCATGGTGTTGAACCACATCTTCATGATAGGATTGCTGCCGACCGCGGCGTTGTAGAGATCGCTCATGATGATGCCCGGGTGGAGGGATACACTAGTGATCTTGGGATACCGCCTAGCCAGCTCCCGCGCGTGCAGGATATTCGCCAGCTTGCTGACGCCGTATCGCTCTCCGGTGTTTGCATTCTTGAGGTGGTTCTGGAGGTCATCGAGCTTAATGCCCCTGTATGCGAAGTTGTGGCCAAAGCTGGAGAGGTTGACGATGCGGACGGAGCCGGCGGGGGCATCGGGCGCATCGGCGGCGGCTTCGAGCGCGGGCAGCAGCAGCGACGTGAGCAGGAAGTGTCCCACGTGGTTCGTGCCGAATTGGATCTCGTAGCCCTCCGTCGTCTCGCTGTACGGCATCGCCATCACCCCGGCGTTGTTCAGGAGCACGTGCAGCCGCGGCTCGAGCGCGATGAAGGTGCTGGCGCAGGCGCGGATAGACGCGAACGAGGTCAGGTCCAGTGGGACGTAGTGGATGTCGGCCGAGGGAACGAGCTTCTTGATGTCTTCGATCGCGGCGAGCTGTCGGAACGGACAACGGTCAGTGGAGCGCACAGGACGGGCAGAAGAGAAACCCACAGCTTTCGACTCCGTGCGCGACGCCATGTACAGCTTTGCATTCTTCTTTGCGAGCTGCGTGATGGATTCCTTTCCGAGTCCTGTATTGCCGCCCGTGACGAAGATCACGCGCCCCGTCTGGTCGGGGATATCTGCGGCGGTGAAGCTGGGGCTGCCGAACATTTTCGCTGTGGTGAAGATTTGGATTGGGTTGGAGCTAGACAGTTATCGAGTTTGTTGATAGAGCCGCGATATATAGCACATCCACCAGTGGCCATCCGGCAACTCTAGACTCCGTCTCGACGACGTCTGCAAGCACACGATCGCCCACCGGACCACCGGTGTCTGTGTATCGGACCACCGGTGGCAATCGTCTGCGGGTACTAGAGTACCTACGTGCATGCAGCTCAATGGCAGAGATCGAGAGCTCTGCCATGGCCGATGCTAGTTGGTTATCGTCTATCTTCCATATGCAACATTCGCTTGCCATTCCCCCGTTTCCCAGTGCAACCCTAATCTTTCCTCACCCCCGGCACTCGCACCTGCAATTCTCCCTCAGGCTCCACGTCTCTTTGAGGGCGGAAAGTACAATACGTCTCGACACAGTCCAGATAGGCTGCATGCGAGGAATGAAGAAACAAAAACAAAAACAAAAAACAAAAGTTGAGCGATCTTCTCGCCCTCAATCAGCAAACAGATAAAGTCCAAGCCATGCAACTCGCCAACTTGCGTTGGTGGTTGCAGCCACGAAAAGCTTCTTCTGGTGAAATCTAGGGCGTACATAGGGCTGACGTTTGCTATGCTGTGCATACGAGCGTTTGAGCCGGGATCGTGCGAAAGCATGAGTGTCGCTGGACGCAGCGGAGAGAACTATCATATGCATCCGGTACACAATTCGATCCTGCTGAAACTCGGGCTTGGACCGAGTGTCGAGTGCGGACGGCGATCCGGTACGGTAGGTATAGAAGCCACCGCATCTATCGCCGGTGCGCGACGCTCCCAATGACACCGGGCAAGTAAAGACGGCCCGCTTGCATATATTAGTTAATCCATATGTTCCGCAAGCGGCGATGCGATGCTTTGCGGCGGCGGCGGCGGGGGTTCGATACACTCCATCGATACTCCATCAAAAGTCACTCGCTCGTGATTCTCTGACCGTGGGAATTGAATCCAAGTTTGAGCGATGAAAGCATGAGCGATGAGCGTCGCTGGACGCAGCGGAGGGAGGGAGGGAGGCAACAGCAGAGGTGGATGGGGCACGATCACATGCTACTGTCTACAGTCCGGACTCCAGGCAACAGGCTCGGCGTGGAAGCTCCAAACCCTCCGCCTTGCATGGGCCGGCACCGAGAAGTGATGAACGCACCAAGCAGACGCAGAGAACAGGTGAAGAACAAAGTGTAGTGTCCGGAGAATCATTTGCAGTGTGTTAGGTATCCCTGGATCGGCCTAGGTTTCCTCGTATCCTCGTATGTGCCAGTTTCCGATCCGGTCCTTCATATGTACCTGAGTAAGTACCTATGTCCACGCCCTTGCCTCAACAGTGACACCCCTCAGATGGAGGAGGTATCAAGAATACATACTTCGCTTCTTCGAGGGCACACCTCTTGTGCGGAGGCGTCGTCGAGGTAGCCGAAGCAGGTGACACATATCGCAGCGTGAGATGGAAGAATCATCCAGACGCTCAGCTGCAGGGGCCCCGGAGAATATCGGTGAAGCAGGACAGGCTCTGATCTGGCGGGCGTCGCTTCGTCGTCGTTGTTATTGTTCATCGCCGTTGTTCTTGTCCATCGCGGGGTGGCCCGCACCACTTCATAATTTTCGAATTCATGTTTCCATCACGGAAAAAACCCCGCGTGGTCCAGTGGTCTAGGGCCACGCAATCGACGAGGGGAGCTGAGAGAAAGTCCCCGGTTCAAAACCGGGTGAATGGCCTATGTATTCAGCTCTTAGGGTTTCCAAGCCACCCGCCGGGGGTGGTGATGGTTTTTTGTTTTTGTTTTTGGCATCACGGGTGGAGCACCAAATGTCACTTGGCACTTCATCATCACGTGACACGCTTTGCAATGCCAGCTGTGGAGGCACTGATGTGGGCAGACGGATGCCAGAGGCCACGGAGGAACATGCAGCAAGTGAGGTATCCGAGTGGGAGCTTGGGGAGCGTGAGGAAAGGGAAGCGGACCTGAGGCGAGAGGAGGAGGAGGATGGCGCTGAGGTTGAGGAATGGGGGTCACTCCCGCTGTTCCCCCCACACCTTCATCCATAGCATCTCGTGATGAAGAGGCAGGAGGCGGTGGCGAGGACTAGTGTCTTGCGGTGAGGTCGGGACGAGTCGAGGGAGTGGAAGTTGTCTTTTCCTAGTGTCATTTCTTTGGTGCGCTCATACATCGTTGGGACAGGCCGGGGCGGAGGACAGGGAAAGCCACATCGAGCCGCCTGATGAAACTTGGGTTGGACAGTAGCGGAGAAACGGGGGGAGGGAGAGAGAGATCTTCCTGCTTTATTTTGCATGCAGCCTATCTAGACTATGGCGAACCCACTACCTCCGTTTCCTGTCCGCCCTGGCCAGTCGAGGTGAAAGCTCCACTTCCCCTGCCCATCCGCCTCGGGCCGACACAAGCAAAAAGAGGGAAATGGGGAGGGTGAACGGGCAGATATTGCCATGATCTAGATAGGTCGCAGGAAATCAATGAATGAACAAAAACGTTTTGGAGCAATCCATCCATCAAGACCCACGGAGACCGACGTTTTGCCGCCGAAACCGCCTACACAAGACCCCTCACCCCTGTGGGTGGGAAAGAAACATACGGTACTTGTAGGTACGGGCATTCGCCCCTTCCACATGACAGTGACGACCCATCACTCGAGGAAAACCTCTAATCCAACAGGCCCCCCGAGCATCCATCCATCCTGGCATGTCAGTTCCCCAGCAGCCACTGGCCACTGGCCACTTGCAGTAATATGGAAATCAAGCTCCTAGCCCAACCGATGGCGCCCATGCGCTGGGCGGATCATATATGCTCTCCACACTGCAATGGGCCTTTAGTGTTTCACGGTTCACGCTTACCTATTGTCGGAAGAGAAAGCCGAGCACAGCTTTGGCGGCATCGGATGTACGGCAACCCGCGGCCATCCGGGTGGATATGATACCGGTGTGATACGGGCTGTGTGATCACTGATCAGTTACCGGAGACTTCGAGATCGATTATCACTCGCCTGCGGTACCTACCTAGGTATTATTCCCAGAAAGGGAACTATGCACTACCAGTATTCGCGCACCACAACAGTCTACATACGCGGAGCCGGACTCCTAGGGAGGCGTCCAGGGGGCGGGAATAAGGCGTCGTAATGCACTCGTCCATGAAACTATACTACGGTAGAGCAACAACTGACGATACTGTACTGGGTGCTGGTTCCAATATACCTAGACCAATGTGATATCTGAGACTCATAAATGGCACTTATGCATACAAGCACCATTATTCCGTTCGCTTTGAATGCCGAATGCCGTCTGCAGATCCCATGCTTTGAGCCTTGGAGCCCGAACACCGAGACAAAAAACTACTTGGACACACCTCACCTCGAAACATGTCTCCCAGTGATATCCCATGAGCGTAGTGAGTTGGCACTATCTCGCATTCCGTTTCCTAAGGCTAACGCAACCATCCGCAGGGGAATGTGAATTCGCAAGCTCCTCGACCAGCACCGGCAATTCAACACATTCTTGGTCTTGGTCGGTGCATCGATTGGAAATATACATACGTCTGGCATAATATCGACTCAACTACTTCATGTGCGTCCGGCCAGCTTTCGGATTGGGCTCAGGAACTACTAGTATCGCCCTCGGCTCCGTTGCTGGATGATGATAGCCGCATCCCCGATACCTCGAATGTCCATCCTCTTCCGACCCGGCTCCGACCTGACGCCGGTGCGGCCAACGAAAGCAGTGCGTTCAACTGTTTACACATTCCTACGGTCGTCTACCGTAGGTATTGTCTAGGTATTCAATGGGTGCAACGAAACAGCAGTCCGGATTTCCAGTGCGGACAAGAACCATTCTGCATCATCCGACTGCGGGTTACTACCTAGAGTGACCATCCGATATGTCATGTTCTTGGGAGTCGGCCATGGCGGGATCGCAATTGGCTCCTATGTACTCTACGTATGTAGGAGCTCGGCGACGCCACTGGCCAGCGGATGGCTTGGTTGCTTGCTTGCGTGCGGAAGGGGCTTGGGTCCTGGGCAAGACTGGGGCTCTGGAGTCTGAAGGCCAACACGACAGACCTATCTAACTAAACGCTCCGTTTGCAGATCGTCTCTTCGGAAGCTTGAGCTTGAGTTCACAACTTAGCGTTGACACGTGCGTTTACTCTACGACACAAGCAAACAAGCCGGACGTACGGACGGACGGAGTTCGCGGGTATACATATATTAGGTACGAGCCGCGAAGGGTTTACCTTCCTATGTAGTGGAAGGCACTCTTAAGAGTAGACCTCGGAGATCACCTTTACCTTTTTTTTCTCTTCGTCTCCTTCTCCTTCTCCTTCTCCTTCTCCTTCCCGACGTCGGCGATGAACCGGGTTAACTAACAGTTACCTTTGTTCAAAGTTCACACAAAACGGATATTTGATCGGGTGCACGCTGCCGCACGGTATGCCAGCACCCGTATGTGCGCACCTGCGCTGTGCAGTTGATTTCTTCTTGGGGCCCGGGGAGGTTGAGGTGTCGGCCGACCGACGAGTGTGAAGGAAAGGAAAGGCGGGGGGAGACTTCGATGGTGAGGCACATGCAGACGACACCGTGATCGGGGAAAACCCTACTGTACTCTACCTACGGTAGACAACCGACGATACGACACGATAAGACACGACACGACAAGACATGCTCGTTCCAAACGGCCTCCCTCACCACACGGCGTCTGTCTAGTCTAGTGTCCGCGGTTTACCAAGAGTACCAAGCACCAAGTACTCTAGCATACCCAAGTGCTTACTGGCCTACATATACGTCGGAAGACGATCGTCACAAACACCTGCGGCCATCGATTAGGTAGAGTATGCACCTAGACGGCATGCAGAGCAACCGCCGATGCAAACCCTTCCGAACTTCAAAGGCCTTGCGATTGTTGCCGTCGGCACCGAACTATCTAGAGTATGATGTACGTTCCTGGTAGTTACCCATTGGACGGCCATTGGCTCGAGACGATCGCGCACGCAGGCAGGCTCGCAGGCAGGCAGGCGCAGTGTCAGCGAGTTCATCCGCAGCTGCGGGCCCGTCGTGATCGCCACATAAGCGGGGCTGGTCCAATGTCCCTGTCCATCATAGCCTCTACTCTAGGTAGCGAAGACTGCAAGCACGGAGAAAAAAGAGCATCTCGAACAGAGGGGAAGGGGAGATGATGATGCATGTGATGTGATGTGATGTGGGCGAGACATATCCACTCTGTGTAGATATGCACTCCGAATCCGTGCTGCAGGAGGTCATGTGTTGGCAATGCGAGTGTGTACTTACTCCAAGTAGTTTGCTGTGTGTGAGGTGAGGTCGCCAATCGAGTCTGTTGGCGATGCAGTCGCAGTTGCAGTCGCAGTTGCAGTTGGAGCATCATTGCCGAGGGGCTCGTCGCAATCGCTGTTTGCCTCCCTCCCTCCCTCCCTCCCTTCCCCGCACCGCATCGCACCGGAGACACTTGCACCACTTATTACTGGTGCTGCCGGTGCTGCGGCGGTTGCGGGCGATGGACGTGAGAGCCACGCGGAGAGACGCGCTCAGTTGCGGTCGAGCGAAGAAGAAGAAAGAAAAAACCGACTCCTCTCGCCATATGCACGAAACGTTGAGCCACAGCCACCCACCCACACGCACACCCACCCTCCTTCACCCAGTGGCACCACAGCGTCTCCGAGAAGAGATCGCCACCCAGACAAGCAGACAAGCAGACAAGCAGACAAGCAGACAAGCAGACAAGCAGACAAGCAAAACCCCCCTCCCCCCCTGTCCGCGCGCACTCTACTCTACTCTAGCCTAGCTCTACTTAGTTCCGCAGCATGCGCCCCCGACCCCCGACCCCTTGCCACTTTCGGCTGCGCGATCTCGTCTGGCCGATCGTGAGCGAACGAACGGGCCAGTCGCGAGTCGCGAACGAGCAAGCGTGAGCGACGTCTTTCCGGTTTCGGGAGGCAGGGTGGGCAAGATTGAGATTTTGAGATTTTGAGATTGATTGCGCCAGGGGTAGGGGGGTCGGTATTAAAGGTTAAGTTAGCGGGGTTGTTGGTGGTGCCGTGGTGGTGGCGGTGCCGTGGTGCCATGGTGGTGGTGATGAGGAAGGAGGGAAGGAGCGGTGGCCGAGGGGACGGGGGGGTGGGGGGGGAGTGGGTACAAAGGGTAGCGTGACGCTGAGGGGGGGTGCACAAGGTCTAGATTTCGAGTGTCGAATTTGGCACCGCACCGTGGCTATTTCGGTTTCTCTGCTCTGCTTGCTGACTGGCCGCAGTCCGGCGGGTGGGAATTAATTAGAGTAGATACCGCGTAGGAGATACCGCGTAGGAGATACCGCGCAGAGGAGAACTCTGATCTGACCGCGCGAGTCGCTGTGCGTGTGCGTGTGCGGATGCTGTATGTTTCAACTTGCTTGAGACTCGAGAGTCGAGACGGTCTCGGCTGGGTTGTTTCTTCTTTCTTTCTGCACTTGCAACAGATTATTGCGAGAAACAAAAATGCACATGGAATCGCCATCCGTAGAGTAGGTACTATTGAAGGCCAAGCTGCCGAATACAGAAAGCCCACTGCTGTATACGGCAATAAAACCATTACCTACATCTCAAGCGAAATGGGGCATCTACGGTATTCGGTACGCCGCACTGCACCACGCCATGAGTCGTGGGCGCGAGGGTTTGGCCGTGGCCGTGACCGTGACCGTGGAAGCCCGCCTGGCGTTTGACGGAAGATCATGTTTCATGCAGGCGAAGCTTCAAAGGGTCCGTCCAGTGGTCCGTTCTCGTCATCCGTGCCTTTACATAACTCTTGTGTTGCCCGCCGAAACCGAAACCCAACCCCGGTGGACCCCTAGGTACCTTACTCTAATCTTGAGAAACGGTCGTTGCAACTTGCGCCACAAAAGGAAAAAGAGAGCGCCGCTGGATGCCCGCTTGCATCCCTCGTCTGCGGATTGCTGGCCAGCGGCTATCCTGCACCGCGAGGAATGCCGAGTCTTGATGAACGTCGTGGATTCGTGGATGGCCTAAACTTCAAAGCAGGTTTATGTCGGGAGCTGCGAAAGCGCGAGAGCGGAGAAGGCTGCAGGCTTGGAAACTCTTCACCCATCGCTGCGGCTTGCGGGCCTTGTTCTCTTTGGACGGAGATCTCCTTTGGCGGTGGTGGTGCTGTCATAGCGAGCTTGGCTATGATGCACTCGAGGAACTCTTCTCCTAGCAGTTAGCACTCTACTGAGTGGGCCTACGGTGCTAGAGTTGGAGTAACCACTTCCTCACTTAGTACGATACATGGTGGGCTTCTGGAGATTGCCCGTCGATAGGATCAAGTCCAGGCGAGAATCTAGCGCAGGGGGGAGGGAGGGCAGCGTGAGGATGTGGACACAGCAAAACCTGCTGGCTGCCCTCCCTTGACCGTGTGTTTCGTGTTGTGCTGCTCTCTCTCTCTCCCACCTCATCCCTCACTCACACGGCTCCGGTTTGAAGCTGTCCATTCTTTCCCCCCTTCTCTTCTGTCGTTCGTTACTTCGATTCTAGCTATCGTCTCCGCCTGTCGATTCTAGATATCTTCTTTCCCCACGTTCACACTCTCCAGCCTGCGTCGTCATCACTGCCGCCGCCGCCGCCGCCTGCACGCAACCGAACAGAGTCAGAGACGCTGGATGCTCTAGCCTGCTGCTTGCTTGCTTCTGCGTGTGCGTGTTGCGGATCCAATCCGGATCGTCCCTCCCCTTGACGTAACAACACACTCGGAGGAAAACCCAACCCCCAAGGAACTCGTTAGGCTATTTTCCCATCCAACAATCCCACACACACACCATCTCGCTGAACTCATCTTTCGCAATAATCCTGGAAAAGCTAAACGCGTGTGGTGGCTATATTCATACATAACTCGTGGTCGTCCGCCCCCTTGGTAACCGACTATCGATCAGTTCCCTCGCGAAAGAAAGTTGGTCCTGCTCCTGAACGAGCGCCAACCCCTCGACACCACCCCCCTCCTCCCCAAAACACAACACAGTAAACACACAGTAAACACACCAACCTTCACACGCGGCCGTCCATTGGCCTAAACAACTGCAATCATGGACCGGGCCTACGCTTTCCTGGCAAAGCGCCAGAATATCGCGAACGAGAACAACGATCCGAATGTCGGCAAAGCCCGTGGAGTCACAACAGAGGCCTTCCTTTCGACTCTCCTCGTCAATCTCGTCATTTTCGCCGTCCTCTTCCTGATCTTCATCGTTCTGCGCCGCTCGAACCGTAGAATCTATGCGCCTCGTACCTATGTGAGTGGCGGCCGCCCCCCCCCCCCCCCCCCTACCCCACGCGAGGAACACGACTTCTGCGCGCACGGTTCTGACGTCATGTTGTAGGTTGGCGCTATCGAACGTTGGAGGAAACTGCGTGTTCACGACGACAATGGCGACGGTTACGCCGACGAGGTCGAGGGTGTTTCTGGATTCTCGGGCATGTTGAGCTGGGTCAAGGCTGTCTGGACCATCCCGTACGATTCCCTGTCTTCCTTTCTCGATCGAATTCGTCAGCCGTCTAGGAGGATGTCTTCGTGTTGGGATTGTGTGTGTGTGTGTGTGTGTGTGTGTGTGTGTCTGTTCTGACAGAGCGACAGTGACGAGACGGTTCTGCGCACCAACGGCCTTGATGGCTATTTCTTCCTTCGTTACCTGCGCAAGGCGCAGATGATCTGCTTCGTCGGATGCTGCCTGACTTGGCCCATTCTGTTCCCTCTCAACGCGACCGGTGGAGGAACTAGCGAGGGTCTGGATATCCTGAGTATGAGCAACATCGGTGAATCTTCGAGGAACCGGTAAGTTCTTGAATGTTGTGGAGGGGAAGGGGGGACTTGATACTGATGGATCTTTCAGCCTGTATGCGCACGTGTTCCTCAGCTGGATATTCTACGCGTTCGTGCTGTTCACCGTCTACCGCGAGCTCATCTTCTTCACCACCACGAGACAGGCCTACATGCTGTCGCCCATCTACTCCACCCGTATCTCGGCGCGCACTGTGCTCTTCCAGACCGTTCCGTTGCACTACTTGAACGAGACCGCCCTCAAGAGGACCTTCGACAATGTCAAGCGCGTTTGGATTACAACCGACACCACCGAGCTGGATAAGCTGGTCAAGGAGCGTGACGAGATTCTGTTCAAACTGGAGGCTGCTGAGGTCAAGCTCATCACGCTCTCCGACAAGGCGCGTACCAAGGCGGGTGCTGAGGTCGCTAAGAGCGAGCCCAACTCTACGGCCTCTGGAGAGAGTGGAAGTGTTGCTGCCAATTGGTTGGACCGCTCCAAGAGGCCCATGCACCGTCTGAAGCCCCTCATCGGAGAGAAGGTTAGTTTAGTTGGCTTGTCTTGTCCGTGCGCAAGTAGGTTGTGCGCAGATCACTAATGACTTTGTTCCAGGTTGACACCATCGACTGGTGCCGTGGAAAACTCGCCGAGCTGAACCCCCAAATCCAAGACATTCAGGATACGCACACGTCCGGCGAGGCCAAGAAGCTCAGTTCCGTTTTCGTCGAATTCGCCAGTCAATCCGCTGCCCAGGTTGCTCTTCAGACGTTGGCTCACCACAAGCCCCTGCACATGTCTCCCCGCTACATTGGTCTTACCCCCGAGGAGATCATCTGGAGCAACATGAAGCTCCTTTGGTGGGAGCGCCTGGTCAAGTCTGCCGCTACCACCTCTTTCGTCGTTGCCCTCGTCATCTTTTGGTCCATTCCTGTCGCCATTGTCGGAGCCATCTCGCAGATCAACTATCTGACCACGAAGGTGCCCTTCCTGAGCTTCATCAACGACATTCCCCAGGCGGTTCTCGGTCTTATCACCGGTCTTTTGCCCGTGGTGATGCTAGCTGTGTTGATGGCCCTGTTGCCCATCATCCTCCGTATCATGGCTAGGATCTCGGGCTTGCCCTCTCTGTCACTGATTGAGCTCCGTGTCCAGAACAGCTACTTCCTGTTTCAAGTTATTCAGGTGTTCTTGGTCACCACAATGTCGTCGGCCGCTTCCGCAGCTATCCCTGCCATTATTGAGAACCCGGCCGCGGTCACTGGTCTGCTTTCGGACGCTCTGCCCAAGGCCTCTAACTTCTACATCTCCTTCATGATCCTCCAGGGTCTGTCGATCTCGGCAGGCGCCTTGGTTCAGATCGTCGGATTGATTCTGTACAAGGTGCTTGGAATGCTCTTGGACAACACTCCTCGCAAGATGTTCAATCGTTGGTCGAGTCTGGCTGGACTTGGCTGGGGCACTGTATTCCCGGTGTACACCAACCTATGCGTGATCTCTCTGTCCTACTCCATCATCGCACCCCTGGTCATGGGCTTCGCTACCGTCGGTTTCGGTCTCCTGTACTTCGCCTACAGGTACAACTTTTTCTTTGTGTACAACATCAACATCAACACCAACGGAATGGTGTACCCGAGGGCTCTGTACCAGACCCTTACCGGTGTCTACCTTGGCCAGCTCTGCTTGGTCGGTCTGTTTTCCGTCAACAAGATGCCCGGCCCGGTCATTCTCCAGATTATCTTCTTGATCTTCACTGTCCTGTTCCAGATGACGCTCAGCTCGGCCGTCCAGCCGCTCCTGAACTACCTCCCCAAGAACTTGCAGGTCGAGGAGGAGGCCCTGCTCTCTCTGGAGAGCGGCGTCGTTGGCACCTCCGTTGATGCCGATCGCGACGGTGTTGCGGACATGCCGTTGGACCCTGATGGTGACGGAGTCGACGGTATCAGCGAGGTTAAGCCCAGTGCTCTCAAGCGCTTCCTGAAACCCCAGCAGTACGAGAGCTACCAACACATGCGAAAGCGGATTCCCCAGGAGGCCCCCGCGGTCCATTACACGCCCGAGATGGAGAGAGACGCGTACTACAACCCGAGTATCACTACCGTGCCAACCACCATCTGGATCCCGCGCGATGCCGGTGGTGTTAGCAGACAGGAAGTGGTACACACCAGCGCCGTCAACCCCATCTCCGATCACGGCGCCATCGTGACGAACGGAAAGATCGAGCGACATGACGATGCTTTCCCTCCCGACTGGAAGGAGAACCCCCTGTGGTAATCGGATTACTGGTGGTAGTGCTCTGTTGAGCGTAATAGTTAATACCCCTTTCTTTTTCTCGTATTCGAATGAGTACTGGATGTGTTTTTTCTTCTTTCTTGTTCTTCTACTTCTAGAGTTAGTGTGGCGTACCAAGTAACCAAACCAGACCACTGCTCATTGATGTTTGCGTTTTTCCCATCATTACAGTAACAACTCTGTTTTCTTTTTTTCACTTTTCTTTCCTTTCTGTGGGCTGGGCTGGGCTGGGCGTAGGTGTTGGGTTGGTCGTTTGCGTAGTCTGTTGTGGTTCTCTGGTGGGATCGGAACCGAAGTACATAAGAGAATAATGACCTGGTGTTTTTGCAACTGAGGGTTTCGATGAGTACTGTTTATACTGGTGGCTAAGTGACGATGGTGTGCTGTGCTGTGAATGTGAATGATGTGACCTTGGGATTGTGTCTTGGGGTTTGGTCGAGGTGTCCGTGTGTGGACTGGTAGACTGGTGAGGTTCATACTTGGGTAGTAGGAGGCTGTAGGACTTGTCGGAGGGAGGTGGAGGTTGCCATGGTTGCGTGACTGGCCACGGCCTACTCTACAGGTTGTTTCTTTGGCGTTTGAAGACGATTTTATTTTGTTTGATCATTGATTACTTGCGACATCTATTAAATAGTACTATAGAATATGGTAATATACTTCTTATATATAGTAAATACCGCTCTCTCACCTACTGTCCGGGCCCAACGAGTCAGACGGCTGCTTATATCCCTCGCGCTCTCAGCCCTCCGCACTGGCAACGTCCGAAGGCGATGACTACTATAGCCATGGTCTGCGGACGCCGGACAGACAGGCGGACGGACGCATAAGGCGAGTGATCAGCGATGACATGTCCGACCTCAACAGCGTATTCCTTACGCCGAGTGACGCACGACGCCGAGTGACGCACGATGCCGCGAGCTCCCAACTCTTGCGCTCCCAACGCTTGCGAACCCTCGCGAACCCTCGGCGGAGAAGGGTGGCAGGGTGCAGTTTGTTTTACGGATGCGGGAGGCCCGGGAATTCCGCATCATTGTGGGAGGCTGGAGGCTGCAGATGGCCGCAGACAGTGGGTGGGTAAAGGCGGAGCTTTGGGGGTTGTGGACTGCTGTGCACAGTGGGAGGCTGGAGGGCGAGGCGGCAGCGGATGGGGTGCGGTCGGCAGTCGGTCGGGCTGGCTGGATAAGGTCGGAGGCGGACTTGCGACTGCTGATTGGTCAAATTATCATAATGGTATATAAACGTAAGATGGACACTGAAATACAACAACCCTCTGTGGTGTAGTTGGTATCACACCGGACTGTAATTGCAATGTTGTCATCCGTTGGTCACCAGTTCGACTCTGGTCGGAGGGACTTCCTTTTGCTAGCCCCCACTTTGGCTGGGTGGGATGCGCTTTTTAGCATGCATCTCATGAGGCTGATAGTGATGGGTATGCTTTGGTGTCTCAGCCACAATAGCTAGCGACACTCCAAGTTCACAGGCATGGGAATCTGCAGATATCCGTGACTGGATAATATTATACACAAATAGAAGCTTCCATCATGCCAATGCCAATCTCCAAACCTCGAAGAGAGCATCAGGAAATCAAAAGAAACACGCAAATCAGAGCAGAGCAGGGCACAGGTATAGAATGCGGAAAAGAAAGAGATCGAACCGAGAAAAAATCTACATTCCATCATGTCGTCGTGACCCGTCACCGTCCCATTACTAGTGTCTAGTTAGCACGGGGAGAATACGTTGGGAAAAGGGGGATGTGGGATACGTACCAAAAAGTAATCCGCGACCGGCTTCTTGGCCGGCATTCCTCGGGAGTCTTGCGGCGCTGCTTCGAACACGCGGTATCGCCGGCCAGGCCCCGCCTTGACTGATATGCCGCCGCCGCCGATACCACCCACCGTGCCGCCTCCTCGCTCACCGCTACTGCGCAGCACGGGCCCGTTCTCTTCGTTCAGCTCCAGTATCGCGGCTACGTTGCCGCAGCGGTAGCAGTAGTTGGGCGCCGACCACACCGTTACTATCGACGAATCGAACATCTCCTTGAAGCCCTCCATGACCAGTTGATGCGCACGAGCGATCAATGAAAGGTTGTTGGCATGGTTAAAGTGTTTCACGATATCCGCGCCGAAAAGGAAGCCCGCACCACGAGGAGACAGTCCCCAGCCGTCGATATCGTCTGGATCGGACCATAGCAAATCACACATCGCACCTTCGTGTGGCACTTCCTGTTTGCGATCTAACAGTCTGATCGAGTCGACGCTGGCAATCACGGGCGACAGGCCACCGTGGACACAGAGAATTGCACCGCCGGAGTTCTGTTGCGGTGCCTGTGCCATCTCCCTTGCCGCCTCCGCGTTCACCAAACTGGGACCATTCCGCCGGAGTCGCGTCACGTCGCCATTCGTCTGCACAATCTCCTGTTCACACTCGGTGTCGCCTGAGCCGACGGCTGGGCCGGCACCGATCACCAATGCACCGAGCGCTAGGTAGTCGAACACCTCGCAGCAATACCGCCACACGTTTGCGGAGCCGTACTTGCGCATGCACTCGTCGTAGAATCCGTAGACGGTAGTGATTTGCCGCGACTCGTGGTTGCCGCGAATGAGGGTGATGCGATCGGGGTACCGCACCTTGAGACTGAGGAGGAGGAGAAACGATTCGAGAGAGTAGAACCCGCGGTCCACGAAGTCGCCCATGAACAGGTAGTTTGTGTCCGGCACGTCGCCACCAACGCGAAACAGCTCCATCAGGTCGTGGAATTGCCCGTGGATGTCGCCGCAGATGGTCACGGGGGCGTCGACAATCTGGACATTGGATTCTTCGATGAGGAGCTCGCGCGCCTTGTAGCATAGCTGCCGAACGTCGGCTTCGGGAATGGGTTTGCATGCGCGTAGAAGCGAAATGTAGCTGGATGTAAGACGCGTCAGTTATGGATGTTTGGCGGGGTTGACCCAGGTAGTGAGTTGACCTCTTTCGTTTCCGAAAGGCTTGGGGAAGGATGATTACCGATCGAGGTCGCTCATGGCGAATGAGACTTGCGGAGCCTGAAAGGTTTGTGGGGTAGGTGACAAGAGGGCGGAGTTCGGGAAGATGAGCGTGAAACTTCTCAGCGAAGAGTAGCAGCTGCTATCGACGTGGTGGGAGATGGCAGAGTGGAGGTGTTGTAGCGTTGGTTGGGAATTTGAAAGTAGTGGCGGTGGGTGATAAGTGCAAGTGGGGATGGCGTCGCGTTTCAGAACACAAATCCTTGCATACGATAACAATAGCTAACTAGACGCGGAGGGCGGGGCAACTAAGCATTCAAGAGCCGCACCCTTAAGGAAACGACCTACCTCATGTTAACCATCACCATCAAATCACGAACAGCAATCGGACTACACACGAACGAACGTCATAGAACCCGAAGCCGACTTACAGTAATATGGATTCCACTGGAGAAGATACCGATGTCAAGCTCTACAAGGCGTCGGGAGGTGTCTTTGACGACTTCCTGGCATCTCTTCCAGAAGCTCTCCACGACGAGACTGGATCACTGCGACGAATGTGCGACAAGAAGCAAGTCGAGAGACTGGTCAACCTGGTGCAACCTATTTGCCTTCTTTACTTTGCTCCTCACCTGGTTTCGCTCTCTAATCCACCAACTCTTTTAGCTAGAACCCTTCCAAGAATCCCCCCAACTCCTCGATCCTCATTTGCCGCAGTTCCTGGCTCCTCTCACGACTGCCTTCACAACCTACATCGCGGAAAGCTCGCAGAGCAATGGCGATCTGCCACCACGCGGCTACTATACCCTTCCGGTCGCCATCTCGCGCTTGCTCTACACTCTCGCCAAGATCCGCGGCCCCAAGATCATATCGCGCTTCTTGCCCAACCAGCCCCATCTGCTCGATCCTGTAGCTACCCTGTTCGATAATCCGTCCACCGGTGTCAAGGTCTCGTGGGAACTACGATACATCCTGCTCCTATGGCTGAGCCATCTCCTGCTGGCACCGTTCGATCTGAGCACCATCTCGACCGACCCGCCTGCGGGCGTCACCCATGACCTGTCCATTCTCGACGGCACCGCGTTGAGCATTACCACTCTTCCTCACTTATCGCAACGGCTACTGGTCCTGGGAATATCGTATCTGTCATCGCCAGGCAACCGTGAGAGCGATGCAGCGGCACTGCTGTTGATCCGGATTTCGCTACGTCGGGACATGCGTAGCCTGGGGCTCCTGGATGCTATGGTGATCTGGGGAACGCAAGTTATGGCGACAGTTGATACTATGGCACACGCACGGACATTGTTTCTCAAGACGGGAGTGCTCGCCGTGCTAGCAGGCTTACTCGCACAGGGCGATTCGGCTGTGGTGGAGAAATTTTGCCCTACGATTTTCGACCTGGTGACAACACTACAGGACGACGAACGCGAGGAGTGGCAGTCGGCTGGTGTGCGGAGACTAGGCATGAAGATCTACCGATGGGTAGCGTCACTGACCCTGGCACATCCGACAGAGAAGGACTACATAGAGGATATCATTGAAAGACTGTTGAATGCGCTTGGCGACCGTGATACAGCGGTGCGGTTCGGAGCATCTAAATCACTAGCGGTGGTGGCGAGAAAGTTGGATCCGGATATGGCGGGTGAAGTGCTGGAGGCAGTCATGAGTGTGTACGAGGAGGACGTCTTTCTCGAGCAGGGAAGAAAAGTCTTTTCGGCTGTTTCACCAGAGAAGTGGCATGGCGCGACATTGACACTTGCAACTTTTCTTCGCCAGCGCGCGGTGAGATCGACCGACGTTATGACGAGAGTGGTTGAGTGTATGATTCAGGCTCTGTCGTTTGAGCAGCGACGGTCAACTTTCGCCGTCGGCGGAAACGTGCGTGATGCGGCGTGCTATGCGGTGTGGAGTCTGGCGAGATGTTATACCACCGATGAACTACAGGCTGCCGGCGACATTGTAGTTCCGGCGACAGAATTGAAGGAAGGTCGTCACATCATCCAAATTCTTGCCACGCAACTGGTGGTGGCCGGTTGTCTTGATCCTTTGGGGAACGTGCGGCGTGCTTCATCCGCCGCACTGCAAGAGATAGTGGGGCGTCACTCCGGGTGTGTCATAGAGGGCATATCATTGGTGCAAGCGGTTGACTACAATGCCGTCGCCTTAAGACAACGTTCAGTAATCAGCGTTGCAAGCTCTTCAGTAAAGCTGGACCTGGACTACTGGAAGAGCATCGTCCTGGGACTGGTCGGCGGCTGGCGTGGGATAGGGGGTAGTGACGATGATGGACGGCGACTGGCGGCAGTGAGCTTGGGCAACATGGTACGCATTACGTATCCCACAGACACCGCAACGAGTGTCGGCGAGCGAGCAGAGTTCATCTTGCAAGCAGTCGTTCGACGAACCATAACGGAGGGCTTGAAACACATCGAGATTTACCACGGCTGTCTGCTTGCCCTGGCCGAAGTTATTGACCGACTGGATCCTGGCATGTTGAAGGAGAGCGACGTAAACGCACTCCAGCACAACGTTTTTGCCAAACTGAAAGGAAACGAGTTCATCAATCCTGTTCTTCGTCCCGAATTGACGGCCGAGGCTGCCTGTCGCCTTGTCAGATCACTTTGTCTGGCCACACCAACGCAGATCACGCCCTTGACCAGCACATGGCGGCTGTGGACTGCAATCCTCGAAACCTCGTTAGATCGCATGGAAGATGCTGTGCTCGACCAAGCCGTTCCCGCAGCCGACGCACTGCTCGACAAGATCTCGGCTGATAATCGGCAACGACTTGTCGAGAGCTGGTGTGTCAAGGTGGCGGATCCCTCGTACCACCGGCGAGGGCATATTCTGGCGCTCGGGCACGTGGTCCGTTCTATGTCAGGGGCCGATGCAGAAAAGGTGACCGACGTCCTCATCGCTGCCGCCCGTCGCACAGACGATGTGGAAATTCGCGTCGCTGGAATGAAGGCTCTTGGTTCCGGCGTCACCTTTGTTCCCATGGTGATCGAAGCCATCCTCAATTCTCTAGATGATTATGCCGTCGACGCCCGAGGCGATGTCGGATCATGGGTCCGCTCCGAAGCTGTTTCTGCGACGCTTTCACTGTTTACCCACAGCAACATCTCCATGTCAGATGATACCAAATGGGCTTTCCTAAGTAAAATTTCTCGCCTCGCGGTGGAGAAGCTGGACCGTCTCCGCCTCCGTGCCGCTGAAGTGTTTCTTAGCATAAGTGGTGCCTTCCCATCCATAAGTCCTATCAGCCCAGAAGTACTCCAGGTCCCGACAACCGAATACTTCATCCTCTTCCTTCCACTCCTCAGCCATCCACAAGTCCGTGAGTTACTGGTCGAGGGCTTAATCACCTCCGCCGGGGCCGGCAGCGACTCCGTCCTAAAAGCCTCGCGAATTGCTCTGCTACAGCACCTCGCTTCCTCCCCTTCCTCCCGCGACGACTTCGCCACCGCCCTTATCTCAGTCTTCCGCCGGGCAGTGGAAAACCCGCAAGACCGCATCACAATCCCACTTATGGATGTAGCCAGCCTTCTGATTGACATGTCACTGCTCCCGCTCGCCGACATCGGAAAACGTCTTTTCATTCTGACACAGAAAGCGCACTTCCGCACCACCAGCGTGCCAAAGTTAGCTGCCGCCGTCCGTGTCTACGGCTCCCTGGCGTTGGCCGCGACCGCCGAGCCATGGCATGGAGACGTGGTGACAAAGCTAGTGGCAATGCTGCTGCACCCGTTTCCCCGCGTCAGGATGGATGCAAGTGCTATGGTGTATCTAGTTGCCGCCGAGGGTGGGAGTGATGTGGCGGCGGGAATGGAGAAGGTGGACTGGGGGAGGAGTACGAAGGAATTGGCCGGGGTTGTGAAGACGGTGAAGGCGGGCCTTTGTTGATTCGATATAGAACGTAGAATGGTCGTTTTAAAGGCGAATAGATGGGGGGTTAGATGTGATAGTTGAAGTTTTTTCTGGGGGTCCTGGAGTGTGTGATGGAGCTGTCAACGACGTGCCTAGGTACCTGGTTAAATCGTGATTTGGTGTTTTCATGCCCAGACTCGGACCGAATAGTTAGAAGACTGAGGCCGCCCGACCACGTCCCTGTTACTTTTTGGGTCGGTCCCGAGCATGTCGGAGCCAGTCCTTAGCGGCTGGAGCGGCTACCGCAGGAGCTGAGGATATGCGGATGCTAGTGCCAGACAGCTGTCTTTCGGTCCGGGATGGTAGCGCCTGCTTTGGTGGTGAATCCTCGGCTGGGGCGGGACGGCCCGAGGACGAGCGGTTGAGTACTTCACTCATGATCATTGAGACGGAAGTCACGTGGTAGTCTCCCCCGAGACGATAAATCCATCCTGCTGGGATCAGGATCTTTGAATGCAGGTTCCCGCAATTCGGATCTCGAGACGCCACATCGTCTTGCCTTGCTCGGTGGGCTGATTGTTTGCACAACCAGAAGAGCCCCTCATGTGCCACCTGCCTAAACGGGAGGCGTTTACTCTGCATCTAGTCATCTGCAGGAAGGCTCCATACATACGTTAGGCCTACAGTTTCAATTACTGACGCGGTCTCGCGAACACATCACCTCGGTGCTCACCAACGTCGACTTCATATGGGGATGCCGAATTTGAACACCGTCTTTGTGGTGCTGCTGCTACTCTTCGCAGCCCTCACATGGGCGCAAAACGAGACGTCGACGCCGGCGGAAGAAGAGGCGCAGGGAGGGTTCGCAGGCGATGACTTCAGCAATAAGTATGTGGGCAGACGGCGAACGCGCAATCGAAGCCCCGAGTTGGAGGTCGCAAGGCTGACGGTATAAAACAAAAGCCTTTTCAGCGATATCGCACCGCTCCTGGCGCTTTTCGGAGAACGATTCACGGTCTCGTTTATGTCCGAGAGCCAGGGATGGCTCGACCATATCGTGTTCGCCAGTAAGATCGTCCTTCCAAACTTTTAGCCCAGTGGGGTCTGAGATGTGACAAGTGGTGCCGTTGGGAATCATCACGGCGGTGGTGGGAGCGCTGCGGATCGGCGGTCCTGCTTGGCTTCGCGCTATCATCGGACGTGCCCGCGAGAATAGGGCTTCGGCAGAAGTCGAGTTGATGTCTTCAACGTCTGCAGAGTGAGTTCTTGTGTTGATACCTATGTGGGAACTTCATCCGGAAAGCTTACCGACAACGAATGGTAGGGTTTGCGAGCTCTGGAATGGTATGGCGATTGTCAGAACGCTGGGAAAACCCGAGATCAAGGAGATTGTTTACCTGGAAAAACTCGATGACGGGGAATCGACCTTTGGGCTCTATTCGACGCCCGTGGCGGATAAGGAAGGAATCCTGAAATGTGAAGGTGAGTTATTGATCGAATACCTTCGGCTATTTTGGCAATTTTGTTTACCGGTTCTTTTAGCTGTCGATGACCCTCTCGTAATGTGGTGTAAAGCTTTACTTAGTGGTGTACTAGCCGTAATTTGCGGCGTCCGTGGTACGTATAGGCGATCCTGATCCATAACTTATGCTTTATCCTAACGTATTGGAAAGATTTATTCCTGTTCCCGGCCCACAGTCTTCGGCATACCAAGCCTGTACGAGACGTGGAAAACGGCGGCGTATTTCCACCTAACAGCGGTGCAATTCCGTCCGCGGGCGTCTCGAAGGAACCTACCGTTGACACACAGCCAATCGCGAAGAGTAATGTGGTCAAGAATCGCCAGCAGCCGGGCGAGGAGTCAGCACCCAACATATCTCTGAACGTTCACGCTCACGGCGGTAGTAAGGTCCTTGACCTTGTTTTTGTTGCAGTTGTGGGTATCGTGATGCAATTTGGTTTCTTGGTCTTTGTCGGAGCTGGCGTTTATCATCCAACCTGGAAAAACAACTTTCTGAAAGAGGGGCAGCCGGTAGCATCATACGCATACCCACTCCTGGCAATTGGGACGATTTTCATTGTGCTGGGCATGATGATTTGCAGCGCTATCGTTGAGCGGAGCACCGAGGAAAAGCGGTGGGTGGCTGGTTCGAAGTACCTCGACGACGTGCCTCCAACGTTGGGCAGACGCTCAACTTGGGCAAGTATAAAAGGGAGAACCCCGGGTTCCAATAGTGCCCGCGCACCTGAGCTTGGGGCCCGAGTCCTCTGGTTGCAAAAAAATCACACAGTCGGTGACCAGCTTTTCGATTCGTTCGTGATGTTTGCTCAGGGGAAGCGGGAATCTGTTTTGATGTCCCACAGACGTGGAATGGAGGGGAGTGAAACAGATGTGAACGCCCGCAGGTCTAGATCAAAGAAAGGACGGAGGGCCTTATGGAAGACGCTTGCCTCTAGTTTCGAGGAAGGCTTCACCTTGCTTGGAACGTTTCTATCTCTTGCTGGTTTTGTGCTTCAGTTTACAGGTGCAGCGATCCCACAGGCCCCCGGGGTTTATCTTGACTAAATTTAATGTAGGTCTACGCGCGCTTAATTGGACGGCATCAATTGCACAGCTCGTGGCAATTGCTATCATGACGAGTTTGAGAGCCTGGTTGCGTCGAGGAATGATCACACCGCCGGTAACTGCCAGAGTTCGTAGTGCGGGACACGAAATGGATTGGCTTGCTTTGGAAATCGCATCTGAGCCAAATTTCTGGAACAAATACAGCGATAGAGATGATGCGTACCTAGAAGATGCAGACTCGAGTGATCCTGGAGACGCACTAGAGACGGAACCCTCGGAAATCATGGCAAAAAGATTCTCAATATGCACCGGCACTAGCAACTTCGCCTCACGAGGACTTTGGTCGCATGGGCCGACTCTGCCAACATCTGCGGGCCAGCATGCAATGAGGGTTCGACAACGGTTGGGTAGTCTCACAAAGTGGGTTGGTCTAGCATCCAAGCCGGCAGTTGCAGTTGCCGAGGCGATTGAGAGTGTGATGAATGAATTCTTTGATCAGCCATCCGAAATGGGGGAGCCGCCAAGGCTTATTTGGTCTCTAAAGGTCAAAACCAGCTTCACCGAAGAGGATGAATGGATCAATTTCACCGTGAAGTACGATGGTCATGATCAGAAGTGGATTGCCGATGCGACAGAGATAGAAGCGGCCCTGTCCCTTTGGATCTATGATATTCAAGAAATCGAGCGCCTCAAAGCTGAAGATGAAGGTATAGAGAAGACCGGTGATTGGTTGCGGGAGGGAAATACAGCGGTACGCCGAAAGTCAACACGAGTATTGGGCATCAAGGATGGGCCCCTTGAAACCGATCTGCGTTGGTGGTTGCAAGACACCATCCATCCAAGAGGCACTTATGCCGAAGCGGATTTAGAGGTGCCTCCGAGTACATTGGACCCGCTTGAGTACTACCAAGTCCCGGAGGATGACGGTCGGATTTGTGTCGGGTTTACAGGTCTCCATCAAAATGGACGGACAGGTGAGCCCAGATTTTCGACTCGTGGGGGTGAATATAACTTACTTGGTGTCATCTAGATCAATCTGATTCTTCCCAAACGCTTGCCGTCACCTCGGAGGCCCCATTAGAGAAACTCCTTGCCCAACACTTGTTTTCCGGTTTCATGTGGGCGATTGCCGATTCTGTGCCTGACTCCAAATTGAGGGATCTCCAAACAACAGTGGATGTCGTCAACCTATCCGAGGAGGATCCAATGTCGTCGGCAAGCTTTAGGAACGACGATCTTTCCAGACTTCTGGATAGCATCGATAATCACACCCTTGGGACTGTGCTGGATTTGTTGATGTGCATTGTTCCTCCTCTCAGCCATGCCAGAAAGCTCCCAGACGAGGCATTGGTCTCTTTCGTACGAAAGAAAACATACCATCTTGAAGTTCTTGGTCAATGGGATAAAGTTATTCCACTTTATGTTTCCCTTCTGGACATCTGTGTTAGATTCGGCGAAGATAGCACCATTTGTCAGAAGGCAACCCTTGCCGCGGTAGAGGTATATAGAAATATCAGCAGTACATGCCGCCTTTGGGAGAGACAATACCGGGAAGGAATGGCGGTAGATGGACTCAGAAACCAGCGGGACACGTTACAACAAAGATTGAAGGTAGTGGATGGCACCCTAATGTTCGCTTTCGCCCGATTCTTTTCCTCTAAGCAGGGTCCACCAGCAAAATTCGACGAACTTAAGCCACAGCACTGGAAGATCGACAAAACGAAGATTGACCCCCGCGAAATCCACGAATTCTTCGGGTACTCACCATTCTTCAAGGACTTGCGCTCCGTTTCGGTTGGCCATGTTGAGGAGTTTGTAAAGCAAATACGGCCCAACTTGGACCAAAGAGACATATATGGAAGGTCGTTCCTTCATTACGCCGTGATCCAGGGGACGGAGCAAATGGTCAGAGGGGTCATATCTGCCGGCCTGACGCCACAAGTGGAAGACATTGCTGGTTTTACGCCTCTGCACTACGCCGCATTGGAGGGTTCTGGAACGTCCACCTCCATACTGCTTGAGTACGTAGCCGATGTCGACCACAGAGCCCGAGATGGAACTTCACCGCTTCATTTGGCCGCAAACGAGAAAGTGGCTACACAACTCATTCAGAGAGGAGCCAATGTCGAACTCCAAGACAACATGCGAAGAGTTCCCTTACACTATGCCGCCTTCATGGGCCGTGAGAAAGTGGTTAAGCTTCTGATTGAGAATCGCGCGTTTCTGAACGTGCGTGACGATTACGGCAGGACGGCCCTCCATCTGGCGATGATTTCGGGTAACGAGGGGACCATGATGGCTTTGCTCCGCAGCGTCTCTGTCACAGAAGCTTTGGATATTGTCGACCGCGACGGAAGAAACTTCTTGCATCTCGTGGCCATTCAAGGCCTTGGAAAAAAGGCTCTATGGCTAGGGGAGCAACTCAAATCTGGCTTAGGTTCCCCCAAGCAGCCAGGGTTACTTTCGGCCCAATCCGTCCAGCCAAAAACATCCCCCGACCATCCAAGCTCGTCTCCCGACAATTCGGAACAACTGAAGTCCGCCATAAGCACGAGGGACCGCGATGGAAGAACACCGCTACACTTAGCCGTACTGAAGGGCCACAAGGAGCTGGTAAAGATGTTCTTGGAGTGGGGTGCTGATCCGAACGCGAAAGACAGCTCGCAAGGCACTGCAATCCATTTTGCTGCCCACTATGATCGCCATGAAATGATCGGGCTGCTGGTTGACAAAGGTGGTAAGATTGAAGAGCGGTACAAAGGCACTGCTCTAGGCAAGGACCACCATGTAAAGGAGAGAGCAACTATCAACGACAGCAGCCGTGAGGCTACAGCCACGCAGATGCTGTCAGACCACACATACGGCGAGGAAGAGGAAGGATCGACCCCGCTTCTCATCGCCGCTGCGAGAGGCAACACCGGTACCATGCGAGCCCTTTTGAAACATCACGCAAATCTCTCGGCGTCGGATGACAAATGGTCAGCATTGGCCTTTGCATGTTCTTTCGGTCATGTGGAAGCAGTGAAGTTCTTGCTGGAGCAGGGAATCGAAGTCGACAGTCGCGATCTCATGCGCGATACACCACTCCATAACGCCGCGAGCGGGGGTCATGATTCGGTGATACGACTGCTACTGGAGAAGGGCGCAGAAATCCAGGCAGGAAACAATGGTTTGGAAACTCCGCTGCATATGGCCTGTCTACACGCGAAGGAAGTATCAACAGTTCGGATATTACTGGAGCACGGTGCCGACCCAAACGCACATTCCTTGGGAACTCAGTGCACCACACCTCTCCACATTGCTGCCCAAAACGATAGCACCGAGATCGTACGGCTCCTGTTGGAAAAAGGCGCCGATCCTAACGCGAAGACGGAAATGATTGGATGGGATGCTCTGAGGCTAGCACAATCGGTCGAGGTTTGCGAAATCCTAATAGTAGCCGGTGCCGACGTGAAGGCTATCTCGAACAGTGGCTTTACTCAGCTGGCTCAATCCGCCGGCAACCTCGGAAAAACAAAGCTTCTAGCGGACCATGGCGTTGACTTCACGCGTACCGGGGGCCCCGGCAATAAAGGCCCCATCAGCTGGGCGGTTGCCGCGAACGACTTCTACATGGCTCGGCTCGCGATCGAGGCAGGCGATGACATCAATCGAAAAGACACCGAGACCGGGGGCACGCCTCTTCATGCTGCTGTCCAACGAAAGTTGTTTGGTATGATCAAGTTTTTGATCAAGAATGGGGCCGATAAGAACGTGAAGAATGACAACGGCGAAACGCCTTGGGACTTGATCCGCACCGCCGTTTTTCTGGGCAAGCATGGCTGGTCTGATGATATCATCCGACTATTGCGGTAGAAGGTTTTTGGTATGTCTTCCTCATGATCGCTTTATAGGTTGTGATGCGGCCAAGACTCTTACGAAAAACCAGGTGGTAGGAGCTTTGCAGGGCGAGGTTTCATGGGGGGTTTTTGGTTCGTGAACGTGAGGGTGTATACGGTAATGGGGTGTATACGGGACTATGTACGCAATATCTGGGACTTAAGCGTTTGGTTAATTTGGATAGGGAAGATGGCGTGGATACAGATACAGGTTGATTGATGGTAACTGTCTATGGTTCAAGTGCTTGTATATACGAAATATGTACATACAAAATGACGCAAACAAAAACAACCATCATAAGAAGCCTAAGTACCGCTTCCGTACCACTCCTCCAACTTCTTCCAAAGCTTCGGCACCTCGACTATCCCAGCTAGCGAGGAAATACACTGGCGCAGCTGCGATTCCAGCCCGGACATGATGATGCGTCTCGCCAGCGCGCGGCGGTACGACAACTCGCGGTCGCGGTCGCGGGCGGCGATGATAGTACCAGTAGAGTCTCGCGGCACTGACTCGGGCCCGAACACGACGTCGTAGACGCCGTAGTGCAGCAGCAAGCCACTCATATTGGTTACCCAGGTCTGGTAATTGCTGCCGTCGCTGAGGAGCTGGAATTCTGGGGCCATGTATGCGAAGTTGTTCGGGAGGAGGGATCGGGAGGGGGTCAGCGGCGTGATAGCGGGGGGTCTCGTCATGGTGCTGTGGTCAGAAGGGTATTTGCTTGTGTATGTGTATGTGTATGTGTATGTGTAGTTTTTCACTCGTCTGGGTGTGGATCGCTTGGTAGATACTTGGGTGGGGAGAGGAGGGGTGATGGAGAGAAGGTCGCTATATGTTAGCGGTTTGCGAGGATTCAAGTGATGTAGTGACGACGTGGATTGAATCTGAATCTGAATCGAACGGGACCTCTGCCTCTCCCTTTGCCTCTGCCTCTGCGGCGAACATGGAATGGATGGAGATTTGGAACGTTTGGTTGCTTTTGACGGGGAATATGGCGAGGGTATAGATACAGGTTGATTGACGGCAACTATCTATGGTTCAAGTGCTTGTATATAAATGACGCAAAAAAACAACAACCATCACAAGAAGCCTAAGTACCGTCTCCAAACCACTCTTCCAACTTCCCCCAAAGCTTCGGCACCTCGACTATCCCAGCCAGCGAGGAAATACACCGACGCAGTTGCAGTTCCAGCCCGGACATGATTATGCGTCTCGCCAGCGCGCGGCGGTACGACAGCTCGCGGTCGCCAGTACTAGTAGTATCTCTCGGCGCCGACTCGGACCCGGACCCGAAAACAACGTCGTAGACGCCGTAGTGCAGCAGCAACGCGCGTATATCGATTTCCCACATGCGGTAGTTGCTGCCGTCGCTGAGGAGCTGCATTTCTGGGGCCGTGAGGGCGAAGTTGTCCGGGAGCAGGGAGCGGGAGGGGAGCGGCGGCGGCGTGATAGCGCGGTATTTCGTCATGGTGCTGTGGTCAGTTGGGTACTTGCTTGTGTATGTGTATGTGTAGTTTGTCACTCGTCTGGGTGTGGGTCTGTTGGTAAATACTTGGGTGGGGGTGAAAGGGTGAAGGGAGAAGGTCGCTATATTATGAGGGTTTCCGAGGATTCAAGTGAAGCAGCGACGGCGAGGATTGAATCTAAATCGAACGGCTCTGGACCGAACGGGATCTCTGCCTGTGCCTCTGCGGCGAACATGGAATGGATGGATGGATGCCGGTCAAATTGAATGAGCATCGATATCGAGTTGGCCACGCATGTGGACTACCACGACATCTGGAAGTATTTTTGCCCATATGTGCACGAGTCGGAGAAGATGCCGATCGTCTTTGTACATACGGTGCGGCACCGTAAACTGGACCCGCCCGTGATGGAGCACCGTATATACGGCATGCCGTCGAGAGCTACGTGATTTGCCTAGACGTCATGCCTGATTCCCTGCCGTGAGTCGTGACACTGCATGCAACGTTGTTTGACATGTGTTTCTCAAAAGGCTACACATGCGCAGGTCCGAACCTTAATTCCGCCATGCCACGCCGTCATGCCACGCCGCCATGCCGCAAAGTTACATACAGACCAAGTCCGAGCACGTGACATGGTCTTGCCAAGCCTCACAACAAACCTCCATCACGTGCCCTTAGCCGCCGCTGGAGCCACACACCACGCCACACCCGACAATCGTAGCAATGAGTTGACATGTACCGGGGCCATGGCCAGGGACCTGATAATGATCAGCGGAACTCCTACATCGGATTCAAAGAGTTGTAGGGGCTAAAAGTAAGGTTTGAGGTAGTGGTGGGAGGGCTGTTTGGAAGGAGAGAGGAGCAAAAACATTGTTCGAAATTGGACATCTGGGTGGAATGTGTAACTTCTGTCACTATTGCAACTAGCATGATGGAATATAGCCTTTAATAGCATGCAAAGAGAAATTCCATCTACCAAGAATCCCAGTCCGTGGTGTGGTTAGTGGGAACGGAGGGGCAAAGAGTGACCGTTTATGAGGCCATTTTGGCACTCAGCGGTGCTATATGATCGAAGGGATACATGTTATGTATCCCCTGTGTCGTGCTTTTTAGAGAATGCTGGGCGGCTATATGGAATCGTACTGCGCATCGAGAAACAAGCGCTCCTGCTGAAACACAGGCTCGGAATTAACCATTTGCATTTCCGTGATCTCTCGTGGGGAGCTCGGGGAAAGAGTGGGGAGGATGCATAGAATCTCCTTCCACTCTATATCCGTTCGCAAAGATTACGAAGACTGCCCGGTTACTATCTCAGGTACAAGCCGGTAGGTATCTCAGATCCAGACCATCGGGCTACAAAGACGGCGGTCGAAAGGTGGAGATCGGGTGCTCCCCACTTCTGAGACAGGGATGGGACGACTTTCGGCCCCGCAGTTCACAATTCGCAATCGGATGGTTTCCTCGGAAGATTTAGCTTGCGCTCCAAGCAGAATAAGTATAGTAGTACTGTTCCGGTAAACTACTAATGATATATCTATACCCAGGCGACGAACGCCTCCAGGGAGCAGTAGTCGGTGGTTTATTTGGTAGGCTGCAGCATCTCTCCACCGGCAAACATCCTTTTTATTATAGCAGAGCGCATTGCATCTCTACATCTCCCCCCCTCACCAAATAGCAACT
The DNA here is from genome assembly GCF_024521635.1 of Tricharina praecox. NCBI lineage: Eukaryota > Fungi > Ascomycota > Pezizomycetes > Pezizales > Pyronemataceae > Tricharina > Tricharina praecox. The sequence continues at coordinate 539,339 of NW_026250419.1, forward strand.
CACTCTAATTTGTGCCACCAAATAAACTACCGGCTACTGCTCCCTGGAGGAGTTCGTCGCCTGGGTATATATCATTGGTAGTTTACCGGAACAGTACTACGGTGCTACATAGGTGGAGGGCATCCTGTCTGTATGTACCATCACTCTCTTGCATGACCCCTTACGCCTCGATTACGCGACAGCTGCACATCTGACCTATTGATATGATCTACATACACAGGTCGCAAGAAATTACTGATTTCATAAACTAAAAAAATGCACATCGGACTGAAGCTTGTCGAAAATCATGCTTTAAAATCGTCAATCGCATCTTGATGAACACCCAAATGGTATCCTCGTCGTAAACAACCCTCCAGTTTCCCCATGAGATCATGGTTCCATACTAATCAGATCATCTCATGCAGAACTGCAGAAGTCGCTACTCTAGTTTTTCCGCCGCCTTTCCGTTCTCCCTGGTCGCATCCCAGCGCTTGAACTCGTGTTGAATGCTTCCTTCAACCAACGTCGCATAGACCTCTCCCGCCAATTCCTCGGGGAAGTCCACCTTGTTGGCCGTGGCCTTGACCTTGGAGATGACGTCGTCGACGCGCCACTGATCGCGAACCACATCGCGCGACGGCTTGATGCGCGCAGCCGCCTCAATGTACCGCATACGCTGGCCTAGAGATGCGCGGCGCGGTTAGCTCCCGACGGACAGTAGCAGGGGGTGCAAGAAGGGTCGACCAACCTAGAAGCGTGACGATCTGGCGGTCCAGGTCGTCGATGGCGGTGCGGACGTGCGCCATGGACGTCGCGTTCTCGGCGGAGGGGTAGGAAGCTCCGGTGCTTGAGGACATCTTGATCGCGGGAATGTCGGTGGAGGGAATGATGGTGTTGGTGCTGGGGCTCATGGTGCGGGAGTCGTTGAAGGATGTGGGTAGGAGTTCTGATGGAATTCAGGTGTGGAGGATGCTCTATCAAGCGTGGAGTGGAGGGTCAAGAGGGAGCTTTTATCGTGCAGGAGGCATCAAACGTCGAGACTCGGGACGGCAAGTTGTGCGCTCCCCACAAACGCAAAGTTTAGACAAGCGGACCCCTGCAGATGGCGCCTAACCGCATGAAGCGTGAAGTATGCTAGCTGCACAAGCGGATTGTTGGATAATCCGGATGCATTCGTTCGTACATGAAGAATGCATTTTGCGTCTTTCATATGGTGAGTCTTCCGTGTCCCTGCGGCCCGGTTTCGGGCCTCACGAGAAGTCGGGACGTTAGGCGAAGCCAGTCTGATTTTGACCCGGCGCTAGTCGGAGCTGTTCCAACCCCACCGCTAGATATCACAAGCGCTGCTCGGGACGACAAGTACGGTACATGTGAGGCATGCACCCATCACAACGCCGGAAGCGAGACTGTTAGACGTCGTGTGCGATCGTCGATGACACACTGCGGTGTCACTATTAAAACGGTGTAACTTCCCTTTGTCTCCGACTCTCGAGTCTCCGCTCGTCTCCGCTTGTACATCCCGAAGCCAACAGGTAAACCTTATCTCCTTCCTTCATTCCGACACAACCCCGCTTTGTAGCTTCCCCGAAGCTCTCCTGGCTTGCACCTGTCTATCCATTCCTCCGACTCTCTGACCATCTGTTCTCAGTAGCAGTCGAGGTATTCCTGCAGGGTGCAAAAATTCCTCGGCCGAAGACGTTCGTCGGGAATAAAACATTGACATGTGAGGCGGATTATATTTGGATCGGAGCTCTCACGATTATAGCGATCCCACCAACCGCCGTATTACTATATGAGAGAACTGGGGCTCGGAGAAGTACTTTCAAATGCGCGGCAGCGCTACGGACAGAGGTGGGTTGTATGGTCCCCCGCACAGCACGAAGAACAGTGGGAGAAGGCCCACTTTGTCCTTAACCCTATAGAAGGTGATATATGGAGGTATGTCTAGTATACTACCGGTTCTTTGATCCCCGAGTTCCCAATGTCATAGCATTGTTTAATATTAGCCGTTTGGCTTGTGTATGGCTATTTGATCGCTTTCGACCGCTGTCGCGGTTGCTGCTGCGTGCGATCCCCGGAGCTGGAGTAGTGTGCATATCTGGTGACGGACGAGCGAACTTGTCACCGGAACCGGCTCAGGAATATAAAGGGTATTTAATGACGGATCTTGAGCCAGATGAGACTGCAGGGTTTGTGGCTGGTATGAGTTGCGGTGGCTGAAGGGATGTACATGTTCAAAAGTCGAATCACATGATATCACCCAGTCTCCCCATTGAATCGGCACATTTCCTGCTCATGGGTCCGGTAGAAACGCAATCAACTCGGACCTCATACTATGTATCATCATGGCCGCCTCCTGAAGTTTTAGATAAAACCCCTCACCCTCCCCGACAGGAATTACCGAACGCCAATTACCACTGCAACCCGTCGGATTGCCCATCATATATCGCTCTGCAAAGCCAACAAACAATGGCAGCCGAAAAGCAAGTCATTCCCACGGGGAATCTGAACTCCGATGCCGAGAATATACCACCTCCAACTAGCGACTGCTCGCAACAACCGGACTCATACCTCGACATAATCAACAGCCTGAACGAGACCATAATTGCACAAAAGATGGCAGCCGAAAAGCAAGAAATTCCCCCAGGGGATCTAAACTCCGATACGGAGAACATACCACCTCCACCCAGCGACTGCTCCCAAGTCCAACAACCGGCCTCATACCTCGACATAATCAACAACCTGAACGAGACCATAATTGCACAAAAAGAAGTGATCAGCTCTCTACGCGCTGCTTTAAAGGACCTCGAAGCACGCCACGATAGGTATGAAGCACTGATGAAGATAAAGTATCCAGAGGTGAGCGGGGCAGTGGTCGTAATGCGGAAGTGGTGGGAGGGAAAGAAGCGGAATCAGAAATACGTCTGGGACGAGGTGGTGGAGTGGGAAATGGGTAGCGAGCCGGAATCGTCAGTCGAATATACAGATACATAGGAGTAGTTGTAATGCAATACCACCGTTTCCTAAGTCATGATTATCGGTTCGAAGTCAATCCTCGGCCGGCTGTGCTCGCTTTCTGTTGCCTGTGGTGTAAACCTCATTTTCAAACTCCGCGTAACAGGACCCGTAGGAACGGCGAGTTATATCCTGCTGATGAAATATCTGCCATTCGAGTCGAACGGTTTCACACTCATGCTGGGCCCTGCTACGTACTCTTCCAATCCATCGGTCAACCTACGCCGTCGGCGGAAACAGACGAGTGAGCGATGCTGATTCCTATCGCCTTCATGCCACCAGGCATGATGTGCTTTCCTCGCCTGGAGCCCAGTAATGAATCAAAAACCTCGCCTCCTCGCATTGCAGCCAGGAAGGCGATGTTTTAGAGGAAACCCGAAGGAAAAAAAACTCGACCACGTTTGGGGCGTTATGTCAGTCCGCTGTGCTCTTGCCACTGCTATGTGCTTGCTCTTTACTCTTGCCACTGCTGTTGTGCTTTGCTCATGCCTGTGCTTGAAGAGAGAAGATGGAAGGAGAGGGGGTGAGGGGGTTTTATAGCTATCGCCGCCGGCTAGCTTGGAGGTTGGAACGTGGGTCTTGCCCTTTGAAGGGTCGTTTGCTAGCTAGTGAGCGTTTCTCTCGACCTTTGAAGAATAACCCTAGTTAGGGCTTCTTCTTCTCCCACGCACATTCTAATTACCTTCCTTCCTTCTCTTCCTCTTTCTCTTCCTCTTTCTCTTCCTCTTTCTCTTCTTCTTCCTCTTCCTCTTCCTCTTCCTCTTCCTCTTCCTCTTCCTCTTCCTCTTCCTCTTCCTCTTCCTCTTCCTCTTCCTCTTCCTCTTCCTCTTCCTCTTCCTCTTCCTCTTCCTCTTCCTCTTCCTCTTCCTCTTCCTCTTCCTCTTCCTTACTACCACCACCACACCAACACCACTCGGTAATCTCCTTTCTACAAAGAAAGGAACCACCCGACCAGCACCAGGACGACACTAACAGGACGACACCACCGGTGCGGATCGAAAAGAAGTACAACAACAATCGTCCATAATTCACATCATAGTTCTCAATACCTTGAATGTGACAACGTGGGCATGCAAACAAGAGGACGTTTGCGGTGGGAATCTGGGAGCCAACTGGACAACAACTTGCTCGGCGGATACTAAAAGATCAACAGCTTTTGTGGGGAGGGAGTGCGGACGAATGCGGGCTGCACAGAAGACAACAACCGGGATCACGTACCCGCGAATACGGCGGATCAACAAACCAGCAACTCGACTATCCGGCGGACACCAAACGAACTCCCGAATATCAATGGACGTATATCAAAAATGCATCCTTCCATCACACCTCAGTATTCAATACTGAGGTTGTGATGGAAGCGAGCGTATGCAGACATGCCGGCATTCGGGGGATCTTATGTAGTATGTAGTAGGATCGTGGATAGAAATTATTCAGCCAATGACGGGTCATAAACCGAATATTATACCCAGCTCGCTGTAATTGCTCTTCCCTCTTTGCTGGCGATTCCTCCAACACCGTCGATAATCGACCCACCTTCAGTTTTGCTGGTACTCCCGCTCACTGACGCTTGGACAGTAAATACTTGCAACTCCGGATCCCAAGATCACCTCGGAGCTAGTGGAACCTCTGTATGTTCGGACAAACACCATTAGTATTACTACCGTAAACAGCCTCGAGACTCTCCCGGAAATCCCCGTGTGCATCAGGTAGAGGCAGAGAGAAACGAAGAACGAAGAGTGTATACTCTAGTCGGTATCAATCCACATTGTCTTCCCTGCTTACCCCGCAAGCCACAGGCACACATTCCTCGATCCCAACCTTTGCCCAGAGCCCATAATGATCACTAACCCAGTTCCTGCCACCCTTCCTCACGCTCTGCTCTCCCATCGGTGGAGTATACTCTAATCCTACCCCAATCCTCCTTAGCTTCCTCACATTACCGCCCTCGATCTTATGATCCGCAAACCTCAGCTCCCCAAGAAACAAGACCTTATCCAGCCTGGTCGGTGGAAACCTTCCAGGCGGCTGATAGCCCCAAGTATGGCCCTCTTCCGCATCCCAGTCCACTTCTAGATCCCACACATCCCTCAGCCCCACCACCGCCGGGAGCATCTCATCATCCGGCCTGATGGCATTCATGTCCCCCGCCACAAGCACCCGACAAAGTTCTCGCGAACCCAGCCGTCGCTGAGCACCGCGGCGAGGGCCTGCGCTGTGACTTCTTGTAGGAGCAGGATGGTGTGGCTTAGCAGTGCGGGAAGGACGGTGGAGAGGTGCGAGAGTGCCGCTTTCGTGCGCTCCGCGGAGTGATCCGCCATGAAATCGATGTTCCAGGTGATTACGTCGATCTCCGTTGATGCTGCGAGCGGAGGGACTGCATCGGTGTTCTGTGAGAGCGGCCGCCAGATGCCGGAGGTCCGCGCTGGCCAGAAGGCGGTGGCGGGCTTGTCGTAGATGTAGGAAATTGTGGGCTCCGGAGTGGGCGTGGGTGGGCGGGTCACGGTGGTGGGCAGCACTAAAGTTACATCCAGATAAGCTTTCGTTATTAAAGTTCGAATGGCTCAGGTGGATAGAAATAAATTACCTGAACTCGACGGATCTGAACCACCCTAGTGGTGCGAAGAGTGTGAAGAAACGCCGAGTCGCCATGAATAATCCTAAGACCGGTACCGGTATTCCGGCGGAATTTCGTGGGATTTTTGAGTATCTACGGATTTGGTTGCGCACTAGGGCCGAGGGGATGATGCTTAGCTCGAGTCCTCGTAATTTGGGGAAGGCAGTAACTATTGCTGAATTGACTTTTCCTAGACTTGGTGTCCCTGGAATCGACAGCTGGGCGGGGTTAACGTGCACCACGCACATGGCCAGAATCGAAGAAATCACAAGAGTCACTCGGCTTTACAGGGGTACATTGTTCGTGTTACTAAGCAGAAATGACTGTCGCGCTCTGTTGTCTGCCACCACCATGAGAGGAGCGACATGTAGGATAACTAGAGTACATTAGGTATACAGATGTGGGATCAGACAAGATAAGTGTAAGGCTAGTCGGATCGGTGGGTCCGAACGGCGGTGATAGCCGGCCAAGCCAGATCGGGTGGCACTGAACGTTATGGCTCTTCGAAGTTCGAAGTTTAATAGGACCTCAACTTCTCTATCATCCTTCATTTTCGCCGTTTCGCTTCGCGAGCTACGTCACTTCTACGACGACAATAGGTATTTACAGAGGTACGCGTCCCCAACCATATGGGCTGTACTCTAGCTAATTGCCGATTCAACGGAAACAGTGGTCTCCTGCCCTGTCGTTGGGAAGCTCAACAATCATCACGAATGAAATTCCGAGGCTGACTGTAGTAGGTAGCTAGAACAAATGGTCGGTTGGTCGGATCGCATGTCCTTACATACTGCTCGCCTGGATATCGACCGATACGCTGACAAAGCTTCAGAGATAGTAATCACATATATCTCCAGCATTCGTATGTACCGTACGGGCCCCCGGAACTATCTTCTTCTTCTTCTTCTGGGGCTGTCGATTCGGTTTGCTTTTCTGCACTCAGCCTTCCACTAGAGCACGTCCTCATCTTTGGCAGGAACATACGGATGGCAGGTGGGGACGGGCTCCTAGCATAGAGTACCGTCTTCCGGGCTGTAACAGCTAGATGAACCTCCGGGTCGCGCTGGGCAAGTCACCATATGACTCCGCAGAGCCATCTCAAGTTTCAAACGACCAATAATCGCGGTTCGTTCGGTAGCAAGGTTCAAGATGGCGATGCAGGCAGATGGGATACTCGGCAGCTCGGTGGGCCCTGGGCAGAGTTCCCTCTGCCGACTGTAGCAGTCGTCAGCTACATATAACTATCACCTACGTACGTAGGGGCTCTGGCAAACCGTACAAGGCTGCGAGGGATTAATCGATGATCCCGCAGTCTTGCAAGTCTAATCAGGGATTATCCATCGTTATCGCATGGTTGACAACGTAAACGGTACTTCCCGCCCAATAACCACGGACGGGATCATGGAACGCGTTCGCCGCCGCATGTACGATCGACGTCGCGGTAGAGTTGCGCCGGCCGCTAGCCTGCTGCTGCTGATGCTCGTATTCCGGTGGATAAATATCCCACCCGTGACCCAAGTCTCCACCGTAACTAGCTGACAGACCACGGCAGCCTATCACATCCACTGCCGAAACTGGCTTCATTGGAAGTCACCCGCTCTTGATTTCTCAGCAAGGGAAAGTTTTTATTTAGTTCGGAGCTACCACTGGAACTATCCGCACGTCACTAGGAGTCACCCGCTAGGCGTTGATTTCTCAGCAAACGAGAAACTTCGTAGTTCGGGTCGGGATCTTGGAACGGACGTGGAGAGACTTTGTGCCGACTTTTCCTGTAGTGGCCCGGTTATGGGCAAGTGGTTACCTTTTTAGCGTGCACGTTGCGGGAAGCATGGGTAAGTCTTGGACATTGGCGTGTGATCGGCCACTGCGTTTATCTTTTCGGCAAGTCGGAGTGGCCGCTGTATGGCGGGGTACAGGTACTTAAGAGCATGGCTCCCTCGTGGGTGGGGAAAGGTACAGACAACATCTACACAAACACTTATACCCAGCTTCCACCAGACCTCAAATCCAACATGACAGTCACCACCGAATCCAATGGCAATGGCAAGTTCATCGCGTCTCTCCCCCACCTTCTCGGACTAACGGCTCCCCTCCAGGCCAAACCGCCGCCTGGTCCGCCTCCAACCCCCAATTCACCCTCTATTCGCACCGTGTTGGCCCGAACGGCTTCAAAGTCGCGCAGGTCCTCTGCGAGCTCGGCCTGCACTTCCGCACCATCTTCCTCGAATTCGGCACCGGCGAGAACGGCATCAAGTCGCTCGCCTTCGAGGCCATCAACCCGAACGGCCGCATCCCCGCCCTGGTCGACCACAGCGCCAATGACCTCGCCGTGTGGGAGAGCACCGCTATCATCACCTACATCGCGAAGAAACACGACACTGAGTTCAAGGTGTGGGCGCAGAGTTTCGAGGATCAGGCGCTGATCGAGACTTGGCTCGCGTACCAGCTTTCCGGTCAGGGCCCGTACATCGGACAGGTCCGTCCCCACCCCCCGCGACCGCTCTAGAATCGTAGCTGACGGCGAGATACCCAGGCAATGTGGTTCAGCTACTACCATTCTGAGCAAGTGCCCAGTGCTACCGCACGGTACATGGCCGAGACGCGGCGTGTTCTCGGCGTGGTCCAGAAGCAGCTTGAGCGCGAGAACAGCAATGGCTGGCTCGTGCTCGGCCGCATGACCGTTGCGGACCTGTCGTTCGTGCCCTGGTACAGGCTGCTGTACAGGCTCGACATGAACGTCGAGGAGGAGTTCCCCGTCGTGTGGGAGTGGATGAACAGGATGATCGAACGTCCCGCTGTCAAGGAGGCGTATGAGGGCTCCGTGTGGCCCCCTGTGGGCGAGAAGACGAAGGTGTAGATTGTACTTAGATACCCCGGGCGTGGAGAGCGATGTGTTGTGCGCGTATGTATACATCAGTAGGGCCATATAGAATCAATACTTGTCTACGGACCCTAGTACCTACCTCGTTTGATTCCAGCAGGGCCACATGGTGACCAACTTGAACGGAGTACATACACGGGTAAAAAGCGTGGCAAACGAAGTGATTTCGGGCGCAGCGGGAGTGGCGAAGGGAATGATTAAATTGAAGTTACGAGCCAGCCTTTATGCAGCCTATCTAGACTATGAAGATACGGTATACACACTCTGTTACGAGAAAGCATCGCTGTATCCTCAGAATCCCGCGAGTACGGTAGATGACGGAGTGATCGCCTACGAAAGCACTCCTGTGGGTATCACAACGAAAGACCCCTGACGATTATAACAAAACATTTCAAGCTCCAGTAAATCAGTAAACCAAGTCTACCAAACCCGCATCATTGTCCTACCTACGGCACCTCACACGTGCCAGCGCCTCCCCTTCCACCGGCGGTCTGCATGACACAATACTTGGTCATAGCCGCAGTCTCCTTCTCCGTCTCCGTCTCCCTCACCGTAGCCGTCTCCCTCACCGTAGCGGTATACATAACCCTCGCCGTCACCACCGCCTTCGTCGGCCACAGTCCACAAGTCTGCCCCGCTGCTCCCACTGCCCCCGCAGCACAATCCCCCACCCCCATACCTGCCACAGCATCCCCCGCCCCACCGCGCCGTGTCAGCGTCAGTATGCACACGACCATGATAACGGTAGCGCACATGGACGGCCACAGGTATCGCAGGCCGTAGTGCAGCGAGCCGGTCCAGCGGCGCCGCGGCTGTGGGACCAGCCCGAAGCGCTTCAGCGTGCCCAGGATCTGGAATACGTGGGATAAAGACTCCAGGAGCTGGAGAGATTTGGAGCCCGCTCTGCTGCTGCCGCTGGAGGGCGCGCTGGTTGGTGGGCAGGGGCAGCTTGCGGGTTGCTGTGCTGCGGCTGGCCCTGCGGCTGGCCCTGCGGCTGGCGCGGCGGGGGTAGAGGGTGTACGGCAGTCGCAGTTGTGGCACGCTGGCCCCGTGGGCGCGGTAGGATCGGTAACGTTGTGGGAGGGCAGGCATGACGGCCCGTGGCCGTGGTTGGGAGCCCTGCTGCCATCAGGGTTGGTCACGTTAGTAAACAGGTTCTTTAGGGAATCTACTAGCTCTGAAAAACTCTGGATTGTGACGTCAAGTGCGGGTCTGCCTGCGGCGGCGGCTGGGGCGGCGGCGGCAGGCGTAGGTGGGGGGTTGTCTGCCATGGCTATACGGATATTGATATCGAGAGGAGGATGGAGGGGAAGGGGGGGGGGGGGGATACCAATAATTTTTTTTGATTGAGGGATACTTTGAGCCTTCCAGTGGAAGGGCATGGACCGTGAGCCAGCGACTTTCATGCGGACTCGGGAGTTGATGGCGAGACTCGGGATGATATCACAAAGAATAGCGACCTCGTGATAATGCCAGTCGGTAGTAGAACATTCTCCGGTTCACCACCACAACCTCCTATATACATACGAAAAGCGGGATGTGCATGTAGGTATGAGGTATGTACTTCGTTGGTGTGCACAAACGATGCTGCCCGCTGGATCAGATGGTCGCTTCCCGAATCATCGTCTTCCACGGTTCCAGACGCCGAGTCATCTTTGCTGACAGATATGGAGAGTATGTACCTTTTATATACCATGGAATACGGAGGCAACCTTTTATATACCATGAATACCATGACGGGAATATAGCGACCTTTATTATGGCCGCAACAGGCGGGCGACAGGCGGTCAGAGTCTGGTGTGAAAATAATATTGGTAACTGCGAGCGGGCATGTGCGCAACATTGCACGGAGCGGAAAATCCACCACTCATGAAATCCGTAACACAGAGCGGAAAATAAATAATACACAAATGAAACTGCTATGCATTCTTTTTTGTCCGAAGTTTGCAAGTACCCGCCTTATGCCCCGGCCTTCCACAACTACCACAATGTTGCTGAGTTCTACCCGATGCTCTGGCCGCCGCCGCGCGTTGCCCTGCAACCGCCGCACGCGCCTGCTGTCGTTTCCCAATAATTTGACGATACTATCCAGCGGGAGCAGGTGGATGGCAGTTGTTGGCTTCTGAGGCAATCGCGCCGGGTATGATAAGGTGAGCGGCACCATGAAGGTTTGCAGTGCCATCCGCCGGGAGGGGTGGAGTAAAAAACGAATGGCCGCATGTTTTGACTACAATGGATGATTAGCAACTACTACTTCAATGGTAAGAAACCAAAAAACAACTAACCTGTAGGTGCTATTCCAACGAGCGTAGGTAAAGGTTTCGAGTATAAAATCAACAGTATCCTTTCAGAGTTCAAGAATAAGTGCTAGAGCGTGGCTGCACGGTAGTAGATTGAGTTGAAACTGTTTGCAGGTACACGTACGGGCCGGTAAGTCTACCGCATACTGGATATGTTCGGTATCGTGAACAAATCCAGTATCCTCAGGCTCACGAGTGACAGTATGTAAACGCGCAATACGAACATCGTTGTTGATGAGTTTCTGGATACGAGGAGTGATAGTCTGTCCAGGCGCAGGATTCTGGGCAAGTTCATAGCGTTCCTGGCGTGCTCCCATCTCCTGGTGTCAAATACCATCCAACAATTCAAAGATCCCCAGCTCTCGAAGGTCTTTGAGCATGTTGAGATTTTCGACTGCGTTCGATGTTTGTTACCCGCAGCGACGATGAATTCCACCCGGAATCATTCCGTCGACCCAAAGCGTAGGATCGATCTTCGCAAGATAGTCTGCAGCAGTAGGTTTCTTCTCACGCAGTACGCTCATATCCGCATCGTAGGCAACACGGTTGATTGCCCGAGCCAAGCTCCAGAAGTTGACTTTAAAGTCTTCATGGCCATTCTTCTCGAAGTTTCGTCGCAGATGCTCCAAGCAGAAGAGCCGTGTAGCTGTAGGACCGAGAACATCTTCCGCCGACTCGAGAAGCGCTTTATCGCGGTCGCTCATGATCGTAGCCGTGCAGACCTCCGGGATAGCAGCTTTCAGATGCGAGAAGAAATACCGCCAGGAGTCTTCGTTCTCGCTCTCGACAACGGACCATGCGAGGAGCATGGACTGTCCATTGGCATCGATACCGCTCGCAACAAGTAACGTTTGTGGATAAAACACCTTCAAACATGTGCCGTTGATGGCCGTGAACTGCCGCGATTGTGCGAATGCGTGTCGCGACTCAGCCGGCGAAATAAAAATACGTTGGAAATCTCGTTTTCGCGGGTTTTTTGGTGTTGCCGAAGGCAGTGTTGTCAAATCGATAAAACAGTTTGGACTGTGCAGCTTGAGGGCGTGGAGATACGCCGGAAGATGAAAGAACTGAAGAGCGTGAGCGGCACTGCTGGATGCTACCAAACTGTTCCGGCACTCGAGCGCTGCATTGTAGTTGACTGTTTCTCTATGCCGAAACTTGACCGCGGCGATGATCTGTTCGGGGGTGACCTTTCTCGTGACGTGGAGAAGTTTCGACACCTCTCGTCGCAACCATTCCTGGCTGTTGACATGACTGTGTTTTGCAGTTTTTCGGGCGGGACAGGTGTGAAGCGGCTTTACCCGCCGTACCTCGACTCGGTCCTTTTGTTGCGTCGCATACACTCGGAAGGGACATGGCTTTTCGCGGTACTGGTGGCATCGGTAGTCGACTCGTGTGCGGTCTTTGGGGTGTAGCCGCGTGGAAAAGTTCTCGGCCGTGGCCCACGCCTCGACTGCTTGCTTCAAGGCAAGAAAGCATTCGAAAGATGATGATGATAATGATGGCGGAAGGACAAAAGAGTTGCCCCTTTATTTTCTCACCAGACTCTGACCGCCCGTAAGCTGTCGCCCGCCCGTAGGCTGTCGCCGCCATAATAAAGGTCTGTGGGTCAAACTGTATCCCTGTCATGGACTCATGGTATTCATGGTATATAAAAGGTTGCCCTGTATTCCATGGTATATAAAAGGTACTATATGTACTCTCATAGATATGGGGTACATACCTCATAGATACGTATTGTACATACGGAAACGCGACGTCCCAAGACCGCACGGCTCTGGTTAAAGAAGCGTCTAAACGGATATATGCTGTGGGCCGTGGCTTCCGGAAAGCTGGCATGGGGGTTGATTTATCGAAAACAGTTCACCACCACGTAGCGTGATTTTGGATGTTGCGGGCGCGGCGTGTTAGGGAGGACATTTGGTAAGTTTCGGTGGACGGACATCGATCTTTTCCGCATACTTAGAGCTACCGCTCCTTCTTGATGATTTTCAGTTGGTATTTCTTTGCTCACTTCACACGAATAGAGAAACAAGTAGTAGGTAGCACACGAACACGCCTCAGGCATGCTATTCACACACACTATGTATCAAACAATGTATTTACAAGAACACTCCTCTCTCTCCCTTTTCTCCTCTCTTCTCTTCTCTCTTCTCCGCCTAGTTCCAGTAGCTCCTGTACCTTCCAGCGGGGGTGCACGCGGGAACCTTCGACTTTCCACTGTAGGTAGCAGTGACGGTGACCGTCTTCTGCTTAACAGCCGTGGGGGAGACAGTGACGGTCTGGTAGACGGTAGTCGCAGCGGCGGTGGTGTCATCGACGTACTCGGTCGCAGTGTTGGTGGGGTAGACGGTCAGCGTGAACTTGACGGTCTGGACCATGGTGCTAGTGACGCTCTCGATGCGGGTGGAGACGAGGGTGGATGTCATGACGCCATCGGTGCCGATGGAGGAGTAGGACTCTACGGGCGCGGCGGTGGTGGGAACGGGGGTCTCGTACACAGGCGCGGTCCCGTACACAGGCGCGGTCCCGATGGGGATGCTGACGATCACGGTGGTAGTCGGCTCGGCGCTGTAGCTGTCGACGGCGGTGGTGGAGGCCGTCTCAGTCGGGTACGACTCGGCGCTGGTCTCGGTCGGGTAGCCGACGAGGGTGGAGAGGAGCTCGGTGGGGATCGCGACCGACCAGGGGAGGGTCGAAGGGAAGTAAGAGGTGCTGTAGTTTCCGTGCGCAGACGCGGTGGAGGGCTCCTCGGTGGGGTAGGCCGCAAGGGTGGTGGAAGCCTCAGTGGGGTAGGCTGCGACACTGGTGGAAGCCTCAGTGGGGTAGGCTGCAACACTGGTGGAAGCCTCAGAGGCGTAAGAAGCGACGCTGGTGGAGGCAATGGCCGCCGCGGTCGAGCTGGCGGAAGCGCCACCGCCTTGGTAGACGGGAGGGCCGGGGATGACGTAGGAAGTGGGCACCGGGTAGTAGATGTTCAGAAGGATACCAGCATCGTCGGACGAGTATCCACCGGGGAACTTGACGGTATCGGTGGGCACAGCAGTACCGGTACCGGTGATCACAAGGTTGGCGCAGACGGGGTAGAACTAAGGCGATAATCAGCATATGTTTTTTTGTGGGATTGAGTGAAATGGGAGGTACAAACCTGAGCACCGTTCACAGTTCCAGCGGAGTGAAGGGCCAACAGCTCGTGACGGAGCAAGTAGTTACCGGGCGCGATGTCGGAGGGGATCGAGGCGGTGTAGGTCGAGCCATCGTTGATGATTGAATCCGAGGCCCATGTTCCATCTGCCAGGAGTCCGGCCTCGTCGATCTTGAAGAAGTCGAGGGTGGTGGCGTCAACCTCGCTACAATCGCCATTGCAGTTGGCCATATAGGTCATCACCGGTCCACGGTGGCTCTCGGGCCACACGGTCCACGAGAACTTGACCGACGAACCGGCAGCAGCGGTTGCGGAGATGGCGCCGGCCTTGGAGTCGGCGTTACAGGCGATAGCGGCGGAAGACACGTCCTCGACGGGCCCGTTGGAGGAAACGGTCCATCCGATGAGGTCGGGGATGGGGTTCAAGTACGGAGTGCTGTATGGGTTGTACATGTCGTACAGCTCGTCACCGATGGTGAGGTTGCTGACGATGCCATGTGCCATAGTGGCAGCGGCGAAACCCAAGGCCGAGATGATGGTAGACTTCATTGTGATTTTGTAGTTGGGTGAATATAAACGCAGGTTTGATGGTCGCTCAGCGAGAAAGAGTGTGGGATGTCAAAGGCGTCGAGCCTGAAGAATCAAAGCAAAAAGGAATGGAATAGCGAAGAAGCCTGCGTCTAAGGAGTGACAGTGAAGTGGTGAAGAAGTTTCCATGGAAGGGCGAAGCCCGGTACTTTATACACTCGAACATGCACCGGCAGCGATCTTCAGGAGGCCACTACGGACTTTTTTGCAGTCGTCAGGCCCCCACGATGCGAAGTGACACAGCACTTTATTTCTCCGTACATACCCGGCATGGGGGTCGAAGCGGGGACCAAACAGAACGAAGGATGGCGGACTTTTCCAGGCGATTGTTTGGCTGTTGTCGATGTTAGTTGGTAGTTACTAGTAACTAGCACCCTCATCACTCATGTACTCTCCGATGCAGGCGGTACCGCGGATAAAGTGCCAAGTCGTCCACCGGCCATAGCTCCCCAGTTGGAAGCTTGTAGAGTAGAGTAGGCGGAAGTGGGGCCCTCGTATGTATGAAAGGTAGGCGGTAGGCGGAAGAGGCATGTCGACATGTCGGTAGAGTAGAGATGTACTCTAGGCGGGGGAGTCCGCGCGATGTGTGATGGTTGATGCGTGATGTGATGAATGCCAGAGTATTACCAGGTAGTTGCTGGTGCCACTCGGGCTAGTGAAACCACTAACCCGCCCGCCAACGTTTCATGCCAGCCCGTGTTACACTCGCTAACATCCGACCCTTGCCAATGGCACTCTAAAGTCGATGCAGGCCCTGGATTTGCCCTGCGATCAGATTAAAGGGTGCACATGTACCGGCTATAAGGCGTGGGGTCGGACTGTTGTCATCGCGAGCACTCAGGAGTTTAGACATGCTGGCGGGATTGGGTAACTATCAGGGTCAAGTCGGCTCGCAACCTCATCGCGAGCACTCTAGAATGCACATGCTAATGAGTATAGTAGGCATCTATCAGGGTCAAGTCGGCTCGCAACTTCATCACGACCACGTTATTCCTCCCAAACTGGCGTTAATATGTATACCCGGGAGCTTGCGCAATCATCGTTGCTTCCCGAATACCCGGATAAACACGAATACCGCCTTGCAAGCCCCAGCCGCCGCCGTCGTCGTTATCGTCAGGACCGACACATCGTAGGGTCACAACTCGTCAAGGCACGGAATGGGATGCCGGAGCGAAGCCGAGATCTCTTCAGGTGCAGTTTCACAGCGACCCAGAGCCGCGAGGGCGATATGCTAGCCGGTACCTACATAAGCAGAATTCAAGTGCAGGTACATACACACCTACACGTGCAATCCCGGCTACGGAACGGAGGCGCCCCGAAATGTCGATTCTCAGTGCCGTCTCTTGCCCCTCTTGCCCCTCTTGCCCCTCTTGCCCCTCTTGCCCCCAACCGAGATCACTCGCGGCTCTTGCAGGAAGGTGGCCGCCGTGGAGAACTGGCTAATATACGTGCCGCCATGCCGCATAATTAAGGTATCTCTCCCCTTTCCATGCGGCAGGCGGGGGGTGCGTATTTGCTGCATCTTCTTGCTCGGCCGGCAGGTCCTTGACGAGGCCTGAGCCCCCAGTCTCATATTGGTACCTGGCATCAGAGCGGAAAAGTGTGCGAATATTGTACCGGGGGCCGATAACTATCATTATTCTGTGTATGTATATACATACATACTGGTCATCTAGGTAGTTGTACATAGCTGCGAGCATGAATCCACCCCAATATCCCCGAGAAGATCGAATTATGGAAAGAAAGAGAAAAAAGCCGCTACCTACTCCAGAGGGCCAGGTCAGGAGTGAAATAAAGGAGTAAAACCATGGGAAAGATCCAAGTGGAAGCGCGGGAGATAGCCAGCCAGCAAGCCAGCCGGCACTGTATATCCAAGGCGCAGTATATCATATATAAACCACGTAAACTCCCGCCCGCCCCATTTCGAGCCGGTCCATCCGTGACAGGAAGAATTGACACGAAATCCCGCAAGTGGCGAAGACGGGATGCAATCTTGTACGGGGGATGGGGGATGGGGGTCCCCTAGGTAGCCTATATAGTAGTATGTACTCCCATGGTATACAGTCACTTCGAACCGCTCCACCGCTGGGATTTGATCGTCGTCGTGGTCGTCGTCGTGGATATAGCACTCCAACTTGCTGAATCCCCACCCAACATAGTGGAACCTTCCGATAGTTGGTTATCCCCCGATCCTGGCGGCAGCGGCAATGCGGATTGAATCTATAGACCCTAGAGAAGACGCTCGGAGGAACTCCAGCGCGTTGGCAAAACCCGGGTTGACAACCGGTTAACTTCTGGACCACTGCTTGTGCGGATGTATAGTCTTTCCTTGGTAACAGTTCCGAAGACCTATCCCCTTGCATGAACAATCCAAGTCTCTTCCTATCAGTATTCATTGGGTGTTGGTCGATAAGATTATCAGGTTTAGGACAGCTAGATAGCGGCGGTGACGACGTAGAGTTGTAAATGTTGGTATACACCCTGAGTCCATGGACGCGTCTCCGCCCGTGTATAGTATGACTGTGACCACACTCATACGATAGCAACGATCTTCCATACCGTTCCCCAATTCCCGATTCCCGACCTCGACAATGCACAGGCTACAGCCCCTCAACCCTCCACTAGAAATTTCTAGGTCTGCGTAGTATCTATAATCACACCGGCGTTTCTCTGCCCCGCCGCGGCTACTTCGTGTGACGTCCCGCAAACCTTTCTTCGAATCGACTCGAGGGCTGAGTCGCTGCGAGAACCATTAGTACTTACCTATGAAGGTATGTATATAGGTTTTCCGAAAATCACCCTTGAATCCACCACTCCCCTCCGCTATGACGGTTCAGAGTCTCAAATGCAAATACCTAGGTTGGTACCTACAAAAGCACTCGACTCGGCTCCTGATGTCGCGTGAGGTATACCTACCTTCTACCTAGGCCAGTACTATATCTACTCACTTGAGTGCCGGGACCGTACTTATATATAGACGGAGGGGTGAAGGGGTGTGTTTTCTCGGCATGAAGTTTTCCATCACGCCCTTTGCACAATTTATCACTCGGGAAAACTCGAGTGAGATTACCGTATGCGGTGAGGGTTTGTGGGCCGGAGACGGCGGCGGTGCCAGTGCAACCAGACCATCGCTGCCACAGCTGCACACACGCACGCACGCACCACACGATAGACCAGCGCAAATACGGCGTGGACCCTAAGTATCACTGGAGAGTACTTGCTTTTCTTTTCTTTTCTTTCCGTCTGTTTCTTCGATGTCCAGTACGTAAGAAGATGAAGATGAAATTCCAGAAGGTGGACACCCTGTGCATACTAACTAAGCCGCGATACTCTAGGGTCCTGGCCGGCGGTCGCCTGTCAACAACTGAATAATTATCTTCCCACAGTACCGTATGGGGGGGCTGAACACGGCGCGCATCACATCGTATCACGCCGGCGACACAACCGATACTGATATCTTGCGATTTGACCACATAATTTGCATCGGTCCCTACCCAACACGGATGGTAGACAGGCTACCTGGGGTGAGTTTGGCATGATCTCAATATAAGAAATAAACTAAAACATAATTTCCAGCCGTAAAACCAAGGTCCAACGTGTTCCATGCCGTGTCGCAATCTCGCAAAAGCCCCACCCTCCGACATCCTTTTCCTACGTTTCAGCACAGTATAAGAGGCCCATCGTCGTCCTCCTCAAGTCAAGTACAAAAACTCACTGCGACGGGATAACCGGCAGTGTCACGTAGTTATGGAACTTCGGTCCAAAATGCAGATGATTCCTGCCTCTGAAGATTTTCTCCGGTCTGTACCATAATCAGCAGCCATACTACGATTGGAAGAGGGTGGTGGGAGCATACCGATCAGTTATCTCATTATGCAAAAAGATGCTACTGCCCTGGGTATCGCCACTAGCAACCTCAAACACGATTCTCGCCCCCTTCTCGACGACCACATTGGTCGGCCAGATCTCCACATCGACGGGATAGATCTCGCCGGGGATGACTGGCTGGACGTCGGTAGAGAAGTAGTCTCTGTGCGGAAGCCACGACCGGTGTCGCGCATGCTCCGTGTTCACTTTGCGCAGCGAGACGCGCAGCCAGCCTTTCGTCAGTGGCGCGGGGTCGCCCGCCGTGCCGGTGTAGAATATCTCCTTTCCGTCCGCGCTTAGGTGCCGCAGCGTCAGGAAGAGATCGATGTCGCTGGGAGTGGGGCCTGTGGGGTCCGGCGTGACGGAGACGTTGAGGTGCGCGACCACGTTGCCGGTGATTTCCGTTTCGGTCTCGAACGGCGCGGTGGTGAAGTGTAGGAACTGCGGGGACTGGATGCTTCCCAGTGCGGGGTAGGAGACTTTTTGGTGGTGCGAAATCGTAGGGAGTTCCGTGACGAGGCCCAGGTCGTCGGGAGTGAGATGGTATTGTTGCCAGATGGTGCGTGCGATAGGCCATTCGAGCTCGGTACGCCGCGTGTAGGCCTTTTCGGCGATGGCGTTGTTGAAGCCTACGTCGCCTTTGCGGAGGACGAGATCGACCGGGGGCACCTTGCCGGGGACCGACCAGCCGACGCGGTCATCGTCTTTGAGGAATGCGTCCAGAAAGCTCAGCTGGACTTCGACCTCCTCGTCGTAGTAGAAGGGGAGATCGTGACGGCCGGTGATGAAGCGCAGGTACTTGAGCTTGCTGCCGGCATGAACCCAACCCTCCACGTTCCCGCGGAGATGAAGTAGTATCCCGCCCCAATTGGCGACGGATAGCAGCGGAACAGTAACATCCTCCATGCTGTACTCCTTGCTCGCATAATACTCGTCATCACGAAACTTATTATTGCGGTTGTCGATATTCTGATCGCGCCTGTTCTCTTCGAGCTCCTGCTCGCTCAATTCCCCACGGCCGTGCTGATTGACGACCACCTGTCGATTCCACCAAAACTTGATGAAGTTGTTCGCCAGGATGCCGCCATGCCTGCACCGGTCACGATAGTAGTCACTCATTCCCTCCCAGGGCACAATCGCGGCGAGGCCCTTGGGCTGGCGCGCAGCAACCCGCCACTGCGAGCCGGCATAGTAGCTGATCCCCAGCAACCCGACCTTCCCGCTCGACCATGGCTGCTCGGACGCCCACTCAACCACATCGAAGAATGCCTCGGCGGTGCCGCGGGACATGGTATTCAGCCGCCCGGGGGACGCTCCGATGCCCCGCTCATCGCACCGGATCACAACGTACTCCTTCGACGTCCAGAATCCGGGATCTGGCGTCTCCCATGCGGAATGTTCCGAGTGGTGCTTGGGGTTGACCTCTTGATACGACGGGAGCCGGAAACTTCCCCCATTCCGTTAGCACCACTTTCCAACCTCACAACCACAGCACAGGGACTCACTCGCGGTAGTGGATATCCTTCCCGTACGGGCCATACGTGACTAAGACGGGGAACTTCTTCCCCTCGGCGATTGAATGCGGGAGGTAGATATTCCCCCGAACCATCTGCTGCGCACTGGCGTCCGAGGTCTTGAGAGGGATCGAGACATTCTGGCGGTAGATGTATGGGAAGCTCGTAGAGTCTTCGGTCGAGATGTCAGCGTGCGAAGACATGGTGGGCGGTGGTGATGATGGTAATAATACTGCGGCGAATTCGACACTTCCAACGCGGGGAAGAAGGAGGTTTAACTACATGAGACATCTACAGCTTCGGATGTGGGGGACAGGGATCTGGACCTTCCCCCACATGGGCCGACGCGGATGCAGATCTAACGGGAACCGAAAACGGAGAACTGCGAGTGATGATCCTTAAGTCCGCATGAACCCAACAACCGAACCCCCCCACCTCCGAATGCGGACCGATGCGGATTCGGAGATAATGGCTTCTGCAGCCTTGTCGGCGTGTGTTGCGGAGACCGAGCCGAGTCGATGTGAGTTCGGCCATCACCCTTCTGATTGGGCTAACTGGCACTTGGAGGTGTCGGTATGTGTGAAGACTTCTGAAATTCTGCGGGGCCTTCGGTGTCCATCACGGACTGCATAGTAACGGTGGTCGGTATTTACTGCCTCATGTCACCATCATTGCGTGTCTTTCGAAGACTCACGACTGTCACAGCACAGTTATATCATGCATGTAGGTAGTTGCAATTGCGTGTTGAATAAACGAGCTACCTAGATCGTGGACCTTGAGGTAGGTGCGCCATCGCTGAGAAGCGCGCAGGTCTCCTTCGAGTTCTGAACTAAAGTTACCTACTCCCCAATGACATACTCACACCCCCCAGCCCCAATCCAAACTTCATGTAGCTGTCGCTTCCCCACATCCACCAACGCGCCAGACCCGAACGTTTCCTTCTCCCCAGATTCTAGCGATATCGTCATTTCGCCGTCCAGTATCAGATGGGTCGTCGCAGTGGCATGCGTGTGCGGTGGGTAATGCGCGTTCCTTTGTCCGCCCAGTTAGCGAGTGCGACGGAGAGAGGGGGCGGGGCGGCGCGGGCGGGAAAGAGAGAGAGAGAGAGATACGGTGAGTCGCGCCACGTGTAGACATGCTTGTAGCCGAGATTTCGGACAGTCGATTCGGCTTCTTTGCAGGTGGGCATGCTCTCTGTGTTGTGTCCGCGGGGTAGTATTGAGAGGATACGATGCGGAGCTCGGGGTGGTTCACCGTTCATGACGTAGACGTGGGATCAAACGCTTGTGCGACGGCAACACGACGCGCATGCTACTATCCGTCACCGGCGTGATCCCAACACGGCCTGCGGGCTCGCCATAACTTCGTATCGAATGGCATCTTTCGGCGAGAACGTGGGCGGGGCCGGCCCCTGAGCTGCTTCTGTCGGGATCCACGAAACTGGTGATCAGACAGTTGCACGTGCTCGGAACTTCCGATATCGGCAATTTCCTACGTGAAGATGGCGAAGGGCAAGGCAAGACATCAGGGCCAACTAAAAAGACCCCGCAGACCAGACGGTTGCCAGATGGTTGGAGTAAGTAGGTTGAAGGTAATTCGATGATGAAACAAAACCAAGAATCGGTTGGCTGACTGTGAGCTTCAGGAACCTCCGTCCAGTACTCGCACTACTAGCGTCGCACATCGGATTTCCAGAGGTGCAATTTGCACACCGAATCGAGGGACATTCCCGTGAAAGCACTTTCCGTATTCCCTCGACTGCCGACTCTTCAGTACCTGCAGGGGCTTTTCCACATTCCCTCGGGAACAGCTTCCCTCAATTGCAGCTTCCATAAACTTTCGGCTCTTTAGCACCTCCAGGGGCTTTTTCACACTCCCTCGACTACAGCTTCCCCCGACCTCCGACTCTTCAGTAACTTGAGGGACTTTTCCAGTGTCCACATTCCCTCGAGAACAGCCTCCCCCGACTAAAGCTTCCCTCGACGTCCGACTCTTCAGTACCTCCAAGCTCCAGTGGCCTTTCCACCGTCTCCATCTCCGTCTCAATGTCTCCACGAAATCTCGAGAGTCAAAAGGCCAAACTGCTATCATAGTAGACTTCCATCCATCCGAACTTCCCCTGTCCGATCCGTTCTGTTCTGTTCTGTACATACCGACTCGCACCTACCTAAGTAAGCGACCTATGTACACCAACATGAAACACCCCGCCTTTTTTTCTCCGTTTCGTTTCGATGCACCGTGCATACATACGGCTTGCAGATGTCAAACAACCACCTACTTGGTTAGCTTCTTCCGACGAGGTGGTGGGGTGGAGAGGTGGAGAAGTGAGGTGAGGGGAGAGGGGGCATAGTTATGCACCGTATGGGGTGTCTGCGTCTGTGCCTGCGTCTGTTCTATGTGTATATTGTGAGGTTCTGAACTTGCGGCGGGTGTTGGTTGGCTGTGGGCCTGTGGCAGTGAGATGCGGTTGGACGGAGAGCAAGACATAGAACAGCTATTGCAACTTGCAGGATGACGATTGAGTTGGGAATATGCCATCGGAAACATATGTAGGACCGTAGGTATCCAGCTCTCTTAACTACATATTCTGGAGTTCCCACCCTTTTCTGGAGCCGACAATCAGGCCCACATATGCAGGTAGATAGGGATACCGCCGGATTGCCGAAAAGGAAAACGGTGACAGTACTGTTGCCGAGGTGGTTACTCAGGAATCAGTACTGCCCGTGTATATACTCTACAGCAGTACGCAGCCTCCGGGGGTTAGTTAGCGGTGGCCGTGTGCCGCCTGGCAGCCTGGTACATACCGGTACTACATAGGAAGATGCTATTCCGCGCTCCAGCGGCTGCAACAGTACGATTCGTTCCCGCCGTGCTCCAGTAAAAGCGCTGATGCTGCTCAGGAATGGTGACTGGCTGACAGCCTGACAATAGTAGACCGTGCGGTTAATGATAATGCAGGTATCGTGATTCGAATCGGCTCAAGCGGGTGGGCTGCGCTCAACTGGCTGGCCCATTCCAGTCTCCAGGGCCCAACAACTAATCCTAGAATGAGGATGTACGGTATCCCTATGTAGAGCGAAAATTGCATCCCGAGGGATCAAGCCTCAAGGTACCGATTTGACGTGTGTGTGGCGCGCTATGTAGATAACCATTTGGACAGCCAAAACCTTCACAGCTCTACGGTACCTCACGCTTTACCGTAATCCGTCTTCCTAAGTTCCTATGTATCCAGGGTCTCGACTCTCGACACAAAAGAAAGAAATAGCTTCCTCTACATACGGGGCACCGGGGCGTGTCCTCCATTCATTCTTCGTTCGCCCTTTCCAGACGCGACTAGAAACGGGGAGGAGGCGAATCTGAAGGAGTTGCACCGCAACCGCTGCTGTGGGGTGTCGGGGGGAGGGGGATGCAACAACTCACGAGGCGAAACGCGAAAAGTCTCACGCAGCGACCCCGTGCCAATGGATGCCCTCCCTCTCATTCTGCCTCAACCGCCGTGCCCATGTCCCCTCATCCACCCCCCTCCTCCCCCATGGGATTCGCAAGAACTGGATCACGGACGAAGAAGGAAATAGAGAAACCCCCTCCAGCTGAATCAATAGGGAGAAAAGAAGAAGAAAGCAGAAGGGGATCGACAGGAATAGTTATGCTCGCGACGTGTGCGAATTAATTGGAGTGCTCGGTGCGGCTAGGCGGACCTCGCGCGATCGAAAATTCTCCTAGTTTTTTGTTTTGCAAATGTGAAACAACGGTTCGAAGCTCTTATCCGGGCTGCCGGGTCGCGCGATCAGCGTGAGAAGACGATTGGCTTTTTCTTTCCGTCGCGGCTGAGATGCGGGCGCCCGTGGGCGGGGGAGGCTACTGATAGAGGCAGTTGGAGCCCCATTTCCCCGGCGGCGATACATATGATGTACGCAAGCCAGCAGGGGATGTTGCGGCTTCGGGCAGGCGGCCGTGGTTAACGGCAATTCGTGCTAGGTTAGGTACCAGTACATGGACTGCGGTGAAAATCCTGTCAGTCTTGGGGGGAGAACTCAGAACACTGCGTGCTCAATCGGTCCTGTCTCCTTTGACTTACCGCTGTGCCCCCCTCCCCTGTGTTGTCTTGATACTTTATTTCCAGCTGCCACTGAAAATGGGGCTCATAGAAGTAGCCGCCAATCAGAAGCCGCTGTTCAAGAAGGTACATGATACATCTTGTAGCACAACCGACCAGCTTGCCGCCGTGCAGGCGCATCCGTCGGGAATGGTCTTTTGTCTGCGGATGCAGGAACAAAACGTGAAATGCTCACTGCTCACTGCTCAGCCGCAGTCGTGTCGGCCCTTGTCGTCCTCTCGGCCACTCACGGCGCTGCGACGATGGGAGTTGCGTGCAAGGGCAAGGGCGAGAGCGAAGTGCCAATGGCCTTTCGCTCACTAGTGTGGTTGGTCCGATTCGCATCCCGGCCTAGCTCACACACTCCGTGACGTTTCAGTGCTGTCTACAGTTTGTGAGGAATTGGTTGGCTCACAGTGAGAGCGCCAACCAGCCGATATGTTCGAGGCAGCAAAGCGAGATGCGTACCCCCTCCCGCCGCCTAGAATCCCATGTGGGGTTTCTACTTAACACACCGCTTCGGCACCCCGATATCGATTCGATTCACTCTCGACATTCACAGCCGTTCTCCCTCACATTTCCTTCTCTTCTCCCCCAGGTCCTCCCCAACTGTGTTGGCGGCCACTTTTCTTTCTCAGTTACATATTTCCACTTTCAATTCTCGCCTTCTTTCCACCCTTTTCGGGACTCTTGCCTCGTCACACTCTGCGAGTGATAACTGTTTTGGGGATAACCTATTGAACCACCTTACCTACTCGTTTCAACCATTCCATCTGGGTCTCGGGTAGATCACGGTTCCTTCCTTCTCTTCTTCCTCTTCCTCGACATCCCACTCTTTCCCCACCTCCCCATCCCCCTCAATTCTCGACGAGCAAGTAGTCTCTTCATCACCTTCGTTCCTGATACTCCCCGGTCCTTCGCCTTGCACACATTCTTTTAACACCTCCGCAATCATTCCTACACTCGGAGCAACTTGAAGCAAGCCGTTGGCCTTCCTTTCTTTACCAGAAAACCCGAAAATTCTTCCCAGAGCTTTGAGAGCTTGACCCATTCTTTGAAAAACAAGAAGAAAAAGAAACAAACAAACAAAAAAGGTGTGTTTGCACGGAGTGGGCTTCGTTGTGGAGGTGAAAATGACTGACAAACATCAAGGACTTATATATACGCACCCTTCGACATCATGAAGTTCACTCTTTCTTCTGCCCTCGTGGTCTTGTCCGCGGTCGTCTCGACCGTACTCGCCGCACCACACCCGGCTTCTGCTAGCAGTGTTGCCACCTCTACTGCTGGTAATGCTCCAGCTGCCAGCAGTGCCGCTGCTACCAACGGCACGGACGAGGCCGTCGAGCAGGAAACTCCCAGCACATGGACCGTCATTGTCGACAATGACGACCCCCGCACGCTGGAGCAGATGATTGCCGATATGGGGGACGTCAAGGTCAACCGCATCTACAACAACACAGCGTTCAAGGGCTTCTCCTGTTCCATGGCCTCCAACAGAGCCAGCGTCATGTCGATGACCGGGCTCAAGACTTTCGAGCGTGATATCGAGATCAAGGTCGCGGGATCCCAGGTGAACGCACCGTGGGGTCTGCAGAGGTTGAGCCAGGGACAAGCCATCCAGTCCGCTGGTGGTCTGGATGAGGCGAAAATCGCGGCTATCGACTTTACGTATCAGTTCGAGGGTGGACTCAATCAGACTGGGGCCCTAGGCAAGGACGTCGATATCTACATCATCGATACCGGTATCAATGTGGATCACGTCGACTTTGATGGCCGTGCTAGCTTCGGATTCACTATCGACGACGAGACCGACAGTCAGGGACATGGGTATGGTTGCATCATTTGTTTTTGGGTTGCACGGATACTGACGTACAATTAGAACTCACTGTGCTGGTACTGCGGCTTCGACCACTTTCGGCGTCGCAAAGAATGCAAACATCATTGCCGTCAAAGTCCTCGGACCGGACTCCGGTTTCACTTCCGATATCCTGGCCGGAATCGACTGGATGATGCAGAACCACGAGAAGCGCATGAAGACTGGAAACTTTGCCGGCTCGGTCGCATCCATGTCCCTCGGATCCCTCGAGCCCTCGACGTCCCTCAACGAGGCCATCGCCCAGGCCAACGCGAACGGAATCCACTTCTCCGTTGCCGCCGGAAACGAGGAACGTGATGCATGCCTGGGCAGCCCCGGCTCGGCAGTCGTCAACGATGCGAGCAATGCCATCGTCGTTGGTGCTACTACCATCACCGACGAGCGTGCCTCATTCTCGAACTTTGGCGACTGCACCACCCTGTACGCACCCGGCCAGGACATCACCAGCACCTGGGTTGGAAGCACGAACAAGATCAACACTATTTCCGGAACAAGCATGGCCTGTCCTCGTACGTCCCTCTTATCCACTTCCTTCTTCTTATAAACACATACTAACCGGTCCCTCAGACGTCTCCGGCCTGATCGCCTACACGCTCAGCCAGAACCCCTCGCTCAAGACCGACACGAAGGGAATGAAAGCGTTCCTCGTACAGAGTGCGCAGGATCTCGAGATCACGGAGCCCTCGGGCGACACCGTAACCGTCAAGTACGCAAATAACGGCTTCATCGCCCCCCGCACGGGCGCGAAGCTCCTCAAGCGTACCTTCTCGCGTCTCTAGACTCGTCCCACCCTTGCCGCGGCTGTATAGACATCTTTTCATTTTTTTTCTCCTTCATAGTACTCGGGGCTTGCATTGCATTGTTGGGGAAGGCTGGGGGGGCGTCATTTGCTTTCGTGTTGTTTTTTTTGCTTCTTGTTTTTTTCTTCTGCTTCTTGGGGCAGGGGGGGGGGTGCGATGAGGAGGAGGGGGGGACAATGGGACTGCGACGGTGATGGTGAAAACTCCCATAGGTACTATGGGAGAGACAGGCCGAAAGGGAAATAATAAGTTCATGTATTCACACCCTGTATAGTATTATTCATACACGGAAAAATATGGAACTATGGACAAGGCCTGTTTGACTAGATAACTGTGTTCATTTGTCGACGAATTGATGCGGGTCTGATGTGGTGAGATCATGGTCTTTCGTGAATCGTGACGTGTGGAAATAGGTGGTAAACGGTTGGGGCGCGCTTAGTAGACTAACTAGTAGTCTGCGATCGTCGTAGGCCTTTCCGGGTGAGGATGGGCGGCGGCGGCTGCGACTGTCTAAGACTGGTGGGGACTGGTGGCTTTGAGGTTGGGCGTAGGGTGGGCGGCTATCTGCATCCACGCATCAACCCTCGAATTGTCTGTCGCGCGAGAGTGGGGGCAAGTTCATGCGCATAAGGCATCGATTTCTTCTTCGATTCACACAAGTTATCTGCTCGCGAGCTGCGACAACAGTACTTTTTTTCTTCACATCAACTCACTCCTCTAGAAGTTGAAACCCTCGAGCTCCGCTCTCCAACCGATCGGCAAGTCATGTGATAAGCCCCCCCCCCCCCCCACTCGGCACGGTAGAAGAACAGGGCCATCAGCACCTGCTGTCATACAGAAAGTGGACGGGAGGTGGGCGGGTACACATGCGTGCTTCGGCTTTTTGTTCTTGAATCTTGTCCTCTGCTCCGAGCTTTACAGATGGCGAGTGATAACTCATATTACACGTCGGCACTTCGTGTTGAAAGCGACACCATCGAGTACGAAAATGCCCGAAAGCAATACCCACCCTGTGGGTTGACGGACCTTGCTTGAGACAAGACTAATGAGCGGTACCGTGACTTTTCGCGGAGAGACTGGATTAGCCTTCGGCTTCGGATCTTCGGTTTCCTGGTGTTCAACTACTGTGCACTGTGCACTGTGCAGAGGCTGTATTTGTTTTGTTTCGCTCTATCATGCTCCCGATTCGCTGGGTCATCTAGGTTGTGGCGGCGTATGGTCGTGATCACCTCCATTTCGTCGTATGTGCCAAGGCAGTTGCTCTTCACACAGAATCTCACAACATCTCACTCATTTTGCTGCAACCGACGAGTGGATGGCCTTCTTGGGACTAGTCACGTGTACAGCCGTAGTGGAGGGTGTTCACGACTTGTTTCCTCCTTGTACTTACATTTTCCCCTTCCTGTTCACAGTTCAGGTGATTGACTCGGTGTGGCACTACCTATCACTACCACAATACCTCGCCACATCTACCACAACCATAGTACCATACAATGCCGGAAGCTATAACGTACTACGACACGTGCAGGATGCTGCAGCAACTTCCGTCCTTCAGTTTTACTTTGTATTTCCATACAGCAAACTTCATGAAGGCCTCAAGCTCTGCCGTCAATGACGTCGCTGTTACTTCATCCTCGTCCAGCAACATACCCTCCAGCCAAACTATTGCTTCCACGGCCTCCCAAGCCTCAGCAGCCTCCTCATCTGGCAGTCCCACCCATGTCCATTCGGACCTGCAAACATTGATGAAGCACGATGATGCCACCCAGAAGACTCCTCCTGTCGGCATCCCTTGCTCTGAAGTATCGACCTTCATCAACGACCTTGACGCCAAACACGGTGTCGACGACAGGGTTTACGATCCCAAGACATGTCTACACCGGGGAGAAGAGCTAGGAATCCGTATCGGAACAGGTCAATGGTTGGTCGCCCATATGACACAACAGGGCCATATATTCCCTATGAGACGGTGGGAATACTATATGATTGTTCGTGGGGAACATCCCATGGGTTCACAGCTGCCGCTTCCTACAGTCGCCCTGGTCGGCGATGTCCACTGCATCGTTGCCTACGACCACACAATGCAGTTCCAGTTCTTCTTCCGCAGCGAACCGTGGTGGGACATTCGTTGGAACGCCTGTCCCATCAGTGAGTCCGAGGAGTAAGTGAAGTGCCTTCTGTGGCGTGTATTCTCCCTTTGGTTATTCTGACAGTGGTTAGATTCGAGCAAGGCATCCGTTCCGCCACCAACCGCCTCACCCTATTTACCGCTGCTATACGTTAGGAGATGTGCGATTCCTCGCAGAATCAGTTATGGAACGGCATCGGTGAATCCCACGCCGATGAAATCCTGTGGGGGGCCAGCATCTTCCCGGGCACACCTACCAACACCGTCTTTTTGGACGCAGCTATGCGGGAGCGTCTACTAGATTCCATCAGACGGTTCTTTGCCCATGTTCGCAGCCGCGAATACACCGCCAAAGTTTCTGCCAAATCCACCTCTCCCTGGGCCTTGGACATCCACCAGCGTATCACAGAGTTCCATAACAGCTTCACGCAGGTGCACAGGAAGACTGTCGCCCGGTGACACACCGCCATGATTCCGGCCATCAGAGCCCAGGGTTAAGATGTCCAGTTCGTTGTGGAGAAGGACGTACCGCCGGCTGCCAGTGTGGATGCAGTCCCTGCACAGCCTTACCCTCTCACCTGGTTCCCCAAGGAGCCCTACCAACTCGTCAAGGTGTTCTGCTACGGCAAGAAGAAGCCGAATGGTGGCGGTGGTGGCATTGCCGTCGCGCGGCTCTCCACCGTCATGAAGCCCAGCGATACGGTTCTGGAGGAATTGCAGCCGGAAGAGCTGTCTATCGAGGAGCTGGACCGTGACGCGGACAGCGCCGGAATTCCCGGGCTGGGCATTGGCAGCTTCCACTACTTCCTGCAATGGAAGGAGTGCAAGGGGGAGAACGAGCAGGCGATACCCGAGCAGTTGCACGGCCATGTGGGCGGAAAGATGAAGTTGGTGCGTACGGGAGCGGTGGGAAGACCCCGCCGAAAGATGAAGACGGCCCTCAATGAGGCAGTTCCCGAGAAGGAAGATGCCCACAGGGATAAGAAACATCGTTAAGATAAGCATGGAACGCGGAGGAAGTAGAGGGTCTGAAAGGAAGAGTGTAGATCAGTGCCTAGGACTGCACGGGGCCAGATAGACAAGTCACAAGTGTCTGTTTTGCAATCGAAAATTGAGGATCAAGTTAGCACCCGTCTTTTGGTCGGCCCCGGATTTGAGGTTGGCCCGCCGTGAGGCCTCCCATAGAATGGTGGCACCGGTCAGAAACATCGAATGGACTTGGAGCACTGCTAGGAACCTCAGAAAACACCGTGAAAAAGATTGATTCTTATGTACAACGACAGCCCCGCAGTTAGCCCAATGTGGGTAGCCAGCCATGACGCCTTCTATAGAATACTGCCACAGGCCAGAGACCTGGGATGGACTCAGAACACATTTTGGTTTTTCTCCCATCATACAAGCATCCGCTTGGCGAGTGAGACCTCATGAAAGCGCCGCCGTGTTGAAACACGGAAATGGTGACTACATACGAGTAACGAAACCGCTGCAACCAAAAGAAAGTATAGGTACCTACTGCTTTCACTGCGCTGTGCATAGCCCTCGATTTGTGCTATCGTGATAACTACTGGGTATTGGATTCTGGCGGGGTGGTTTGGTGGTTTGGTGGCGGCGTCATCTTGTCTTACCTCAAGTACTCCTGCAATCTTACTTGATTTTCACTCGCCCCCAAGCTGCAGTCTCCTATATGTCGGAACGGTGCAGCTCCTTGGGAGACTAGTTTGTGATCCTATGGGCAGTTTCCAGTTTTCCAAGCTGGCTGGCCATCGTTACCCTTGGGCTGCACGGTTTGTGGAGTATATACCGGGCTGGCGGATAGGTTCCCACGATACTCTTACAACGATGTGCAGCAGGACTCAAAGTCCAACGGCTCATATCTCCAGAGATATATACCCAAATACCTAGTGGAACTGCAGAGCAAGAGGTACTCGTCATCTGTTACCGTATTTTAACTTCAGAGCTCAACTACAAACGGCTCGAGTGCCGTGGGGTTAACTAAGAACCTAGGCTTTAGAACCGGATCCAAACCCATCGCCGCGTCTCCGATTTGTCGTGTCTCGCCTTTTTCGACTAGAGTAGTCCCCCAGCACTAGTTACAGCGGGCGGAACTGGCGCCTTTTCCCCGTTACTGGCCGGTAGCCGGCCGGATCTACCAATCGAGTCTTTCTGTGCGCCGTGCGCCGTGCGGGGGGCGTTGAGTGGATTGCGTGCATGGGTCAGTAAGCGAGGATACGATAGTCAACTAGAGTAGCTGTCAGTTTGGAGATTGGGATCGACATCTTCAGCCGTTGAGTTTTTACATGCTTAGGTGGGTGCTGCTTGGAGGAACTACGGCCTTGACTATCGTAGTGTAAAGTATGCACTTGGGCTGCGGACGCCGGACGCCGGGCGGACGCTGCTTCTTCAGGGAAGGAGATGTCTCCGGGGGTCGGAAGTCTTTGATCAGCGCTATGTACTGGCACATACATATGATGCATACACGCCGGCGACAACTGACCAGCAGCAGTCCGCCTTGATAGGTACCTATCCACCTGTCCACCTACATACGGTCTTTACTCGTGGATTGGTCAGTATCTCCGGTCTTTGCTCGTGTATTGGTTAGCAGCAACGGGTCTGACTACGCCGCGCCTAGTTATGTACAAATAGAGTGTATAGGCTCACTCCCCTGCTCCAGATGTTGTTCGTTTTCGCCTTCGTTTACCCAGCGAAGCGTTCCGCCGCCGTGGACCAGGAAGCCCAACCAACTGATCAGGATAGGCCTGCAGCTCGCACCCTTCACGGTCATGTCGTACTACCGTACACACTACACACTTCTGGCCCCAAGAATTTTGGCTTTCACGTTCCCTGTTCCGACAACTGTTATTCCCTCCCTCTCTCCGGGCTCCCCGCCCCTTTGATGTTCACGCTCCTACTCTACAAATACCCCGCAGGCCCCGGCCTGAAAAAACCACCACTGCCCCTGAAGCCTCACATCGTCCCTCACGCCTCGGATTCGAATCGAAGTTCAACATTCTCCTCCCCCCACGGGCTCACGTGTATTTGAAAACCTTGCAAGGATGCACCCAGAACATCCGTTCCGCGAGGCGACTTCTGGAGAGTCCGTCGTCTTCATCCGCCTCTCACTCTCACCGCGGACACCACCCCCATCATCGTCATCGTCATCGAATCATCATGGACTACGAGTGCTCACAGGATCCGAGGGGGGAGAAAGAACATCACTTTGGGGGTCTCGTGGGATGGGGATTGCGGCAGAGACCAATACATAACCATCTATTACTACACCACTATCCATACTCTCAATTCTCGCCCACGGTGGCCCCCGTCTACTCTGCTCTGCCGCCGATCCTGCTCATAACCACCGGCTTTTCGGTCCTACCGGGAGACCCAATACATTCGACTGATAGCGACGGGCCCATAGGTCCAAGGTAGATACCTATCCTTCGGCGATTGTACTCAAAAGCACGCCCCCCTCCACATCCTGCGTTTGCTCGCCGAGGACTCAAAATCGTACATATTCCGAAAGACCATCCTGCTAATTGGTGTTTGAAGAGAGCGCAAAGTCACTCTCGTGGATACATTCCTACTTGCTTGCATAAGCCTTGCATAAGCAATCTTCGGTTTTGTTTCCGAAGTATCAGCGTCTCCATCATGTCCACTCCCCCCTCGACGACGGCGCCGACACGTTCACCGGACCCGGCATCCCACGTCTTGCTGCACGACATAGGCCATTTCGACGTGGGGCCGATGGTGGCGATTGTGGCGATGGTGGCGATGGTGTTGGTCTTTCGGAGATGCAGTTTCAATGTATAATACGAGAGTTCTGCATCCGCGTTATTCTCCTGCACCGGATGTCACTCACTATCCATATATGCATCCCCCCGGCCTCGTCGGGGCTGTGATTGGCGCAAATGTTGTGCTCGCATTGCGCTTGTACCGAAACGAGAAGTTTAGCCGAAGGTGGAGCCGAAGACACCGTTGATTCAACAGCACCCCCGCACACCAATCCTGGCTGATACGACGGACCCACGGCGGAGGATGCAGGTCGAGAGCCTGTGCGAAGGCTCGGTGTGTGGCGCGACCACATGAGGGCCTGCCTCTGCTCATCACATCCAACACCTTTCTCCCGCACAACCTTCCGCGCCCACATTCCGCCCACACACGCGCTTCTCCACCTCGTGCTAAAGTGCTGCCGCAAAGTGACGGTCAAAATTACAACGAGCCACCCAATCGCGCATGGCGGATCAACAACCGGGCGGACCGACGTTGTCTGGAGGAGGAGGGAGTGCAGGCGTGCCCGGAGGGGGCGGCGGGAGTGGAGGTGGTGGTGGAGGTGGAGGGAGTGGTGGTGGTGGTGGTCTCTTCCAATGCGGCGACTGTGGCCGGTCGTACACCCGTGCCGACCATCTGGCTAGGCATGTCCGCTCTCGTAAGTTTCTTCCTTATTCCCGGAGAGAGATCTCTCGGTGAGACCTCGCTGATTCACTATCGATACAGATACGCAGGAAAAGCCTTTCCCCTGTACCATCTGCCTCAAGCGGTTTTCACGCGCGTAAGATGTTTCCCGATCCGTGTTGCACTGGGTGTCGTTGACACGAAGCCCTTTTCCTTAGCGACCTCTTGAAACGACATTTCCTCAACCACGACGAGAACAATGACAGCAAGCGGCAGCGACGAGCTCGATCACCGACCGCTCCGGGACGAGTAACGCAGGCATGCAAGGCATGCGCAACCGCGAAGTTGAAGTGCGAAGAGGAGAAGCCTTGCCATCGGTGCGAGCAGAAGGGGATGAAGTGCGAATACGTGCTGCTGGAGGCCGTCAGAAAACTTCCGAAGGGAATCAAACGAGGTACGGAGGATCCGACTTACCGGTGAGGTGATTGCGGCACAGGAGTCGAAGCTAACATCTTCAGAGTATGACGATCCTTCGGATGGCGGCGTCTTGCCGAGCCAACTTCCGCTAAATCCGACCAGTGCACCGCACACGTTCCATGATGCCAGCCATATCACCACCACCTTTCCTGGAACCCAAGCACCTACCCCCGAAACGATGTCGAATTACTCGGTGCCGGATCATTCGGGCGAGACACAACAGTATGTGGTGCAGTACGGGGGCGGCTACAGCGGAGATCCGATGCATGCCGCGAATCTCTCGGCGGGACGCAACTTTGTGCAAAGCATGCACCACATCACGGCTCGCCATCCAGCGGCTCGGGATCTGCTCAACTTCGGGATGATGAATGACCTGGAGCTTGATGAGATGGACTTTGGATTGTTGGATACCTACAACGAGATGTTTGTTGCGCCTGGGGCCATTCCTTTCGACTTTACGTATCCGCACATCCCGGCGCAACACATCACCCACCAACCAGAGACTACATCACCTCCACCAGCAGGCACGAAGCAACTCGCGCTTGGTGTAGAAGCGTTCAAGCGATCGCATCTCAGATGGTCTCCTACCCATGAGAACCGGGGGAATGCGGAGCATGACGGACTATCGATACCGTCCGATGCGAGCCCCCGCATACAAATGAACTGGCGTGCAATTAACCTCCGCTTGGATCACAGCGCACGCGATAGAGTATTGGCGGTGGTTCTCTGCATGTGCGATTTCAATAATCGGCTTCAAGCAGTTTCCAGCTTTCCCTCCGCGGAGATGCTGGATAACCTTATGAACCTTTATTTTCATTATCAGCGGGAGTCGTCCGGCGCTTGGATACATCCTGCTACCTTTAACCCTTCCACTGCGAGCCCTGAGCTGTTGACCATCATCGTCGCTGCCGGCGCTGTCTTGACCCCGGTTCCCGCTATACGGAAATTGGGATACTCATTGCAGGAAGCAGTCCGTAGTTCGCTCGGTCAATTGTTCGAATCCAACAACTCTGCCACGAGGAACCTAGAGACACTGCAAGCCTTCATGTTGCAGCTCGAAATCAGTCTCTGGTCAGGCAACAAGCGGAAGATAGAAATCGCCGAGTCTTTCCGGCAGACCATCACTACGATGCTGCGTCGGGCTGGAAAATTCAAGCGGGCCCAGTATCCTCCTGTGATGCTGCACCCCGGTGACAACGGCGAGATATTGGATTCACGGTGGAAGCAGTGGATCGAGCAGCAGCATTATATACGGCTGGTATTCCAGCTCTTCCAGCACGATTGCCAGGCATCGATGGCGTATCTCGTCAACATCATCATCTCCTATGCCGAGCTATCACTCCCACTCCCCGAGAGCCGCCAGCTATTCTTTGCAGCTACAGCTCAAGATTGGAAGGCTTTGTACCTCTCAACCCCTGGGAACCCCAACATAAGGACTCCCAGCTTTACCGACAGTATCCATGACTTCCCCGACCTCAATATCCCCCAAAACTTCAACAGTGGCCGCATAGACCTTGAATTGACGGAACTCAACACCCTATTCGGCCTTTGGGGTCAACTATGGGATTACCGTCAGCGCCAGTCAATCCGACGTACGGCGGAACGCCCCACCTCACCGCAGCCCGACCAACTCAACAAGAACCTACTCAGCCCGCGTTACCAGTCGCCGCACTGCCGCTTCCTGCTCGAGCTTCTCGGCATGACCCTCTACGTCTCACTCGAGGACCTGCAGGCGTTTGCGGGCAAGGAAGACGAGGAGGAGAGCATGCGCGCCTACCCCATCGTGCAGGGCTGGATCCAAGGCCCCGAGTCACGCCTGGCGGTATGGCACGCGGGGCAGCTGCTGCGTGAAGCACGCACCTTTGGGCCCGGCGGCCTCCGCGAGTTCTGGGCGGTCGGCGTGTACCACGCCGCAATCACGCTGTGGGCATACGGCGTGCTCCTGAAGCTGCCGGCCCCGCAGATGATGGACTCGGGGATGACGCACAGCAGCGGCAGCAGCAACAGCGCCTCCGCCACGCCCGAGGCGCATCTCGCCGGCGGCAGCGACGAGGACGTCGTCTACATCGACGGCGTCGACACTCAAGCGGCCGGGCGCTTCATCGACTACAACCGTGGACGCCCGATGATCTGTGGCTTCACCGGCGAAGTCGACGTGCGCTCCCCCGGGCGCGTAATGAAGGCTGTCGCCGAGCTGCTCCGGAGGAATCATGCCGTCACGTCGGAGGAAACTACGCCGCCGCCGCTGGTGGAGAATCTCGTCGAGCTGATGGAGGAGCTGGGCGAAGCGGCGGATGCGCATTGAGGTACCGATGTAGCTAGCTGGCATACACGTGGAATGATGGCGTTGATTTCTGTTCTTTTTGTTCTTTCTGATTTCGCGCGCTGAAGGGGTGTTTGTGCATATTCGCGTTTAATATACTGTGCTTGTTTTTTGCCTCCTACTCTACTCTCCTTTGGTTCTGATCAGAACCCCCAGTGTTTCTGTACGGTAGTTGCGCTTGTATTGTATGTATGATGCGTGATGATATGCGTGATGATTATTTACCTGCTGTAACGGCCGAACCCCTATGATAACTATGCGATTTCTTTGTGCTGGAGGATGGAGGGGGAGGGGGAGGAGGGAGGGTGTTCATGTAAACGGACTACCTATCTACATGGTAGGGGAGCGGTCCTGGGCATTCAAGCGGGCATGGGCGGGCGGGCGTTGAGGGGCGCCCGGGGAGGGGGAGGGGGGGGGGAGGGGGGGCGTCGTAGGGGGCGGTGATAGATACATCCAACTTCCAAGTAGGAGGTATGTAGTCACAAGTACATACGATACGATACGAAGCACTGGCACTACTCTGTTCTTCTTTTTCTTTTCGTACCATCTGCGATCGCGAGATCTACGGTCGTGAGGGCTATGTATGACTCCTCGACTCGTCTCAGGCTTCAGGTCGTTAGGTCGTTCCTGACCCGGAAGTCATCACAAACATAAACACCCGCCCACGTACGACGCAGGTGCAGCAGGTACAGCACGACCCAGGCCCGTGCGGCTTTCCATGACGTCGTCGTCGTTGTCGGGGACTCAAATGACGGTCTGGGTGTCCATACCACATGTACCATCTGCTGGAGGGGGAGGGGGGGGGGGGGGGGGGTGAGCAGGACGAGGCGCAGTGAAATGAGGGAGGGACCGGAATGAGAGGTATGAGAGGTCGGGGGAATCATCCGCATCTTAAATGTCAGAGATGGCAGAGATGGAGAGGGCAGGGTCGGGTCCCGTGATGTTGCTAGACGGTGGGGGAGGGTCACACGGGGTATTGCTTATTCTTGTCTGGGTTCTTGTCTGGGTTCGTGCCTGGGGTTGAGTCGTGGACTGTTGGGTCGTTGACGGTTGACGTCAGGCTGGCCTTTTGTGTTGGTTGGCCGGTGAGTAGGCTACAGCCTTAAATATGAGGATCTGGGCGAGGATCTGGTTGGGGTCTGGTCGCGGATCTGGTTGGAGCCTGGTTGGGGACTGGGTACGGATCTGGTTGGTTACCTAAGATGTAGATGCCTATCTATATGAGGATCGATTCAACCGTTAACGGTCGGGATGGATCGTGGAGGGGTTACATACATAGGGTTGGGGGGTTGGAGGGTTCAGCCTTGTCGAAGTGGGGGGTTAGTTCCCAAAGTATGTCGTTCGGTTCCGCATTATGTAGGAGCGAGACGAAGTGAGGATCTGAGCAGTAGGACTGGGCTGTTATGGACTGCGGGCGCACCCCAGAGAAACGTCGCGAACAGTGTGGGAGCATGGGAGTCCATCCCGAAAGCTTCCGACTCGATGTGATGTTCTCGAACGAGTGGGGGGTTACCAGGTAGTATGATAGTAGTTATCGCCATCACGTGCCCCTCCCCCGCCCCCGTGCGCAACGGCAACGGCCACACGAGTGACGAGTACGAGCCGCCCGAGCGCTGCTGTTCGCACTACGCAGTTGAGATGAGTACGGGATAGGGACACCTGGATACGGTACAGTCATACCCCCCTGGTGACTGCGAGCTCCAGCTGGTGGAAGTATCGGCAGTCACGAGCTTTCTGTGGCTGTCTGGCTGTCTGGCTGGCTGGGTGGCAGAAGACAGCCACAGCTGCTTCGTGCCTTCTTTGGGCTTCGTACAAAACGGCGTAGAGGCCCCTCGCAAACAAGCAACGGTTTTATCGATTCTTGCTTATTCTGATCCTGATGCTTCGCCTCCTCATTCTGCAGGTCCTCTACACTACACCACACTACGCGATTCGGGAAGAAACGAACGACTCACGCAGCGCACTCACATCCTTACGCACGACACATCCTTAGTTTGCAACATAAAAGCCACATCGGGAAATTTACGAGTCATACTCCACATAGTTAACTACCCGTCAAGACTCAAGAGCAGAGACAACTCGGAACGGAACAGAACAGAACAGTCACACAGTCGCAACCAATCACAGCATGGCAGGATTCACGATGGCTGGGAGTGCGGAAGTCTTCTTAATGAGCGGAATCCGCTGCTACTGGTGTGCGGTGCTGAGACTGGGACTGGGAGTGGCACTTCTTCTTTGTTTCCTCTTTGTTCTGAGACTGCTCTGGCTAGTATCGCACCGTCATCACCCCAGGAAAGAAGAAGAAGCTCTGGCGGTACGGGATTCGGAAGTCGGCGGAGGAAGCGGCGGAGGAAGCGGCGCAGACACAGATACAGACGCAGATACCACAGGCACAGACACAGACGAAGAGCTGGAACTAAAGCTCTCGCCTAGCTTGCTGCTGCTATCGTCATCTACACCGTTGTTATTGTCATTGCTCGAGGTGGGTTCCGATCGTTCGCTGCTGTTCTTCCGTCCGTTTCATCCATCTCATGACCACACCTCCCACCACCACCCACCACCACCACGCAACCCCTCCCCCCGACCGACTCCGACCGCGCTCACCGACGGAAGAGAAAAGAGAAAGAGAAAGAAGCGGACGAGCAGACTTGGGACAGACCTTTGCGGGCTTCTCTTTCTGGCTCTGGCCATGCTTTCTCCAGGAAAAAGAAAACACCCAGAAGCAGTAAATTACCGTATTGGGATTAGCCCGCATAGCTTCGACGAATCACGGTGCGCGTGAGGCGGCGACGAGGGGGGCGGAGGGGACTTTCTGGGGGTGGGGTGGGGGATGGCGGATGGTTGACCATGGTCCATGGGAGGGGGGGAACGGCCTCCGCTTAATCGCAGTTCACTGCTAACCATCAGATAGTCCGACCAGCTTCGTGCATGGCAGCTTGGTGCAGCTGCTGCACCCACATCCTCCTGTAGCTCCCACTTTGATCCCTCCTCTTCCTACTCGTCCCCGTCCGAATCCTCCTTCTCAGGAGGCTGTTGCGGGGTTCGCTGTGAGGTATTACAAGAAACGTCTCTCCCCCCCCGGTCACCGCTGCTACCACTGCCACCACCCCCTCCACCTCCACCACCTCCACCTCCACCACCACCATCGCTACCCCCCCATCCTCCGCTTCCCCTCACCGATCGCCTTTACTACTACGCCGCTCGATTCACAAGTACCAAAATCTCCAACTCTCAATATCGCGACAGCCAGCTCGTAACCGAAACCCACCTGGACTATCCCAACAGTGACGCCGAGCCACCGCCCCCGCGACCGCGACCCCCCGAACCTCAAGAGATGCGAATGCGCACCTCTCTTGAGCTACCACAATCACCTTCGCCGTCCCCGCCACTACACCGCAGCTTGGGAATGCAAACCTCGCACAAACAACCATCGCTGCCGCTGAATCGAATGATGCATCTGCCCACACCGCCCCCCTCCTTCTCGTCGGAGACCGACTGCTCGCCGCACGATGCGACCAGTGGGTCGGCGCTCTGGTCCAGCTCGACGCCAACCAACAGATCGCACGACGACTTGCGATCATCACCCACACCTATGCGCCTGCCGCCACTCTCGGACCAGGAGGTCGCCCGTCGCCACCTGCGACTGTCCATGTCGCCGGAACCCGACTTTCCTCGACTGCCGCCGCCTGGCTCCAATCGCGCGACTCCGGATAGAGAGATGGGCGGCCGCGACTCGAGGGAGTCGTCGCCGGCTACGGGGCGG
This sequence comes from Tricharina praecox, assembly GCF_024521635.1. NCBI lineage: Eukaryota > Fungi > Ascomycota > Pezizomycetes > Pezizales > Pyronemataceae > Tricharina > Tricharina praecox. Next base: position 579,094 of record NW_026250419.1, read on the forward strand.
ACTCCGTCGCCAGACCCCTTTGACGGCGATCGGAGTAGGAGCAACTCGCCGGAAGACACAATGCGACCGCCACCGCTGCGGGCGCTGACGGAACAGAACTTGAACGCCAAGAACCATCATCGTGCGGGCTCCAACGGCGCGCGCTCCGTCATGTCGGCGTATGATATGATTACGAGCTACATTGGAAGCGACGGAAACCCGCAGCCGAATAAGCGCCGAGGGACGTCGACTGGGTTCCAGCCGAACGCGGGACTGTCGAAGCCGATCACGCCGAGCTTTATCAGGGACTACAACTCCACTACATCCGTACGAAACCGACGGGCGAGTAATGCGCGTGACTTGTCGCCGGAGATTGAGGACAACAGGAGAGAAGAGGGACAGGGGTCGCGCATATTCCAGGGCAGCTTGGTGCTGTCGAATACCTACGGGAGTGACGGAACGGCGACGAGCCAGTCGGGGGATATGTTGCGCATGAGCGAGCTGTCCCGACAGCGGCAGGCAATGGGTTGGAACTATTGTGGTGGGTAGCAGCAATTCCCTTCCTTTCCTCTTCCTTTCCCGCTCCCTGCACTTTCACGCCTCCTCCCCCCCCCCCCCCCCCCCCCCCCCCTCCCCCTCCCTTCATTTCTTGTACTGAGCCCCTCTGTTATATCTTTCAGCCCAAATCCCCGAAAGCCGTGTTCGCCATGAAATCATCACCTCCCCGACCGCGTCATTGACCCATGAAGGAAAGGAATCTCTGTCCACAGTTTACTACAAGGAGTTTTCGTCACAGATCGATGCATTCGCGCGGAACCTCAAGAAGCCAGTCGTCACGTTTGTGCTCGTCATGATAATACCAGTGCTATTATCGCTGGGAACATCACTTTTCACTGGATCGCGGAGCACTGTGGGGACGAGTAACTCGACATTCGGCGGCAACATCGATTTCCCGACGCTCATGAGTATCGAGGCATCATTCGAGCGGGTGGTGGACTCCGCGGCCGGTGGTTCGGAACTCGCGCGATCGCTAAAACAGAGCGAGATGGCAGTAGCGGACCTCAGCACGGTAGTCAAGTACTCGGATCTCAACTGTCGCGAGACATTGAGCACGCGGTTGGAGCAATTCGCCATCGACGCACGCGACAACGTAGTGGGGCTGCTGGAGTTTTCCGCAAAAGTTGGGGGAGTTCTAGACGAGTAAATTTGGCTTCCTCCCCACGCCCCGTGTGAAACATGGGCGCTGATCTTGCGGGCTATGTAGGCTACTGTCGGTGAACCAATACGCGCTGCGCGAATTGACGTCATTACACATGGAGCGTCTCGAGGGCCGAAAGACACTGCTGCAGCGCATACCCTTCCCGTGGCCGCTCTCGTCGCTCGCGCCGTCGCCCGCCACCATCGCCCGCGCACGCCTGGCACAGACATTCGACACGGCGGTCGAAGTGCTCGAAACCAACCTGCGGCTACTGATCGCGCACGGCACGATAATACAAGCGGGGTTGATGGGGCTATCGCAGCAGAACGGGCCGATCCGCACGGAGATCGTGCGGGAATTCGCCGACATACGCCGCGGCGAGGCCGAGGCCATGTCGTCGCTGTGGGCGCGCATCAGCACGCACTCATCGAAGCGCCAAAACTTTAAGGAGAACGAGCGCCTGCTGCGCGAAATCAACGTGTACCACGATAAGGCGCGCGGTTACGTCGAGGTTACCCTGCTAGAGCTCGGACGCATGACGAGCGAGCTCGATAATCTCCGCCGGAGAGTCGCGCAGCCCCTCCTCGTCGAACGGAAGACCCAGGATATAGGCATGCAGGATCAGGTCCATGCTATACAGGGCAGCGTCGATGCCCTCCTCAAGAAACGAGGCGATAGAGATGAGAGGCAGCGCATGTGGAATCGGATTATTTTGGAGGGCGCGGTGCGCGGTCAGGAGGGGGGGACCGTCGAGGGCCCGAGGTTTTGACAGCACAGCACATAGGCTGAGGTTGTTGGGCCGGGGGGAGGGGGGTGGATAAGGGTGGATAAGAGTGGATAAGGAAGAGCCAGGGTGAATATGCGGGGAGGCCTGGGAGGGAGGGAAGGGGAAGGGGCAGGATGGCATGGATGGCGTTCTCTTTTTTTTACTTTTCCTCCCTTTTTTATTTTTTCTTTATCTGGATTCTGTTCAAGGCTGGCTGGCTGAATTTTTGTTCTGTTCCGTTTCGGTTGGCGTTTTTTCTTTCTTTTTCTGTCTTCTTTCTTTTCATTTCCTGTCTTCTTTCTTTTCATTTCCTGTTTCCGGTTTGGTATGAGTATTTCTGGGAGTACATTGGGGGAGTACGTTGGTGTCGGGTCTTGTATCGGGTCTTGTATCGGGGTTTTTCCGGGGTTCTGGCTTCTAGCTTTTTGGGCTTTTTTGAGCTCACTCACCAACTTCGGAGTTTCTCTCTTTTCTTGTGTACTTTTTGGCGGGGCTGGGTTTTTGTTCGGCAGCAGAGGGGGAGAGGGGAGGGGGGGGGGGGGGGGGGATATGGGGGGTTATTGGTGTTTTTTGATTCTGGGCTGGAGGGTATCTGTTTGATTTTTGTGTTTCGGTTTTTGTGTTTTGTGTTTGGTTTTGTGGATGGGTTGATCTGGATGGTGTCTGGATGGTTGGGGTATCTGGATGGTGGGAAATGTATGTACACACCTCTCCTCGTCTCTTTCCGTCTCGTCTCGTCTCTTGCCTTTGCCTTTATTTTGTGTTTTGCCTTTGCCTTTGTTGTTAGTGTCTGTCTTCTGCTTTTGTTTTTTGTTTTTTATTTGCTGTTTACTGTTGAGTCTTGTTTGTTTTGCTTTTGGGCCTGCTAAAGCGTGTTTTCCGTTGGGGGAATATTACCAATTGGAGGGGAATGTATTTGGAGCGGCGGGAAGTGATGGCGCACAGGGGATGAGGGGCGGTGGATTCAATTCTTGGAAATAATATACATACGGCTTCTTTCTAGTGTTACCTACTTGAAAATTCCCTTGGGCGGGTGGAGATGTGAGATGTGCGGAGATGTGAGATGTGCGGAGATGTGAGATGTGCGCGGGTTGGTTGTGTGCGCGGGTGGGTTATGTGCGGGGGTGGGTTATGTGAGTGCGGTGGAGATGATTGCGGTGATGGGGTGGGAATCATGCGATGCGGGGATGGGATGGGATGCGGTGGTATGCGGTGGAACGGTGAAGGCTCAAGGGGCGGTGATCCTGGGAGGTGGGGGAGCAAAGTGGGGGGAGGGGAATAGGTAGAGAATGTAGAGAGCATCCCGCTGCATCGCTGCAGGTCTCGTTTCAATGAGCCACACACACACTCTCTCTGTGCAGAACGTAGAGAGTACATAAAGGCGTGCCGGATCTTCGCATGTAAGGCTGGGACTGGGACGGAAGCACAGAAACTCACTCGGCAGCAGCCACGGCGCAAGAGTAGGTCGATGTTCCCGACGCAGGAGCCAGGACACGGGCCGATGTGCCATGATGTGCGAAGCCAGTCAGCTTATAGGAGGGAGTACTCACTCAAATACCGGTATGTAGGAGTCAAGGACCGTTATGTCGTTCCTTTCGATTTTCAAGCATCAAGACGAGAATCGAAGCGCATAACTATCAACAGCACGGAGCGTGGCGATTGAGATTACAGATCACAGAGGACAGAGGACAGACGGAAGTTGGAACTCCGCTTCCACATCTACCTAGTACCTACTGTATACTTAGTGAAGGGGGGGGGATAAGATATTTGGCAGCAGTACAATGCGTAACCAGCACTGGTGCATATTCTCAACAGACTACATACTATGTAGGTACTCCAACACTACGTATCGATACAGGTCACAGCGTGTTTTTACTGCTTTGACACATATTTCCACGAATAAGCCGTGCTACAACCTGCGGCGAACTCCCACAACGTATTAGGGATACGTATCCAATACTGTATAGTCAAGGGGGGAGGGTAAAAAAACATTGTTTCCAGCTGGACGCATATTGCTATTGTATCAGGGCACAGAAAAACACGTATTTTGATCGTACTGATACGACATCCCTAGCATTTTTTTATAAACCCCCATTTGACTATACGGTACGTATCGAGATTCAATATGCGTGGCAACATACTAACTACCACATTCTTATACTTATACGTTGCGGGGAAAGGAGTGACTGTATCCTGGATACACGGACGTATCGATATGGTATATACCGGATACGTTGTTTTTTGATCCGCGTAGCGATATCGTTGTGCTTAATTGCATTTGTATTACAACGTATATCTTTCAACAATACGTTGAGCTTTCTTTGGCGATACTATTTCTCCGTGATGTATATAGTACACCTGCAATACATAGCCAAAGTTCTACGTATCAGATTATCTCTGTCATAGCGCCTGCAGAAGTACCTAGCGGTACCATATTCTAGCCCGACACGCAGTAATTCGGGATATTGTAGTGCTGCATACCACGTTTTTTACCCCCCTTCACTATACAGTAAGTACCCCGGTGTAGTCGAGGGTTTCCCCAACCACACCGTTTCCGGCGGGGCAGTGTCGTCGTTTCTTGCTCCCGAGGAACGAACCCCTCTGACCAGGTGAGCAGCAGCAGAAAATACGGTAACTACGGGTAGCAGTGTTGCCGGACAACCACTGCAGTCTCCAGTGACCAGTTCGCAGGAAGTGCCATCGCCGCACACCTGACGACCATTGACAGGCGCCGTCGGATTCGGGACTCAGGACTCGGCAGCCGGCATCCGGCGTCCGGTCAGAGTGATATCGCATGACGCTGGCGATCTCTTCTGGAAGAAAGCTGTTACAAAACCCTGTCGGAAACGTGGAAATGGGGGACTCAGAGTGCATGGATGCTGCTAGACATGCGAGATATGTAGGTTCGATAACGCACCTGAATGTACTAGAGTACCTAGTAGGTGCTGGGCGTGGTGAATAGTGATCGAGCGCCGCGCTGGCGGCTGTGGCTCGGAGAAGGGCGGAGGACGGACAATATTGCTGCCATCTTTGTGGGCCAACTTCCAAGAGCACGGTAATCGAGTCACCGCTTTGCATAGTCGGAGTATGTACGCCACTCGACTCGATACTTCAGTGCCCAGTCTCCATCATCATAGGCATCATCTTCCGAGTCCCGAGTCCCAATCCCGTCGCCTTCCGGGAGCACTGTGCAGGTCTCACCGAAACCCTACAGAAACCCGACGTCGTCGGTCCTCTAGCTGTAGAGAAGTCCAGCCCGCTGAGCGCCTACAAACCAACCAAACAACTACTCCAATCGCGAAATAGATATATGTGCCGAGTTCTCCGTAGATATGCCATCTGCCCGGGTGGCTGAAAACCTTAAACTTACGCCATAGGAATACCCAGGCCCATCATCTCAGATTCTCCACACGCTCATCTTCCATCCAAACACCCTAGGTATGTAGAGTACATATCTCACTCCTTCCATCCATTCCAGAACACCTTCCTGACGATCCCCGCCGAGGCAATGATCGATTATGATCCCCTAGTATCCGGGTCCGGACGAGTGGCATCACAACCACAACCGCCAGCAGAGGCTGGGTATATCTGATCATCAGACACACCAATCTTCCGACAGCACCATTTACTCCAGTAGTTGCCTAGCCACTCGCGCCCATCCTTCCCGCCGCCGCCGCTGCTGCTGCATCGCCGGCCGACGTCCATCCTACCAGCCCACCATCACCGCCATCCCACCGCTTATGGTAAGTGTATCCGTCTTGTAGGCACTAACTTCCCAACTTCCCACTCTAAACCTTCCCCCCCGCCACCCCCAGCACCCCCGGCGTCCGCGCCTCCGAAAGCCACGCTCGCAAAAACCTAACTTTCCTACTTCGACTCTATATCGACATCCGAGACGGATAATCCGGTAGCGGGTCTTGGAGTTACAGAACCGGTGCTAAAAGCTACAAAACAGTGCTAAAGGAGGAAAGAAGTTCCGCTGCCCCAACAAGCAACGGGGTGTCTCACTGTTGCCTCCCACCGTCTCACCGTCGCACATTTCTCTCGTCTCGTGCTGCCAAGGCACGGGCACGGCACGGCAGAGACTGGAGCAGCGCCGCAGCAGCGGAGCAGCGGACCAACGGTTAACCCGGGCTCTTTTTTCCGGGGGAATTTAGTTTTCCCAAAGGGGGAGCGTTGCGCGGTCACGGGTAACTATCACAATCTTATGCATACGGGCTTGGATACTCTAGATGGGTGGCTGGTACTCTGCATACCGGGTGAGAGGAAATGAGCGGGAATTTTGTTCCTATTCCTTCCGGCGCTGGATCCCTGATGCTCTTGAAGAGGGAGGCGAGGTTTAACTTTCAACTCTTATTCCTTCTGGCTTTGATGCAAGGGAGCAGCGGCGAGTGTCGTTTCAAGAGTTGAGTGAGTGAGAGAGATGGATGAGGAAAAAACATTCGTTTTCTTGTTACAACATTCCTAACTAAAATTAAAATCCGAACCACCAGCCACCCAGACATTACAAGAAAGAGAAAGAAAAAAACAGAGAGAAAAACGTGAAGCCATCATGATATCCCGCCGCCCCGCCCAGCCCATCCCAACATAGCAAACATGAATCATCATATCAAACGTAACCGCAGCAGCACCACAACCTCCCATGGCAACACACACACAAGGAAAAAAAACAGTGGTAAAATCGGTATATACAACCCCAGAAGTGAAAACGCGCAGTGGTATAGTGGTGTAGTGACGTAACTACGGCCAAACGATTAAGTCATGCATCCCCTTCTTACAACTTCTCGTCGGCGATGCTGCTGTGGCTGGCGCGCTTGCGGCTGACGTCCTCGTCGCTGGACAGGCCGGAGGCCATGGGCGCCTCGAGGTCGGGGACGGGGTTGGAACCCTTGTCGGTGAGCTTCCAGGCGTGGGTGGTCTCGTGGAAAAGGGTGTCCAGCTCCTCGAGCGTCTTGCCGGCAGTCTCGGGGTACAGGAAGTAGATGATCGGGACGAAGGCGGCGTTGAAGCACATAAAGATGAGGAAGAACTTCCATCCGAGGTTCTCGGCACCGAGAGGAGTGATCTTGACGACGACGACTAAGGAGATGTTAGTGTGAGGCTCACAGAAAGAACAGCGGGGGGGATCTTACAGTTCCAGAGCCAGTTAGCAGAGGTAGCAAGAGCAGTTCCCTGGTTGCGGAAACGGAGCTCGTTGATTTCGGTGGGGTACAACCAGGGAGTAGCGACCCAGGCGAAACCGGAGTAGGTGGCGATGTAGACCATGACAAAGACGACTCCGGCAGTACCGGCGGCCTTGTTGTTATCCTCGACTGAGAGCTTGACACAGACAGCGATGACGGCCATGGCAATAGCCTGTCCAGCGGCACCGAGCATCAAAGGCTTGCGACGTCCCCAGTTGTCGATGAAGAGAATAGGGATAAAGGTGAAGACGAAGAAAGTGAGACCAGTGCATCCACCGACGATCAGAGACAGCTCACGGTCGAGGGAGAGAACGTTCTCGAGGAGGTAGGCGGAGTAGAAGATAACGGCGTTGATACCAGTCAGCTGCTGCATCATCTGAATGCAGTAACCCAATGCCAGACGGCGGAAGGTCTGCTGCTTTCCACCCTTGAAGTAATCCCTCCAGACGACAACACCGTTGTTGTTGGCCATGTTCGCGGCCAGAGCAGACTCGATTGCACGGTACTGCGACTGGACCTCGGTGGAGTGCTTGTCCTCACCCTCGAGAGCGGCAAGGACCTCGAGGGCCTCTTCCTTCTGGTCGTTGGCCATCAGGTAACGGGGAGACTCAGGAAGACCGAAGAGCATGACGGCGGTGATGGCACCGAAGACGACCTGGAGGAGAATGGGAGTGCGCCACTGGAGGGTCGCGTCCTCAGAGAACGAGGTACCGTAGGTGATCCAGTACGAGATGGTGATACCGATGGTGATGAACCATCCCTCGATGGAAATCATACGTCCACGGGAGCGGGCTTTGGTGGTTTCGGCCTGGTACATGGGTACAGTTGAAGTGTTGATACCGTTACCGACACCGGTGACAATACGACCGACGATCATGTGTGCGACACCGAAAGCAGAGGCCTGGAGAGCAGTACCGACGAGCATGATAGCCAAACCGAGCCAGATAGCCTTCTTGCGACCGAGACGGTCACCGATGTAGAATGTGAGAATAGCGCCGAGAAAACATCCGATTTCGTAGATAGCAGTGATTGTTCCAATTGTAGTAGTGTCCGGGTTGTTGAATGAATCTTAATGAGAATGTCAGTCTTGAGATCACTACGAGCGCGAGGGAGAATGGCGCGTACCCTTGAATGCAGAGCCTCCGATGAGACCGGCGAAAACTCCCTGATCGTATCCGAACAACAAGAATGCGGAAGACGAGGCGACCGACACCATGATTCGCAGGGCGGCACCCCGCGCATTTCCCCAAGTCCGTACCATTGTTGTGAGAGTAGCGAGAGACTGTTCTTGTCGACTGTTCGTGCTATGTGATGGAAACCGAGCAGTGGCCGCGAACACTGGATGTGGATGGTGATGATGAGAAGCCCAGGGTTGGAGGACTCACGAACTTCTTATATCCAGAGGAGGTGAAATCCCTTTGCCCGGGTAGCTGCGATGGAATTGGCGAAGGATTCAAGTCTTCGCTGCATGAATATTCGGTTCCCCATAGTTAGTGTGGCGCGGCCTGGTCTGGCTGGTTTGGCTGGTCCTGGTTGTGGGGACGGTCATTGTGGGGACTAGCTAGCGGCGAGAACCCATTTCCCTCCCCACCGCTTGCCTCCACACGAAACCAACCAAGAGTGGGTGCGGGGCGCTTGTCTGGGGTAATCGCTAAACCCGTAAGAGCTCAAGCGGATTACGGGGAGTCCTTCGGGATTTCCGATGTGTCCGTCAAACTGAAACCGTGCGCCCGATCCGGCAACCAGACTTCTACCACAGCTGCGAACGGTACGACCGTCCTGATGATAGCGTAACGGCCAGCTGGTAGAGTGCTGAAGGGCACGAAGAAGCAAAATCCATGCTTCCGAACGTACCCCGAATGATCGCGTGAGTACGGTAGAGTTGGGACGATGTCGGTTTTCTGCACGCTATGCACGAGGGGTTTGCCGTGAGAGCGCGAGCCTGACCTGACCAACCGCTAAGGGTATGTGCCAGACCGTTGGAGCGTTGGAGATCACATGGCAGCTGCAAGCTATGCCTTGACGGCCCTTCACCATGGGTCGACCAGACGCTCCTTTGTGGGCTGCATGGCGCGGAAGAATGGATGATCCGCCGTGCGAGGGCATCGCGAGTCGCGATTTTCGACGCGGTCGTTGTCGCGGTCAAACTTCAACATCGTCAACCTCATCGACGGAGAACAGCTTTGCGGGGTCTTCAGGCATAGTAGCGCCATACCCAGAAAAAGCACTTACCAAGTTCCATGGCAGCGCGCTCCAGATTCCCAATCATCCCGCCTTCCCCGCCCGTCCGTGGGCCGTCTCCACAGTGATCCGAGTGTTTGTCGACTCTTGGTGTTTGTCGCGTGTCTGTCCAATGAGAGCAGGCATCCCGATCGGAATCACGAGATTCATCATGTGCGGCTGGTGGTTTTCTGGAAAAAACATCTAGGCCTGTCGGGTTGAGCCTCGATCGCTGGTCGGGGAGATGGTCGGCTTTTCCGATGCGCCCCTGGTGCCGTGGCAACCCCAACCCCACACTTCTCGCGTGGCCATTAACCACTGCGTAGCGCGACTGCAGGGAATTTTTCCGCCCGGGGAGTAATACGGAGAAAGATCGCCATCTCATAATCGTCATCAGAATCTTTCTTATCGCCGGGGAAATCAGCGGCGTTCAGACGGCCGTGAAGAGCGGGGCAGCGGCGAGAGAGTGGAGCCTCCAAGAGCTGGGGTGCTGAGCTCCGCAGCTCGCCATATTAATAGGGAGGCTTCTCGTTCGTCCTCCTCCTCCTGCTCCACAAAGCTGTACGATATCGTGAACTGTGCAGACTCTTACTACCTATTCTACCTCCATTACCCACTTCACAAACATGTCTACCACCAACGGAACCACTCCCAGCGGAGGCCTTTCCCTTCGCGTGCTCGGATTGAACTCCGGCACCTCCATGGACGCCGTCGACTGTGTCCTCTGCCACTTCACTCAGAAATCCCCCTCCGAGCCCCTCCACCTCAAGATCCTCAAGTTCGACGACATTGAGCTTCCCCAGAGCATCAAGAAGCCGGTCTTCAACATCATCCGCTCCAACAAGACCTCCCCCGAGGAGCTCTGCCAGATCAACGTCCAGCTCGGTGACGTCTTCGCCGACTCCGTCGAGGAGTTCTGCCGCCGCCACGGTTACGATCTCGAGAAGGACATCGATGTCGTCGCTTCTCACGGACAGACCATCTGGCTCCTGTCCATGCCCGCCGACGGTCAGACCCGATCCGCCCTTACCATGGCCGAGGGCTCCATCCTTGCCGCCCGCCTCGGCAAGACGGCCGTTACCGACTTCAGAATCTCCGAGCAGTCGGTCGGACGCCAGGGTGCCCCCATGATCGCCTTCTTCGACGGATTAGTCCTCCAGCACCCCACCATTCCCCGCGCTTGCCAGAACATCGGTGGTATCGCCAACGTCTGCTTCATCCCACCCACTTCCCAGGAGAACGGCGGTATGTCCGGAATCTACGACTTCGACACCGGCCCAGGTAACGTAAGTAAAAATGACTCCCAGCTCAAGATTGAAGCTTCTCCTCTTCAGAAACTGACGAGCTATACAGATGTACATTGACTTCGCCATGCGTCACTACACCGAGAACAAGATGGAGTACGACAGAGACGGACACTTCGGTGCCGCCGGCACTGTCAGCCAGGAGATCGTCGACGAGTACCTCAAGACCCTCCCCTACTTCTCGCTGCCTCCTCCCAAGACCACCGGCCGCGAGCTTTTCGGCGACCAGCAAGCGTACGAGCTCATCCAGCTCTGCGAGTCGAAGGGTCTCTCCCCCCAGGACACCGTCGCTACCATCACCCGCATCACCGCGCAGGCCGCAGTCGAGGCGTACCGCAAGTACGGACCTAAGACCGCCGACGGCAAGCTCGACATCAAGGAGATCTACATGTGCGGAGGAGGAGCCTACAACCCCAACATCTGGAAGTACATGGAGGAGCAGTTCAAGCCCGACGGTGTCCGCATCACCATGCTCGACGAGGCCGGTGTTCAGGGCGGTGCCAAGGAGGCCGTCACCTTCGCGTTCCAGGGTATGGAGGCCATCCTTGGACGGCCCCTGGTTGTCCCCCAGCAGGTGGAGACCGATACCCCCGTCATTGTCGGCAAAGTCAGCCCTGGAAAGAACTACAGGGAGCTGATGAAGATGAGCGTCGGTTTCGGTGGACACGTTGAGGGAGACTATCTGCCTGCTGTGCGGGAGATGGTCCTCAACTCTGTTGCCGAGTAAACCAGCACTCACCTCATAAAATAATGTCTTGTTTATTTCGATAGATTTTTTTGGGTTGGCCGAAACATGGGGATGATGTAAATATTGAAATGTGCGGCCAGAAGCGGAGGATATTTTCTTTTTTCTTTCTTTCTTTTCTTGGGTGTTTTGTATAGATTTGAACTGGGGGCATGATGTATGATGAAATAGAAACGACGTTCACAGTACCTTTTCAAGTTTTTTTTAGTAAATTATGCATCGTGATGTTTCCTTTTGCGAAAATCTGTACGACTCTTTCCTCGTGGTCAATCGCGACCGCCACCTCCGTCAGCGGCGACTGTGGGGTGCAGAGAACATGAATCGTGCGACATAATCGAGACTCCAATTATCGCGGCGCGTCATGCAATGGCAGTCCACACCGGCGTCCTGAAGTATGAAGGGAAGAGCATCGACGCGTTTGTGTGTTAAATCCGACGCTCCGAGATGCTAGATGAGTTGACTAGTCTCGAATCGTTTCCCGATGCATGCAGTAGCGGCGTTGCTGGGCCAGGTGAGTGCTTAGAGGTTAAGTATGAAATAGGGGCATGGCCCAAGACTCCAAGATGCCGAGAAGATAAACAACCTGAGCAGTGAGGTGTTTGTCGGGCGGAAGATGTCGCTCCTATGATTCGTGGGAGAGGCTGTTTGTAGAGTAGAGTACTCTAGCTGTGGATCAGTCACTTGGAAGTTGGGACTTGATCGATCACTCGGCAATTCAGTTCAGTTCAGGGGAAGTGATGCGATAGATCTACGATTCGGACGGATGGCTGATACATAGGTAGCTGATAGCTCTGATGTATAGTGAGACAGTCGAGCGTACTAGTAGATGTCAGCTGAGGAGCCACGTTGAGCGATTTCGGCCCTTCGTTTTTGCGGTCATTCACAGATTATCACTCAGGTCAGCTCATCCTAGCAAGCCATCAACAGCAATCCGAGGTGACACTAGTCGATGGGCGGCGATAGACTGGGATAAGGTACGGGCAAGGGCTCAAGAGAGAAGGAAGGCCGAATCAGGGAATGGGGAACCAGAACGGTGCTCGGAGAGGGATGAAGAACTGGATGCAATGGTGACGATAGTTAAGCGTGGAGCGGTTTCTAGGCCCGCTCGTTCTCACTTTCCTTCCTCCCTTCTTTCTTTCTGGCCTCCCTTCTATCTCTCGTTCTCTCTGTATGTAGTTTTCTAGCGGCAATCGAGAGAGGGATCGGGCGGAGGGCAGAAGGGAGCCCGCTCCGAGCTTGTGGCCAGAGTTCGGAGACAGTGGGCCGGAGTCGGACACGTAACTGTCTTGATCTGATAAGATCGAATGAAATGATGATTAAATGGAAAGATAAAAAACAAACACGAGATGCACCGGCGTACGTTGGCGGGCCGCGGCTGGCCGTCTAGTGTGAAATATTCTTGTCCCTCGTACCCGTCGGCACGTCGGCATTGATGAATACGGGTGCAGAGACAAAGAATGTACCCGAATACAGACCCAAAGATGCCTACATGCCCGGTTTAAATGCAGTCCTACAAGGTTTTCATTAGCATAACACCTACATATGGATACGACCGACATCTCATATGTGCCGCGGCTCGATCGTGTGAGGGGCCCAAGTCTGCTTACTTCCGAGACATTTGTCATTCAACCCTTGGCAGTCCTCACATGCTGATACTCCGCTAGTGATACCGTATCGAGGCCTCATCGTGATCAACTATAGAAGGTTATATGTCCCGAATGTTTCGCCGAAAATGAAGCCGTATGGCGCAGGTAAACGGGATTCAAAATCGGTACTTGGTAGGGCGAACGCAATACGTCCGGACATGTCACCGAGAGTCGCTGCTGTCGTGGCTTTTTTTTTTTCACTCGCCCCGTTACGCTAGTCACACAGCACCGGAGCCGCACCTTAAGTGAACGTCTCCTTCACGCGTCCCCCGCCCTTCGCTTCCCCATCAAATCGATCCCAACCCCACAACGCAATGACGCTTAAATACTCCGCATTCCCCATACCAAGTATCTAGCAGCAAAAAGCAGACCATTGTGGCCAGCCTCCATGCATAATCCCAGCATTGACCCAGCTTGAGCCCAGACAGCCTTATGCGATCTCCACCAGTCCGCGCTCCCCCCCCTTCAGAAGTGTCGCGTTTATCGCAGCAGCCTCCTCATCGAATCAATATCCCGCGCTCGAGATGACCTTGAACTACCGCCTACACCAACAGCTGCCAACAGAAAATAGTGCTCCGCCTTGCGCCCCTACCGCCAACATGACCACCCCCTCCTCGAATCCGGATGACAGCTCAAACTCCGTCGCGGGCACCGAGCGTGAGCGAGAGCCGCCACAGCACAAGTCGAGCCCGGATCACCGGGGTATAAAGCGAACAAAAACCGATGGTAGGTAACATGCCTAGTCCATTCGACCTCGCCGCCCGTAACCCCTATCTCGTGATGGCGGTTCTCATCGAAATCAAGCACACGCCGAATCTTGCCACAGCGTCACTAAATGTGCGTGTCTCCGGCTACAGGGAAATCCACTACAGCTCCGAGAAAGAGAGTTCCCACCGCATGCGAGAACTGTCGACTGCGGAAGACGAAATGTGATGGCGTCAAGCCGGTGTGTGGGAGTTGTGCGAGGATGGGGGTGGAGTGCGTTGGGGGCGACGAGAAGGAGTTGAGCTTGTACGTTGACCTCTCTGACGAGCTTACTTCCTCGAGTGCATAGCTGATTCGTGTCGTTGCATGTCAGGTACGAAAGGACAAGCTTGCGTATTCTCGAGGGTATCGACCGCATCGAAGGAATCCTTCGCACTCAGAACGCCCCGCCACCTAGTCCTGCCGGCACGGCCAACAACCATTGCGCTGCTATTACTACAGTGAACACTATGTCAAGTCCTGCCGCTGCTCTTAGCAACCTCTGCGCAGCAGCAGCAGCAAATTCAATGTCTCCCCCCGGGGTATCACCTGCCATGGCGGTGTCACCCGCTCTCTCCTACCAAAGCACGGCCAGCATCGTGACTGCGATGCACGAGGCTCCGAGTCCCTTGCCAGCGATTCACACACTTTTTGACTCCAACTCGACCATGCCGGGCACAAGCAGGATCAAGACGCCATCAAAGCTTGACCGGATTCTAGCATGGAGTGTCTTTCCCAGGACGTCGCCCTATTGCGGCCTTGTCTCCAATGGAAACTGGAGAGAGAGCCTGGGGGAGGAGATGCATCTGGGGCTGGACGAGGTGAGAGTATTACACATGCGGTATCTCGAGCGGTTTCACCCCAACTACCCCATAATAAACATCGAATCTCTCAACAAGGCAATATGCTCGACGTTGGAGGGCAAAGGATGCGGGTGGGATTCCGAGGCCTGCTTGATGCTCCTTTGCTGCGCGCTTGGAGCGGTCGCAGACGATTATTTCGAGCACTTTTATAATCGAGAGACGACGAGAGATCCACAGAGATCGCGGCTCGAGAGGATAGCGAGGGCGGAGGGGTACTGGTGTATGGCAAAACGTAGATTGGGGATTGTCATGTTGGAGGAAACGGAGTTGGCGGGGCAATGTCTCGCTCTTGCTGGGTACGATAGCTCTCCATCGCCCACAACGTGTTTTCTAATCCATATCCACCACAGGTTTTGGTATCTATACCAGCTAGATCCTATATCCGCCTACAAGATGTTCCACTCCGCCTGCTTGAGCTGGCAAACCCTTCACCTGGCACAGGGTCGCTCGGTCGACGTCTCACGGGTGGAGGTCGATGGAGTCAGCTCGGGAATGAGCCACCCTCAATACCTCAAACAACGCCTTTACTGGACTTGCCTCAAAGCGGAGTTTGAACTCCGCGCAGAGCTATCCCTTCCCGTGCCCACAGGAGCACAGCTAGAGTACCCCCTCCATTTCCCTAGTCCTCCAGCGTCATTTGGTCCTGCGCCAGGAGGCGCCGTCTACTTGGACACCGAACGACTATGGTATTTCTACACCGCCGAAATCTTTCTCCGCCGACTCCACAACCGTCTCGTAGACGAAGTCACCTCCTTCGAAGCCTACCTCCTTGACCCACAAATGACGCTAACCGAAAAGCGCCTCACCTCTCTCATCACCATCGTGCGAGAATACGAAGTCTACGTGTCGCAATGGCACGCCTCTCTCCCCGTCTCCATCCGCTTCCCAGACCCAGCCATATCACAACAACCACTTCCCGACGAGCGCCAACAATTCATCCGCAAACGCTTTTTGGATTGCCACGAGCTGCTCTATCGCCCCTTCCTCAACCTTACTCTCAACTACCCCGGCTGGCCAGGCTACATCGTCGCGCCACACCCAAAATCATCCCGCAATCAACCGCGGGACCCCGTTAAACTCGAAGCCGACGTGCGCTTGTTCTCCACACTCGCACTGCAATACACATACTGGAGCATCGCGGCCGATCGCGGCGTCTGGTTCCAGCACTCCACCACCGTATGGCGTGACGTACGGAATCGCCTCGCAGATGTGTTAGTCCTCCGCGCCGCAGCAAAGGCGGGCATGGAGCTGCCAATGCACTGGGAGGAGGTCGTGGAGGATGCTGAGGCTGTGCTGCTCTATTGGTGTACCGGCGATGGGGAGGATGAAAGCGTTCGTGACCGTAGGAGGAGGGCCGGACTGAAGGGGTGTGCGGAGGTAGTTACGTGGGCGAGGGAGATTATGTAAGACGATGCCTGTATATATTCGCACTGCGATAGTGGGCGCGGGGACGCTCAGCGTACAAATGGGTTTGAAGCATTGCTTTGTTTATGGCTTCGTTGGGCCAGTGTCGCTTTGTTTGGGTTTCAATTGACAGCATGTATTAATAGTTGGATTCGTGACTAGTGAAGCTTCCTTCGATTGAGATCTTTCCCCGATTGCTTAATGCTTTTTTGCGATTGGTCTCGTGGTGACCCCAACTATCGAGGCCTATTGGCCTTCATGCCGGCATGAGCGACTCGCGGGGAACAGGGAGACCGTCCCATGCAGCTCAAAATACTTACCGGAAGGCTAGCAATATCAATTGGTTTCCGAAAACCTTTTGTATCCATGTTCCCGCAACTCAACCTACATATCAATCCTGACTGCAGTCGATCTATCTTTCGGGATCCGAACCCGCGCGTTAGTTAGCAGGCTCGGGCTGTCGATATCAGTGACCGGTGCCTATCGATATCAGTGACCGGTGCCTACATATAGCCACTCTATCTGCACGAACATTGCTCTGCTGGCCCTCACGATCCTACATGTGAATCTTTCGGCCGGTTTGCAGAGTTCCGCAAAGCCGGCAAGTCCATGCAGATCACGGGAAACCCATATCTCGCAATCCCTAACCCTCTGTCGACTCTCAAGGTGTCCTGCAAAGGGAATGTGCACCCTAAAGTGATCTGCAGCTCGGTTGTCAATCCCGATGCAGGGCGTACCGCGATGCGTTGTTCGGTCTTGGGTGACGATATGGTATAACTGTTATCTTCCCCTCCTCTCCGCTCCCTCTCGCTCTTTCTCTTCCTCCAAAGAAAACGGACACAGCAGACAGATAGAAAGATGGCACCGCCAGTTCCGCCGCGCATGCCCACCCGCTCCGGGCCTCCGCCGCCTCTCCCACCGCGCCCACAGCCACCGCCAATCCCACCAAAATACACGCGGCCTGCACCACCACCGCTAGCACCAGCACAACCACCAGCGACACAATCCCACCAATACAACCACCTAGCACCCGACCAAGCCGATTTCTTCCTCGCCAACGGCTACGTGCACCTTCCCAGCGTCTTCGATCCCGCCAAAGCCGCACCATGGCTATCAACACTGTGGCCGCGCCTCGGCTACTCGGCAGACGACCTTAGCACATGGAGCAAAGAGCGGATCCACCTTCCCGCGACGACGCGGGAGCTCGCATCGACATTTGCGCCACTAGCGTGGGGGGCGATGTGCGATCTTCTCGGCGGCGAGGACCGGATTGACACGGCCACCGGCTCGTGGAGCGACGCCTTCATCGTCAACCTGGGCGTGCCCGGCGCCGAGCCGAAGGAGGGGACGAACCGCGACGGGAGGAAGATGTGGGATTGGCATGTGGATGGGGATTTCTTCACGCATTTCTTGGACTCGAGGGAGCAGGGGCTGCTCGTCGTGCCGCTGTTCTCGGATATTGTTGAGGGGGGCGGCGGGACTGTTGTTGCCCCAGAGAGCATCGGCGTCATCGCCAGGTATCTCCACGCTCATCCGGGAGGCGTGCCGCCGGGTTTTGGAGGCGGCAGGTGGTTCATCGAGCAGGCTCATGCATGCTCGGAGTTTGTGGAGGTTACTGGGAAGGCCGGCGACGTGGTGCTCATGCACCCGTTTATGCTCCATTCGGCGAGTAGGAATTTTTTGAGGACGCCGAGGGTGATCACGAATCCGAGGGTCGGGTTGAAGCGACCGTTTATGTATGGGCGGGATGGGAGTGCCCTGAGTTTGGTCGAGAGGAAGACGCTGCTGGAGTTGGGGGTGCAAGGGGAGAAGCTTGATTGGGAGATTACAGGTGAGAGAAAGGGGATTGTGCCGGAGCGAGAGAGGAAGAAGTAGAAATTTGGCGAAGTAGAATGATGTTAATATATTTGGCTTTCCTGCTCTTACACTGGACGGATTAGAGTGAAGGATTGGGGGGGTCGTCGATCCTATTTCGCATATAAGCCTGTTAAGACTAACGCGAACGCCAGAAACACCAACCTAGATCCGCCCGCGAGTCTAGCTATGCGGATTTCCCTTTTGCTCTACTGGACAATCAATGGTGATCGTATAGAACACTACCACTATCATCACAACTCTTTTTCCACCTTCACCGATTCATCTTGCTCCTTGGTATTAGACCTATCATGTCCTTCCTCCCATTTCTCTTCTCTTGTCTTCAGAGCGAATGATGGGCTATTATACCGGACACTCATACCGCTACAGCGGAGAGGGATGAGTAGTCCTAGACAGGTGATATGTTCGCAGCTAATGGGTGAAGGATTGACTGGTACTGGGCAGCCGCAAGGACATGAGGGTAACTGTCCGGGACGGAAGTATGACCTCAAATATGGAAAAGGGCAAGTGGTCGTTCACGTGAACCGACATCTAGCGCGGACACAGCTATGAGTAGGACTACGTGAAGTGCTACACTATGTTTAGCTGGATGAAAATGATCACTCGACATATCTTGATTGGGTATAACCCTCCCCCTTTGTTCTCAACAACAATTGTATGTATTACTCGGTGAAGTTCCACTTGCAGGAAGATGAGATAACAAACCCGCAGTGTCACGTAGGGCTTCGAACCCACCCCGCAGTCACAATCCCATAGTCACAATCGCACAACACAAACCCACACCCCTTCGAACCTTCCCCGCAACCACAACCACGCACCGCTTCAATCCACTCCACATCACACCAACATTTCAGCCATCCGTGGCATCCTTTCTTTATCACTTTTGAACATGTGTGTTCCTACTCCATGAGGGTTATAAATGCAGGGAGGTTAGTATTATTCCTTTGAGATTAATCTGGATCAGTGATTCGAAATCTCGCTGACGCTGTCTTCTACACTGAATGCAGACAACATTAACTTGTTGTATCCCTGCTGCCCAATTCGATTACTCTGAAGCTCACGCAGCGGGTCTACCATTTGATCCCATCACCCGCTCAGCTGCGCCTTCATTGGTGGTGGCGGGTGGGGGTGCTGGCAGCATCGCTGGATTCCCCACATTTCCGGAATGCAGCGGCCTCCATGACCGTCAGAAGACGGTTCAAGGAAGTATTTGCCTTGGTAAGCCAAAGCCCGAAAGGGAGAATATGGAGGAGCGAAACTAATCCGAGCAAGCAACAGTTTGGGAGAGCGAGTGTAGCAACATTCCACTTGCTGCGTGGGTGCCTCTGGTGGAGCGACATACACCTCCGGAGGACACTCTCCGTTCGAACTGAATCCCAAGAGTGCTATGCGTCACGATACAGGTGGCGTCTCTGCCGACCAATCGAAGGATTCGGACGTCGTACGGGAGGCGTCTCTGCCGACAACTCGAAGGATTCGGACGTTGTACGGGGGGATCGGGAAGCGGCCGGCCGAGGGAGTCGAAGAAACGATCACTAGATGCCTCTAGTGAAGCACGGAAGCGGCCGGCGGAGGGAGTCGCACAGCATGTTCGGGGGGGCGTACGAAGAGAAGACCCGGTAGAGAGATGATGAGATAGAGCGTTGCAGGACAGGAGTCTCGATGTTGTATTGGCTATCTGACTTGATGAAAATGGGATGCGAAAGGGCATGCAATATGAGTGGTTCATATAGAAGAAGTAGAAGAAATAGAGGCATACAATTTCCTTACACATGTCGTCCGTCTTGAATTATGTCGCTCTATCTTACTCGTCATCCTTTAGGTTATTGGGATACTTTGATCGGACGCATATTTCTACAAGCCCATCAGGAAAAAAAAATCTTGAAGTACGTAGTCGGCTGCGAGTATAAGATTTACCTCATTGTTGGTGGGCATGGTGGGTTCGACCAAGTGGGGAGGTGGGAGACTTAAGCTGGGTCCCGCGGGGGTTTCTTCTTCTTCTTTCTTGATCATCCTCTACAGAATAGACGATCAAATTCCTCCCCCTCCTCTTTCTTCTGTGGGTGCACTCCTCTCGGCGCATCGCCGGCCTGGAGGGGGGTTGGCAAAAGAGCCATTTGCAAAAGGGGGCTGTCGAAGGGAGTTTATCTTCATACTACTTCATGGCGGATACTGTACAGGAGCGGGCGATGGACAATGACCATGGACAATGGGTTATGAAAGGTTGACAGTTGGCAGGAGGCCGTTGATATCCCGTGTATGGAAATTAATGTTCCTGTCCTTTCTCCCTTTTCTTCCATAGTTTCTCTCGTCATATCACTCGTGGGAAGAGGGGAAAAGTTTAAGAGTGTTCCATTATCCGGCGCCGGAGTTAAACCAGCCAATGAAGAGGAGAAAGGACTTCAACGGTAGTCGAAAGATTGTATGTGATCCCCACTTACAGATTTCCTCTGGGAAAGTTGGAACAGTATCTCTGGCGTGACTAGGTAGGTTGCCCATAAATAGCTTTGCCACGCAGATCGTCGATATAGGCATGTGCCATCGTGTTCTCCGGAGTCACCGTGGGGGCCTAACGTTAACCTAATGTCTCGCTACTGCGACCAGGGATGAGGCGTTCGAGACGTCCCACAGCGACGGGGTGCCTGACCAAGAATTGAGAGTAGATAGCTTCCCAATCAATCTATTTCTTCGCGTACGATATGGTCCATGACTCAACGGCAACTCCGAGGTGAATATAACTAACCACCGAATGCCGGAATGGGGGCTACGAACTTCAAACTCATGAATTGCAACCATGTCGACCGCCGAATCGTCCTCAGCGGCCGCTGCTAGGGTATGCATGTTGGTTGCTCAACTGTGGATATAGTTGCTTTGCTGAGTCCACAGGATCCTGACAGAATCGCACCTGCGGAGTACTTCGCACCTCCGGCTTTCCATACGGCTCTACCGGCGGCATATGCGGGGAAGAATGTACCAACGC